>NC_056681.1:96560306-97760306 GCF_018350215.1 Panthera leo
AATCATGGAGAAATATACCTACAGAGGAGAAAACACAAAAGAGAGTCTTGGAGAAACAGGACCAGAGACAGTGAGTTGAGCCACTCTTGCAACCCTCTCAACCTCTGTACTCATATTTACACCAGCCCATATGTTTCTACATGGTTCTGTGTATTAGAATGAAGTTGCCAGCTTCCCACATGTGACAGCATCTAAACTAACATATAATCCTTCTATGACTTCCTTTTGATTTTAAACAAAAGTCTAATAGATGGCATTTCAATCTACTTTGTATTTCCCCAAAGTTTCCAAATTTTCTGTCAACTCAAGGCTTTTTCAAATGACACTACTTTGGCTTGTAACTCCCTTCCTGATGAGTCTGTTCTTGACTAAGTCCCACCTGATCTTATAGTTTCATCTAAGATACATTTTTTAATTCCTTAGTTAACTCCCACCTTTTCTACAGACTTTCCATGGAAACCAGGCTTGTTCTTAACAAAACACCGAACAAAATAAGATCCTACAGACCTGAGGTTTTACTATATAATCTCTTGCAATGGTTTAACACCATGCACCGTCATCATCAACCTAGTATCCCTTGCTCTAAGCATTGAGGCTAGAATACTACAGCATCTGAGATGCTGATACTAAATAATACTGAGAAAAAAATATATGTAACTGAATGAGTGGATTATATATGCACATTAGAAATTAAAATTTTTGAGTTGTTCAAGTTTGAATCTATAAATCTATGTTATGGTTAGTTACTTGAATTCAGCAGGAGAATTGCTTCTTTTATACAATTTAATACACTCTGCTCTCTCTGTCAATACTGGATGATGCTTCTGACAGCAAGGAAACTATTGCAATACTCCATTCTTAGCCTTTAGTTAATTTATGTTTCCAGTGGCAACATGAGTGCTCCAAAATTTTTAGGACAGTCACCAAGATTGTGTGCTGATAGATGTTCAGGAAGATGTCACCACTAATATCTCTAGAATCTTCAGTAGTGACAGGCAAGTACCCAATACACAAAATAAGTTGTGCATGTATACAATCTAAAATATGTACGTGATTAATCTTCGATATCTTGAAATAGCAACTTTATTTCTTTTGCAGTAAGTGCTTTCATTGAGTGAAGTCCTATGCTACAGGTTGATTTGTAAATGTTTATTAGGGCAACAATGAAGTAAACTGGTTGAACATAGGAATTAGACATTTCTGAATAGGAATTGCCCTCTACAATTTGCACAGTCTGTAGCCTTGGATAAATAAGTTTGTTTCTTCTTCTAAAATATGAGCTTGTGTTGGCACCTGAGTGGCTCATGACTTTAGCTCAGCTCAAAACCTCACGGTTCATGAGATTGAGTCCCTCTCTGTGCTCTGCACTGATAGTGTAGAGCCTGATTGGGATTCTCTCCCCCTCTCCCTGCCCTTCCCCCACTTGTGCTCTCTTGCAAAATAAATAAATTCCCATTTAAAAAATAAAATATGAACTTGCGATTATTATAGATTTTTTCTAAGCACTAGAAATAATATATATATATATATAATATTTAGGACAGTTCCTTCTAAATAATAAGCTTTCAATAAAGAGTGGGTTTTGTGATTATTTTGCTTGCTGCTGCTGTTATTATTAAAGATTACTATTCAGTTAAAAATAGTTGTTGTCTTATAATTTTTAATATAATCCCAATATTTAGTTTAAAGAAAATGTAATGAAAATCACAGTTTTAGGGGTTTGTAAAGACCCATTTTTAATTAATGCCTTTGACACTGGTTGTTTGATCTAAGGAAAGTTACTTTAATTATTTGAGACTCAGTTATTTCATCTGTAAAATGGTCGTAATTCCTACTTAGAAGGATGTAATGCGAAAACACAGGTGAAATGCATGTCAAAACAGTGTCCATGCTAGTTTCTTCCACTTTCTTCCTCTTCAATCTGCTTCTTTCTCTCACAACCAAATCTCACCCTATCTTTGTATTTTTGTGTAAAACTCCTTACTCCTCCAGTTCCTAACCTCACGCATTTTACAAGTAGCTTAAATAAAACAAGGATACATTTTGGTTTCAGTTTGACAGCCGAGATGTCTGGTTCTGTTAGTATTTGCTTATCTTTATGAACATGTGGAATATTAAAGATTAATATATATATATATATATGGAATCACTGTCCATTAACCTTGCATGGCAAGCAAAGACAAGAGTAACAAATGTTAATAGCTTACTGAAAGCTAAACTGGGAAAGAAGTCCCAGTACTCATCTTGGTTAACTCTCATCTAATGTAAAACAACAAAATTTAGGGAAAATAAACAAATTTTATTAATACTAGACATTTCATGAATGTGTCACTTACATAAAGGCAAGAAAACTCATGAAATAATTATTTCTTCAAATAATAATACAAAATAACAAAACATACATACACTATAACTACAACAATGTAAGCATATTAAATTCTAAAAATATAGGGGTGCCTGGGTGGCTCAGTCAGTTAAGCATCTGACTTCAGCTTAGGTCATGATCTCACGATTCCTGGGTTCGAGCCCTATATTGGGCTCTCTGCTGTCAGCACAGAGCCTGCTTCGGATCCTCTGTCCCTACTCTGTCTGCCCCTCAGCCCCTACTCTTTTGCTCTCTCTCTCTCTCTCTCTCTCTCTCAAAAATAAATAAACATTTTAAAAAATTCTTTAAAAAGTTAGAAAGGAAATGAACAAAAAATGAAGAAATTGTGGGCTAATATAAAAGAATTATGATTTTTCTTTTAAAATTTATATACTATTGAGATATTTCTGCCAAGATACAAAAATAAAATGAAAAACTAAGATATTCAGTGTTCAAGAATTTAAAACTGTGAAGGTAACTAAACTTTATTTTAATTGGATGGGCATGACATAATCAGCTATGTATTTATAAAAGATGCTCTAGCTGAAATATGAAGAATGGGTCTGGGGCTGAGAACTAGAGTTGGTATGGAAAGAAAAATGGGTTTTCTCATAGTCTGTGAGACAAATAATAATGGCGATGGGAATACAGTCAGAAAGAACTGGATGAATACATTTAAAAGACAGAATTGATAGGACTTTCTACAGGTTGTTTCTGGGAGCTTTAAAAGAGGAAGCAAAGTTCTTGAGGTGTTATTTACTAACAAATCCACTCTTAAAAAATGGTAGGCATATTCAAGAATTTTTCTTTATACTTTGTAAGATTTACCATGCAACCCTTAAGTGGAGATATTGATTAGACATTTCCATATGAATGGAAACACATACAATGGCTGGAATATTTTATTTGGGATTTTTGTTGAGACTGTATAAGATATCCTAAAGGGAAGTGATATTGATAGCAGAAACTAGGATTAATTTCATGTACTGAAGCACCAGCTTTCCAAAAATCATACTACTGAGGTGAACTGCATCAGTGTTAAGGCTCAAGTACTAAGTTCCTATTCAGTAACATTTGGCTGGTGAAGAAATCATTCCCCATCCTCAGCTTTTATATTTGGCTCTTGGTAGAACACTAGGGTAGGCTTCCGGCACAGTCACAGCCATCACCTATCATCATCAAGTTCCTCAGTTTTCCCTCAGGAAGTCTTTGACAGAAGCTGATGAAATTTTATACACATATATATACATACATACATATATATATACATATATATGTATGTATGTATATGTATGTATATATCTCCCAGGAAAACTTTCAATGAACTGCTGCTCTCCAGCTCCTAGCTTTCGATTTCGTTTATCTGCAATGATAAATCAAAAGCCACCACAGAGTAGTGAAAAGAACAGGCATTCAATAAACAGACAGACCCATTTTAAGTCATGGCTCTACTTCTGGATGAGTTATTCCATCAGTCTTACTCATCTACCTCGTGAACATTAAATGTAGAAATGTGCACAAGTATGCCCAGCATATATTAGGTGCATGATAACTGTTACTTTCCATTTTCCTGCCCTGTAATGAACAGTCCTTACTGTTTTTATTTCCTTCTTTCCTGTGTTTCTCTGATCACTGTCTTCCTTTCCTCCCAGTCCTGGAGTGCCTACTGCTCCAACTTGGTACATTCCTTGCATCTAATTCCAGCTGATTTTAGATTGGGGAAAATCTACTGTGGGATCAGTGTATGCACATAGATTGCTGTTTGTTTACCACGTAAAGAGATATAATTACAGTGTACAAAGAATTTGGGAGGGTTTAGTAATCAAAACTCAATTTAAGAAAATAGAGTGAAATAATGACAATCTGTGATTGCATAGGAAGAAGGGGGTTCTGGAAAGCCCTGCACTAATAATACTGCATATTAGTATAGACACTTTTGCTTATCAGAATGCTGCATATCCATGATTTTTATATTACTTACAATAACCTTAAGAAGTAAGAAGAGATGATATGACTGTCATTTTAAAGATAAGAAGACAAGGCTCAGGGAATTTAACAGGCTTAGAGGTTACCCATGGTGGTTCCAAAAAACCTGAATTCCAGGCCAGGATTTCATTAAACCAGCTGTTCCTACAAATTAGTTATATTCTCCAAGGTGCTCAGTTGTCTTCTTGAGAACAGCAAGATTTCTTTAATATTTGTTCCATAGATAAAGTTATGAGAATGTATAGCTTATCCAGCATAGAGAAATAATTGGCAGAATTGGGGTGAGAATTCTGTTCTCTAATTCAAAGCATATCTAATACATCACTTTGCTCAAGGTACTTTTTTTGGGGGGGCCTGAATGCATAGGAATGGTGGTTTGGTCCAAATAAAATATCTTAGTGGCTGCATGGGAATGATAGAGGAGAGTAGATAAGAAAGCTGTCAAGTCTTAAAATATTCTTACGGCCCCTACAAGTGTATGAGCAGGTGATGAAGATATTGTGTCAGCAGGATGAAAGTTCCAAGTGAAAGGCTATGGCATATTTATAAATTATAGTGGATAAAATATATGAGTGGTCCATGTAAGTAGTTTTAAGATAGCTGAGATTGGTGTCCGGAAGTTGAGTACATACAGCTTTTTTAATAACCCAGATGGATTACAAAAAGTAGTGGGAATGCCTAGGAAGGAGTCTGTAGAAACATGGTAGAAGGATCATGTAAGTACTTGACTAGATGTTGAGGGATTACAGGCTGAGCCTCAATGTTTGTATTGGTCAACAGGTAAATATTGGTGCCATTCTCCAGGGTGTTCTCCACAAACACTGCCTCAGAAACTTTTCACTAAACATCAGTTGAAAATAAATCAGTAACTCTTTTGTTCTCAAGTTTGGACTACTAGGGTCACGTGAGTTACCAAGTTACCAAATTAGGGTATAATTTATACCAGCTAAGAAGCTGGTCAGTATGTCAACTCACCTAGGTGATAACATTTGTCATTTATTTTCTGTGAGTACAAGCTATATATTGGGAAAAAAAATTCCACTCCATACCCAATAAATACAGGCAGAGTTATTTGAAAAACATGGATGAGTGAAGTTATGATAGGAATAAAATGTTAAAAAATATTTTCTCCATCCCCTGAAAAACTGTCACAATAACAGAGGATATATATGCTTTTATCATACATTTCTTTTGGTTAATAAACCAACAAAAACTGGGAACTCTGAGGACAGTATCAATGCAGACAATAATTTGAAGAAAATAACAATATTTGTTATCTAATTCATTAAACAGATGTTTAATAAGCGCTTACTGTGCCCCAGGCATTATAGTTGATATTGGATATGGTTTTATACACACATTGATATATATGTATATGTGTGTGTGTGTGTGTGTGTGTGTGTGTGTGTATTATCTCAGACTGAAAGTATTATGGTCTAGTGAAGAGACATATATATAAAACATAAAAGAAAACAAATTCTGTAAGAAATTTTCAGATGCAAATTTCTCCCTCAAATGAAGGCACAACAGGATTTAGCTGTGCCTAGGGAAGTCAGGGAAGAACTCATAAAGTGTGGTTTCAAATGAATACTTGAAGAATGAACAGAAATTTTCTGAACTACAAATGTGTGTATCTCACACATTACAGAAAAAAAGAACGTATGTCAGATTGCCGAAGAAACATGAAATTCAAGATTTCTGGAGGCAATAACAAAAGTTAGGCCGGTAGAAGAAAAATAATAACAGGCATATAAGCCAGACCAAACCATGAAGGGTCTTACAACATGTGCAGATACATTTAAATCATGTCTTGGAAGCCATAGGGAGATGTGGATGAAATGTAAGAACATGAATAACATTAAAAGTGTCTCAAAAAGTGCATTTTTATAGCGCTGAAAATAGATGAGTTGTGGGATGAGGAGAGCATCCTGAGAAATGGGATGAGGTTAAGGAGTCTTTCACTCTAACTCTAGGTAAGTAAAGATAAGTGCCTGAACTGAGGACCTGGCCACGAAGCTGCAAAACAGAAAATATATTAGGTGGGTACAATCTGAATAGACTGACTTCCTTTGCTCTAAACAGAGAGATAAGTAATAATGTCTGACAGAGTTATGGTACCTGAAGCAGGCATGGGGGAGATATGAGACATTTAGATTTGTAGCTGTGTGGATATTACTGGGATCTCTTTTCTTTTTCAGGACCCTAAATCAAAACTTAAGTTGCAGAGTGAAGAGGTCATTGAAGAAAAAAAATAGGTGAATTATTTAGCACTGATAATTGCGCATTTTATTTTAAAGACAATCAATTCATCAACTTAAATGTAATTTAAATTGCTTTGCTAAATTATTGGGATATCATTGTTAATGCAAAAGCTCCATTGCATAATGTGATAACATTATAGTGTCAAAAAAACTACATTGTTTCCAGTATTATGATACAAATGCCTTCATTTCAAGGGAATTATTATATATTACTTTAGCTAACTACTATGGGATGCTATTCAAGACATAAGTGGGTCATATAGCTGTTACTGTCAGGATAGAAAAACATAAATGAAATTCTTGTCTTAAATCTCCTTATGCAGATCAAATATCACAGTGTTCTGGAAGTGTCTTAAAAAGCAAGAGTTAGAGGAAGAGTTACAGAGATGACAGAAAGTTAAAGAAGCTTAAGTTGCAAGAACCCTTACTTACCTGAGCCCCCTTACAAAAAGTCTTTGCAACATGTTCACTTGGTCATTAGTTGTAAAATTTGACCAACTATGATATTTTAACCACAATCAGTTAAGAATGGGCCTTCAAAATACTCATGTCCCCCATCACATTTGCTCTCCTATAAGGTGGTACAGTGGCTATTGTCATTAAGGGGTGGACTAAAGTGAAGTTGCATGAAATAGTGAGACCAAAGAAGACACCATAAGATGCATGATACACCAGTACAATATGACATCAACAGCAACTTGTTAACAAGTGACATCAATTCAAAGAACGTTTAGTCACTGACAGAAAACTTGAAATGCCCGAAACTCTCAAAGCTCATCTGTGAATGAATTCCCTAAATTTGACAAGGATCCTAAAAATTTTCATGACATCACCAGTACTGACTTGTGAAGTAGAAAGATGTAAATGAGAATGAATGAAAGAATGAGTGAATGAATGAATGAATTAATGAATATGAAAACCACAATAAAGGAATGACTATATTTCTTTTCTGGATAGATAATCGTAAAAGGTTATTATTGTATGAAGGGTAATTTTTCAGCCAAAAAAATGCAGGAAGGAAGGAAGTAACATAGCGCATTGTCAGGCTATTATTGAATTAAAAATATTATATTATTCTATGAATATTTCATTATCGGCATTTGTCAGCTTAAAATGTATAATTTGTCATTATTACAGGTTATAAATAAATATTGTTTCATAATTAAATTTGTTGTTATTATTTTGTATTAAAAAGGCTTCCAAAAAGATATGAGCTTCAGGCCACACAAAACACTGTAATATTCCTCTTAAGATTCCCAGTGACAAACAGACAGCTGTTCAGAAAATTGTTCAGGGAGTGATTATGGTTGAGTGAGCAAAGGTTTGAGGAGTTAGTGACTAAATGTCAAACAAAGTGAGGAAAGACAGGGAGCATAGTGTCCTCATCCTGTTGTTAAGACTAAGGCAAAGCAAATTCAGGAAAAGAGAAATCTAAAAAAAATCATCTTCACTCTATTACTGAATGTTTGACTGTTTATGTTTATCACTAATAGCTTCATAAACTATTTGGGCACAGAAGTCGACAGATCTGAAGACTGGAGAAAGAGGAGGCCAATCTGTGCAAGACAAAAGGTGAAAAGTCTATTACCTTTCCTCCTGATCCTGAGAAGGAATCAAGAGAGGTAAAAAAGCGAAAGGAGAAGAAGAAGGGGAAGAATAGGGAAGGGACATGTGTGGAGGAGAAATAAGAGGGGATAAAATAGTAGAGATAAGTTGTACAAGGTGAGAAATGACAGCAAAATTCTCCCACAATATGGATGCTGAAAACTATTTTAAGAATGGTGGAAACTTCTGTTCTATCTGAGTAATATATTGTTCACACAATAAAAGTGTTATCTTGGGGTGCCTGGGTGGCTCAATCAGTTAAGCATCAGACTTGATTTCAGCTCAGGTTATGATCTCACAGTTGGAGCCCCACGTTGGGCTCTGCACTGACAGCACACAGCCTGCTTCAGATTCTCTCTCTCCCTCTCTCCCACCCCATAGATAATAAATAAATAAATAAATAAATAAATAAATACATACATACATACATACATACATACATAGGCTTAAAAAAAAAAAAAAAAAAAGAAGTGTTCTCTTTCTTCCACCCAACCCAATTCTTTCTTCACTAAAATGCCAGTGAAGTCTACTGTACTCAAAATGCATATTATTATATTTTTGTTTCTTTTTAACTAAATGAATGGTTGGATTTTACATGTCGACTGGAACAGAGAACTCTGCAAGGAAGAAGTAACCTGGGAGGAAGAAGAGGACATGAGAATATGTGAAAGTTGAGGATTTTTAGAAATGGGCAGGCTATAGATCTCTGCAGGCCACTGAATTGAAGGGTTCCAGACTTTCTGCCCAGATATTCATAGGCAGAGAATTGGGATATCAGAAGTCTATGCTATCTTCTCCCTGACAGAGGAAAAATAGAAAAGAAAAAAAAAAAAAAAAAAAAAAGGGAAAGAAAAAAAAGAAGGAGGAAGAGAGGTAGAAGAAAAAGGATGAAAGGGACAAATGATGTAAAAAATAATGAAGTTACTACAGGAAAGAAAGAAGAATGTGTTCATCTGCATGTGAACTTCTCATAAGTATCTCAAACTCAACAGAACAGTCTTCATTCTTCTACCACCAAGGCAACTTCTAAAACCTCCACCCTAAGCCAAGTGTAAGCCACTGAAGGAGGGCCAAAGGGCAAAGTATATGGTAGCATTGGCTTTAAAGGAAAAATCTGTGTTTAGGAATGAAAGTGTAATGTTTTTTGAAACAGCACTAACTACATTTGATTTGAGTTTAATGCAGAGTGTAAAAACCAGCAACTTCCACAAAAGAAACCAAAGGACAGGGAGAGGTTATAATTTAGAAAATCTAGTAGAAGGATAATATAATGAGTAAGGTAAAGGTGTGGAAAGAAATATTTGTGATGATACTGGAGTTTTCAGAGGGCATTGAGGCAATAAGTAGCTGTGGGCTACGGGAAAAGCACATTTTTGAAAGATTACTCTGACAACGTGTTAGATGGCTTGAAATTGAGGTTGGTATTATAAGACTTTAGAAATCATTCCACTAGGAAGGATGAAAGTCTGAAAAACATCAAGAGTAGAGGGAAAACTGATAAAGAAGAATATAATTGAGATTTTAAATATAAGATAATTGAAATTTGGGACTAATTGGCCATGGAAATAAAGTGAAGAGAAAAAGGAATTATTTTTAAATACCTGACTTGATCAACTTTGCCAATTTTATAATCATTATTTGCAAAAAAAAAAAATAAATAAATAAATAAAAAGAAAAAAAGACAGAACATGTCAAGAAGAAAAGAAACTTTTGGTATGCCATAGTCTCCTTCAGCAACTAAAGACTGGTTCAGGGAACATTTTCTACAACATAGTGCCAGACTTCCTGGTCTTCTCGACTCCAAAAGTTTCAGTTCAGCAACCACCTTTATGGCCACATTCTGAATGTTGCTAATATGATAAAGTGTAACATTTCTGTAACATCTTTGACCTCACTAAACACTCTCAGCTTATAGCATTTAATAATTTGTATGATCTCTGCTTACTCCAATATACCTATAGTTTAGGCATCTGATACCTGATAACAACTGTAAAAGCAGCACTCCCCATTGCTTTCAATGTAATTTGGTAAGAATTTGTGATTTTCACATTTAAAATCAGATCTTCCCACCAGAAAATAAAATTCCAGAGGGTAGGAAGGCTACCTATCTATACTTAGCAAGTGTCTGACACATTTCAAGCAAACAATTGTGGTAGGTGTTGTCTGATTATAAAAATGTATTCTAAAAAACACATCTGGGGCTTAAAAAATTTTAATACAAGGATCCACCTAATTATTCTTTTTTATTCTTTCTGCTTGCTTTTGGATAAATCACTAACTGCTTAACTCAGTTATGTTGTATGTTAAAGATATATAATGCTACCTTGTATTATCAAGAGCTTTTGTTGACATCCAGTGAAATACTTTAATAACCCTAAAAAAGCATAAGCGATATTATGAGAAATGAAAACAAGTTTGAATGGCCAAAGATCTGTGTGTTCTTTAATATTTATTGAAAGGACACAAGCTCATTCATTAATCATTTTTATAGTGATATATAATTCAGACTTCTGGCTTATTTGCTTTAGATCTAGAAGCATAAATTTCTTTTTTTTTTTCCCATTTTCACAGCAAGGTGTATTTGTAAGTACAAATCAGTAATATGTGTGCTGATTTCTATAGTCTCTAGAAACTGGAATTTCTGATATTATTCAGTCCAGGGATTTTAAATTCACAGTAGTTCACACTAATGTTGGACTTGCTGTAGGCTTTTTTTCTTAAGACATCTGGTGTCTTGAGGAAAAGGTTAGCTCTCTAGCTTTCTGAGGTATTATTCATTTATAGCACTCAGAATGGGAAGCAATGGAAACAGCAGAATGGAGACCCACCTAGAGGCAACATGTCTTAATTCCGTAATGCCAGAATGCTTGCCTGTCTGGCTGCCTTTCTTACTTATTGCCCTACAGCAATTTTTTAAGGTTCACATGAGAATGATTTTTTCATATCTCCCACACTTGTTCATAAGCAAATGGAATTTGTCTCAACTGATCTAGGAACATGAAATCAAATCGTGCTTTGAATTACCTTTTGGGAATGGTGATACGTTCTTAGGTGCAAAGAAAAATATCCATATAAGTACATAATAATGAATCCTACAGAACAGTTTGAAGTTTTATATAAGGCTCTTTTATATAATATCTCTTTAAAGTCTCAAAACAAGCTTTTGAGTGAGGCTGGAATTGTGTTTCTTCTCAAAAGACTTACTGAAAGTAATTTGAACATATAGTAGGGTACAACCAAAGATGCTAACCATTATCACTACGTGTGTTTGAAATTGAGTAAAATCTGCCAATAAACAGTTCTTTCAAAGCACTGACATAGTCCTCTGGGGTAATGTGAATACTGAAATCAGGGTAGGTGGTTTTATGATGCCTAACATAATATGACACCATAGTGTTGATGGATTTGTGATTATTGTTAATCGTCTGACTTTTGTATCTTTCATCCTTTTGAGTATGCGTTAAAAAAAAAAAGGCTGCAATGAATGCAACAATGTTGTACTTGCTGCTGTTAAGAAAAGATGGTGTATTGACACCAGACAAATCTGGATATAAAGCTCCACAGTATCACTTACTAGGTTTGTGTCCTTGGAAACGTATCCTCCTCCCTCTGAGATTCCATTTCTTCATTCTTCAAATGGTGACAGCAGTGCTTTCACCCTAGCCTGGTCATGAAAACAGAATGAAATGTATGTATAAAGTGGCAAACATCAGGTTAAGAAATATTCTTTCCCTCTCATCGCCCCACTCAAGAAAGCAGCAGAGGTGAAACTCACATGGCAGTCTAAGTACACATTTAACATTCTTACCAATATCACACTAACCAAATTACACAACTCTGTTAATACATGGAAAATCCAAAACAGTCCAAATTTGAGGGAGAAGCTGTATAGTACAGGGCTAAAAATATCATTTACATCATTCAATTAACATTAATATTCCAAATGAATTGCAAAAAAAAAAAAAAAAAACACACAAACACTGTGCTGACCAAGTCTACAATATTAAAACTTCATCTAAGCCTATATGGAACTATAATGAAGCATTTCATTGTGATTATTTATCTAGATCTGTTTTCTTCTCATGAAGGCAGTGGGTCGATATTTTTGACACTGTATGATCTAATTCAATAATTAGTTAAATTTTAATAAAGCAAATGTGTCAATTGTCCTCAGTTCAATTCTCTTTATGTGAAACAATCAGAAATTTTATATAACAACTTCTACCCACTGAGGTCTTATATTGGGACATCAATTGATAGATAATAATAGTTACATTTATACAAGAGGGAGGTTAAAATGCGTTTGTCTTGGACAAAAGGCAAAAATACCAAATAATATCTGAAATTACGTGATCATTTTATGTATTTGAGAATCCTGAAAAACTCAGGAAGTCTGCTGTCTCTATGTTTCTAATATGCATGAATTTCAGTTAACAACAGTTTAAATAATGCCAGTCGCCAGCAACACAGTTCAAATTTCAGATACCGTGGCATATTAACTGTGAGTAATTGGATAAAGTGCAAACATCACTGATATTGCTCTTTAGTTCACAAATCACTATATAAACAACTGATGTAGACTGTGATGAGTGACCAATCACATCAATATTTTAAAGTCTGGTGATCACTGGTAATGCACATCTGTCAGTTCACATGGAGACAGCAAAGTGTGTAGACTCGTGTTACCCCCTTGATTCGAAGGCATTAGCCCATGTGGCATTCTACTGATGAAAGAGGACATTGGCAAACAAAGATTAAAGTGCACCGAACAAGTGAAAAGTGATAATGATGGAAGTGAAATTTGAATTGAATACACGTGGAATTTATAGAAGAAATGATTGACGGTAGGAATGTCTACCTCAAAAAAATGCCAGCTTATCCATGTACATGAACAAAGTGGTTGTGACAAGAAAGAAGACATCCGAGGAAAGTGATAAAATAATAAGATAAGAAAGAAAGAGAGGTAGGGAGAGAGAGGGTGGATGGAAGCAAGGGAAGAAGGGAGGGAGGAAGGGAGGAAGAAGGAAGGGAGGGAGACTTGGAAATATTTCAAGGGGTTAAATATTAGAAGGTGATTCAAACAGAGGAAAGAGTATGTCACTTTGCCATAGTTAAGATGTGTGCTATCATTAGTTACACAAGCAATGTTGAAATAACTCTTAGTAAGATCAAAAAAAAAATAGAAATTATTTTATTTTCAGTGTTTCTAATGTTTTAAAATACAATGTATAAAATGTGTCTTTTTTTTTTGTTTTCTTATCTATTTATAACTGACATTAAGTGAATTCTAAATATTTTGACAAAAATTTTATAGGTCATAGAATAATCAGAATATTTCCCATTAGGGCAACTGGGTGGCTCAGTCAGTTAAGCATCCGACTTCGGCTCAGGTCATGATCTCACAGTTCATGAGTTCGAGTCCCACGCCGGGCTCTGTGCTGACAGCTCAGAGCCTGGAGCCTGCTTCAGATTCTGTGTCTCCCTCTCTCTCTCTGCCCCTCCTCAGCTTGCACTCTGTGTCTCTGTGAATCTCTCAAAAATAAATAAACGTTAAAAAAAAAGAATATCTCCCATTGATTTTTATGATCCCTTTGTGTGATTTCAGGTTACATGGCCTATTTTATGGTTCTAAACTTCTGTGCCAACTGAGAACTTCTGCAACTAAATATTAAAAAGTATTAAAATAAAGCTGTGCCTTGGTTTCACATTTTAAATAAAAAAGATGACTAAATCTGGGGAACTTTGCTTTTTCTTCTGGGGGGAGTCATGAGATATTGAGATGCATGCTTGGGCATTTTCAAATGTTTTCATTTTCTCTTGGTTATCAAGTAGTTTAATAAAGGCAGGAATTCAAATGCATTTTTTCCTTCTATTTAACATAATTATGGAGTTTAGAAATAGAGTAATAAGTCTCTTATTTGCGAATACGGCCATTTCTATTTCAATGCTTCTTGCAGCCAGAATTTAAAGTTTTAGCAGCACATGTGTCCATGAGTGAAGCTGAATTATGTAAGGAGATGAAAGCCTAGATAAACAAGGATGACTAATTTTAAAAGTTCAAGGCCTGTCAGAAAACCCACGAATCTGGAATAGCTTCTTCTCTTTATTCCATGTCCATGGGCCTAACATCATCTTTGAATGCTACAAAAACATGACAAGTCACATTCTTCCATGTCTTTGTGTTTTGGTTTGACTTCCCAGTTCATACGTAGAGATGGCACTTTCCCTGCTCCCTCTATCTCATGACTACATATTTCCATCCTGGATTTCTGGATTTTCTCTGATGCCAAGGTCCCAAGGCTCAATAGAATGCCCTTATCCCTTTTTTTAAAGCCAGGCCAGGGGCGCCTGGGTGGCTCAGTCGGTTAAGCGTCCGACTTCGGCTCAGGTCGTGATCTCGCGGTCCGTGAGTTCAAGCCCCACGTCGGGCTCTGTGCTGACTGCTCAGAGCCTGGAGCCTGTTTCGGATTCTGTGTCTCCCTCTCTCTCTGACCCTCCCCCATTCATGCTCTGTCTCTCTCTGTCTCAAAAATAAATAAATGTTTAGAAAAAAAGAAAAATTTTAAAGCCAGGCCAAAAATGGGGCAAGAGGAAGAAGTTAAAGTCCACATGACTTTTAAATAGTATTATCTACAGAATATATGTGACTGATACCCTATGGTTTCCAAAATGAACTCAGAGGTAATTTGACTTCAGCAGAGTTCCTATGTTTTGAGTAGGCCAGACAAGGATTGCTTGGTGACTGTTCTCATGACTTATATTAAGTCAAGGTAGGGTGATTGAATGATGGACAACTCCCAACATTAAGTGACTCAACACATTAAAGTTTGTTTTCACTGAACTTAGAGTCCATCGGATCCATGTTGATTGAGAGGGGCTGGGAAGGGATTCTGCAACACGTAGTTTCAGAGCCTGTCAGTCAGGAGACTACCGTCCTGTCTAATCAGATTGGTGGACTAAAAAAAGGGAAGGCACACTGTCTTTTTACTGCCTTGGCCTAATGATAACCCACCTCACTTATTTTCATATTATTATTTTTTTTAATGTTTATTTAGTTTTGGGAGAGAGAGCTAGAGACAGAGTGGGAGCAGGGGAGGGGCAGAGAGAGGCACACACAAAGAATCCGAAGGAGGCTCCAGGCTCCGAGCTGCCAACACAGAGGCCAATGCGGGGCTTGAAGTCACAAACCTCGAGATCATGACCTGAGCCGAAGTCAGACGCTTAACCAGCTAAGCCACCCTGGCGCCCCACTTCTGTTCATATTCTGTTGGTGAGAATTAATCACATGACTCACCTACTCACAAGGGGTATGGAATATAGTCTATTCACATATCCCAAGAAAGGGAGCCTGATATTGGTGAGCACTCACATGGCATGCGGCCTTAGTAGACTCAGGCTCATTAGACAAAAGCAATCATAGACCCAGGGCCAGCTGCATAATTAGAGTGACTCAGAACAAAATGAAAAGGGAGGGCTCCTTTTTCTAAAAGCAGGAAAATGGGGATAATCATAACTTTATCATAAGATATTTATAATACATTTTTATGCTAAAAATATAAAGAGTACTAAAATATAAGACATTTTCCTTTTTCAACAGACTCTCTCTTGACATAGTATGGTGGGTTTTGTTATGCGATGTCATCCTCCATGAGACATGAAGATACTTGTAGGGCATATGTAGAACATCACACGCACCCAGAGTGCTGGCCCAGGAATCAGTGTGCATACACGACTCACCAGCTACTGACTCCCCTCTCCTGCCAGCAACTGAACTAACCTGTCTCCCTGGCCATGAGTGGGGAAATCAATTCCCCATCCCTCAGCTTTCCACTTCAACCCTGGCAGACAGGTGACCCTCAAGAGATTGCAACCCAGAACATGCTTAGTTCTTGGATGTGGGGTGAGACAGAGCTTCACTCCCACTGATTCACCTGTCCAATGGCCATGGAGCTGCCAGCCTGGAATTGGGATGGTGTTAGCATGTCCTGCCCTGAGACACCATGGAATGCACACGCCCAACCCTTAGTCTCCCCATGACCGGGGCCCCTGCTAGTTGCAGAGGGTGATGATGGGATGCAGGTCTCCCCCTGAAAGAAGGACCTGGTCATTGTTCTAGGTGGAGAGTTGTAACAGTGCTGGGGTGGAAGAGGAAAAGGGGAGGCTGAGCAAGCCCAGACTCTAGAGGTTGAGACACTGGTTGTGAACCCCTTACTAGGGAAGTATGGAGGTGGTGGGAAGCTCCACTGCCTGTGAGCCAAGGCTCCAAGCCAATAGCAGCAGTTGTTCCATTAACTTCCTGGACTTCACTTATAAACTGCAAGTTCAAAGGTAAAATTATTAATTCCTGTACAACTACACTGGTCACATGCTCACGAAGCTGGACTTGCATAAACCACGTTGGTTTAGCCTTTGCAGGCTCCCTTAGAGATGCCTCGGTGGAGAAGTGGCCTTTAGGGATCCTTCTTCCCTTTTTCATGTTTATCACACTTAAGTGCCACGATACAGGAGGTAAGTCTAAAGGCTTTTAACAGAGGTGTCCTTTCAAAATCATGCATCATGAACAGTCTGCCCCACACCATTGATAGAAGTAATTTTTTCTTCTCTGAAATGATTTTTTTCTTTTAAAGTTTTTACTTGTTTTTGATACTTTAAGTAAGTATTTCTATATTACTTCTTCCTAAAGGCTTTCCAGGATCACCCCTGAGGGAAAAGACTCCTCCTTCCTTTCTTTACATGAGGGATAATAGGCTACATATCAGAATCTCCATGGAACATTCTGAAAACTATCTATGCTTACCTACATCCTCCACACTGAAGACTAAGGCATAAGAGATATGAGATAAGAGATAGATTGAAAGATTTCTCAATATTATTCTGATATAATCATTGAGGTCTCTGCATTAATGCCTAGACTTTATGAAGACATCTTTCTTCTATTAAGTATTACGTTGTCCATTACATTTGGGCTTGGGCTAATCTCCCCTGTATTGAACACAACTTTTGCACCAAATGAGGTCTTATTCATCTTTATTTTCCTGTGTTAAATATATCCTTATCTAGTATGTAGTGGGTACTCCATAACTATTTGTGATCTGAATCAATGAATTTAGACTAATATAAATTTTGCATATTATACAAACAGAGTGCATAGATAAGGACTTTGCACAGTTGGACATGTCAAATGCCTGAAATTGCTTTAAGATGACCACAGATCCTAAAGTTCTATCTTAGATCAAATGAGACATTCATTCTTTTTTGGGGAAGAAAGTCAGCCTGGATATCAATGTTTGGGGAGTGGACACACTTTACAGTCTGTCTCCTTTAAAGAGGTATAAACCTGGATCCTGTAAGTCTTTGTGTGTGCCTTTTCTGTGTTGTTTTCTCTCTCAGTCCACATTCTGTTTGCTTTTGTAGGCTTAGAAGTTATGTATCCACTTGACTAAAATGGTGATCTTGACATTGTTGAGGTCCCTAAAGCCAGACTATACAAATGTTTGCACATTTTCTTAACTCAAAAGTATTTAGCCAATTGACTGTAGCATCTGCCTTGGAAATGGCAAATTCCCTCTGGTTTGCACTAGCTCCTACAATTCTCGTAAAAACCAAGGTGGTTTCCTCACTTTTCCTTGCGTCATATCCACAAACCATCCAGCACAGACGGCTTTGAACAGATAGTACTTTGCCTTTTAATTATGCAAAAGAAACTATTTTTAATACTTATTTTTGAGAGAGAGAGAGAGAGAGAGAGAGAGAGAGAGAGAGAGAAACAGCACATGTGTGGGGGAGAGGCACAGAGAGAGGGAGACACGGAATCCTAAGCAGGATTCAGGCTCTGAGCTGTCAGCACACAGCCTGACACGGGGCTCGAACTCATGAAGCATGAGATCATGACTTGAGCTGAAATCAAGAGTCTGACACCCAACCGACTAAGCCACCCAGGAACCCCCATAAGCTGGTTCCCAGGCTGGCTGCTGTATGAGTCCCACAGAGCCATTAGCTGAGATAAGAAAGGCTGTATTCTTTAACAGGCATTTCAAAGTTTATGAATTACTCTAAAAGATGTCCTAGATTAGAAATCACACAAAATCACTAGTTTTAATGGTTGACACTTAGGCACTGAGTATGCTGAGGGAAATATTTGGGGAGCTAAAAGCTTTGCTGTGTAACCCTAAAGTATACTCATAAAAGCAATTCAGTTTCCGACAGTGGGGCTACTGTGATCATTTTATTCCATGTCTCTAGTTCTCCCGATCAATACCAAAATTAATTTCTTTCTTTGTAACTTGCTATTCTTCATTATTTTAGAATGCGCCCAGCCATGTGAAAAGGAAAACTTAGACTTAAGCCTACCTAATCTGCTTGAAGATAGAGGTTTTCAGGAAGATGTAAAGTCTTTAAGGAGCTAAATTAAAGAGTATGTCTCTAAGAGAGTCTTGCAGACAGGTCAATTCCAAAGTTCTGTGTCTGCAGAAAGACTCATGCGCACAAAAAAGGGGTTGTTCTCTTTGTTCAGGTGTACATACCAGAGTTTTCTAATCCTAAATAATCAATTTGGTGAAAATAACTCTGGAATAGTTATCAGCCAATTATTCTAATAAATATTCTAATACTACAAGCTCTAAATGTTTTGTATATTTTAATTTATTTTATCTTGGCATTGATTTTATAAAATGAATAGCAGTATTTTTATTCATTTTACATATAAAGGCACACATAAACAGAGAGGTTAAATACATTGCCCAAAGTCACAGAGCTAGAAAGTGGGAAAAGTAGTATTTTAACATAGGTACTTGAATCTGTGTTTTTTGAAAACAGGTATGATTTCTCCCAATTCTCATAAATATATGTGTTTGAATGCACAGAGTCTATAATGTGTCAAATATGTTACAGAATTAAGTCAAATTTAGGTTTGATTAAACTAAAACAAGGCATTGAAAATATATTTTTATAGTAGGATTGTCATGTACATTAAAATTTTTGAAAAGTTGAATAAAAATCTCACATTGCATGCCTTTACATTGGTGTATCCACTGTCCAAGTGTCCTTCTAGCCACTGATCTAATTATCAGAAAGAGTACATGGTCAAAAGAGAATTTAGAGAAAGACACAAATGATATTTCTCTGTGCCCTACAGATTACATAGCTGCCCAAGAATTTGTCCATATAAGGATCAATCCCTAGAGGAAGAGGCCAGGATTTTAATGTGAGGATTAAAATTTAGAACCTAATTCCAAGGAAAGAACCCTAGATTAGACTCCAGAGTATAGGTTAGTTTTCAGAAGCAGCCATTTTCAGTTCCAGGATACTTGCCAAAACAACCAAGCAACAGTGATCAACAAACAAAATTAAATCCATTTGTGCTGAACTAATTTGTTATACTAATATGCAATTATCTAAATTTACTGGTAAAGTAGGTATTCATTTTATTCAATTCTGGTGCTTGAAATAGTGACACCTTGCTGAAACAGAAGTCAATCATGAGCATGTCTTGCAGTCTGGAACAATGAAAATTCTGGGGGGATAAAAAGGAACATAATCTTCCAAGCAGCCAAAATGATATGTAAGTACTAAAATGCCATTGAAGATTTGGTAAGGCCTTTGATCAGATTCAACTGAAATTCGTCAACATTAATAAAATGAGTTTTCTGCCTGTTACTGAAATCAGCACAGTGAATTTTTATCAAAATCAGAGATTATGTTTTAAATGATACAATTGAAAGGTTATGTGCTAAGCAAAATAATGCTGCTCCCCACCCCCCACCCCCGCCAAGATGTCTAAGCCCTCATCCTCAGAAACTGTAAATATATTACCTCACCCAGCAAAGGGTAATTGAGGTAGACAATGGAATTAAGGTTGATAATTAGCTAATTATCCAGGTGGGCCTAAGGCAGTCACCAGAAGCCTTGAGTGGGTGGGTCCCTAAAAGACCTTTAAAAAAGGAAACAGAAGAGGTGAGTCAGCAAGTCAAGGTTAAGAAGATTTGCTGGCTTTGAAAATGGAAGGCGGCTATGAACTATGGATGTGGACAGTCTCTATAACGTAGGAATGGAGAGAAATTCTCCCCTAGAGCCTCCAGAAAGAAATGCAGACATGCCAACAGGTATGATTTGATTTTTAATCCAGTGAGACCTATTTCAGACTTCTGACCTCCAGATCTATGAGGTAAAAAACTTGAGGTAAAATAAACCTGTGACAGGAAATTAATATAGATTATTTGGTTCATGAAAAATTCATTTTCATGAATTTGATGAAGAACCCTTCAAAAGACATAAAGAAACCATAATTTGAAGATTGCTTGTGTGTGCTCACATCCATTCCTCACCCTCTCTCTGCCCCATTCAGTGGGGCAAGGTGGTAACCCTGCACGTTTAATTTCCCAGGCCCCTGGGTAAGCTGGTTTCCACCTAGGTTCAGCCAATGAGGCAGTAGTGAGAGTATGCTAGTGAGGGCAAGAAGAAAAAATCCAGTGAGGACATCTCTGGCCACCTCACTCTGCTTTACTTGGCATCTTTGGAAGTGATTCAGGTCTTATTTATGCTTTGGGCACAACTACAGGGGGATACTTGGCAGCTTGCTCTACCCTTTCTGTGGTCCCATTTTGTACTGGATGTTCCTATAGATGCCCCAGGTTCTTAGCTCCAGAAATAAAGAAATGCATCCATAGTTCTTTAGTCCTTTCAACTGTTGCTTATCATTGAAGAACACTGTTCTCACCTAATAGGTTTCTCACTGTCCTATTACCTGTGTAACCAAATCCTTTGATTAATTTCCCTGTTTCATATACTCAGATAACTTTTGTTTTCATAACTGGAAGCTGATGGATAATAATTTTCCAAAAAGTATGAGATTTCTTAGGTAACTTCCGATACAATAGCCATAGTTCTTGGTGAGGAACATTATCTTTTATTTGACTACGAGCAAAGGCCTCATGGAAAAGGAAAAACACCAGGGAATATTTCCTGTATAACATGATAAAGATGAGGTTGATGATGATAATGCTTCTGCTGTTGTCACTCATTAGGGCAATGACAACAATATTAACAGTGATGAAAGAATCATGGAAATAACTCATTACTATTGAATTAAGGTTTTCTGCTCAGCCTTTGTCATCAAGCCCAGTAGTATGAGTATGCAATCTACCACCTAGTAGCTGTGAAACTTAGATAAGCTACTTCAATGCTCCGTCTTGGTTGTTTTGTCTGTAATGTGAGGATAATAATATATACTTTATGGATTTGGGGGATATTAGATGAGATATACAGAAATAGGTGATAATTTGGCATACAGGAAGTGCTTAAAAATGGTAGCAATAAGGCTGATCTTTCATATTGAACTCAAATATTAGTAAAGAATGATTCTGCCTTTCCTAAAGACAAGCACTCACTTTTTAAAAATTGAAGTCTTCCAATATTTTTCTGGGATTCAACTTTTTTACAGTTCTTTTTACTGATGATTGTAATGCAATGCTTGCCTCACAGAAGGAACTCCAAATATTGCTTCTTCCTAGCACTTGTCTTGCCCTGCTCCATCTGCCTGATGGATTTCACTTTGCAAATCCAGAGTCTAGACTGCTCACACACCTGTCACCATGCACTTGATACCAAGCCCTGTCTACCTGGCTGGACCCTTTCCAGTTATATGCTGCTGGGCTGCTCCTATGCCAGGGAAACCCTTCTCGCCTCATTTAACCCTTCTGTGCTGAGCTATTGAAGAAGACACAACAGGAGCCACTTTGCATATTATTTGTGAAAACTCTTATGTGCTTGAGGACAATGATAATACTCTGCTTTTAGCATAAAAAGAAAGATACTTCCCCTGGACATTGGAGACTACTGAACAAATTGTTGTTCCCTTTGTTCTACGAAACAATGACTAAAGCCATTTTCTGAAAATGAGTATTGTTAATCACTGGATCATTAACCTTTACAATGTCAATGTGTTCTCCATATCAAATTCAGTTAAATGACTGCTGGAGGTAACAGTTAAGGGGACATTTCACATAGATGAACATATTAATGCTTTATTTAGCTCTAAATGCACTGTGAAGGATTTAGGTGAGAGCTAATCTATGTTAAGAAAGCAAAATACCAGAAAGAACAATCTCACCACATAAAAATAAAATGTAGCCTGCTTCTTAATCTTTCATGTTTCTTTCCTACTTTTCTTTGTGTCTCATAGTTTGCTTTTTTACTTCCTTTCAATAGAGAATGCAAACTAACCAGTGTGCATACAAGGATGGCTTACCGTGTGTGCCTGTGTGCACGCATGCATGTGTACAAGTACACTGAAGCCCATAACTGTAATGGGCATCTCTTCCATTCTGGATGAAACAATTAGTCTCTTAATGCCTTCTACTTACACTTGTTTCCTGGTTCAGTACCACATTTACACCCTTTCCACCACTTGTTCCAATACTCCGCTGGTTCAGATCACGGTGGAGTTCATGAGTTAGGAGTTTAAGATGCTGCATTATAAGAGTAAGTCATTGCTTTAATTAACTCCTTACATTTATATTTTTATCAGAGGAATTTTTGAAGTAATTTATCTAAATTTTAATATATGTTACCAAAAGAATCAAAGTTGAAAAATCAATTAATATTAATAATACATGCTTACCAATTAGTCTGTGGCTAGCTATCAGTGTATAAGCAGCATAGTAGAAGTCAGTCAAATATATATGCTGTACTTGCTCTGAACATTGAGAAACATACCCTATGTAGCAAACCAGCCACATTCACAAAAAGGAACTAGTGAAAATCTGATAATCTTAAGACATACCATGTGATGTAAGTTCCCACATCTAGATCTCTACATGTTAGATATCTACATGTCTACATGTCTAGATCTCTACATGTTAGAGACTCTGACATGGACTTAACAAAGTTATGAGCTTTCCTCTCTCTCAAGAAAGAAAAGTAGAATAAAAGAGAACAAAATGATCTTTTGCAAAGAATAACTTGAATCATATTTAATTATATAATGGTAAGTAATTTGTACATTTCTGTATTTTAACTAATACTTGTACAAATTGCTAAAGTGTGTTTCCAAGCTGTTCTTGACATTCTATATGTCTAAAACTTTCACTGATAATCTCTGCTCCAGAGCCCAATAAACACAGAAACCTTAAGGACAAGGATCATTGAGTGAAGATTCTGAGCTTTGATATTTTGGAATTCAATCATCAAAGCCTTTCATTTTGTGAACACCATCAATCAACTCCAATTTTTCCTGCCACATACCCATCAGTGATGTTAAGCTGCTTCTATGTAATGCCAGATCAACCAGTCAGCTTCATCAAGTAGATGAAAACGTCTGTCAAACCAATCACTCCAAGCTGTGCAGACAAGAAAATTTGGTGAATCAGTTAATATTTCACTCTTCCAAAACACTGGTGGTGTCATGAGGACAAAGACATTGATTATGTCTTGGTGAATATCTCCTGATCTGAGACTTATTCCAGCCATGGCATATTCTGCACCCTATTAGCCTCCTGTGAGGATACCTGGAATTCCTATTCTAGTTTTCCTTTAAATCCAATTTCAAAATTAATCCACCTTATAAAAGAGTGAAAATTATATTAAGGTGCATACTAATACATATACAAATCCTTAGTATGAATTCTGCCTGATGTGTTTCAATAAATCCCTTAGTTTTTACTATTATGCCTTAGACTCCAGAGTGGACGTGGTATTTCAGAGGATAGAGGAGTCTGTCTGGTAGCCCTGAAATCATCATGCAGACAGCAGCTGATCTCACCTACTTTTAAAATCGACCATGCCAGTAGGTTTATGTGATCTTGTTTATCATTCAGAGCATTTCCTCATTTGAGCCTCTGCAGAGCTCTAAACTTAGGAATGTGAGTTGAAGAGGGAAAACAAAGAAAAGCTTGGAAAAATTATGTGATTTGCCAGGGTCTGCATATCTAGCTAGTGACTGAGCTGGGACTGCCTCTCACTCATATTTGTTTTAATTATTTCAATTATTTTACATTATTTTGGGAATAAACTGAAACATGAATTTGCTCATATAACTGTGTCCTTAGGTGATCATATGTCTCAGTTTATGTGGGACAGTCCAATTTATGTCATTGTGTAGTGTGATGATTAATAGCACTCCCTTTTCACTCTCAGAAGTGTCAATGTTTGGCTGTTAAAATCTTAAAGTTGAGATAATTCTGTATTTTAAGATATTTCTATCTGAGAATAAAGTTTTAGCTCTTTAAAACAATTCATACCATAATATTTTCATCAAACGTCTACCTAATGTGAAACCTAGCTTTTATTTATTCCTACAAACTTTGACTTCAAACGTCCTTACAAATGCTGTTACACTGACTACTTCAGAGCTGAAGTATACAATTGTGATAAACCGATATCTGTGTCTGGACATGACCCTGCTTTTGTTTTGGTATTTAAGTTCTGGTATCCTGCCTGCTTGTCTCTCCTGTTTTTGGACCCCTTCTGGGGTCCTTTCTTTTCTTTCTTGTATCTCAGAACCAATAGTTGGGAACATGTTTTCCCTCTTATGTAACCAGTTAGCATGTGGTTCTATTTTTCTTTTCCTGAATATTAGGACTATTAGGAAAACTGATAAATACTCTTAAATGCTCTAACATTTTCTATAGGTATGCCCTCAATTCTGAAGCTTCATTATTCAGCTTGATGAGAGTAACAGTCCATGAGACTGACCTTCCCAATGAACTTCCTCTACATGCAGTAGCTGAAGGGTTTTCACGCCTAAATATTTGTGATCAAAATGCTGCTGAAGCTTTTACATTATACTCCATCAATCCATTTGGCAACTTGAAAAGGAAACAATTATTTAGAACCCTATCCCCTGAACTGTGACCTTGTCACTACATACCACTGTACCTTTCCACCATGTTCTCTATGACATGGATGCTGCCTTGTCGGTTAATTTGAGGAGGAACTGGAAACTAGCAAAGTAAGTGTATCTGTGGTGGCCGAAGCTCTGCTGCTTGAGGCCAAGTGTATTTATGTTATTAACTAACTAGTTAGTCTTTAATATCTCACTATGCCTCTGTTTCCTCATTTGCACAATGGAAATTTCCATAATATCTAAGTCACAGGGTTGTTGTGAGGATTTCATTAGTTACAATATGTGAAGCCCACAGTGATTGCTACCTAGTAATACTATTATTATTTCAATCTACAAGGATCAGCTTGGTTAAAAGTAGCCACCATTCTGTGAATACTGATTGAACAGTCTATTTGCTTTCAAGTGAAGTTCAGTATAAGATAAAGGTTAATGTAGCATGAGGCCTGCTTCTTGAAATAACCATTCTCTCTGCTTTTAGCCACCACATATTCTTGCTGCCTATTGAGAAACAGATATGGCTGAAAAAGAAGAATTCAAAAGAGAAAAGCTAAGTTTGCATTGTAGGAAAACTGGCCACTATTCTTATGCCCTCCTTACTGGAGAAACTAGGAATACTAAGTAGGCCTGCATGGATTTGGGGATTAAAACAGGAGGAGAGGTTGTCTATTACAAGAAGCAATGCACCAAAATCATGAGAATGTGGGGGGCCACAGGGAGAATAATGAGAGATCTCTGAAAGCTACAAGACTCAGCCTAGCAGGAGATCAAATGCAGTCAGGAGATGAAATCAAAAGCTAAGAAGTCTCAAAGCCAGAGAAATGATGTCAGGGGAAAATGTGAGGGAAAACCATGAAATTATAAGAATATAGTCCTACTGACCTCAATCATAATATTTGGTACATTTGTAGGTTGTGGGTGAATCCATCTATATCTGAACAGTCAGGGATAAAGAAGTAAACTTCCCAGCATGAGCAATCTCACTGAAGGAACTGTTGTTTCCCTCCAGTAAGGAGGCCATTGGTATGGCTATTTTGAGACTGACAACCCTATCATTGACATATGATACCTTAAAAAATCAGGTATCCACTCACTGATTCTATTATCTCTATTTGTTCATTGGAAGTATTTTGTGGAACTAAAGTCCTCTAAAAAAGCATAGATAGGATGTCTTTATATAAAGACATTTGTGACTTTACTCTGTTAACCTATTCAGACAGAATAAAGACCAATATAAAATCAGATCATGTTGGATGTGAGTTAATAAGCAACTTATAACTAAAACTGACAAAGTGCAATACTGAGCACTTCATGTTTGTAACAAAAACACAGATAGCTAACAGAAGCCTTTCTGATGGAAATCAATATTGAGTCATACTACAGTGGTTGAGAAGGACAGAGTTAAGCAGAAAGACTATTGCAGCAAAGGGAGAAAGACACTATGCAAAATGGACAGTAAGGGATAGCAAAGATGATTGTTTACAGGAAGTAATAAGACTTGAGAAACCTTGAAAATCCTTGATTCAATGTCTGTGTAGCACAGTGATTTTATATATTTGAATCAAATTTTCCAAATAAATATAACAAGAAGCAGAAGTATGTTCAAACTAGTTCAGGTAGAAGTAGTATTACAAAGGCACAGGGAATGCTATGGTACCTAACTGTAGTAAGTAAGACCATTTGTCATGGGAAATGGAGAATCATCAAGGAACTGTTCTTTCTGTGTTTTGAAGCACAGAATTTTTATGAATATTTACTCTTGTATCTTTTCCACTTGGTTTCCTCCTCTGCAGGACTCTCAGCTTGCATATGGCTTTACATCTCCATATTGCCCATTCTAGACTTAATGTCTAATGATTTCGGAACTTAGTTCCCAGATCTAACAATTCAATTGTTAAAAGTGTTCAAGGATCCATATCTAAATTTCCTGGGGAGAAGATCTGATTGGTTTTGTCCTGACTACATATATAGGTTCTCCCCAGGTCAGGTGTCACACCAGGTCTAAATTAATATGGTCAGAGGGTTGTATCATCCTGCATTAATGTTCTTAGGGTGTGTTGAAACAGATGTTCCAAAGAAGGGAATGTGAACTTGGATCTTTTAGTTACCAAAATCAATGGGTTCTTTTCATTCTTTATTCTTCCAAAACTATTTATAAAGGTAATACTGTTAAGCCCCTTTTCCACCTTGTCCTCCATTTAGAATTCTTTATTCTTTTATCTTCCTACCATGTGAATAGTAACTGATTCTGGATGAATCTCAAAAACTGAATACTTAAAAAATATTTGTAAAAATATCTTTTTTCAATTTTCTCCTTGACTTTGTGGACATTTGTTTTTCCTCTGTCTACTTTACTGTCACTGCCTAACAAGAGATGCTTTAAATTTTAATGTGCAGATATTTCCATGGCTCTATCCCCAGCTTTGTTTTCTTGTATCTCAAGCTACTCCAATTCTAGTAGGAGCAATCACATTCTCCGTTTCAATTGCTACCTCTTTATGGGTGATGCTTTTATCTCTCTACTCCAACCCCTAACTCTCATCTAAAATACAAAATGGTTGCCTATTTATTGAAAGCAAAATACCACTGCATAAATGATGAACGTTTCTCACACAATTTATTAAGTCAAAATCTTCACATATTATTTCCAATTGTTTAGCTTTATTTTTTATTGAAGGATATAGAGACTGGGATCTGAGTTCTTAGACCCTAAAACTGTTTCCCAAAGATGTTGTAGACTGCTTTCATGTATGGCAGAGTATAATGGCTAAACATATAGATTCCAGAGCAAAACATCTGTGCTTCTAATTTCAGCTCTTTCACTTGTTGAATTCTCTAAGGAAGAATACAACTTTTCAGTTCCTAAATTTTCTCCTCAGTAAAATAGGGATAATTATAGGAACTACTTCATAGAGTTATTGTGAAGATTGGCCAAGATACAGATATGATCTGCTAAAGTTCCTACTGATGTCATATGAATTCTCTCTATGGGATTAGTAAATAGGGATGTTATATTGAGTCACACATGATTTTTCCTAATCTGTTTATATTTTCTTTTAGTATTCAGTAGCAGCTTAATGAAAAGTGCAAGCTGTACAAGAATTCAAGATTAAATAAATTCACTCTAATTCTTCCTTCTGAATCAATTGGGCCATGTGCTTTGTCTTGGAAGTTCTTGATTCTCACCAATCTTTTTACATTATTCCCTTGTCTTCATAATTTAGTAGACTCAACCTTTCCTATCAGCCTCATTAATTAATGTACATTCAGCTTTTTAAAAAGATATTATTCTAAGTCTTTATTATTTGTATTGAGATATAACTGCTGTATAACATTATGTTAGTTTTGGGTGTACAACATAATGATTTGGTATGTGCATAGTGAAATTATCATGACAGTAAGTCTAGTTACCATCTGTCACTACACAAAGTTACAAATGTGTTTTCTTATGATGAGAACTTTTAAAATTTACACTTAGCCACTTTCATATATACAATATTATTGACTATAGTAACCATGTTGTCCATTTCATCCCCAACACTTAACTTATTTTATAGCTGTAAGTTTGTATCTCTTGATCCCTTTCACCCATTTCACCCACCTCCCACCCCTCTCCCTTCTGGAAAACACAAATCTGTTCTTAGTATCTATGAGTTTTGCTTTCTATTTGTTCATTTGTTTTTTTTAGATTCCACATATAAATGAAATTAGACGAATTATATTTGTATTTTTCTGTATGACTTATTTCACTTAGCATAACCTACAAGGCCCATCCATGTTTGTCACAAATGGTAAGATATAATTCTTTTTTATGGCTGAGTAATGTTCTATTGTATAAATATATACCAAACCTTCTTTATCCATTCATCCTTTGATGGGTTGTTTCCATACCTTGGCCTTGTAAATAATAACATAATGAACAAATATCTTTTCAAATTCATGTTTTTGTTGTCATCTGGTAAATTTTAAGAACTGGAATTGCTAGATCATATGATAGTTCTGCTCTTAATTTTTTTTAATATGAAATTTATTGTCAAATTGGTTTCCATACAACACCCAGTGCTCATCCCAACAGGTGCCCTCCTCAATGCCCATCCCCACTTTCCCCTTCCTCGAACCCCCCATCAACCCTCAGTTTATTCCAAGTTTTTAAGAGTCCCTTATGGTTTGGCTCCCTCCCTCTCTAACTTTTTTTCCTTCCCCTCCCCCATGGTCTTCTGTTAAGTTTCTCAGGATCCACATAAGAGTGAAAACATATGGTATCTGTCTTTCTCTGTATGACTTATTTCAGTTAGCAAACTGGTGCAGCCACTCTGGAAAACAGTGTCGAGGTTCCTCAAAAAAATTAAAAATAGATCTACCCTATAGCAATAGCACTGCTAGGCATTTACCCAAGGGATACAGGAGTGCTGATGCATAGGGGCACTTTTACCCCAATGTTTATAGCAGCACTTTAAATAATAGCCAAATTATAGAAAGAGCCTAAATGTCCACCAACTGCTCTTAATTTTTTGAAGAGCCTCCATACTATTTTCCATAGTGATTACACCAATGTACATTCCCACTAACAGTGCATGGGGGCTCCTTTCTCCACATCCTGTCCAACACTTGCTATTTCTTGTCTTTTTGATAATAGCCATTATAACAGGTGTGAGGTAATATCTCATTATAGTTTTGATTTGCATTTCCCTGATTAGTGATGAACATCTTTTCATGTGTTTGTTGGCCATCTGTAGATCTTTGAAAAAAAAAGTCTATTCAGGTCCTCTGTGCATTTTTTAATTGGATTGTTTGTTTTCCTTTGCTATTGAGTTGTAGGAGTTTTTAATGTATTTTGGATATTAACCCCTTATCAGATACATAATTTGAAAATATCTTCTCCTGTTGAGTAGGGTGCCTTTTCTTTTTGTTGATTGTTTCCTTTGCTATGCAGGAGATTTATAGTTTGATGCAGTCCCACTTACTTTTTTGCTTTTATTGTCTCTGCTTTTGTTATCTTTGCTTTTGTAGTCAAGATTGATGCGAGAAGCTTATCTTTTGAAATTTTCTTCTAGGACTTTTATGGCTTCAAGTCTTACATTCAAGCCTTTATTACATTTTTGAGTTAATTTTTGTGTATGGTATAAGACAGTGTTCCAATTTTCCCAGACCACGTATTGAAGAAACTGTCCTTTCCCCATTATATGTCCCTGCCTACTTTGCCCTAAATTAATTGACTATATATGCAAAGGTTTATTTCTGAACTATTTTGTTCCAATGATCTATGTGTCTTTCCTTTATGCCAATACCATAATATTTTGATTACTATACCTCTGTAATGTAGTTTGAAATCAAGGACCATAATGCCTCCAGTTTTGTTCTTTCTCAAGTCTGCTTTGGCTATTCAGGCTCTTTTGTGGTTCCATGCAAATCTTAGGATTGTTTATTCTATTTCTGTGCCATTGGAATTTTGATAATAATTTCACTGAATATGTAAATTTCTTTGGATAATTTGGATATTTTAACAATATTAATTCTACTAGTTCATGATCATGTAATACCTTTCCATTTATTTGTATCATCTTTAATTTCTTACAGCAATTTCTCATAGTTTTCAGTGTACAGATCTCTTATCTACTTTGTTAAATTTATTCCTATGTATTTTATTCTTTTTAATGCAGTGTAAGTGGAACTGTTTTTTTTTTTTTTTAATTTCTCTTAAAGTTCATTGTTGGCATATAGAAACAACTAATCTTTGTACATTGATTTTGAAACTTTACTGGATTTATTTATCTGTGCTAACAGGCTTTCAGTAGCAGTTTTAGGGTTTTCTCTACATAAAATCATGTTGCTTGGGATGCCTGGATGGCTCAATTGGTAAAGCATCTGACTCTTGGTTTCAGCTCCAGTCATGATCTCACAGTTTTGTGAGTTTGAGGCCACGTTGGGCTCTGTGCTGACAGTGAAGAGCCAGCTTGGGATTCTCTCTCCCTCTTACTCTACCCCTCACCCACCAACACTGCCTCTGTCAATCAATCAATCAATCAATCAATAAATAAATAAATAAGTAAATAAATAAGTAAAGTCATATTGTTTGAATATAGGGACAGTTTCACTTCTTTTCCAATTCAGATGCCTTTTTTTTTTCTTGCCTAATTACTCTGCCTGGAACTTCAAAAATATGTTGAATAAAAGTGGCAAGAGTGGGCATCCTTGTCTTGTTACTGATCTTAGAAGAAAACCTTTCATCATTTCACCAGTGAGGAAAATGGTAGGCGGGACCTGTCATATATAACCTTTATTATGTTGAGGTATTTTCCCTCTGCACCCACTTTATTAAGTTTTTATTATAAATGGATGTTGAATTTTGTCAAATGCATTTTCTGCATCTATTGAGATGATCATATGGTTTTTTATTCTTTGTTTTGTTAATGTGGTATATCACATTGATAGATTTGTAGATTTTAAACCATCATTGCATCCCTGGAATAAATCCCACATGACCATGGTGTATGATCCTTTTGATGTATTATTTTCATTTTACTAATATTTTGTGGAGGATTTTTGTATATCTTTTCATCAGGGATATTGACCTATAAATTTCTTTGTTTTTTATGGTGTTCTCTTCTGGTTTTGGTATCAGGGTAATACTGGTGTCATAAAATGAATTTGTAAGAATTCCCTCCTATTCAATTTTTTGGAAGAATTTGGTAAGGAAATGTATTAAAGCATCTTTGAAAGTTTGGTAGTATAAACCAATGAGGACATCTCGCCTTGGACTTTTATTTCTTGGGAGGTTTGGGATTACTGATTAAATCTCCTTACTAATTATTGGTCTTTCAGATTTTCTATTTCTTCTTGTTTGTTTCTTCATGTATTATTCTATTTCTTCATGTATGTTTCTAGGAATTTACTTCTTCTATATTGTCTAATTTGTTGGCACATAACTGTTCATAGTAATCTCTTATGGTCTTTCATATCTGTGGTACCATTTACAACTTATCCTCTTTCATTTCTGATTTTATTTATGTGATCCCTCTCTTTTTCTTAAAGTCTAGCTAAAGTTTTGTCAATTTTATCTTTTCAAAAAACCAGCTCTTACTTTCATCAATCTTTTCTATTGTCTTTTTAATCTCCATCCCATTTTTTTTCAGTCTAGTTATTATCATTTCTTTCCTTCTACTAACTTTGAGCTTTATTTGTTTTACTCTTTGTAGTTCCTTTAGGTGTAGTGTTACATTGTTTAAAATGTTTCTTGTTTCTTGAGGCAGGTCTGTATTACTATGACTTTACATCATAGAATTGCTTTCATAAAGCATCTCATAAGTTTTGGTATGTTGTATTTCCATTTTCATTTGTCTCCAAGAATTTTTTGATTCATCCAATGATTTCTTCATTGACCCATTGGTTGTTCAGTAGCATGTTATTTAATCTCTACATACTTGTGATTTTTCCAGTTTTTTCTTGTGATTGATTCTGCTTTCATACTATTGTGGCCAGACAAGATGTTTGATATGGTTTAAATCTTCTTGAATTTATTGAGACTTGTTTTGAGGTCTAACATATATTCTATCCTGGAGAATGTTCCTAGTATACTTGAATATAATTTGTATTAAGCTGCTTTTGGATAGAATATTCTGTATGTATGAAGTCCATCTGGTCTAATGTGTCACTTAAGGTTGTTGTTTCCTTAATGAATTTTTGTCTGGATCATTCATCCATTGCTGTAAGTGGGGTATTAAAGAACCCCACTATTGTATTGCTGTTACTTTTTTCATTTAAGTTTGTTAATACTTGCTTTTCATTCAGCTTTTTTTAAATATAAAATCCTATATTTAGTATGGTATTTCTTCATCAGGAATTCAAAATATCTTTTAAGTTGTGCTTGGGTTTATTAGGATCATTATGATTTTGCAATGGTTACAAAATTGCAAAAGTTTAAAGTAATCCATTCTATCTGTATTATATTTTCTTATGAACTCTGCTATTTTGGAGCAGAAGTTTGAAGAACAAGAGGATTTTCAGAAATGCAAATGTCTGTACATTTATATAGTGTTTAGAATAGAAGGTGGCTTATAGAGTATATTTTAGGAATTTTCTAATTTGTTCATAGGCATGATTTAAGTCCTAAACTACAATTTGTCTTAAATAGTGCAAAGGGCCATATTTTCTCTAAACAGACATTTTTCCCCCTAGACTATCAATATCCTTCATGGCTTCTTTCTCCTTAGGTTTTACTTAAGAACTTAATAATCTAATGGTAAAAGGACACATTAAAGAAAATGAATTCAAAGATAGAATGTACTTTATGGCTTATAATAGAGTACACCTGAATCACCTATTCCAGGTCTCTTTAAAGACTCCAATTGACCTCATTCCACCCCAGATATGTACAATGCTTTTGCCATTTTAGGAACCGCAGGGAGTATCTGTCAATCTTAATACACTATTTTCAGATATCATGAGAAAGGAAAGATCATAAAATATTAGCAAATACATGCTCATACCACTTCTATTTGTAGTACTTTTATTCCTCCTTCTGGAAGCTCTGTACAAGTAGTTTTGTGTTTTTTTTTTTCTTTTTAATGGTTATGTATTTTTCAGAGAGAGACAGAGAGAGAGACAGAGAGCAAAGAGACAGCACAGAGAGAGCACAAGTGGGAGGGAGGGAGGGAGGGAGGGAGGGAGGGAGGGAGGGAGAGAGAGAGAGAGAGAACAGAATCTGAAGCAAGCTCTAGGCTCTGAGCTGTCAGCACAGAGCCTGCTGTGAGGCTCAAACTCACAAACTGCAAAATCATGACCTGAGCAGAAGTCCACACTTAAACTACTGAGCCACCCAGGCAACCCTAAGCAATTTTGTCTTTGACATCTCTCCCTATTGTCACAGCCATATTAGATTTTCTATTTGGGACTCAGAAATGTAATGTGAACAAAGATTTAAATCCTTAAAATGATTCTTTTTTTATGTTTATTTATTGAGAGAAAGAGAGTGAGCGCACACATGCATGAGTGGAAGAGGGGCAGAGAGAGAGGGAGAGAGAGAATCCTAAGCAGGCTCTGTGCTATTGGAGCCTGATGCAGGGCTCAATCTCATCAATCATGAGATCATGACCTGATCTAAAATCAAGAATTGGATTCTTAACTGAATAAGCCAGCCAGGTACCCCTCCTTGAAATGACTCTTAATAAGGTGTTTGAATCCTTTTGTGTTTATTTAAAATCAAAATTACCAACAAAATTTCTGATCCATTGTATCTTCCCTGGTGTCTGCATTTACTATCAAAGTACCTTGATACACTACTTGTTTTCATTTTTTTTTAATGTTTGTTTATTTTTGAGACAGAGGGAGAGAGAGAGACAGACAGACAGACAGAACATAAGTGGAGGAGGGGCAGAGAGAGATGGAGACACAGAATCCAAAGCAGGCTCCAGTCTCTGAGCTTTCAGCACAGAGCCCCACCCAGGGCTTGAACTCATGAGCTGTGAGATCATGACCTGAGCCTAAGTCAGATGCTTAAACAACTGAGCCACCCAGGTGCCCCTTGATGCACTACTTTAACTGAGAAACACTATCAGATATTAGCATCTCTAGTCAACACTACTTGGTGCAAACTTCTACCTTCTACATTTTTATTTAATATTTTTAATATTTATTTTTTGAGAGAGAGAGAGAGAGAGAGAGAATGAGCAGTGGAGGGGAAGAGAGAGGAGACACAGAATCCAAAGCAGGCTCCAGGCTCTGAGCTGTCAGCACAGAGCCCAACACGGGGTTTGAACGCATGAACCATGAGATCATGACCTGAGCCAAAGTCAGATGCTTAACTGACTGAGCCACCCAGGCACCCTTACCTTCTCCTACATTTTAACAAATCACATCTCTTAATTTCAGGAACTCAACCTGAAAATGTCTGTATCTCCATCTCTGGCCTTTTTCTCAATCTCCATGTTTAATCAGTTGGTAAATCTACAGTTTCAATTCTGCAAAGATGCTTAAATCAATCCTTTCTCTCCAAGTCATTCTTCAATGTCCACATTCAAAATCCAGTCACCTCTAATCGAAAAGAATATTTCTGCTTCAAATCATCCCTTCTCTCTCCCTCAAGAGTCAATCTTCAGTCCTATTCCTAGAAACCATATGATTATTAGAGTTTTTACTTCAAAGCATTTATACAATCACCATATTCTCATTAAAAAGGAACAGTGATTGTACATTTATGTATATATGTGTGTATGTGTGTATATATATACATATATATAGTGTGTGTGTGTATATATATATATATATATATATATATATATATATATACATATGCATGTGTGCATGTGTGTATAATGTATGTTTATTACTAGGAATTGGCTTATGCAATGGTGGAAGTTGCAAAGCAAAATATGCAGTGTGGCCCAGTAAGCTGAAGATCCAGGAGAGCAAACGGTGCAGTCTCAGTCTGAAGGCAGTCTTGCTCAGAGAAGCCAGACTTCTGTTCTATTAAGGCCTTAACTGATTGGATGAGTCTCCCACATTAGAAAGGACAATCAGCTTTGCCCAAATTCCACCAAATATTAATCTCTTCCCAAAACACTCTCCAAGCTGACACATAAAATGAATCATCACACTCTTTAAAACCTTAATCCAGCCAATCAGGTTTATCATATCCTCCATTTTGACTGTTAAACACCCTGTGTTCTAGATACACTGAACACCCTTTCTTTTTCTCTATTAATTTGAACACATATTTATTAAGTACCTACTTGGTGTTAGATACTAAGGAGAATACGAAAATATGCTATAATTATTATTCCTTTGTCTCTTTGCCTTTATTCACTTTCTTTTGCTTGGTATTCCTCTCCGTTTTCCACCCAAGATCAACACTGAAAAGTAAAACTATTCAACTATCAAAAATATTCTCAAGTCCTACTTATTTAAATCATTCTATTTCATTACTATATTTAGGAACCCCCCCCCTCTTTTTTCAGTTTTACACTTGTGCCATGCATTATTAATTTTTGTAATTAAGCTTATAACACTTTTGGTACGTGTGTGTATGCATGCATGTACACACCTATTTTTATCTATCTATCTATCTATCTATCTATCTATCTATCTATCACCATGAATGACTGAAGGAAGGAACTTTGCACCTTACAGTAATTAACCTCATTCCTGATATATGGGAAGTGTTAAAAATGGACAAATAGAAACACCACCAGAGAAAACAGACTTAGTAACTTGCTTCTGGTTTATTCAGAAAAAATATATAAATTCAGAGCTAACAAAAATTCATGCACAACACAGTAGAGATAGTATATTCTCTGTACAATTTTGTTCCATTAAGTCTAGGACCCTTAAATAGGAACTCCATCTCCTTCAACATAGAGAAGACTCTGTGCTATTTGTTTCTTCAAGGGAGTTTTTTAAATAATCACACGTGTTTAAGGGGAAACAACAATCTGTTTTGTCAAATTTTCTTATGACATGGTACAGAGATCTCAGCTTTTAGTTTCTAAGCACCCATATTTTTATATTTTCTGGATAGTATGTTCCTTTTCCCATTTTAGCAGGGTATGATCAATAAAACTGAGCAATCAAGCTAAAAGAAGGAAACTTTTTCAGGTAATTTTTCTCATTTATCTGGCCAAGTATCCATATAGTACAATTTTATAAAGTCACAGAAATTATCTAATATCAGTAATTTTCAAAACTGGATGCATTATAAATCTTTGAGAGGTTTCATAGAATAAACTGCTAAGCTCCATACTTATATATTTTTCATACCTACCCCATATTTTTATTTAATCGAATCTAGGATTTCATAACTTAACACATATGCCTAATGATCTGCTACATTCTCTTGGCATTTGAGAACCAATGACCTGGTCATATTTATTAGATTTCAAATAAGGAGGTCACTGAGTGAATTGGTATTGTAGTGCATTTGAACCCAGATCTCCTGAGTGCTGGTTTGGAAGCCAGCTAGTTAACATTAGTCTCTTCTAATAATAGATAACATATTGTATTAACCTGACTAATAAAGAGGCAAATTTATTGAACTTCAACTTGGCAAAAGCCATAGGTCCCAAGATCCAAATATTCCACGGGAAACACCTGTGCTTCCATTTTCCTGGGCAAACCATTAGCATCATGAAAATGTGATTTCTGTAGAGGGGACAGAGTGATCAATTTAAAATAAAGCCAGAAGAATTAGCCTCGTATACACGGTGTTACATTCAGCTTCATTAGGAGATAAGCCAGGACACATAGCATCTCATCTTTGTGCAAATACTCAAAAAACAGCAGGAGGAAAGAAATGGTATGACAATCTGGAAGAGCTGATAGAGCCAATAAAAAATTCAACTGACATGAAGGCCACATATAAGGGGTAATTTGCTAATGGACTAACACATCGAGCATCTTGGAAATAAGGAAGCAAATTCCCTTGCATTCAAAAGGTGCAAAGAATTAGTGGAGTTAATAGGTTTTATGGAAGCATTTGCTGGTAGTTTGCTCTGACTAAATTCAAAGACTAACCCTGTAATTGCAGAATAATGAAGCACAATCCAAGTCAGGGATGATAATGTCCATGAAAGGCAATAACTTTATCAGCTAAGAAAGGATTTTCGAGAGCCGCTTGATCCAGACAAGATGATTCAGCTAAAGGTACACATATTTTCCAATTATGATAGTCTGCTGATTTCAGTGGCAAAAGTAAGATAGGAAAAAGGGAGGGAAAAGTGCAGATAAACAATATGATTCCAAGTGACCTTATAAATCTGAGACTATATAAATGGTGGCCAACGATCTAATGTGTTTCTATTCATTTAGTAAATCATAAGATTGCTATTCTCCTTTGAATATTATTTCCCAGGATCGAATTGCTTGAGAAAGATGTTACAGAACAGTGTGCTGAGATTTTGAAATTGTTCTCAGTATTTTTAAAAGTTACTTTAGTTTTATTGGGAAACAGTGAAATACAGGTTATATCCTTTATATAAGTTGTTTGGCCTTCTCTCAGGTTTGGGATTATGGAACTTTAAATTGGAAAGAGACCTGAGTCATTTAAAGAAATGGTTCCCAAATGCTGGTATGCAGGGTTGTGCTAAATTGGAAGTATCCGAATCAGCTGAGGAAACTGTGAAATACAGACCAAACCTGGATCCCAATAATAAAAATGTTGACTCAGTAAGACTGAGATGGGGTACAAGAATCATAAATCTCATTAGGTTACCCAGACATATAGCCATTTTGGAAACTTTGTGTTGGATCACATAAAACCTTTACAGTATCTTGGAAAAAATAATTTTAGCCCCCGCATCATTTAAAAAAAAAATCTCTTGGAGGAATTAATATACAAATCACACTTTTTAAAAAAATCCCGAAATTGAACCACTAGTGTATCTTAATAATCCAACCAATTGGCCTTTGTTGACCACAGGAATAGAACCATCTGCACATGGCTTCTCCAACCAGGTGTATGTCATTAAATTCCAGTTACACAAACACACAAAAGCAACCTAGCCATTGGCTTCTCACCTCATCCTCATTTCTACTATTTCTAATTTACTGAAGACAGTAAAAGATCTATGGCTGTTTGTCATGGAAGCTGACTTAGTGCACTCAAATGTCAGGATACAGTCAGGCTTTGACTTATTCACAGAACCCAGTTATATAAACTGTAATGATGCACCAAAGCATAGGTCTCCTTCTATAAAAATCATTTTTTTTTTTTTTTGGTCTGGAATACAGAGCCCAGATATTTAGAGTGAAAAAGATGTCATTAATCCCTTTCTGTTCCACAAATAAACTGAAACCATAGGGAAAAGTCCAAAATAATCTAACATAATCACATTTAATTTTAAATAAAGAGCAAAACTGCAGCATTTTAAATGATTTTTTAATGTTTATTTTTATTATTTTTGAAAGAGAGAGCGAGCATGAGTAGGGGAGGGGCAAAGAGAGAAGGAAACACAGAATCCAAAGTAGGCTTCGGTCTCTGAGTTGTCAGCACAGAGCTCGACACAGGGCTTGATTGGGGGCTCAAACTCATGAACCGCAAGATCATGACCTGAGCCAAAGTTGGACACTTAACCAAGTGAGCCACCCAGGTAGCCCCAAACTGCAGCATTTTAAAAGTTGTGTCTAGGGGCGCCTGGGTGGCTTGGTCGGTTAAGCGTCCGACTTCGGCTCAGGTCATGATCTCGCGGTCTGTGAGTTCTAGCCCCGTGTCGGGCTCTGTGCTGACCGCTCAGAGCCTGGAGCCTGTTTCGGATTCTGTGTCTCCCTGTCTCTCTGCCCCTCCCCTGCTCATGCTCTGTCTCTCTCTGTCTCAAAAATAAATAAATGTTAAAAAAAAAAAGTTGTGTCTATGTATATGTCAGTGTGGATCCAGAGTATATGGAATAGAAAAGAGGATTGCTGATATCTGGGATAGATATTTTAATGGATCTTTTTAGTTAGGCTAAATGAGACAAATCTAGATGAGAACATTGTAACAATGTGACATTCAATCTCTCAGTCTCTAAAATAATGCTCATGGGATGCTCATGATCTTGTGGTTCATGGGTTCAAGCTTAACATTGGGCTCTGTTCTGAAAGCTCACAGCTGGAGCCTGCTTAGGTTTCTGTGTCTCCCTCTCTCTCTGCCCCTTCCCTGCTCATATTCTGTCTCTCTTTCTCTCAAATATAAATAAACAGTTAAAAAAATTAAAATAATGCTCATTTGACTATGTTGAAAGGGAAGACAAAATCATAAACAGGTAAAACACATGTTCATTTGGGATTTGATAATTTGTTCACCTATAGTTCAGAAATCACCAAGGAGACATCTTTTCCTTAGGAATAACACCGAATATATTTGGGTTGAATTCATGTAGTACAAAACTCAGGTAAGGTTCCTGCCTAAACAATTCTGGGCAAATTTATTGACCTTCAGCCTTGACTGGGAACTCTCTGTATCTGATTTTGAAAGAGATGATGACTATGGTTTAACAAGACAGGTATGGTTCATATCTAGAGTAAATTTACCCTTGCTTCTAATTCTCCACACAGGACTCCAGACAAGATACAGAGCTATGTCTGCACAAAACTATGAAAATTTTTGGCACTTTTCCTTCATTTTATCCTTATTCCTTGTAAATACTGCCCTTTACTTTTTTTTTAAGAACTATAATTACAGGTATTGTTTCCAACCAAGTCTAATTGAAAAAAGCTCAGATACAGTCCCTCTCACAGGTCAATGTGCATTTTAAAAGAAATAAAAAGTTTCCCTAAATGGATTACTTTTTAACTATGGAATTTCAGACCCTTTCTGTTCATTCACTTAACAAGCATACAGTGAGGGGTGCCTGGGTGGCTCAGTAGGTTGAGCGTCCGACTTCAGCTCAGGTCATAATCTCACAGCTCGTGAGTTCGAGCCCCATGTTGGGCTCTGTGCTGACAGCTCGGAGTCTGGAGCCTGCTTCGGATTCTGTGTCTCCCTCTCTCTCTGCCCCTAACCCACTCGCATTCTGTCTCTGTCTCTCTCAAAAATAAATAAACATTTAAAAAATTAAAAAGAAAACAAGCATACAGTGAGTGCCTATGTGCCAGGACTCCATCCAGAACCTAAGTCCATTAAAATGAATGATGCCCAGTGTGTCTACCACTAAGGAATGCAGAGTCATGTATGGGAAACAAATAAATAATGACCAACTGCATATAATATAGTTAATCTAGGTTCTGGGAGCAGAGAGCAGGGGCTCTTAATTACATCTGGAAAGGGTGTGTGTATGTCTGTATGTATGTGTATGCATGTGAGCTGACACATTTGGGGCTGGGTTAGGGAAGATCTTTTATTGAAAGAAAGGCATGACTTTTCTTGAGACTTGAGAAGTAGATTGGTGGAGGAGCGCTGGAAAGAAACATTTCCTGTTGGAACAAAGATATGGATAGAGATAGAAGGAAGAGAAAGAGGAATGTCTTTGAAGAATAATGTGTGGCTCTAAGGTCCAAATGAATGGGAGAAGAGATATGAAGGAATAAGGAGAAAATGAACAACAATCATGAACAATCAATGGCTTTCAGCTCCTGAAAGCAGACATCAAATACATGCCATTCTACAATGGAAGAAAACATTTTTTGCATTTCTGCTTTCCTTTGGACTACCCAGGACTAGAGGCAATTTATTCTCATTTCTTAATCAACTAGATAGCAGAACAAACAATTGAACAGGTATGGAGGTATGGTATAGGATAAGATATAAATAAGGGGTGATAAACACTAAATCCTTCATTAACCCACACCGACCTTTAAGTTTGACTGCATGCACTTCCCAAGGAGCAAGAGATGAGAACATACATTACTAGGATTAATGGTCAAGGCTCATGTCTGAATGAACTGAAAGGGTATATGCTTGATATTCTTCCGATTAGGGTAGGCTCTCAGGAATATTGTGGTATAACAGAGTTCTGATTCTAATTCTAATTAACCAAGTAATCTATAGAAATATTTAAATATATTAAAGCAATTAATGAATTTAGTCATTTATTCATGATCACTAATGACTTCAAAGAGTGCTAGAAACACATGATTCATACTGGAGAGTAGTGTATTTGCCAGTCACCTATCCATAAATTGTTTTTCACTGGTTTTAGATCCAAAAATGACCTTAATATTATCAGTACTCTGTTTCTTAATTTTTATTTTTTATCAAAGTTATACTTTTTAAACATTTGAAATATCAAATAGTACTAAGATGTGTACAACAAAATACAACAGTCCTCTGCTTCAACTTCCTCCAGATACCTGTCCTGACCTTCAGAGGCCACCACATTCAGTTTTTACCTATACTCTCCAATGCTTTGTCTTCCTATCTCCCAGTGAATGCTTATAATTAGTATTTTCAGTAAATATGTTTAGGTCTTATTTACTGACCTTTATGATTGTTGAAAATTAAACTTTCTGATACATCCACACAATATCCAATCTCCCATCCTTAAGCTATGTATGTCCAAAGTTTTATGTAAACAGTTTTTATTCACATAATTCTATAAACACTTTTCATTGATCAGCCTAATAGTATTCTCTGATAATAGTTTTTTTCTCTTATAGAATCTTTACAAACAAATCTGCCATAAACATATTAATATTTCTTCTCAGTAGTCAAAAATATCCTAAACAGTCTTCTCATTCCCATTATGTTTCTAGGACCTCTCCCTCTGTTTTTCTTCCTGCTCTGCTTAGTCCTAGGCAACTTTGGGTGTACTATTTATTATTATCCAAAGGCGTAAAAACCTGTTTATCTTTTTATTGATTGATGGTTGACATTGTATTGAATTCTTGGTTGAAATAAATGTTCCTTGGGTTTTGAGGTCTTTATTCCATTTTACTCCAAAATTCTGGGTGGTTGTCGAGAAAAATTAAGTTCTTTATATTCTCATTCCTTTTGTGTATGATGTATCTCTTACCCCTCTCGATGCTGTTGACTGTTTTTCTCCATTCTTGATATTCTGCGGTTTCATAAGAATTTGGCTTGCTGTGGACTTTTATCATTCAATGTGCTGTCCACTTATTACTATGCTATCCAAAAGATAGACAAAATTCAGTCTGGCAAACTTATTTTTTTAATTTAATTAATTTATTTATTTTAAGTAGGCTCCATGCCCAGTGCAGAGCCCAATGCAAGACTTGAACTCATGGCCCCAGGATCAAGATCTAAGCTGAGATCAAGAGTCAGACACTTAATTCAGTAGAGTTCATAGGTTCCAGATGTTCTGTCACTTGAAAATAATATTTTGCACCTCAATAGCATCTTTTGGTCAAGGATCTTAGAGTATTTACAAACATGAATTACCCCTACAAAACTCTGTGAATCTGCCCATGTTGCAGACTGGTAATCTTTGGAGAGATTCAGCAGAACTCTGCCCTACTGCACTGCAAGTCACTTCTTATGTTCAGTTTTACTGATTGTGGGCCATGAAAGAAATAGAGAAGATCCAAAAAAAAAAAAAAATGAGCACAGGGAAAGACAAAAGAGAGACAGCACGTGGCAAACCAAGAAACAGGAAGGTAACTATAGAGAACAAACTTATGGTTACTAGAGAGGAGATGGGTGGGGGTATAGGTTAAATGGGTGATAGGGATTAAGGAGTGCACTTGCTGTGATGAGCACTGGGTGTTTCATGAAATTGTTGAATCAGTATTTTGTACACCTAATATTACATTGTATTAATAAACTGGAATTTAAATAGAAACCATAAAAAGTAAAAAAAACAACAACAACAACAACAAATAAAAGGAGATCCAAAAAAATGGGGGGTCAGACACTTGACTGAGCCACATAAGCCCCCCCCGGCAAATTTATTTTTATTATATGTTTTCATATATTAGTTGAAATTTCTGCTTTTTGTACTGTTTGTGATATTCATCTTCACTTTTGAATGCTCTTCCCATTAGGGGCACCTGGGTGGCTCAGTTGGGTAAGAGTCCGACTTTGGCTCAGGTCATGATCTCATGGTTCCTGGGTGTGAGCCCCACAGCAGACTTTATGCTGACAGCTCAGAGGCTGGAACCTGCTTCGGATTCTGTCTCCCTCTCTGCCCCTTCCTGGCTTGCACTCTCTCTCTTTCTCTCTCAAAAATAAACAAACATTAAAATAAATAAATAAATAAATAAATAAATAAATAAATAAATAAAAAGTAAGTGAATGAATGAATGAATAAATAAATAAATAAATGAATGAATGAACGTATGTTCTTCCCATTTGTGTATGATCTCTCAAACAGCTGGTCACTGACTCTCTATTTATAATTAAGAATAGGACACTGGCAATCTGGCCATGAGCTTAATAGAGGGGAACACTGACTAGAGGTCTTGAACTTAAGGTGTTTGGGTAGAGAGGGAGATCTTTTGAAGAAAGATGCCACATTTCAGATTTTCTTTTTTAGATAGTTTTCTGAAAAATTCAATGTTTTAGGAAAACAAAACAAAACAAAACAAAACAAAACAAAACAACTATCTTCCAGGATCCAATTTAGGGAGGATAGAGAATTGCAGGGTGATGGGAGTTGCCTGGAATATCTCATCACTCAGTTTTCAGCTTCCATTTTATTTTTGTGTTCTTATTTTGTTGCCTTGCTTCTCCATGCCCTCCTCCTTTGTCACTTTACCAGAAATCCAAAGGCTCTTGTGTAAAATATTTTTAGAGAACAACATATTCTGACAAGCTGGGTTGGATTAGTTACATGACTTTGATGTTGAGGGTGAGGCAAATGGATAAAGGAGGATGCCCGTGGTTCTTACAATTCTGACAGATTTTAAACTAATCTCTCTGGTTTTAGCTTGAAGCCTTACCCACCCACTCCACCCCCTGCCACCATATTCCTTGTTAGTCTGTGCCATCAATCCCCATGTTTCTGAAACTTCTATCTAGTAAACTTTGCTTCTCATTGCCATCCTTTTCTGTAGGCAGTCACTCCAGTCTGTTAAATCGAATAAGGCTCCTTTTATCTGATAAGTCAGTTAATAATCCTCTACTGCCCATTTCCACCTTCTAGGACTCTGTTGGCATATTGGCCTCACTGTTGGCTAAACTCTCATTTTCTCAATCTTCATTGGTTTATATCTTTTCCTCTTTACTGTTACCATAATGAAATCTGCAGGGAAATGGAAAATGCATCTTTGTCTTCAATTCATTAACTTTAACTCTTCGTTCAAATTTAGTATGTTTTCTATTAGTTTTTAAAAAGGATTAAAGCACTATTGAACTAAGTAGTAATTAAGATGGTCTTTTCAATTTAAAAAAAATTACTATTTTCTTTCTGAAAGCAGTCTTAGGGTGACTGACAGAAATCCATTTCCTTGCCTTTTATTACAATCTCACTTCACTCAGCTTTGTAGCAGTCCCTGGGTTGTTAGAATGTCTAAAATGACAGGGAAAAGTATCCAAAGGCAAAAATATCTTGTAGGAGAAAAGGCCCTAGGATTTCCACCTAACATAATGGCTTTTTATTCTCCCTCCCACTGACTATAGGGGAAAAATCATTTTAAGAACTGACAAAACCGTATCAACAGTTTTCATTAAAAACACATTCATGTCAACATTAAGTAAGTTCCCATCAATTATAATAGGACATTTATGTATGTGCAAAGTAAGGAAATGAAAACAGCAATGTAGGGCATATTGCAATCCATTTAGGAGAAGTTCATCATTTCCATAACAAAATCATAAAGCATTTCAGATGCACAATTTATCACAAGATTATTGGAGAAAGACTTCTTTCTCTTTTTCAATCCTTTTATCCAGTGCTTTGGCACAAAAAATGCTTTCTTTCCCATCAAGTGTTGAGATGGAGCACTTAACTCTTAGCAAAATAACATAGACAAGTAAGGACTTTACCCTTATGAAACGATGCTCCATGAAAATACATAAAATAATATGGATTAGAAACCTACTGACAAACACTCCACCTTCCAATATACATTCCAAAAACACTTCCTATAAGTATTGAGATAAATTATGATCCATGGTTTGTACCATCCCAGAAATCAAAATATGAAAATGAGATCTGACTTCCCAAGACTACTGTTTCACCCTAGCTCAATCAGGTCCCTTCTAGCTCTTGACCAGCTCTCTGCTCTTGAGCTCTTTTACAAAGAACCAGATAGACATCTTTCCTTTGATTCTATACCACATTCTTTAGTTGAGTGCCCTTTTTCTGGTCTATGGGATATTCCTATCTTGGCCTCATTTCTGAAAATGAATTCCAGAAGATGAACTATTCACTGAGATGGACAAGCCAATGAACATTGTTACTAAGTTTATATTTCATTTCTTTCTTCTAAATTCTGCCCACAGGAAATGGATAAGAGTTTGAAAACATAACAATGACCATAAAGCAGCATAGATACATATGGGAAAAACACTTTGTGATTTATATTTTCTATACACATTATTTTGTTGTTTTGATCCTCATATCAAACACATAGGGTAGGTAGAGAAGGACTGAATTTACTTCCATTTAACATAGTTTATGTAAAGAAGGCTGGTAAGGTAACCTCATACACAGGTGGAATTAAATTGTTGGGATTCATATACCAGATCTAAACTACTTTTCCAATTCAGTGTAGAGCTCAGCTCAGCCTTTTACTTTTGTAGAAACATGGAGTTAAATTACAGCATTTTTTGCCTCTGTTTTATTCCTTCCTCTTTCATTCCTGAACCAATTAGAAATAAAAAGCATCCAAATGGGAAAATAAAAGTAAAATTGTCTCTGCTTTCATATAATATAATCTTATATACAGAAAACCATAAAGACTCCATCAAAAAAAAAAAAAAAGACCTAATATATAAGTTCAGTAAAGTTTCAGGTAAGAAAATCAACATACAAAAATTAGTTGCATTTTTATAAGCTAATGGTGAGCTATCTGGAAGATACTAATAAAATAATTTCATTTATAATAATATGAAAAATAATAAAATACTTAGGCTTAACATAAATTTAACCAAGAAGGTGAAAGACCTGTGCACTGAAAACTATAAAGCATTGTTGAAAGAAATTGAAGAGGAGACAAATAAATAGAAAGGTATCCTATGTTCATGAATTTGGAGAATAAATAGTGTTAAATACCCTTAATATCCAAAGTAATCTATGGATTCAATGCAATCCTATCAAAATTCCAATGCTATCTGTTTTTTAACCTTCAGATATTTTTGTAATTTATTTATTTAAATTCAAATTAGTTAACATACAGTGTAGTATTGGTTTCAAGAGTAGAACCAAGTGATTCATCAATTAAATACAACACCCAGTGCTCATCCCAACAAGTGCCCTTGTTAATGTCCATCACTCATTTAGTCCATTCCCCCACCCACTTCCCCTCCAGGAACCCTCAGTTTGTTCTCTGTATTTAAGAGTCTCTTATGATTTGCCTCCCTCTCTCTCTTTTTTTTTTTAATGTTTATTTATTTTTGACAGATAGGGACAGAGAGTGGAGAGGCAGACAAAGAGGAAGACACAGAATATGAAGCAGGCTCCAGGCTATGAGCTATCAGCACAGAGCTCAATGTGGGGCTCAAACTCATAAACCGTGAGATAATGAGCTGAGCGGAAGTCGGATGCTTAACTGACTAAACCACCCAGGTGCCCCACCTCCCTCTCTGTTTTTCTCTGATTTTTCCTTCCCTTCCCTTATGTTCATCTCTTTTGTTTCTTAAATTCCACATATGAGTAAAATCATATGATATTTATCTTCCTCTGACTTATTTCACTTATAATACACTCTAGTTCCATCCACATTGTTGCAAAAGGCAAGATTTCATTCATATGTGTGTGTGTGTGTTTATATACATATATATATATATGTTTATTTATATATATATGTTTATTTATATATATATATGTTTATTTATATATATGTTTATTTATATATATATATATATATATATATATATATATATATATATAAATGTTTATTTATTTTTGAGAGACAGACACAGAGTGTGAGTGGGGGAGGGGCAGAGAGAGGGAGACACAATCTGAAGCAGGCTCCAGGCTCCAAACCATCAGCACAGAGCCAGATGTGGGGCTCAAACCCACGAACCGTGAGATCATGACCTGAGCCAAAGTCAGTGCTCAGCCCGGGTGACCCAAGATTTTATTCTTTTGAATCACTGAGTAAAATTCCATTGTGTGTGTATGTGTGTGTGTGTGTGTGTGTACACACATACCACATGTTCTTTATCCATTCATCAGTTAATGGACATTTTGGCCCACTCCATAATTTGGCTATTGTTGATAGCACTGATATAAACAATGAGGTGTAGGTGTCCCTCCAAATCAGCATTTTTGTACCCTTTGGGTAAATACCCAGTAGTGTAATTGCTGGGTCATAGGGTAGTTCTATTTTTAACGTTTTGAGGAGCCTCCATGCTATTTTCCAAGGTGGCTGCACCAATTTGTATTCTCACCAACAGTGCAAAAGTATTCCCTTTTCTCTTCATCCTCACCAACATTTGTTGTTTTCTGTAGTGTTCATTTTAGTTATTCTGACAGGTGTAAGGTGGTATATCATTGTGGTTTTAATTTGTATTTCAATCAAAATACTAATGATTGATATATCATCACTGATGATGAGTGATGTTGAGCATCTTTTCATGTGTCTGTTAGCCATCTGGATGTCTTCTATGGAAAAGTGTCTACTCATGTCTTCTGTTCACTTCTTCACTGGATTATTTGTTTTTTGGGGTGCTGAGTTACATAAGTTCTATATAGATCTTGGATCTGTACCAAATATAGATACCTTTGTGTACCCTTTATCTGGTAGATCATTTGCAAATATCTTCTCCAATTCCATAATTGCCTTTTAGTTTTGCTGATTGTTTCTTTTGCTGTGCAAAAGCTTTTTATCTTGATGAGGTTCCAATAGTTCATGTATGCTTTTGTTTCCCTTGCCTCCATAGACATGTCTAGTAAGAAGTTGCAGTGGCCAAGGTCAAAGAGGTTGCTGCCGGTTTTCTCCTCTAGGATTTTGATGGCTTCCTGTCTTACATTTAGGTCTTTCATCCATTTTGAGTTAATTTTTGTGTATGGTATAAGAAAGTGGTCCAGGTTCATTCTTCTTCATGTCACTGTCCATTTTTCCCAGCACCATTTGCTGAAGAGACTGTTGTTGTTGTTTTTTCCCATTGGATTCTCTTTCCTGCTTTGTTGGAGATTAGTTGGCCATATATTTGCGGGTCCATTTCCAGGTTTTCTATTCTGTTCCATTGATCTATGTGTCTGTGTTTGTATTAATAACATACTGTCTTGATGATTATAGCTTTGTAACACAGCTTGAAGTCCAGAATTGTGATTCCCCCAGATTTTGTTTTCTTTTTCAACATTACTTTGGCTATTTGGGGTCTCTTCTGGTTCCATACAAATTTTAGAATTGTTTGTTCTAGCTCTGTGAAGAATGTTGGTGTTATTTTGATAGAGACTACATTTTATGTGTACATTGTTTTGGGTAGCATGGATATTTTAACCATATTTATTCTTCCAATCCATGAACATGGAAGTTTTATTTCCCCCTGTTTCTTTGTGTCTCATTCAATATCTTTCATAAGCTTTCTATAGTTTTCAGCATACAGATCTTTTACCTCTTTGGTTAGTTTTATTCCTAAGTATCTTATGGTTTTGGGTGCAATTGTAAATGGGATCAGTTCCTTGATTTCTCTTTCTGCTGCTTCATTATGGGTGTATAGAAACACACATATCAGATCTAGCAGTTTTCTGGTGGAGCCTTTAGGTTTTCCAGGTAGAGTATCATGTCATCTGTGAAGAGTGAAAAGTTTGACTTCTTCCTTGTCCAATGGTATCTTTTAAAGAAATAAAGAAAATGTGAAAATTTCTATGGAACCACAAAAGATCCCAAATAGCCCAAGCTATTTTCAGCAAGAAGAACAAAGCTGGAGACATCACACTTCCTGATTTCAAAATATATACAAAACTATAGTAATCAAAACAGTATGGTAGTGGAATAAAAACAGACACATAGATCAGTAGAACAGAATAGAGAACCCAGAAGTAAACTGACACATACACAGTCAACTATTTTTTTTTAATTTTTAATATTTATTTATTTTTTTGAGAGAGAGAGAGACTGTGAGCAGGGAAGAGGCAGAGAGAGAGGGAGACATAGAATCCAAAGCATGCTCCAGGCTCTGAGCTGTCAGCCCAGAACCCGACACAGGGCTCGAACTCACAGACCATGAGATCATTACCTGAGCCAAAATTGGACGCTCAACTGACTGAGCCACCCAGGTGCCCCCACAGTCAACTAATTTTTAACAAAAGTGCTGAGAACATAAAATGTTTAAGGGATAGTCTCTTCAATAAATGATCAATAAATGAAGTTGGGAAAACTAGATATCCACATGCCAACAAACAAACAAACAAACAAACCCTGGACCCACATCTAACACTATACTCAAGAATCACCTCAAAATAGATTAAAGATTTAAACATTAGATCAGAAAATTCAAAACTCCTAGAAGAAAAAATATAGGAAAAGCTAGACATTGGTATTGGCAATGATTTTTTGGAGATGACACTAAAAGCACAGACAACAAGAGCAAGGTTTACATGTAGAACTACACCAAACTAAAACGTTTCTGCATAGCAAAGGAAAAGGGCAACATAATATAAAAGCAAACTTTGGAATGGGAGAAAATACTTGTAAACCCTGTTACTTCCTAATGGGTTCATGTCCAAGATATATAACAACTCATACAACTCAATAGCAAAATAACAAACAAAAACCCAACAAAAATCCCAATTAAAAATGGACAAAGTACCAAATAGATATTCTTTTCAGAAAAACACATGCAAAAGGCCAAAAGGTATATGAAAAGATGCTCAACATTAGCAATCATAAAGGAAATGCAAATCAAAACCACAATGAGATACCGTTCCACACCTGTTCAAATGGCGATTATTAAAGAAATCAAAAGATAACAGATGTTGGTGAAGATGTAGAGAAAAGGGAACTCTTGTGTACTGTTGATGGAATGTAAATTAGTAAAGCTATTATACAAAACAGTATGGTATTACCTGAAAAAATAAATATAAAACTACCATATGATACAATAATCTCACATATGGGTATATATCCAAAGGAAATAAAATTACTAGCTCAAAGACACATTTGCATTCCCAGGTTCATTAAAAAACAAGATATGTAAGCTATTTAAGTGTTCAACAGTAGATGAATATAAAGAAAATGTGGAATATATATATATATACATATATATATATATATATATACACATACACACATATCATGCACACACATACACAGTAATATAGTACTCAGCATTAAAAAGAAGGAAATCCTTCAATTTGTGACAACATAAATAAAAGACTGAAAGACACTATGCTAAGTGAAATAAGCCAGATACAAAATGACTAATATTGTGTGATACCACTTATATGTATAATTTAGAAGGAAAAAAGACAAATTCATAGTAAAAAAGAATAGAATTATGGTTATCAGAGGGTGGGGGGTGGGTCATGTAGGAAAAGGTAAGATTAAAGTAAAAATGGAAAAAATTAGAATGTGGCTGACAGGTGCTGGGAGGAGGGCGTCATAGGAAGTTATTATTGAATGGGTGCAGAGTTTCAGTTTTACAAGATAAAGAGTTCTGTGAGTGGAGAGTGGAGGGTGGAGATGACTGCTTTATAATATAAATGTACTTAATATCCCTGATGTACACTTAAAAATGTTTATGATAGTAAATTTTATATGTATTTTGCCACATAAAACTTTAGGATGAAGAAAAATCAAGGCAGATATACTTAACATTGGGTTCATGGATCTGCAAGAAGGTCTCTCGACATGATGGGAAGACAATGACACACTTAAAATTATTTGCAAATTGTATATTGGGGAGAGATTCCAATAGCTTTCAGCATAGACTTAAGTAATGCCAGATGGGAAAATTAAGGAGAAGTCTAACAAAAGTTTTATTAGATGTTTGTAACTTAAAAGTAATCAAAATCCAAAGGTTTTGTTAAATTCACATATTAAAAAGATATGTATAATGCCAGTAAATTACATTATTTGTTATCCAATCACTACAACTAATCTCCTAGAGTTAGCAAATATTCTGCTTAAATGTGTGGACTTGCTGCTCTTAAATTTCAACGTACCCCAGATTTGTAGATCCATCTCCCCATCTGACAGTCAAAAATTGGTGTCTAGAGATGGTAAATGGCTTGGTCAAGGTGACACAAATGCCTATTTTTCATCCTAACTAAAATCGACGACTGCCATACACCTTATTCTCATTAAGGTCAGTGGACAGTTAGAGCTTTGTGAAATAATAACTAAGATTTATTATGAGCTCACTATGTACTACCATTTTAAGTACTACATACAGAATGTCATTTCTCTCTTCACAACATTCTTTTGAGATAGGTGCTTATGAGTTTTCATAGCTTTTCAGTAGATGTTTTCATTTTACAGGTCAAACAAAATGAGGCTTATAAACATTAACTTGCTTATTATGTTCAGATAGGAAGTGACAAGAGATTCAGACTCAGGTACGTCTGACTCTAAAAGCCCAACTGTGGGGCGCCTGGGTGGCGCAGTTGGTTAAGCATCCGACTTCAGCCAGGTCATGATCTTGCGGTCCGTGAGTTTGAGCCCCATGTCAGGCTCTGGGCTGATGGCTCGGAGCCTGGAGCCTGTTTCGGATTCTGTGTCTCCCTCTCTCTCTGCCCCTCCCCCGTTCATGCTCTGTCTCTCTCTGTCCCAAAAATAAATAAAAAAACGTTGAAAAAAAATTAAAAAATAAAAGCCCAACTGTATTATTCATTTTCTAATTATGAATGAGGGCTGAGCTATAACCATTGACACACAAGGTATATTTTATCTGATTCAAGAACACAGAGCTACGTGGCACAGAGAGGTGAAAGCAGCCACAGGCTTAGAGCCCTGTGTCTAAAACTGCTACATAAACTCTCTTGATTTTGCAGAGAAATAGAAAGACAAAGGAGGCAATTATTACCATTGATATTTAAACCAACAATAAGCAGATGGTGTGAATGAATCCAGCCACCTAAACCAACAATAAGCAGATGGTATGAATGAATCAAGCCACCTAAAGCAGACCTCCAGAAAAGGGAGAGCTAGTATCTTGGCGTTGCCATTTACTAGGTAGAAAACTTGGGTAGTATCCTCTGAAACCCATCACCTCTCACATACTCTCTTCCTTCACTACTGAAATTAGAAATATTTCCTATGCCCCTTTCTACTAAATCATTTCTAACATAATTCAAACATGATAGAGCAACTCCTATTGCAAATAACAACATAAACAATGAAGTGTGCTTGTTCTAATGCTTCCTTTCAACTGCAGCTCTCTCTGTCCTCCTTCACAGCAGAAACATCTTCAAAGTATTGTTTAGAATTTTTATATCCATTTCTTATGCACTAATCTCTCTTTTAAAAATGATATCAACAACTGTAGCTTATTCCTTTGTTTTGTTATACAGTGTTCAATTATATAAATAGATGTTAACTTATCTCTTCATTTAACTGTTAAGGGACATTTGGGTTGTTTCCATTTGCTATAATAAACAAGGGTGCTACATTATTTAACATATATCCTAGGCAAACAAGTGAAAGAATTTCCCCAGAGCATATACTTATGAGTGGACTGGAAAAATGTTTAAATTTACTAGTAATGCAAAAGTTTCCAAAGGGTTTGAGCCAATTATTACTTCTACCAGCATATGATGAGAGTTATTTTTTGCTCTAAAATCCTACAAAGAGATATTACCTGACTTAAAAGTTGTGCCTATACTTTCAAATAATTTGCTCAGTTTTCAACTGAGTCTCTTGAATACTTTATCATGACTTAAATGATTTACCTATATATTGTGCATAGCAATGTAGTGAGGATTAAATATATTACAGTGCCTTGTCATGAATTCATTTTCATTTTGATTTTTTATGACCAATCTTGTATTTTCCATTTCATTTCATGTTTAAGTCTTTAATACACTTTAAATTTAGTGTATGGAGATGAGATAGCATATAATTATTATTAACTTTCTATATATGGGTGGGTCATTTCCTGGCATTTATAAGATTGGTTGATTTTTAGCTATATCTTTGTCTTTAATACATGTTCTGATTAAATAAGCATACACAAGAGGGCAAAAAATACAAATGTGTAGTTCAATGAATTATTATAAAATTACATATATAACCAATATTCAAATCAAGAAATAGAACTTTGTCCACATTCTATACGACCTTCTTGTATCTCTCCCTAATTCTAAATTCTCCATTATCCTCAAGTTAAATAATTTCTTTATATTTACAACTATAGTTTTTCTTATTTGATTTTTTAAAATGGAAGCATCTGTTATTCATTTTTTAAAATGTTTATTCATTTTGAGAGAGTGTGTGCACACACGAGTGGGGAAGGGGCAGAGAGAGACAGAAAAGGGATCCTAAGCAGCCTCCATGCTCAACACAAGTCTGACCCAGGGCTCCACCCCATGAGCCACGAGATCATGACCTGAGCTGAAATCAAAAGTTGGATGTTTAACTGGCTGAGCCACCCAGGCACCCCATCTGTTATTCATTCTGTGTCTGGTTTCTGTCATTCAATATTATATCTGTCCCTCTGTGCAGCTAAGAATGGCATTTGTTTGAATTCACCAACAAAATGGAAATTTCATTAGTAGAGAATTATTTCCCCAAATTTTCTCTCTAGTCTCCGTGTTGTTGCTCTATTGTTATCTAAAATATAATTTTGGAAGGACATACCTTAGATAAGTTTAGTTTTTATACATTTTGAGTAAACCCTTTTCCCCAATAGATGCTTTTAGATTTGTAGAAAACTATGTAAAAGACTAGTGACCTGGAAGATATGTAAGTAGAAATTACCTAGACTGAAGCACAGAGAATAAAACAAAATTGTATGCATTTGGAAATGGCAAATACTTGATTAAATGTATATTTAGTACATTTAGTAATTTTTTTAGTTAGCTCACAGAAGAATAGGGAAAGAGACATATTGAATATTTAATACTGTAAAACACTTCTAAAATTGATCAATGATATCAAGCCACAGAAGTAAGAATCATTACAATCCCCAAGCAGCATACACAACACACACATAGTGTTACAGGTTGGGTTCCCTTAGAGGTTGAATCTGAAATGGATATTTGCAACTGACTTCTCAACATAAATGATAAAAATGAAAAGAAAATGGAATGACAGACTTAAAATGCAGAATAATTGCAACTTAAAAATCTCTAATACAGAAAGAAAAATCCTCAAAAGTAAATGTGGGTTAAAACCATCTGTACACACACACAAAAGAGAATTTGTGGCCATCCAAACAACACTGAAATATGTATTATAAGGATTTCTTCAGAAAGAAAAAAAAATAATTATGAATAAAAATTCACAGAAATCTGAGGAGGTGTAAAAACTAAGAGAAGTAATTCTCTCCACCTACTTCACCCATCCCCCTAGTTCCCTCCCCACTCTGGAAAATACCAGTTTTTTCTCTTTATTTGTGATTCTGTTTCTGAATCAGTACCTTGTACACCTGGAACTAGTAATACATCGCATGTCAACTGTACCTCAATTTTAAAAAAAATAAGAGAAGGGGCAAATGAGGAGATACATATGAACACTGACTAGATTGTTAGTTATATTGTATTTTTTTACATAGGTGGTTTTTATACGAGTTTGTTTACATTTTAAACATATTTTGTGCTTTATCCATAAATTTTGCAGGTTTCTGCATGTGTGTTGCAGTTATATAAACACTGTTAAGATACAATGGAGCCAATCTTGAAGATCCTCCCACGAAAACAAAACCATTTAGAGCAAAGCTTAGTCTACTGTACTTCATAAATATAAGCAAAACTTTGGTTACTTCTTGCAAATGCCTCTGATAATCATAAATTAATCTTAAGTCACCTTCCTAAAATGGTATAAGATAATCACTGTTAACCAATCTCCTGTTGTTTGGGTAGCCCTACTGTAATAACCAATAACTGTGAACGTTAAATGACCTCCTCATTTTCACTTTATGAGCTGTTGCATAACATCCTGCCTCTGAACTTGGTAGCAGGGTTCAGGTTGAAGTCTCATGTACAGTTTGTTTCTTGCTGAATAAAACACTTGTATCAAGTAAAGCTCTGAATTTTCTTTTGAGAACACACACAAACTATACCTTGCACGTGGAAACTTTCATTCTATTTTTAAAATACAGACTCTTTTTCAATAGCTCAATGTTGTGATTTTCTCCCTGTTTACTTATTGAACATGCAGTCCTGATAATGCATTATCATAATGCACAGAATTATGCATTTAACCTGAGTCTTTATCATTTGAGTTATAAATAAAACTATTCCATTCAAATCTTAAGTTGTGATTGAAAAGCTGATCTTTTGTAAATTAAGGTGTCCATGAGAGAAAGGACCAATTACCTCTTTTTTTTTTAAGTTTATTTATTCATTTTGAGAGAGGGAGAGAGCACAGGCAGGAGAGGGGCAGAGAAAGGGAAAGAGAGACTCCCAAGCAGGCTCCAAGCCTTCAGCACAGAGCCTGATACAGAGCTCAAACTTACTCATGAACCCTGAGATCATGACCTGAGCCACAATCAAGAGTACAATGCCTAACAGACAGTCATCTAGGCACACGGCCCTGCCCCTCTGCCATTCTCTCTTATTTATGATTGTGTTTAACTTTGTATCACTAAGCTTAAGGACTTCCATCTTTCCCTTGTATACATTAGTAAAATTGCATTTTTTGGTAACAGTAGTCCCAAATCTGAAGGGAAGACCAAGAGGATTGTGATGAGTGAGGAAAGGGGAGAAACAGTGTTATCAGGTTGAGAAGGGTGCCCCTGTGCTGACAGGGGGAGTCCCAGCTCCTGGTCAGTGAGGATCCCATTTTTCCTGTTGGAGACACACACAGCAGGGTAATTTGTACAGAACACACCTCAGTAATTGTTTCAGGGATTTATTCTAATTTTGATTAGCCAAAATTCCCCTGATGGCTAGGGGATTATTGAACCCTAATTTTAGTTTTTATTTCCATTGACAAATTCATCTATTTTTCTCTTATTAAAGTTGGATGATAAAGAGGTAAATGACACATGTATCTTCCTCCCCTGGAAAATTCTCTCATTCATTTTGATCATATTTAATTTGTTTGATTTAATAGGTCTTTGTGAGCCATTTCATACTCAGGCAGCATATAAACACATAATCTTTAAAAAACAACAGGTTGTTTTCATTATTGCATTGATTAGGATAGACTGATTGGCATTTTAATTTATTTAATCCCTTTCACTTGATAACATTGTCACCACACAAAGGTTTCCCACAGAGGTCTGCCTTTACTAATTTTAGCCTTTAAAAAAAAAAAAAAAAAGCTTTATTTATTTTTGAGACAGAGAGAGGGAGAGAGAAGGAGAGAGAAGAAAGAGAGGTATACAAGTTGGGGAGGCGCAGAGGCAGAGAGGAGAGAGAGAGAATCCCAAGCAGGCTCTTCACTGCCAGCACAGAGTACAATGCGGGGCTTGAACCCGCAAACGGTGAGATCATGGCCTGAGCTGAAATCCAAGGCTTAACTAATGAGCTACCCAGGCGCCTCACTGATTTTTGTCTTTAAAACATTTTCCCAATGGTTTTCATGTCACTTAAAGCTGGATGGCTTACTAATATGAGATCTGAAATAGTTGTTGGGATATCTGGCTTTAGATTGGTATCACTACTGATAAACTCCTTGATATCAGGCAATGCTTTTCACCTCTCTCAACTTAATTTCATTTTTTTGTCATTTGGTAAAATGAGAAAATATTAGAGTAAATGATCTTAAAACTTCCTTTCAGCTCTGATACGCAAGCACTTCCATGAAGTGATGAGGTCTGTTCCAGGTTATAAAATAAGCTGGCAATAGAGTGGAAATAAAGTCCCCAGGACATTCTTTAGCTATAATCAGATGGCTTAGAGAAAAGAGAGAGATTTCATAAAAAAAAAAGAGAGAGTGGAGGAATAAATGAATCAAAGGTAATATCGAAAGTAATGTCAGAAATGTGAAATGTGGAAAAGAATAGAGATACAATTGTTTCAAAAACAGCCCAGGATAAACTAAAGGAACTCTGACGTGACTGTCCAATTTTCTTCTCATGATCTACATTTTCACAAAGCCTAGATTATTCAATCTACTCATTCCCCTACCTCTCCAAAAGTATGTGTTATGCAAACATCTGTGAAATCCTAAATCCCTGTTTATATTTAGGAACTCTTTTCTGCCTTGTTGCCTGTACTTCCTCCCTACCATCATCCTACATCAGATACTTACCTCTCCTCAGCCTTTCCACATATGCCATTGACCACTGTGAAGGGTAGTATTCTTCTAGACTACTGTTCTCTTCTACCAGCTTCCTAAACTGTGGCTCATGTATCTGTAGTGAGAGAAGTAATCTATAATGCAGCTACATAATTATTTTATTTTAAGGTAAATGCTTTTCATTTTCTGACTTCGGCTCACCTGGGCCTTTAGACAGACTGCGGAGTGATGGCATCTTTCCCCAGCACCATCTGGATGTGGCTAAATGAAGTCTCATGACAAAGTGGTGATACAAAAAAAAGAAGGGATGTACTTGTATTACAGACCTTAGTGGCCTATAGCCCTAAAGTTCACTATTTAAGATCATATTTTCAAGACTGATAAGATACATTGAAAAAGCAAAATACTGGGGGGGAGGAAGGTATAACCTATGGCTTTTAAATCCTTATACTTTATTTAACTTGATTATACAATTCATTATCATTACTAACAATAAAGTGGTAAGTTACATGAGTAAATACATGCATTTTCCAAGAATACAGAGGGGCATAAAATGCTATATTTGGATTCTGAAGGGAAGTATATAGAATAAAAAAAGAAGTTAAAGGAAAACTTCGCTTTTGTAACCAGAATATATAGTCTTGCAAAAGCTCTTCTTTCCTGGATGATAAGATCAGTCAGTCCATGGCCCTCACTGCTTCTAACCTTGGGTCAAATAATCACTTCCATGTATTGAGAACCCATAAAACATCTGACAATGTTTTATGTGTCTTATACACAGTTTTTAAATGAATGCTCATAACCATTCTTCATTTCAGGTTTTTTGATCTCCATTTCAAAGATAAGTAATTTCTCCCAAAGTCTGCACCATTATGTTATGGGGCTGAATTTGACTGATTTTAAAACCAAAGTCCATAATCTTAACTTCATCGAGCACTGCCCTTCCAACTATCTGATTTTTCCTCTTCTCCAGAGATCTGGACTCTTGATTTCCTAAAGCTTAGGGATTTTGAATACATAAAATAGGTACAAACGTGGGTTCAAATCCCAGCTTTGCTATTAACAAAATAGGGAATAATAACACCTGTCTTAAGGATCACTGCCAATGAGAGGAAATAATGTGCAAAAAGCTTTTACTCGGTGTCTAGCACATTGTAGCCATTCAATAATGGTGGTAGTGGTTACTTTTGTTTGATGTCAAGTAACATGGCATCAAAGCATTTTTTTATTATTTTTAACATTTATTTATTTTTGAGAGAGAGAGACAGAGCGCGAGTGGGGGAGGGGCAGAGAGAGAATGAGACACAGAATCCGAAGCAGGTTCCAGGCTCTGAGCTGTCAGCACAGAGACCAACATGGGGCTCGAACTCACAAACCATGAGATCATGACCTGAGTCAAAGTTGGATGCTTAAACCAACTGAGTCACCCAGGCACCCTAGCATCAATGCTTTTATCCTGGATTGTGCCTTTAATTTGTATACTCTCACCTACTATCTCACCAGGGAAGCCTAAGCCCTATCCAAGACCCCAGAGTTGAGTATGTTTTTTTCAGTTCCATGGCCCATAAAAAAAGTCTGTCTCAAGGCACTGGATGGCTCAGTCAGTTGAGCATCCACTTCAACTCTGGTCATGATCTCATGGTTCATGAGTTTGAGCCCCATGTCAGCCTCTGTGCTGATAACTTGGAGCCTGGAGTCTGCTTCAGATATTGTGTCTCCTTCTCTCTCTACACCTTCCCTACTCATGCTCTGTCTTTCTCTAAAAAATAAACACTAAAAAAATAAAAAAGAAAGAAAGAAAGAAAAATCTGTCTCCTAGAGGTCTCCTGTGAGGTTGTGGTTTGAAACCTCAGAGGCCAGACATTCAGAATGTACAAAATGTAAAATTATCAAAGATATCTCTATTTAGATGAGAGGATGTTGTGGGACATAACAAGTCCAATATTTAAAAATAGTTATGTAGATGCTATATTCTCTAATAGAGTTTGTACCAGGATCTTTATCCCACTCCACTGGGAAAAAAAGACAACATACATTTATTTGTTGTATCTCTTTTAGGATAGAGAAATAAATATTTTGAGGCTAAGACTGATACTGTTTGACTAGTTTTCCAATATATTTAAGTTTGTACATTTCATTTCCCCTTTTATTCTAATTGTTAACTGAAGCGGCACGGGCATCTCTAAAAGATCATCTTTCCTCATCCACTTTAAAAGAAAATCCTGGATAAGTGTCCATTATAACCATTAGAGCAGAATTCTTTCCTTTTAGTCAAACTGGTCATTAAACTCTAAAGACTGCTACTAAGTTAACTTTTTTTTCTTAAAAATGTAAAAAACAAAAAAACCTTTAAAAAGATAAATATGTATAGATACTTTATAGGAGTGAAGAATATAGAAAGGTACATATGAATATACTTATTAAAGTATACAGGTCCAATTCAATATAACAATTGATGTTTTTATTCCCTACAGAAACCATTTTTATATTTATAGATACTTGAACATAAATCAAAATAATACTATTACACATTAAGATCATATGAAATTTAAATTTCTGTATCTATCAAATAGTTTTATTAGAATGCAGCCATGTTCATTTATTTATAAATTGCTCATGATGGCTTTCATACTATAACAAGCTGAGTATCACCCACAGATCTTGAAATACTTATCATCTCATCTATTATTGAGAAGGATTGCCAGTCTCTGATATAAAACAAATACTAACTGTACCTATGCATCACTCCCTTTTCTATACTTGAGTTCCTGCAGCCTACTGTGTCTTTCATTCCTCTTACCTACACTAGTTCTCTTGTGCATTAATTGAAGCCCTCTGATATCTTCACCACAAACCTTTTACAATAAAGCTCAATTATATTCCTTTTCCCATGCCAATTCTTCTATTGTGACTTTTACTCCTCTCCTTTGCTCTTCCTCAGTGAGCACCCTCTCCCTAGGAAAAGCAGCTGTTCTTAATAGAAGACATTCATTTTCTCATTTATCTAACTCATGAAAGATCAATAAGATTTTCTATATGTTGAACATCCCAATGATAATTTTACACCATTATACCTCCCTATATGTTAATAACATTTTTTCCCTGTAGAATCCATACTTTTGCCATATATTATACTCTTACTAATTTATTCATTCATTCATCCTTCCACCCATCCATCTATCTATCCATTCATGCTACAAATGTGTATTTGGTACATGCCAGACAAGAAGGAAGATAAATTACATTGTGGCATGGGAACAGCCTTTACACAAATGAGAGGAAATTGTTGAGGAGGAAACTAAGGATCAAAGAGAATGGAACTTCCATGTTTCATTATCATAGCCTTCCAACCTTTCCAACAATCTTTTAACTTTGATATTTTATCAATATTGTCCTTCTATTGAAGTTCTTAGCGTCACTATGATCTCTTAGTTCCTCAAGCTCCTCTTCTCTGATAATGCCAAAATCTACTTCACTGTTACTTGCCCATATGAATGGCCACAGTTTGGGTTTTTCATAGTGATTCTGAAATTGTTCCTCTGCAAGTGTTAATTAGTTCTGGTTTTCCTGCTTTTACTAAACCTGCTCTTGACCCATAGTTTGGCCTCCATTCTTCCACATGTACCATTAACCCACACTAATTTTATTTGCCACTTCCATTAAGCAGAGAAATTGCCCAGCTGTCGTATCAATAGTGCCTCTCTAGATCCCCCATGTACTTCAACTTTTGATTTTCATTTGTACTCATATTGCCACCCTGATACTTCCGCATTATGCCAATATTTGTTTCCTCTTCCTTGATTATATTTGAAGGATTGCTGCTGACAATCATAAAAGAGTGCAGCATTGTTCCATTAATCATTCTTTAATATCAGCATGGCCTTCAGTGCTATATAATATTCTTTAAAATGGCTACTTAAGTTCCCTTCCAGAATTTCCCAAACCTTCTTCATTTTTTTTCACTGATTTCCATGAAGATAAAGCTTTGGGATTCTACTTTCTTCATCAATATGCAGTCTGTGCCTAAATTTGTTCCCCACACCCTTGTACAGTTCAGGTTTTGGAATACAACCTTCAGTACAGATTCCTGTGTCTTTAGCCAAGTGGGAATTTTAATCATTTCTTCCAAAATTAGCAGAAGAAAGCTTCTACATTGCCTCCAAATCAGCAGATATCAAGGATTCAGCACAGAAACCATAATAGGCACTATTCAGTAATAGGAAAAAGGAAGTGAGACGGCAAGCTGCATCTTGCATCTGAGATGTTTGGGACAAAAAACAGTCCATTTTCTATATACATAATAGTTAATGGCATGATACTGAAGGAGCCACACTTTCACCTGCCACTGCATTTGAATAACATTGAAAGAAGTGCATGGAATCAATTAAGTACACGGGATTAAGAATTATTATCTTTTTGTTATGGATGTATTTCCTAACTCTATACAGATGTACACAAATCTGACTCTGCCACTAACCAGCTATTAGAATTTGGGGTAGCCACATAACCCAATTCTAATTGAATTGGGTTTAGGATTCTATTGTGTATAATAAAGAAAGTAATACAACCTACCTACCCCCTGACAATATTCTCATATTTAAAATGAAACACTGCATACAAAGCATATAGCATATGTCTGGGACATAGTAAATGCCCCCAAAATGATACTTTTTAAAGCCATAGAGAATGACCATCACGTCAATAGATTCAAAATATACTCCAGTAATACTGGATTCAAAAATGATTGCATTCAGAAGAGATCTTATTCTTTTGGTTATTTTGAAACAAACAATAACAACAACAAAAACCTTCCAATATTAAATGAAAAGGAGGCTGCTCTTAGAAGATGAATGAAGGTAAAAGTAAGTTCACACACACACACACACACACACACACACACACACACACACACACACGTTCTATTACAGTTATCTTTATAACCATCACTGGAGCTACATAAATGGTGTTACCTGACGTTGCATTCACTGTTTTAGAGTCAAACTTTAAAATAATATTGGCTGTTTTTAACATGATAGCCCCTTAGTGCACATAAATGAATGTATTTAAAACTAAACATAGTCTCAGAAACCTTCCCCATCCCCTCAATTCCAAGTTTCCATTTAATATCTCCTTGTAATTGTTAATTTTCCAAGACAGAACTAATATTTTCTATCGCAAGTTAACCTAAGAATCATTTATCTTCTCACTTTCTTCTACCTCCCAAGTCCTATTTTTCCCCACATGACAATGTGATTCTTATTCCATCTTTTATCTTTATTTTTAATTACCCCTTCACTGACAACATATTATCATTGTCTACTACTAAATATTCCTGCCACAGTCTCTGCACTAAACATTGTATCCTTCTGACTGTTAACAGATTGATATTCCTAAAAGTACTTTTTAGAAAAGGCCATGGAGAGGGTACCATCACGTCTATGTGGGTAGAATAAATGAAATTACTTCCACAGCCATGTTTTTCACATCCTCTAATCACAAACAGGCCATAAATTCTTTTAAGGAGAGGTTCATACATTAATTCACTTTTGTAAACCCTGTGCCACCTGACATATAGCCTGGTTCAAAATAAAAGTTCAAAATGTTTACTGTTCAATAAACATTGAACGAGACCCTTGTTCCATGTCATTACTTGATCTCTGTTCCTATGTTATCACAGAATGTTTTCTCTCATCCTTATTTATTTTAGCTAAGTGTAACTGGAACATTTAACAAAATGCATGGCTGGAGGGAAATGCAAGAAAGGAAGGGGAAAACAAGCCTTAGATACTAAGTATTTAAGATGCTTCAGCATTCTCTTCTATTCCATATATCAGCAATGAGGATACTCACATGTGCAATTCATTAATATCCATGGGAATTCAGAACTTCCTAAGTGTACTTATGAAAAATAGTAAATGTAGGAAAGTTATAGGATTAAAATGGATAGGGTTCCGGCAGTACTCACTGGATAAAATCTAAACAAGAAAAAAAAAAACTCAGAAACCGTTGACTTGTGTTATTTTCAATGACCAACATAAAGCTAGATAGTGAGGCAAATTTTCTTTTCTTTCTTCTAGGCATATACACTTTATTATCCCCCAGTGTAAGGACAGTTAGGAGAGTCATCTCAAAGTACAACTGCAATGTTTTGTTTGTTGCACAGGCATATAAATTCAACATTTTTTTAAACTTTTTTTTTTCTATTTTCTTCACTCCAACTACCTTGGTTCAAGCTACTTTCATCCTAAATCATTATCTCATATAAGCATCCTAAATCTTTGTACCTACTGAATCCGCCATATACTTTTCCATCAGAGTTCCATGTGGTCCACTTGACTGAAATCTTTCACAGACTTTTCTCCATGGGAAAAATGCAAATAACTTTTCATGAGCATATATCCCCTCAAAAATGATCCCAAAGTACCTGGATAGTTGTTGACTGCTTTCAAAAATCATTTTTATAGAGATGCAGGTATAAAATATATCCAATAGGATATAAATCTCAGAACGTTGTGGAAAAGAAAAAAATCCTTAATAATGGTGCAAGAATGGAGTTAAGACACATTTTTGTTGTTATTATTGTTTGTTTTTCACCTAACCCATCTGTGCTGGAGATCCTTAAGACTACCCTCACATTTGTATATTCACAGGATTCATCATATAGTTATCTCATGGTTAAGACTTATTACTGTGATGTTGAAAGGGTATATAGCAATGTAATAAGGAGAAAATATCTAAGTAGAGTCTGGAGAAATCCATGTGCAGGATTCCTTATGTTCTCTTCCTCCCATAGTGGTCTCATGAAGCATATTTTTCTTCCACAGCAACTAAATACAACAACATGGGTGTGATGTTTTTACCCAGGGAAGCCCAGTAGAGATTCGGTGCCCAAAGTATGTGCTGGAGGTGGTCACATAGGCACCTTCTTTCTAACATGTGCCAAAATCTCAGGCTCCCAGAAGGAAAGCAAATGTTCAGTATAAATCATTGTTTGCAAGAAATATCTAGGAACAGTGAACCATTTTTACCAGTTAGCTGTTGCCAAAGGATCACCTTGCAAGCAGGTTTTATAAGACAGCAGTGTCAGCCTTGCAAAGTTAACCATTTTCCTACACACCCTCAGACTCAGATATCTAGATAGAATGTATAAAAAAGTGTGAGCCTGAATGCATCAGAAATAGTGATCTAATTCTAGGAGGAGAGACATGGGGCAGGTTGCATTCCATACCCAACAGAGAGCAAAGAGATGGCAGATGGAATAAATAAGATAGATGAATATGTTAGTGTACCTAGTTGCCCATGAATATAGGTACACAGAAATCCCATACATCTGGTAAGAATATGTGATAATTCTGATAAGAAACACAAACCATAATACACCTAAAGAAAAGACAGAGATGTCACCATGTGCAGAAGTATTTAAGACCATAGTGAGAACCAGATTTCAGTGCTTGTTTCCAGCCCTCATTCTGAATATCCAGAAAGATCAGTCATATCTCAGTATATGTCTGGAACCAAAAGCCATCAGCTATTTTGCTCCAGAGAATAAGACTTGTCTCGAATACTACAATGATAGAGTAAACCCAGTTGTGCACTCAGACTCCATCTTAAAAGTTGATGAGGGATGGGATGCAGAGCAGGGAAATTACTACTTACTAAACAAACCAGATCGCTCAAAACTGAAACCTGATACAAATGAATAACATCAAATTTGTTAAGAAAACTTAAAAGGAGATATTAATTGACTGGTCTAAGGTATAATGCTATCTAGTAGGGAAAGTTTAGGGAATTAATAAAAAGGATTTCATTTTTTTCTGATTTAAATTTTGGTTAATTTACATAAAGTGTAATACTGTTTCAGGAGTAGAATTCAGTGATTCATCACTTGCATACAACACCCAGGGTTCATCACTACAAGTGTTCTCCTTAGTACCCATCACCCATCTAGACCATCTCCCACCCACTTCCTTCCAACAACCTATAGTTTGTTCTCCATTATTAAGAGTCTCTTATGGTTTGTTCCCTCTCTCCTCTTCCCCTCCATTCCCATATGTTCATCTGTTTTGTTCCTTAAGTTCCACATATAAGTGAAATCTCTGACTGACTCATTTCACTTCACATTGTGCATTCTAGCTCCACCCATATTATTGCAAATGGCAAGATTTCATTCTTTTTTATGATTAATATTCCATTGTGTGTGTGTGTGTGTGTGTGTGTGTGTGTGTCTGTGTGTGTGTACTTACCACATCTTCTTTACCCATTCATCAATCAATAGACATCTGGGCTCTTTCCATAATTTGGCTATTATTGATAGTGCTGCTATAAACCCTAGGGTGCATGTGCCCCTTCAAATCAGTATTTTAGTATCTTTTGGGTAAATACCTAGTAGTGCAATTGCTGGGTCATAGGGTAGTTGTATTTTTAGTTTCTTGAGGAACCTCCGTACTCTTCTCCAGAGTGGCTGGAGTTTGCATTCCCACCAACAGGACAAGAGGGTTCCCCTTTCTCTGCATCCTTGCCAACATCTTTTGTTTCTTGTGTTGTTAATTTTAGCCACTCTGACAGGTGTGAGGTGGTATCTCATCGTGGTTTTGATTTGTATTTCCCTGATGATGAGTGATGTTGAGCATCTGGATGTCTTCTTTGGAAAAGTGTCTATTCATGTCTTCTATACATTTCTTAACTGGGTTATTTGTTTTTTGTGTGTTGAGTTCTAAGTTCTTTATAGCTTTTGGATACTAACCCTTTATCAGATATGTCATTTGCAAGTATCTTCTCCCATTCTACAGACTGCCTTTTAGTTTCATTGATTGTTTCTTTTGCTGTGCAGAATCTTTTAATCTTGTAAAGGATTTCATAAATTTTATGAAATAAAAAATCTATACCACCTTTGCATACTTTTGTTGTATGATTCTATTTTCAAACTCACAGTACAAATAATTGAATATGATACCTTTGATACTATCTTTTTCTATAAAGACATAAAATTAGGGTGATATGATAGTGACTTGAGTGGGAAATTTCCTTGTAGATTTGTTAATTAGGAAAAGCCTCACTCTCCAAGGACAGCTTTGAGACTTGAAAGTCAAAGAGGACCTCATGATTCAAAATTCTCCACTGTGAGGCCCCCGGGTGGCTCAGTTGGTTAAGCATTGGAATCTTGGTTTTGTCTCAGGCCATGATCTCACGGTTCGTGCGTTTGAGCCCCACACCAGGCTTGGGATTCTCTCTCTCCCTCTCTCTGCCCCTCCTTCACTCTCTCTCTCAAGATAAATAAACTTAAAAAAAAAAAAGCAAAACAAACTTCTCCAGTGAAAGTGCTCTAAATCTAGAAACAACTAGTGCAAAATCCCCAAGTATCGATTTAGCAAGAGAAAGGCACTCAAAGAAATTAATTTTGCAATAGTCTGAGATGTAATGGTAGAAGTAAAGGGATTAGTTAAACATATGGAATTGGGCTGAATGCAGGAAGAAGAAGGGGGAAAAGAAGCATCCAGAGTGCTTTCCAAGTCTTTACTTTCCTTTATGTGTTAATATAAGATGAAGCCCACATAATTAAGCCTATCTTTTGGCTAGTATATAAGAAACATCACTATATATATATACTATATATATATATATTATATATATAGTATATATATATAATATATATATTATACGTATATTTATATATATAAAATAATACATAAAATATAAAAAATATATACACATGTATGTGGTAATGGTACTTTTAATAGAAGAGATTAGCAAAGCAACATTTTAATTCTGATCTCTTATTTCTTTTGGTCTTTATTACTATAAAAATGCTTTTAAGCTTTCAGATGAAAACTGGAATAGAACACCTAATGTTCTTTATGTCCTCTTATGTATTCAAGTTTGTCAGGGCTAAGGCAGATACAGCAACTGCTTTAGCCAGAATAAGCACAAGTGTATAAATTTAAAGCAGATAAAACAAATGCCTTAGCCAGGATAAGCAGAAGTGTATAAATTCTACTGAGGTCTGAATCACTGGCCACTTTATAATGTTTATAATAATAAAGGTGTAATGAACAAACACCTGGCTAAAATGTACTTCCTACTTCAATGCAAACATCCTCTTAATTGAGATGTAATGCATGGTGTGCATTGGTACGCAACAGAATAAAAAACAGACTTTATCTTATTAAAATTATGACAATTTGTTTTCATTTATTAGCCTTTAATCTTGGAATATGTAGGTTTATTTACTCTCAATCTCTTTTCATTCATTTTGTGTATGACTCATATGATTTGCCAACTGTTTTAAATAAGACAATTGAACCCAAACCTGACTCTTTAATTCTACTGTCAACAAGAACTAAAACACAAAGACTCTTTCAAGAAAAACATGTAATTACAAGAATGTTTACTCTTTTAAAAGTTTTTCTAACGTTTATTCATTTTTGAGAGACAGAGTCAGAGCGTGAGTGGGGAAGGGGCAAAGGGGGAGGGAGACACAGATTACGAAGTGGGGGCAAAGGGGGAGGGAGACACAGATTACGAAGTGGGCTCCAGGCTCTGAGCTGTCAGCACAGAACCTGATGGTAAGCTGAAACCCATGAACCACGAAATCATGGCCCAAGCCAAAGTCAGATGTTTAACCGACTGAGTCACCCAGGGGCCCCAAGAATGTTTTCTCTTTCTCATCAAAAGACAAAATATAAAAATTCAGACTGGATTTGTTATTACTGAAATATTTTCAATAAAGAATACACACACACACACACACACACACACACACACACACACACACACTTTCTTCTCATTTCCAACACAATTAAATAATTTTTTCCACATAAATAGCTAATTATTTTTAAGGGTAACTCAATTCACATATATTCAGCCTATGTTTTATGGAAGTTGCTTTACTGAGTGTTGCAAATGTTAAAAAGTAAAGAGCATTTCTATCTACATGGGAACCTGTGAACTAGAAGGAGAGGCTCAGGATTATATTGATTAATCCTTTAAAGCACAGCCAGTGCTCACATGGGAAATTCTAGCCATTAATTTCCACAGCTGGAGGAGTTTGGGGAGGGTTCAAAACTTACCACAATTCCCTGAGGGAAATTCAGGTAGAACTCTTATCTGGGAGATGGTCTCTTCCCACTAAATATTTCTACTATTGTAGCGCAGGATGAAAATGCTCCAGTTGGAGACAACAGGCATGTGTGGACCTGGAGTTGAGATCCAATTCCTACAACCAAAGCTGTTATATAAGTAGGAACCTGGGGCATGTTAATAGATCTAGAAGTGGGAAGAAACCTAATCGCACACACAGGACACTCAAGAGAAAAAAAGAAGTATCACAATTTTCTCTTATTTTTCTCCAAAACATAGTTATTGACTACTGCCAGGTGTTTTGCTAAATTGATTATACCAGTCACTTATCCAATATTGATTCTTTCCCTCTTCCCACAAATCCCAGTGTACCTAAATTTTGGGGAAAAAAAAGAAAACAGCAACTAAAAATACACAAACAAAGCAAAAATAGTGATGTTCACAGTTTCTTATGTAGCTCGAGGTAAGCAGAATGAAGGTGGCAGCAGTGAATGTGCCAGAACTCCAGGAAAGTTCTTTAAAATAGTTGAATCCACTGGCAGACATTCTCTTGCTCTGCCAAATTTCTCACATGAAGACTAATGCTATAGACACTGCCACTTTGCTAACCCATGTCCTTTCAGAGCCTTGGCTTGACAAAGAAACTGTTTCAAACTTGTCTATTTTCCCATTGATTTGATAGCCACTCTGAGGCTGAGGACCTCTTCACATATGGAAGAAAAATTTACACTCGTGTCCCTGCTCCCAATTTTAAGTCATTGCAAACTGTCTTCAGGCCTCAACTTTTCTCTCTGCATCCTCTCTCCGCAAACTTTAGAATAGAATTGTACAACCCAGAGACTGGCCACAGACCAAGAGCTGGTACCAGAAACACATAAACTAGGGATTATGGGGGTGGGCAGGAGGGAGGAATGGTTGGACCTACCTGTGTTCCAGCACCGTGGTTTTAGGGCTTACTTTTTTGTCTTGGACCTCATCAAATGAGCACAAAGCAATCATGTCACCCACATGGGTCAATCTGAAGAGAGCCCAGCCCAGCCACTGATACAATGGGTGGAGTCTAGCTGTACTAGTAAGAACAATATGCAATGCTGGTAAAATGTTTAAATATGCATCTTTTGGACTCAGTAATTGGGAAAATTTTATTCAGATTAAAAAACTCTTTGATGTGCATACAGATTTTTACAAAAGTAAATCTGTCAGAGAGAGAACCTGAAATATCTATTGAGGAAAATACATAAGTTAAATACATTAATATATTGAAATAAAACACTTAAAAGTTATGTTTATATATAAATATATTAAAAGCTTGAATAAATGGTGATTATATGATGTCGAGAGATAATATGATATAATACTGATAAAACAGGTGATTTTAATTAAACAGACATATGTAGGCAGGAATTTATGTGTCAAAAGTCATAGAAAAATTTCTAACTAGTGGTATTATTTTTCCCTAGTTTTCATTAGTTTAATATTAGGAAAAAAAACATGAAGGTCTTCTTTAAAAGAAATCTTAAAATGCCACTTCTCTGAGTTCTAGTGAAATTAGATTTTTTTTTTTCTGATAGATGGACAGAGAAGATAACTTTTAAAGCAGGACATAAATAGAAAACTTAGCAACATTTTTTAAGCAAGCCATTTTAAAATGTCTCATTTTGATATGTCTTTTTAAATTTTTAAATTTTATTTTTTCTATTTAAGTTTTATTTCAGGCTAGTCTACAGTCCCTTGTCTGGAACTAACCTACTTCTGGGTGGCACTATGTGTTTGTTGGACCAGTATGGGCCCCTTCCTCTGGTTATTCCTTTCCTGTAGTGAAGACCCTTCCAGGACACTTCATACTTCGGAGTCACTTCCAACCTGCCTGGAATTATCTTGTATGATTCCTTAATAAGTAATGCTTCTGCTTGCTTTTACTTTAATTCCTTTCTCTGTCCTTTTATTGTACTCTAGTAGAGATAACAAACTAGGACAGCTCCCAAATAGCTACTTAATTCATGGGAACCTTGTTTACACTGTTTCCTTCATCAATGATTTATATTTCCTCAAGAGGATAGAACTGCTTAGGCTGCAATGGGTCTGACTGATACTTCCTTTGGAAGATATACTCATGTAAAATACTTAGTTATTTCCCCTGAAATGGTTTTTTCAAGTTTAATCACCCTGGGATGCTCTTATCTTGAAACTAAATTCTCTTATTTTGCTGAATTGTACTTTCAGTAGGAAATACAGCTGGTAAAATAGCTTGAGTTTAAGCTGTGACCTAGCAGTTTTTCTCAACTTCCCCATTTCCAGACGAAGAGGAAATCTCTTTTCTTCCCTATTGTTATTAGATAATCAAAAACCACAGTATATGTAAGGAGGAAACTCAGGTTAAACTGCATTAAAAAATGCACACTATAAATATAAACTTTGAATTCCAATTATAAGACTCATTGGATGCATGATCTTAAACAAGTTACAGTATATAGCCTTCAGTTTCCACCTATGAAATTAGAGATCCTTACCCCATAGCATTCCTGTGAAATTAAATAAACTACTTCAGGCAATATGACTGGAAACTAATAGGTCCTAAAAACATGTTTGCTATTTTCCTAATATGTGTTAAATCAACTATATAATCGTGTTCTTAAACCCACACCCTAGGTAATAATGAAATAAGCTAGTTTACATGTATCTTTACAAATCCTTGAGAGGATGTTGGGATTGTTGTAAGTTTCAGGCTATATTTTACTGATGATGTATTTAGAGTTATTGGATCTCTGAGATAAAATCAGAGAACTTAGAAGATTGTTGAGACAATGTTTTGACTATGTTGACAATTCCCCTTTGGGATAACTAATAAATTTGCTTGTATTCCACTCATTCATTCAACATGTATTTATTAAGAATACTTTGTTTTACATGCTGTGGAAGGTATAAAGAAGTTTTACAAATGAATATAAAAGTTTTTATACTTTAAAAGAACTTATAGTTTATTCAAAAAAGAAAATCACATTGGGGCGCCTGGGTGGCTCAGTCGGTTAAGCGGCCGACTTCGGCTCAGGTCATGATCTCGCGGTCCGTGAGTTCAAGCCCCGCGTCGGGCTCTGTGCTGACAGCTCAGAGCCTGGAGCCTGTTTCAGATTCTGTGTCTCCCTCTCTCTGACCCTCCCCCGTTCATGCTCTGTCTCTCTCTGTCTCAAAAATAAATAAACGTTAAAAAAAATTTAAAAAAAAAAACAAAAAAGAAAATCACAGTATTATATAAATATAATAAAATAAAGATATATCCATCATATAGTAGGAGCCTAGTTGTAGCTCTGTAGGTATTTAGCCTGGAGAGATTTGACCTTGAAATTTTATTGTCTGAGAGGAAAAACGTTTCTTCTAATCTCTTAGAGTTTTGTTTAGGGGTCTGCAAATTAAATTGGCAAATGGATAATAAAACGGGTTTAATTATGTATTTAAGCAGAAGTTCACAAAGAAACATGACTCAAGGAGACAGAATATGAGGCTTATATGATCTTAATAGGGTGCAGGAAGGGGTTTAGGGGCACTTCTGGGAGAAAAAAAATGGCTTCCTAGAAAGAAGGAGAAAGGGCACCTATGGAGAAACAAATGCATTTTTGCAAAGATAAATGGGCCCTTAAGAGACCAAATGGGACAGATGATCGCTTTGTAATAATGTCTATTTGGGTGTGGGGCTGACTTCTTTTGTCTGATACTAAAGGTGTTCCCTAAGAGTAGATATGACAACTGAGTTCTTCAGGGAGATGCTGCTTTTAGCCAGAAGTGGGCTTTGAGAAACTCAAATGATTTATACTCAAAAGTATTTTTTATGCCACAGTGGTTTATTATGGACCACTTGTTCACTATCTTTAAGAATAGAGATTTGAGTATTGAACTCAGAAGTGGAGGGACAGATTACAAACAGATAATGCATGATGGTAGAGTCAGTTTAGTTTCACTGACCAGAGGATAAAGAAAGGGTACTGTGTACTGTTAAAGAAAACCAGAACTGGACATTAGTTAAAAGGGTAAAAAAAGATTTTATTCAGGAACTATTCCAATAGGGAAAATGACATCTCAGCCTAGAACTGGGCTCACTTCCAAATACAACAAGGACAAATGGGGATTTAACCAAGGAGCAGAGTGGGGTCAACAGATATAAAATTAAAGAGAAATATGAGGCGGGGAGGATTCTGGTTAAACTGACTTGACAGGAGCTTCTGAAGGCACGCTGAGGTGATCAAATACCCAGGGAAGGGAATGAGGGATTTCATCAGGCATCAAGGGAAATTAGATATCAAGGATGGGGGAGTCTGGCTAAACTGACTTAGCAGGATTCTTGCAAAAAGTGAGTGATGCAAATAAATCATGGCCTAAATCAGCAGGGGGCTCACAGGAGTCTGACTAAAGTTTGGTCCAAAAAAGAGTCTTTGTCATTATGAAAGTAGGGAGTGGAGAGAAACAGTGGTAGTGACAGGTATAAATGGAAATAGGATAAACTCCCAGAATTCTTGTACAGAGGACCTACTCTGATTTTCCTTCCCTTCCCTTCCTTTCCTTTTAAAAATATCTATGTTAAGCTTGAATCTCAATCACTGGTCTAGATTTGCTACATCACTATGCCTTCAGGCAGCAAATAATTTTAAATACAAAGAATTATTTGGGAGAAAGTTACCAAACTGGCAGGACTAACTACTCTGATGAGGTCAGAGCCTTAGTGGAGAACAATATTGATCATTAAGGGAAAGCTTTGCTGTAGTTGCCCTTGAATGGACTGAATTGCTCAGTGAGAAGATTTTCTATTGAAAAGAAGTTGTCAGAATTGCTCAAAATTCCTCTTTCTTAATTAGGCCTTTGAATCTGAGCTATAATTTCAGACAAAAAAAGGGGGCAATGAAATTCTATAGCCGGTGAGGGATGGTGAATGGAATAAAAGGATAATTTTAAAACCTCATGAAAACAGAAAATAACAGCAATTTAGGGAGCTCATTGACATCATTTTACTGTTTCTAATTGGTAGGCAATTAGCATGCAATTGTCCCATCTTAGTTGGTTTTCAGAAAGTTTTTTCTTTTTTTTTTTTCACACACTGGAAAATTATTGGAACATTTTTTTCCCAGACTCTTCTAGCCTTTTCTTATAGGTCTTATTTTTTCCCCTATAATCTTATATCCCTTAGAAAGTGTATATGTTTTTCATAACAATGTTGCCAAACATAAGAGTCCATGTGTTTAAAGTTACAACTTCTTCTTGCCATGTTGTAGGAAAACACAACTTGATTTTTACTTGTTGATACAGTAATAATTGCTAAAATTGTGTCATTTTAAGAGCAACGAAAAAAATAATTTTTCAGCATCAAAATACCTTTCCAACTGATGCTTGAAATTCCCTAAGTAAAGATTAATTTATGGGCATTTAGTGAAAATTTTCCAGAAATGCAAATGTCTCTTTGTGGCTATTAAATAAAATATGAACTTAGGATGGATTTTCTGTTTGTTTTGTTAGAAAGAAAATTATTCAAGACTCTTGTTTAAAAAACAGTAAGACTTTACCCAAAAAGGATTATCACAATAAATATACAAGGGGGCTATGACAATGCGGTTTTGTAGTAGGGGAAAGAGAGAGGGCTGAACTTTGAATACAAAAAAGAAAAGTGGGAATTTATACCAAGGTACAAGGTGGGGGTCAGTGAATGGAAAATTATGAAGAGAAAACATCAGGGATAAAAGGAGATTCTGGCTAAACCAACCTGACAGTTTTCGTTGTTGAAGGGAAAGCCAAGGTGATCAGATATCACCTGGGGGTTAAGAGAAGATGAGACACTCAATCAGAGATTAAAGATGACTAATCTGACTTACTAGAATTCTTGCTGAAATTGGGTAACACAGAGATATACATGGAAGTCCAAAAGTCAACGTCTACTTGTAAAAGAGCTCAGAAGACCTTCAGGAGAATTTGATCAATGAGAGAATAGTTTTCAGTTTTCACATAAGCATATTTTCAAGAATTTTCTCTCTTGCTTATAATGCAAGTTTTCTGGATATGACAAAATATGCACCCAAACCAAAGGTAAAACACAGTTTTACTACATTCAGCAAAAAGGCCTGAATCCAGATGTGCCCTATGCAATCCCGATACCACTGGGTCAATGATCACCTCATTCACTACAAAATTCTCAGTGTGTAATAATGGAGGTGGAAAAACATAACCTAAATGAATCTTCTTTACAGACATTTTCATGGAATGTGGTACAGATAGTTAGCTCTCCTCTCTCTGATCTGGAGAGTTGTTACCATTGGCAAGCTTGGATTTTCTCTGCCAACACAACCTTGAAAACACTGTCAGCTACGTTGTGTATCAATTCTAGTGTTCTTCAGTAGTTAATAACCAGAAACACTACTTGCTAATGTCCCTGCAACATATCCCCTATTTTTGTTATTTTTGGTCTCTTGTCAGTATCGGGCAGCTTACACCTCAACTCAATGTCTCTATACTTGTACTTTGTGTCTAAGCAAAGTGAAATATTTGGCTGGAATAGTAACGCATGGCAAATTGCCTCTCTGCCACTTGGCTGTCCTTAACGAAGGGTACTTTATGGTATAATCACTACTGCTTCAAATCGTTTTGTGCTAAGCAGGAAATACTTAGGAGGGTCCCGAGAAATCAGTGTTATCTTTTTCTCTGGCTCCTCAAGTGTTCATCTTATCAAAACTCTTTGCTACTTTTTGCTACCAAATGTGTCAGCTCTTTTATGCAGAATCTTTTAAAAGGATGTTGGAAGCAGTCTACATAATCCAAGATTCTGACTTTTTAAATCAAACTTTCAAAACTAATTTATGTATAAGAATGCCTTTGAAGGCTCAGGGGCTGATAATTCAAACAGATAACATGACAAGCATTATTACCATCATAATTTCCTATCAGATATAAAGGAGTCTTCATTTTTTACCATCCCACCAATCTGTTTATTGAAATTTGTCACTTGAAACATTCACCACTAGTGGTATTGTCCACAGTACTCAAGGCTCAACTTGTGTAAGAGATCCATTTCAAACAAGCTTAAGAAAAAAGTAATGAAAATTTATTAGTTCATGTATGGGAGGAATCTAGAGATGGAGTTGCATTTCTGGAGATGCAGAAATGCAAAATACTTGATTTTTCACTCTGTCCTTCCTTCTTTCTCTAAGATACTATTAAGTGTTTTGCCCTTATTTCCTTCTGCTTCTAGAAAGGGAGCCTTGGCTACACAGAAACAAAACTTTGAAGTATAAGCCAAAAATTAAGAGAAGGAATCTTAGAAGGAATCCACAGATAATGAGCCCATCCTTTGACAAATCACTCTAAAGGGAGGAGCAGGGGCATGGGGTATAATGATTAGCCATTATGGGGTCACATGCCTACTTCTATATCTAGAATGCTCTAAATATAGCCTGAAATTACTACATGGAAATTGGGTTGGTAAATTCCTCAAAGAGATAAGTGTTTTATTTTGAAAAGAGGCAAAGTATGATGAGCAGAAAAACACAATAAAATAAAACAGATGTCCATACCATATAGCTTTTTTCCATTTCCCCTGAGATATATACATTTAGATTCAGATTCTTGAAGGAAAGCAGTCACTTTCAGAAACAGTTGCCTTCCCTTTTGTTAACTGTAAAATAAACATATCTCTAGGGGTATAGGTGTCATATTTTGATAGTTTTGCCAAGAAAAAATAAAAAAAGGAGCTGTGTGTTGGAACTATTTATGCTCGAAAATATTTTTCTTGCCATCCTCAGATTCCATCATCTGTAACTCCATTGTATAAGCCATTAAAAGCTCATACAAAAATCCCCATAGAATTGAGATTTTATAATGGGAAGAGGCCTGCAGGACCATTAAGTGTACATTTCAAGCCATTCAAGGAATACTGTTTTTTAAAATTTTTTTAATGTTTATTTATTTTTGAGAGAGACAGAGACAGAATGCAAGTGGCTTAGGGGCAGAAAGAGAGGGAGACACAGAATCTGAAGCAGGCTCCAGGCTCCGAGCTGTTAGCACAGAGCCCGACGTGGGGCTTGAACTCATGACCTGTAAGATCATGACCTGAGCTGAAGTTGGACACTCAGTCCACTGAGCTACCCAGGCGTCCCAGGAATACTGTCTTTTTAATGGCCAGGCATGAACCTGATCTCTAGTGATAGTGAGTCCATCTGTACCCTATGATAGCTTGTTCTGGTGTTGGACATCTCTGATTATTGCAGAATAATTTGAATATATTATGAAAAGAGATATACATGAAAATGCTATAAAGTATTTTTTCCATAATATTGAGATGAAGACTACTATCCTGTAATTTCTTCTCATTAATACTGGATCAAATACATCTTGAGACAGCCCTTCACATACACCTAAAGCCAGATGCATGTTCCCTCTTCAAGATAAGTATTGTTAACTTCTTTAGCCTTTCCTCACTTATATAAGTCCAAATCATTCTTGTTTAAGAATAATCTCCATATTTTTTCAAAAATTCCTAAGACTTATGAAAGAAAAAAAAACATACAAAAATTTCCCTCTCTCTCTTTCAACGTTTCTTTCTTTTTCTCTGGATTGGATGACCAAGGCTTAATTTCACTTAATCATCACAACAACCCTGGAAGTCAGGTATGATTTTCTCCATTTTGCTAATGAAGAGATTGAGGCTTTTCAAGGGTAAGTGTATTTCCCAGGGGTCAAAATTCAAATGCAATTACTTCTGACTGTGAAGGCTATGCTCTCTCCACCTAGCATGATAGCCTGTCACAGGAATGGTTTCATGCTATTTCTACCAGTTGGGATGATGCCCATTTGTCCTGCGTTTCCTATTATTCTGATACAAGCTATAAAACACATGAACCTCGATGTTATGCAAAGTGAAAGAGTTCAGTCATGAAAGACTGTGTATTGTATGATTCTACCCATATGAAATGGCCAGAAAAAAAAAAAAAAAAGCAAATCTATAATAGTAAGTGCCTAGGGCTGGGAGGTGTATATGGGAACAGGAATAAATTACAAATAGGTTCAAGGAATCTTTGGGGAAGCATTGAGAATGTTTTAAAAATGGATTGTGGTGATATGTGCATAATTTTATAAATTTACTGTAAATTAGTGAATTGTATATTTAAAAGGGGGAAATTCTGTGTGATGTAAAGTGCCTCAATGAAGCTACTAAACAACCACAACAAAGGACTTTTGCAAATAAAAATGAGAAAGGACCAGGGGCATCCTGGTGGCTCAGTCCGGCTTTGGCTCAGGTCATGATCTCACGGTTCATGAGTTCGAGCCCCGCGTCAGGCTCTGTGCTGACAGCTCAGAGCCTGGAGTCTGCTTTGGATTCTGTCTCCCTCTCTCTCTGCTCCTCCCCCACTCATGCTCTCTCTTTCTGTCTCTCTCAAACATTAAAACATATCTTTTTTTAAATGAGAAAGAACTAAATCAAGCTGTAGAGTTTGTACCTTGTACCTTGATAATTGTATTTTTTGTGGATTCTGAGATGTTGTAAATTATGTCACACCATCATTTTACATATACTAGGAAAAGATTATGCCAATTAAACTATAATAACGTTTCTTATAATTTTATATATGTTTATTTTAAAAGTACTTTAAATTTTTTAATGTTTATTTATTTTTGAGAGAGAGAGACAGAGCACAAGCAGGGGAGGGGCAGAGAGAGAGGGAGACACAGAATCTGTAGCAGGCTCCAGGCTCTGAGCTGTCAGCACAGAGCCCTACGTGGGGCTTGAACCCACAAACCGTGAGATCATGACCTGAGCTGAAGTCAGACACTTAACTGACTGAAACACCCAGGTGCCCCAAAAGTACTTTTAAATAAATTTAGACATAATTTGTATCCTATATTACAATATGTACAACTCTGAGAAAGTTTACATGTGTACTGATAATGACAGCTAAATCATCACTGTTGTTTGACTGACTTTAAGACCCCACATACTGAAAGGTGCATGCCAATTTCTAAAAGGAGAAAACATGAAAAACATTTGTATTTGAGACTCTATGATCAATAGTATAATGAGAAGAAAGCCAAATGCCTAGAGTAGCCAGTATGAGACATAAGTCAGAGTCACTTAGGTTAGGACATGGGAGGATGATATTCTATGGAGAAGAAATTTGGTGAAGAAAAAGGGTCCCAGATGGAACCAGCTAAAGAGAGGCAGGGGATAACCATGGCCAGACCATATGTGAATATCACACAGAAACTCATTCAGGCTGAGCCAACTCTTCAGATAACCTGTCCACCAGCATTTAAGCATGTATCACAAGTCATCTCCACCAAGGAGCCATTTCCACTGGGTATACCTCTCCATTGACATGTGTTTACATACTCAGCCCCTGCATGTTAATCAAGTGTGATCTGCTTATGTGTCAAGAGTTTCTGAGCTACATCTTACCCAGTGTGTACCCTTTACCGGCAATGGTGTAGAATATTCATAAGCCCATTCACCACTAAAACAGAATGTACAGTCTCTGTTACTCAGACACATGGAAGAGAAAAAAAAAAAAGGGCCCCAGTATATGCACTCAGGTAGTAGTGGAAAGCAATAATGACTTACCTCCCTTCCAGTTATCACTCTGTGATTTAAAAGAAAAAAATATAACTGGGTTGACCTGTGAATGAATACTGCTAGCTTTAAACATTGTCTTGAGGGGCACCTGGGTGGCTCAGTCGGTTAGCGTCTGACTTCGGCTCAGGTCATGATCTCGCGGTCCGTGAGTTCGAGCCCCACATCGGGCTCTGTGCTGACGACTCAGAGCCTGGAGCCTGTTTCAGATTCTGTGTCTCCCTCTCTCTCTGACCCTCCCCCGTTCATGCTCTGTCTCTCTCTGTCTCAAAAATAAATAAACGTTAAAAAAAATTAAAAAAAAAACACATTGTCTTGAGTGTAATGTAAAGAGCATGACTTTTGAAAGCAAACAGATCAAAGGATATATCTTACTTTTGATACTTATTAGCTACTTAACCTTATACAAGTTATCTCAACTATCAGAGTTTCAGTTTCCTCTTTCTAAACTAAGGATACTGGGCACTTTGGTGGCTCAGTTGGTTAAGCGCTGACTTCAGCTCAGGTCATGATCTTGCTGTTCATGAATTCAAGTCCCGCGTCAGGCTCTGTGCTGACAGCTCAGAGCCTGGAGCCTGCTTCAGATTCTGTGCCTCCCTCTCTCTCTGCCCCTTCCCTGCTCATCCTCTCTTTCTGTCTCTCAAAAATGAATAAACATTAAAACCCAGACTTGGACCCACAAATATATGGCCAACTAATCTTTGACAAATGGAGAAAAGACAGTCTCTTTAGCAAATGGTGCTGGGAGAACTGGACAGCAACATGCAGAAAAATGAAACTAGACCACTTTCTTACACCATACACAAAAATAAACTCAAAATGGATGAAAGACCTGAATGTGAGACAGGAAACCATCAAAACCCTAAAGGACAAAGCAGGCAACAACCTCTCTGACCTCAGCCGCAGCAATTTCTTACTCAACACATCTCCAAAGGCAAGGGAATTAAGAGCAAAAATGAACTATTGGGACCTCATCAAGATAAAAGGATTCTGCACTGCAAAGGAAGCAATCAACAAAATGAAACGGCAACCAATGGAATGGGAAAATATATTTGCAAATGACATAAAGGGCTAGTATCAAAAATCTATAAAGAACTCTCCAAACTCCACACCCGAAAAAAAAATAATCCAGTAAAGAAATGGGCAGAAGACATGAATAGACACTTTTCCAAAGAAAACATCCAGATGGCCAACTGACACTTGAAAAAATGCTCCACCTCACTCATCATCAGGGAAATACAAATCAAAATCACACTCAGATACCACCTCACACTGGTCAGAGTGGCTAAAATGAACAAATCATAAGACTATAGATGCTGGCGAGGATGTGGAGAAACGGGAACCCTCTTGCACTATTGGTGGGAAGGCAAACTGGTGCAGCCACTTTGGAAAACAGTGTGAAGGTTCCTCAAAAAATTAAAAATAGAACTACCCTATGACCCAGCAGTAGCACTGCTAGGAATTTACCCAAGTGATACAGGAGTGCTGATGCATAGGGGCACATATACCCCAATGTTTATAGCAGTGCTTTCAACAATAGCCAAATTATGGAAAGAGCCTAAATGTCCATCAACTGATGAACAGATAAAGAAGATGTAGTTTATATGTACAATGGAATACTACTTGGTAATGAGAAAGAATGAAATTATGCCATTTGCAGCGATGTGGATTGTATTATGTTGAGTGAAATAAGTTAGTCAGAGAAAGACAGATATATGTTTTCACTCATATGTAGATCTTGAGAAACTTAACAGAAGACCATGGGGGAGGGGAAAGGGAAAAAATAGTTACATACAGAGAGGGAGGGAGGCAAACCATAAGAGACTCTTAAATACAGAGAACAAATAGGGTTGATGGGGGTGGGGGAGAGGAGAAAGTGTGTGATGGGCATTGAGGAGGGTACCTATTTGGATGAGCACTGGGTGTTGTATGGAAGCCTATTTGCCAAAAATTATATTAAATAAATAAGTAAATAAACATTAAAAAAATAAAAATAATAAAAAATAAACCAGGGAAAATAATAACCATATTCCCAGCATTTTTTAAGAATTAAGTGAGACTGTGCATAATACATAATAAAGGACGTTAAATATAGTAAAAAAAAATTAATAAAAGTCTAACATCATTATGATTACCACCATGATCACCACCATCACAATCATAACTGTTTTATTATCATGATGATGATTAATTTATTACTCAGAGGCTCAATTTGGAAAGCTTTCTCTTTTTTTCCTTTTTTTTCTTTTTTCTTTTCTTTTCTTTTTTTTTTTTTAAGGTTGCCTCTCTCTCACTGCAGGCTCATGTAAGGAGGAAGGCATTTTGGCTTGTGAACTTGTTGGGCAAGTGACTGTTATTATCAGTTCAAATACAATAATTGCTGAAAGCACACAAAAGACTAGCCATATGCCAAAATGCCTTTATTAATGAACAGTATAGGTATAACATACTATCTTCAGAGGGTATGAAATGTTTGTTAATTTCATCTGGTCTTTTTATGGTAAGCATATTTCCTTATGACTTCAATGTCAACTATCACTTAACAACTATACTCTAAACTACAGACATGAGGCACATGACAGCTAAAATCCAGTGTGCTCAAGTTTCACTTCTGGTTGTCTCTTAGCTGGCTATAGATTTATATACTTACATTACTGTCTCATATTTCATGCGATCCATCACTACATCTAGATTTGGTCCCTTGCTGTAAAAATTCTTGTTTTAAAGATTATAGCACCATCTCTCAGTCCTTGGCTTTTCTTCCTGGCTCTGCAAACACGAATTTAGTAATGAGTTTTCCCCTGAAAGGCTGGTTCCAACGTATGCCATCCAGGAGCGTACAGTCATTAAGTTATACTTGTTAAAAAGTAACACCTTACACTACAAAATGTAAAAAAGCATTATTGTATAAATATTCATATAGGGATATGTATGTCTCATATATCCAGCAATATAGAGACTAAATTGAAGTATAGGATAGAATTTGAGCTGAGGTTTATATCTCTCTGAGATTTTAGAAATAGCCAAAAATTGTTGAATTGTAGCATGGGGTAAAAGACTGGCAGGTTTGATATGGGTGTACTCTAGATAGAATAAAGCAGTTTACAAAGTCAATAGGTATCAAAAACAGCCCACTCATTATTTCCATTGTAGAATACAAAATTGTTTCTGTCTTATTTCAAGAAAATAATAAACATATCTGTATGTAATTATTTCATATTAATTATTTTAGTCACATAATTTAAGTTGTTTCTATCCTAATAACACTCTTAATTACTGGTATAAGTTAAATTTTTCATTTTTAACAAATGAGGTGGGAATACAAATAGCAAGTCACATTAAAAAGCAAGTGTACCATAATGACCTAATTTGATTTGAAATGTGTTTAAATATCCAATTAATCCAAATATCTGTGGCAATTCATACATAACTGACAAAGAAAATATGAAAAATTTAAGTTAGTAATACTTGATGACTAGAATGCTTTATTATTCTTTCACTTCCAATCATTTGCTTCTCAATCTTTTTTCTGTAAGAAATAAACAGAAAAGTTAAACTAAAAAATCAAAGTACTGGGGCGGGGAGAGAAAAGGAATCCTGAGTTTGGCAGGATTATTTTATAAATCCTTCAGAGTATCAAAAATAGGTATATTTAAAATTAAACTTTTTCATTTCTGGGAACATGTTCTTAGTCTTTTATAATTGGAAATGAAATTTTGTAGAAATAAGTACTTTACAACCCAGATCAGGAAGTAGATTTCTTTGTCTCACATGGGGTGTGTGTGTGTGTGTGTGTGTGTGTGTGTGTATGTGTGCATGCACATCTATGGGAAAGAGAAAGACAGAGGCAGAGAGAAAGAGAGAGCACGCACAAGTGAACACATTCATATGTTTTTGTTTACTTATTGTTTGGAATTTTTCTATCTACTTTCCAGCCCATATTTCCTTCCATTTTACTTCCACTGAAGATGACTGAGATGCCTGAAGTAAAGAGAGATATGAATTATCACTAGTAGGGGATAAGACAAGTTTTACAAAGAAATCAGCTATGATTCAGTCCAAATACATCCATGAGAAGAGCCCACACTTTGATATTTGTTGAAGAGAGCAATACAGATAAGAAGAGATGACCTTGAACACAATGTTCTAGATACTTTATGTTATGTGTTCATTTGAATTGGGATATAAACTTTTATTTTTTGTAATAATATTTGCTGAAGTGTAATATAGAGTCTGAAATTTAAAATAAACAAAACCACTTTAAACTTAGTAACAATTTTTCAGAAATTCCAAAGATGTTTGACATAGACCATCGCCTTGCAAAGGTGGCTCTCTCTCAATAGAATATGGCTTTGTTACTTATAAGACAGGTCGCTTACTTCCCTCTCTAGACCTCAGTTTTCATGTTTGGGAAATGTGATAATAAAGCATTCAGGACTGTAAGAGTTAAATAAGATGATGAATATAGAGGCTTAGCTCCGTATCATGTATACAGTTAAATACAAAGATTATTGAAGAATAGGTAGCTAGTCATCTAAAATATTAATTATCAACTAAATAAAGACATGACTTTTATTCATGTTTCCCCAACATTTTTATTTAAAATTTTTTCCAACATACAGAGAAGTTGGAAGAGTAGTACAATGATCATTCACAAACTCTTTACCCGAATCACTAACATTTGCTTACACTGGCCTCATTTCTTAATAGACAGTGAATACATAGATAGATAGATAGATGCACTGACTATTTTTGTTGAGCTATTTAAAAACAAGTTGCAGACTCTAGCTAATGTCAGTAAATAGCAAAATAGGTAGTTGCTAGCTTTGGTCCTCCTCATAAAGGAGAAATTAGCAACTAACTATACAGAGAAAGATTCCTTTGTCAAGATCCCAGAACCGAGGAATAAGGCTACTCCACCACCTTAGACCACAGAAACCAAGAAAAAATACTACAGTAAGAGAAGCAGTTTCACTTTGACTGCATTGCCCTCCCCCCAAACTAGCACAGCACACTGACAGGGTACCCTGAGCCTACCGTTTCTCCAGTAGGAAAAGGAAATCACAATTTGGACATCCAGGTTCTCCAGCATTCCAGGATGCATCATGGGAGGCCAACTTAGGTACTGACTCACAGTAATCACTGGGGAAGACAGCTAGAGATGGAAAAGGGAGGTGGGGCTCACAGTGCATCCCTGCTAGTGGCAGCACACTAACAGAGATCCCAGCCACTGGCCAGGGAGCTCAGTCGGCAGTTCTGTCCAGTTTAGGTCCCTAACCATTGGACTGTCCTGTATATGGAACCCATTCTACAACCTGCCCAGGAAGCAAAACCAGTTGGAAGCTCCATCTGACCAAGAAGCCTTGCAGAGAAATTTGGCACCCGTGGAACCTACTCTAAAACCCTGTCCTGGCAGGGAGCCACGCCAGTATTCCTGCCTAACCATTAAGCACAGCCTCAGTCCCTCCTGAATAGAGATCCTAAACAGTTCTTCAGGAAGCCTGGGAAACCTCAGAGAACAACTTGTAATACTGCCCAATGTGGAGCCCGGCCTCTAACATTACATCACATACAACCTGGCTAGTGACTTCTCCTAAGAGTGGAGCACAACCAGTAGCCCGCTCAATCATGAAGCTCAGCTAATGTTCCCACCCAAAATTATGGGCCACTATCCATGATAAGCATAGATGTAAAAATCCTAAACAAAATACTAGAAAACCAAATTCAACAACACATTAAAAGGATCATATATGATGATCAAGTAAGATTTATCCCTATGATGCAAGGATGATTCAAATATACAAACCAATAAATGTGATATACCAAATTAACAGAAGGATAAAATCAAATGATTATTCAATAGATGCAGAAAAAACATTTGACAAAATATATTATTTCATGATACAGACACTCAACAAATTGGGTACAGAAGGAACATAGCACAACATAATAATTGCTACAACTAACATCATACTCAATGGTGAAAGGTTGAAAGATTTTCCTCTAATATCAGGAACAAGATAAGGTGCCCACTCTCACCAATCCTTTTAACATAGGACTGAAGGTCCCAGCTAGAGTCATTAGGCATGATAAAGAAATGAAAGACATCCAAATGGGAAAGGAAGAAGAAAAGTTGTCTCTGTTTGCAGATGACATGATCTTCTATATAGAACATCCTAAAGATTCCACTAAAAAATAGTTAGAACTAATAAATAAATTCAGTAGAATTTCAGGATACAATAAAGAAAACAATCCCATTTATAGCAGCATTAAATATAATAAAATACTTAGGAATAAATTTAACCAAGGAGGTGAAAGATCTGTACACTTAAAGCTCTAAGACATTTTTGAAAGAAATCAAAAAAGACACCAATAAATGGGAAGATATCCCATATTCATGAATCAGAAAAGCTAATATTGTTAAAATGCCCATACCACTCAAAGTGATCTACATATTCAGTGATTAAAGACTTAAATGTGGAAGCTGAAACTATAAGTTCCTATAAGAAAAGATAGAGAGAAAGCTTTACTGCCATTGAAAAAGCTCTAAGACATTGGTCTTGCCAGTGAGTTTTTAGATATGACACCAAAAGTACAATAACAAAAGCAAATATAAACATATTGCACCATATCAAACTAAAAAGCTTTTGCACAGCAAGAGAAACAATCAATAAAATGAAAATGCAGACTACAGAATGGGAGAAAATATTTGCAAATCATATATCTAATAAGAGTTAATAACCAAATATATAAGGAACTCATGCAATTCAATAGAAACAAAACCAAATAACCAATTAAAAATGGGAAAAGGACTTGAATAGACTTTTTTACAAAGACAACATAAAAATAACCATCATGCACACTAAAAGGTGCTCAACATCACTGACTGTCAGGAAAATGCAAATCAAAACCACAAATCCATTACACCTCTTAGCATGGCTATTATCAAAACGACAAGAGATAACAAGTGCTGGTAAAGATGTGGAAAGCCCTTCTGCACTGTTGGTAGGAATATAAATTGGTACAGCCACTATGGAAAATATTGGGAAGTTTCTTTAAAAATTAAAAATAGAACTACCATATGTCTAGCAATCTCATTTCTAGGTATTTATTCAAGGGAAATGAAATCCCTATCTTAAAGAGATATCTGCACCGTCAAGTTCATTGCACTATTCCCTATGGAAACAACCTAATTGCTTACTGGCAGATGAATGGATAAAGAAAATATGAACACACACACACACACACACATACACACACACACACACAGGTGTATTATTCAGCTTTATTTTTTTTTAAATTTTTTTTCAACGTTTTTTATTTATTTTTGGGACAGAGAGAGACAGAGCATGAACGGGGGAGGGGCAGAGAGAGAGGGAGACACAGAATCGGAAACAGGCTCCAAGCCATCAGCCCAGAGCCCGACGCGGGGCTCGAACTCACGGACCACGAGATTGTGACCTGGCTGAAGTCGGACGCTTAACCGACTGTGCCACCCAGGCGCCCCTGTATTATTCAGCTTTAAAGAAGAAGCAATTCCTATTTGTGACCAGATGGATGAAAACGACAAAAAATACTGCATGCTTTGACTTATATGTGGAATATATTAAAAAAGTGAACTTGGAGGGCGCCTGAGTGGCTCAGTCGTAAGTGTCTAACTTCAGCTCAGGTCATGATCTTATGGTTCATAAGTCTGAGCCCCGCATCAGGCTCTGTGCTGACAGCTCAGAACCTGCAGCCTGCTTTGGATTTTGTGTCTCCCTCTACCTCTGACCCCTCCCCTGCTCGCTCGCTCTCTCTCTCAAAAATATATAAACATTAAAAAATTTTTCAAAAAAAGGTGGTATTGGGGAGGCTGGGTGGCTGAATTGGTTAAGTATCTGACTTTGGCTCAAGTCATGATCTCGCAGTCTGTGGTTTCGAGCCCTGCATCAGGCTCGGTGCTGACAGCTCACAGTTGGGATCCTGCTGCAGATTCTGGGTCTCCCTCTCTCTCTGCCCCTCTCCCTGTCTGTCTGTCTGTCTCTCTCTCTCTCTCTCTCTCTCTCTCTCAAAACTATATAAACATTAACAAGACATTTTTCACGTTGAACTCAAAGAAACACAGTAAATTGGTGGTGACCAGGATCTAGGGTATTGGGGAAATGGTGAAGTATTGACCAAAGGGTAGAAAATTTCAGTATAAGATGAATCAGTTCTAGGGATCTAATGCACAGCACGTTGACTATAATTAATCACACTCTACTGTATATTGGATATTTGCTAAGAGAATAAATCTGAATTGTTTTACCACAAAATAATAACAGATGTGTTAATTAATGTGGTAATCATTTCACAGTATATACATGTATTAAATCATCATGTTGTACAAATTAAACCTACACAATGTTATTTAGCAATTATATCTCAGTGAAGCTGGAAAAATGTAAAAGTAAGTTGCAGATATCATGATATATGAAACATAAATACTTCAGCATGCATTTCTAAAGAAATATTATTTAAGTTTTTAAGGGGGGGAATATAGTTATTTTTATGAAGTCAGTAGATTTTGTGATTAAATTTGAGCCAAAGCTCAGTGAAAAATAAAATTTTATCAGTCACTTTCTATATGAGTAGAACACTGTGCTTTTCAAAAGTCATATGCCTACACTATCTCATAGATCCAACCCTAATTCCATAATGTGGGAAATATAGCCACTATTGTATTGTGTTTTAGTAGTAGTAGTGTAGTAATAGAGAAAAATAAGCACAAAAGATTTAGTTGCTGGAAATCAAATAATGTGTTTTAAAAAGCTCCAGAACTCCAGTTTCCCAATTCCCTAGGTGAAGAACAAGTACAGAGCTTAATGTCAGGCACCATGCTAAATGTTTACAATCATAATTAACCTTTATCAATTTAATATCTCTATAAGGTGGGAATCATTTTCCTCAGTTTATAGATGATCCAGAAACTCAGAAGAAACAAATTTCATACCCAAAGTCAGAGAGAGTGTAGTAGAACTGAAAATAAGTATCCATGTACCAGGGCATAGCACCGGGTTAGCAGCCGAACAGAGGAGGCTATGAGACCAATGCCTGGTGGTGAGGGTGATGAGGTGCCTGCAAAGAAAGAGCGATGGGGAAAGGATTGTGGGCCACTGTGAGGAGCTCCATGGGTTACAACAAGATGCCTTGGGTGCAAGGCCAGTTGCCACTGGGGCAAAGACGTGATATATATGTATATATACATGTATATACATATACATATACATGTACATATACATATACATATACATATACATGTACATGTATATACATGTATATATATACACACAATGGAGTATTACTTGGTGATCAAAAAGACAAACCTTGCCATTTACAACAACATGGATAGAACTACGGGGTATTATGCTAAGCGAAATTAGCCAGTCAGAGAAAGACAAATATCACATGATTTCACTCATATGTGGAATTTAAGATAAAAAGCAGATGAACATAAGGGAAGGGAAGCAAAAATAATATAAAAACAGGGAGGGGGACAAAACATAAGAGACTCTTAAATACAGAGAACAAACTGAGGGTTTCTGAAGGGGTTGTGGGTGAGGGGATGGGCTAAATGGGTAAGGGGCATTAAGAAAGACACTTGTTGGGATGAACACTGGGTTATTTATGCATAGGGGATGAATCACTGGAATCTACTCCTGAAATCATTATTGCACTATATGCTAACTAACTTGGATGTAAATTAAAAAATAAATAATTAAATAGTTTTTTTTTTAATTTTAAAAAAATTAAAATTTATAAAAAAGTAAACATTAAAAATGTAAAAATTATAATTGTATGATCATGCAAACCAATAAATATTTTAAATTGAGAAAAAATAAAAGATTACTCTTTCTGACTTTTGAAACAATGTACTTATATTACCAAATTGAGTCCATCCAAATGCCTTTCACTGCTCAGTTTTATACTGCCTTGTTACAGAGGACCATTGATTGCCAACAGAAACCATAAGTTAGAAAATGCCTTTTTCTGTCTTTGGTAAAAGTAATAGCAGAAGTGGAAAACAGTAAACAAAATTTACCTGAAAAATAAATTCAAGGTACAGAAGGAACTAGTGCTTAGATGCATATTAATTGACATGCACTGACCTAATACCTATATAATTAATCCTCAAAAGAGCCCAAGTATATAGAAATATTTCCATCATTATATATGAGATAAAAATGATAAATAAGAGAGAAAGTATATGGGATTTTGGATTTTGTACATGCTGTTTTCATTTGTCAAAATGTTATAGTTCAATGGCAAAGTTCAGCCTTGGATGTAACAAGAATGTTGTTTTGAGACAAGTCCTGGAAAAAGCAAATTCAGAAGAAAGTGGTCACTTTTTGGAGCTTGTTTTGACCTTTCTATGTTTCCATCGGCCTTCCTGACATCATGTGCCCTCTTATTGCCTGTGAGTCATTTACCTTCTACTAGTAATCACTTAGTAGTATGACTATGACCACTTTCCAAAAAAAAAAATGCATCTGAATAAACTCTGCAATTTGGCAAAATGTCTATCATAGTGGAGACATTATCCTATAGGGCTGTGGACATTCAGTTAATGGTGGGACACTGTTGACAAAAAAAAAAAAAAAATCGATCACCTCTCAAATCACACAATGATGATGAAAATTATATTATACAAGACTAAACCAGATCAATATGTGGTATTTTACACAGAAATTGGTCCCATCCCACATTTTTGTTTTCTATTCCTCTTAAGAACCTTGTAGCTAATATCAGACTAAGCAAAACTAGTATGTCACATAGACTCCCATTCTGTGCCTGTTTCCTTCTGTATGCCCATCCTTTCCCTTCCCCTCTCTAGAGTTCTAATGATCCCCAAGGCTCCTTTCTCCATACTCTCTACAAACTGTGAGCTCAGATATGATCTAATTTAACATTTACCCCTTCTTGTAAATATAACCATAGCAATATTAGTAGTATTACATTATCTTTATATATAATATTTTACCTAAGATGAGTCACTAATTTCTTATTCTTATACTTTTAAAACATTAACTCAAATTCTGGTTAGAAAAAGAATTGTTCCCATTATAGATATTTCTAGCATCATTGAGTAAATCTGTGTGTATAAGTGCTTCGCAGAGATTCTAAAATAATATCCCACAAAGTGGCCACCTATTCTGCTTACATAAAATCAGTGCTCTCTAATCTGTGGGATTAGAATGTTCTCTAATCTGTGGTTGTAAAAGAACTAGATCATATATAACCAAAAAAAATTATATTCAGTTAAGTTGGACCAGTCCCTCTCCTCTCTAATAAGGAAACAGAATAAATTAATTCATATCTTAACAACACTGGGAAGGAGTAGGTTGTCTACCCTGATCTCTGAAGCTTCCACCTGTCAAATGAATCCTCCTGGAATAGCTCAGGTCTAACTTGAATAGAAGGGAATCCTTCTTTTTCTCTAACTGCACATGTATTCCCTTCCTCAATATATGTTTATGAATTTGTATCAATTTTAGAGTGATTATGATTATAAACATACAAACACAAGAAATAGACACTTGAGGCAAATACATGGCTAAAGCAGAAGTGATAATTACATTTTAATCACAATTATTTAATTTTCCAGGAGAATATGGTTAATGATCTAGAATTATTCAAACAATTGATAAATTTTTTATCACATTTTGTCTGCACAGACACAGTCTAAGTCTCCATCTTAGTTAGAGTGGTAAGGAATGTTCTGGAGCTTACACAATACAGTTAAAAACCAAATCCAAGCCCATAAATGCAAAGGATAATAAGGATTTAGTATTTACATAGGTGCTTTATTAATATCACCATATGTTTTTAAGTTAACTTTGTTCAGCATTTCCATAAATTTATTCTCAAATAAAAAAGAAAAATGTCATTTACTTTCAACAACTTGACACGCAGACAACAGATGGCCACATTTTTTTTTTCAGAGTAAAAAAGCATTCAGAATAAGGCATATCATCTATTATTTTGCCTTGCCCTCTTTATCACTTTCAATCTAAACAGAAAAGTGATGTATTACAGGAAAATGGCCCACTTTGTGACATTTCTGATATGACTATACAATTTCTTCACCAGGGTGGTTCATTTTCTGAAATAAATGAGACATGCTTTAACATTTCACGAATTCCATGTTTTGGAAATGAATGCTACAGAAATTCATTAAGCTACTGCATAAATTCTAAATATCAAAAATTATATAATTTCAATGACAAATATATCCTGAGAAGTTCCCTAAATTATGCATGTGTGGGTGAAAATGGACACAACAGGAAAAATTGTTAACCGATTAATAATTTCTTGCTCTTCTAATTGTAAAGAAGAAACTGAGTATCAATTATGCATAGGTGATCCCTCTCTGTGGGAGAATTTTGAAGCAGTGGTGAAGACCCTTTTCTAAAATAGTCTTCCCCAGACTAGCTCGGTGAAGATTTGTTTTCCTTTTTCAGTACAAAATAGCATTTGTGATGATTTATGCTCTGCTAACTAAATACTTTTCACAGAGGTATGTGCAATTTTGAATTTGCCTCAAAACTACTGAATATAGGGGTGCCTGGGTGGCTCAGTCAGTTAAGCGTCCGACTTCGTCTCAGGCCATGATCTCACGATCCGTGAGTTGAAGCCCCGCGTCAGGCTTTGTGCTGACAGCTCAGAACCTGGAGACTGCTTCGGATTCTGTGTCTCCCTCTCTCTCTGACCCTCCCCCATTCATGCTGTCTCTCCCTGTCTCAAAAATAAATAAACGTTAAAAAAAATTAAAAAAAACAACTACCCAATATAGAGTTTAAGAAACATTTTCCAAATAAAATATTTAATAAACTGTGCAGCTAGGCTCAGAATGCAGATGAACTTGAGGCCAAAATTCTAGACTTTTAACAAGTTTTACAGTTTTGGGATTTTGGTTTAAAATGTCACCTGTATAGAATATGTAATTATTTTAATAATATATTACAGGTTATGATGAGAAGAAAACAAGGTTTACTCAGGAAAATAACAAAATAAAAAAATGTTGATGAAACTCTATTTTATGAATTTCCTATTTTTTCCAAATAATCTCTCCTATCATTGTGAGACGCAAATAGGTAACTGTCACTATTTGAAAAGGAAACCGTTTTTTCTAGTCTTAAGAAATTATATAAAGTCACAAGACGATACATATTTCTGACTATTGGATAAAACTTGGAAGTTCCAAGATCTCACTACACTGTAGGGAGAAAATAAGATAGCATTAATACAGTGTTTCATTTCTCATGTTGGGGATACCTCTGACAGCTTGGAAAATACCCACTGAACACCTCTATTTCTTTTCCCAGGCTCGCTCTTGCCACTGCCTTCACTCTTGTCTTCCACGGCTCACAGCACAGCACAACACGGTATTGCCTTGCTCTAAAATCACCATGGGTTGTGCGCATGTGGATGGAACACCTTCTCTGGCATGATGCTGCAAGCTGTCTTCTACATGTCATCATTATTGAACCTGAGGAGATGCCTACAACCCCGATATATCACTGCTTTTCTTCCAATCCTAATCCTGATTATTGTTCCAATGTGAAATTGCTAACTCCTCCTGTTGGACCCTTTTAGGGATATTTTCTAGCAAACACGTTTGGGTCCCAAGATCATTAAATCTTTTGGCATTATGTACACACAATTCTTCCTGTAGGGAACGCAGACACTACCAGAGTAACTGGATAACAAAGTTTTAATTAAAATTGTTAGAATTTACTCAGAACTATTTTTCACCTCCAATGCTTAGGCCTTGTTTTATATGTTAACCAGATAAAAACATAGCTACTCTAGATGAAGTGACATTGGAGAAATCTAGCTGTAAAGAACCTCCCAATCTTTCTCCCTACAGTAGCACTCAAGGCACACAACAAGACACAAGTTGTACACCACTAATCTGTAACACCAACTGATTGCTTTTTACAATGTTGTATATCTCTAGATGCAATTATTTGGCACTTCCCTAAATTAAGGACCTGGTCATTATAACTGTCTCATGATACAGAGTCTTCTATATAAAAAGACACAATTATGCCCCTTATTATTTGATTTAAACATATGTTTAGTATGGTTCTAGAATGGCTTCCTGTTTAAAGTACTAATATATAGAACAAAACTAAAAATAAAACATTTTAAAAACAAAACAAGCCCAGATCTTTGTGAATAAGAACATTTAAAATGTAAACATTGGGTTAAACAATGCAAAATATTTTTACTTTTTCCCAATCATATGGATACATTTATATTAAGGGCATTTAAAGTTAGGTTCTGCTATTTCCAAAGTAGCATGTTAGGACCAATTCTCATTTCACAGTTGAACTAAAAGCCAGAAATGAATAACCTATGGCCCATGGCCAGGCACCCACAGGAGAGATGAATAGTTCTGCCATCTGGCATCCCAATGGGGCCTTCATAAATAGCACCAGACTGTCAAAATTAAACTGAGTTTAAAGAGGGACAGCATGGCAAAAACAGGAGAACACACTGAGGGCATGGGCAAAGGGAAAAAGCGGCAGACAAAATAACTTTTGCCTGAAATTCTCAAGAGAGAAGTACATATGTTATCCATGCTCTGAGAACAGGGCGCAGACTATTTCGGGAGGAAAACAAGCCCTGATATAAAATTTTTGGACTTGGCCGTGCTACTAATCATCCATACAAAATGAGAAACATGACAACTGTCTAGTCTTCCATTTATTTATTGTTAAATATATAAACACATGCGTGTGTGTGTGTGTGTGTGTGTGTGTGTGTGGTAAGGCTATCCTGGGATCTCTTATGGGTATACTGGTCCATGATGATAAATAAAAACTCCTTTTACTGACACTTATTCCACTAACACATTTGCCTACCCAAATTGTATTTTCTTTCTCTTATTTGTAACATATCATTGTGTCTGCCTTGTTTGTGCTTATGTCTCATTAAAAGGTGGTACTATTTAATGGAATAGAAAAACTGCACTTATAAATTATTCTAATCTAGAAAAGATGGGTATTCAGCATCTCTCCTTGTATAATTAGTCAATTGAATGTGATATTGCAAAATCATTAGTTGAATAAAACAATCAGGAGAACAAGCAATTTCATTGTGAGTCTAGGGAGGTTTAAATTTGGTTCAGCACTAGCGAGCGGTATTGCTTACCGGAAGGACCTTCTAGGTATGTTATATGTTCTATGAATGATAAGCCCTGAGGTAAAAGGCATAATTTAATGCTTGAGAACAACTGTACATCATAGAGTCATTTATTATACAAGTCTTTGTTCCTGGATATGAAGAGGAAAAAATGTACTTATGCAGAGAATGAAACATTCAGATATAGCCTGTCATTTTCAATTCCTCAAGTCAGCTTTGCTGTGGTAATTTAGCATTCCACCTGGCCACATTTCCAGAAGGACTGAGGGAGCATTCTCTGCCAAAGGGTTTCAAAAATCACATGAAAATGTCAAGTTTTGAAAAAAATCCCAGATTCCTGGACTTCAAGTTGGTTTGTTGTTTCTTGAAAGCCTGTGAATTAGTGAGATCATCATTTCTGAATTTGCTCAAGAGAGAGCTGGATATATGTGTGGTCTAATATAGTGCGGCTTGCTTTATCAAGTAATAAACTTCAAAAAACCTTAACAGTTGTGAGGTTCTATACTTTCCAAAGCTTTCATTCTATGGAGTAAGGTATTCTCAGCAGGTTCATAGACTTACAAATGTTTCTCTTCCTTTTTAGTTTGGATCATCTGATCACGTATCAATAAATACACAGAGGGAAATAGTAAATCAAATTAACTGGGATAATGAGAAATATACTCGAGTTTTTAAAATCTGTTAATAATCCTCTTTGTTAGTAAAATTTAATGAGAAGCATACGTGTATGTATATATATAACAACTGTATATATATGATATAATATATACAGAAGCATATATAAAACACATAAGTATATATAATTATATATATAATTGTATTTAATATTTTATATAATCTAATTATGTAAATACACATCAAATGTAAAAGGATTCTGAATGCATATTTATCATAAGATTTTAGACTTGAAATTGGAAATCTATTCTGTACCTTCTCCTAAGTGTTTAGCAATTACATATTATTTTCATTATAAATGTTTATTTTCACTGACACTAGTGTTCATGTTGTTGCGATTGTTTAAAATGTATGTGTAGGTAAACTACATTTTATTATTTTAATTTCATGATAAAAAATTTTTACCATATGTTCTTGGCCTTATGGCACTGACTAGAATTTCCAGCACTATGTTGAATAAAAGAGATTAGTGGACTTTATTGCTTTGTTTCTGATCTTAGGGAGAAAGCATTCATTCGCTATTATGTATAAAGTTAGCTGCAGGTTTTTCATAGATGCTCTTTATCAAGTTGAGGAAATTTAACTACTATCCCTGTTATTCTGAGAATTTTTATCAGGGACAGGTATTGAATTTTGTCAAATGCTGCTTTAAAAACAATTGTATGATTATGTGATTTTTCTTTTTTAGTCAGTTAATATGATAGATTACATGGGTATATTATGAATATTAAATTTGCCAGCCATGTATCCCTGGAATAGAACTCACTTGTTTATGCTATGTTATTGTATTTATTAACTACTGAATTCAGTTTGCTAATGTTTTGTTATGAACTTATACATTTTAATTCATGAGGAATATTGGTCTATGGTGTTTTTGTTTGTTTGTTTTTTGTATTGTCATTGTCTGGTTTTGGTAACAAGGTATTTCTAGCTTCACAAAGTAACCTGGGCATTCATCCTTCTATTTTCTAGCAGAGACTGCATAAAATCGGTCATAAAATTCTTCTTTAATTGGCTTACAGAATTCTTTAGTGATACTATTTGTGTCTATAGATTTCTCATTGAGAGTTTTGTTAATTATAGATTCTACTTCTTTAACAGCTAAGGTATTCAAAGTATAGATTTCTTATTAGGTGAGTTGTGGTAGTTTGTGGTTTTCAAGGATTGATCCATTTTATCTACATTGTCAGTTTTACAGGTGTTTAGTTGCTTGTAGCACAATTCCTTTATTGTCCTTATGATATCCATGAAGTCGATAGTGATATCCCAGTCTGTTCCAACTATTGGTAGTTTGTGTCTTCCCTTTTTGTGTGTGTGTGTGTGTGTGTTTGGGGGGGGGGGGGTGGGTTGTTTGTTTTTGTTTTGTTTTGTCTTGTTGCTGTTGGTCTTCCTAGAGTTTTGCCAGTTTTCTTGGTATTTTCAAAGAACCAGCTCTTTGTTTCATTGACTTTCTCTATCATTTTTTACTGCTGTCGATTCACTGATTTCTGTGCTTATCTTTATGATTTCCTTATTTCTGCTGGCTTTGGGTTTGCTTTGCTCTTCTTTTTCTAGGTTTTTAAGGTGGCATTTTAATGTTTGTTTTTTTTTTTTTTTATTTATTTTTGAGACAGAGAGAGACAGAGCATGAATGGGGGAGGGTCAGAATGAGAGGGAGACACAGAATCTGAAGCAGGCTCCAGGCTCTGAGCTGTCAGCCCAGAGCCTGACGCGGGGCTCGAACTCACGGACCGCGAGATCGTGACCTGAGCCGAAGTCGGACGCTTAACCGACTGAGCCACCCAGGCGCCCCTAAGGTGGCATTTTAGATTATTGAGATCTTTCCTCTTTTCTAACATACACATTTCAGGCTACATTCTTCTCCATACTGCTTTAGCTGTGTCCCATAAATTTTGACATGTATTTTCACTTTACTTCAGTTCAATGTATATATGTTTATTTCCCTTGAGATTTCCTTTTTGGCCCATGGATGACAGTAGTGTGTTGTTTGATCTCCAAGTGTTTGGGTCTTTTCCCGTAATTTTTCTTTTATTGATCTCTATTTTGAAACCAGTAGGGTCACAGAAGGTTTGTTTTGTGGCCCAGGGTGTAGTCTATCTTGGCATAAGTTCAGTGGACACTTGTAAAGAAACTAGTAATGAGCAAAATTAATGCCCTAGCTTTTAGTTTATATAAAGTATCAGAAACTGTGAGTACCACCATGCAAATATATACACTTTGCATAAAATAAGGCATAAACATATAACACTATGAAATTTCCCAAATATCTGACATAACTAAATAAACATTAAAGGGATTCCAAAAAATTAAAGCCCTAATCCATATACCAGTGCCTAAATACCAAACTGAATAAACCATTCTTCACCATCAGATTTGAAAGGACTAACACACACTTTAAAAAAAGAACAAAATAAAGAAGGGCATACAAAAGAAGACCTGCATTTTGCTGGATTAGAGAGAAATATGAAAAACTGCCACAGAAGAAGGAACATTCCAGGTTTTTAATATCCTAGGATTTTGTCTTTCAAGAGGGCATAACAAAAATCCAAAATATGATCTCCTTGGTTTGCTGATACCATTCTCTTTGCTAAAAATATCTTACTGCACATTAAACTTGAAGCTTACTTGGCTTCTTTAAGACCCTGTGTGCCATTTTTTACTTACTAGTTTTCTTCTTTCTTTTCTCTGTTTTAAAGTGATCAGGTGGCCCAATTTTGAATGAGTTTTTAAAATTACTACTCCTGGTTCATTATATGCTCGCCACGAAATCTTCTGTGTCTGATGCAGTACACCTGTTACCTGTGGCTCGATGTACAACCTCACACTGTCACTGCTGTATGTCCCCATTATGTGGGCCACCAGTTTGAAGTCCATGTTCTAACGACCTAAAACTGGCTATCTTCCCATCACATAATACTGGTTCTTTCATCCCACACCCATCTCTCCTTCTCCCAGTAGTACTCTTCAATGTCGAGATTTCAACTTGCTCATGTAGCTGAAATGAATTTGTTCAATGAACAAAGGGACCAAAAAAGGGAAGGAGGGAAACCAGGAAACAGACTCTTAACTATAGGGAAAAAGTACCAGAGGAAAGGTGGTCAGGAATGGATGAAATAGGCAATGGGGATTGAGGGATGTACTTGTGATGAGCACAGGGTATTGTATGGAAGTGCTGAATCACTATATTGTACATCTGAAACTAATATTACTCTGTATGTTAACTGGAATTTAAATAAAACTGAAAAAATAATAAAAGAATTTGTTCATTACAAATGAATATTAATATATATCGATATATGTGATTAGCAAATTGTAAGAGAAAAGTCCTTTTTTGATGCACAGCTGATCAGTGATTCATCTGATATGTAAACATAGATGTAAGTGTTTTTAAATATTTTTCACCCTGTTTTGTGTGTTTCTCTATTTACACGGTAAAACAGAGCCTGCTAATTTTTCCCAACTGAGTAATATGTATTTCGTGAAACTCTTCCTGAAGTGCAAGTACTAAATATTATTTACTTTTAGATTTGTTATAAGAAAACATCATTATTCAGGATTTCCTTTACATGTAAAAGGTATAAGAACATATCAAAATAAATGTAAGATAATATGACAAAGAGAAGGAAGTGCTCTAAAAGAGAAGTAACATCGTTACTTGTTTGTTTTTGTTTTTGTCTTAACTAATGCTGAAACATATCATGTGGAAAAGTTAGATGAAAATGGGGAAAGAGGTCAAAAAAAGATTCCACAGGAGCCTTAGCAAGGAACTGAGGAAGGACCCCATGAGGTCCATGGTCACTGAAGTTTCCCCTCTGACAATTTTATCAAGGTTTTAAGAAGTTCAGTTAACTCTGTGTTTACATAATCGAAAACTAAAATAGACACTGGACAGGTCTTTTGTAAAAACAAGAAAGATAACAAAAAATGAAACAAAAAAACAAAACAAGAAAAATAAGGTAGACATTTGTTTGACAGTCTTGACAGTCAGCAGTTTTGCATTAAATACTTAACTATGTATATAATAGTATGCAATATCCTGAAAACATTGTATTATATAGTCCCTGATCTTTTCCCTCAAGGAGCTTACAATCTAGATTTATAGATGACAGAGTCCTCTCAAGTGTTTTATAAAACAATAAGATTAAATAACAGTATGAAATAATACTAGCAGAAACAATATGTGGCATCTTATGTAATAAAGCCATTTGTGAAGACAGAACAATGATGCAGTAAATATTACCTATTATGAAAAAATACAAGATTACAAATGTTTAAAAGAAAAGAGATGTCACCATTGCTGGAATGATTAAGGATAACTGTGTAGGATGTGTGCTAGGCCTGGAAGCATGGTTATAATTTAGATAGGTTAGGGGTATAAAGAGAGAAGTGTATAAATATTGTCATACAAAGTAAAGTAACAGTGTGAAAGAATAGATAAAGACCACTTCAGTTTATTTATAGGAATTATAGAGACTATTCAAATAGAAGAATAAGAGAAAGGTAATTGCTTCCAGAGTTGATAGGGACATGGGGTCATCATGATAAATAAATATTTCCTCAAGATGTTTACTTCACTGGTCCTCAGTTTCTTCATATGTGTAACAAGGGAATGTATAAACTATAAAATATTTTGTTGCCTTTTAATTGTGTAAAGGTGTGATTAAGTTCTAGGGAAATTCTACATAACATGGAGGAAGTCAAGGGTTGGTACTTGCCAGAGTCTTTAGGCAGATTGTGAGAGCTAAATCATTTCAGGTTTAAGAGAACAGGATGGGAAATCTCCCTGTCTTGAATACATGGTCTTAAGAATCATTTTTATTCAGAAGCTGAAAATAGATACTATAATGTGTACCTTCCCCCTTTAATCTTGCCTCTGGGGAAAAAAATCCTAATATGTTTCTAGTTAACAAATCAAATAAAACACAATGACTAACTCTTAATGGCTTTTTAAATGATTGCCCACAACTCTAATGAGTAATTATATCATTTGCTGTAATGGCATTCGTGAAATTAATTATGGATTTTGAAGGAAAAATATATATGACATTACTGTGAAGAAAGAAGTGAGGTAGGAGTGCTAGGGTATTGATGGCAAATTGTACGCATTCTGTATAATTACACTTTATACAGCTTGCAAGCATTTGCCTTTTACATGTATTGGCTCTACTTTGGCTTTTTTAAAGTACTATTCTCAACATATTTTATTGAATTTGGTTGAATGTAGTCACAATAAAAAAATGCAATCTAACTGATTTGTAACACAGGTAAGACCTATCCTCACTATGCTGAAGGGATTTACTTGAGGACACACAGTTAATCCATCATTGGTAAAAGAAGACCACTCACGTGGTTGGGTTCTATATTTTTGAAATTCTATTTTTCATACTTAGCATAATAGAAGTGCCATGTTAATGATATTTATAACAATTCAAATCAGAAATATATACATGAAATTATCTCACTAATTTGTTGCTCATTAATATAATGCTACAGATAATCAAATGTGAAAATGGCTGCTTGGTAAACAGTAATGAACATACACAGCCATAATTAACGTTTTCTTTTTTTGGAAATTTCACGTTTCCAACAACACATCTGAATTCTAGTTCACAATCTCAGAGAATGCATTTCTGAAACAGCCATGTGGATCATCAATTGTTGGCAGTTTGGCCCCCCTCTAGCTGTGGCCCCAGACCTACAGCATCGTCAGACTTGACATCATTAAACCTCAAATGCTCTTAAACCTTCTCAAATGGAAATCATTCCCTTAATTAGCAAATTCATCTCTTTAGATCTTACCCATCACAGCACACACAAGAAATGCCTGCAAAATTAGCTCTTTATCACCTGGCTTCTGCAAAGACAATTCAGGAATCTACCTTTGAAGAGTGAGCAACTTCCCTATGTGAAATCTGTGTTGGTTGTCTTCATAACAAGTCTCTCCTTAATGGTATTATGAAGAAGAACTTGAGTTTCAAACAAGTTTCCACTGTTTTCCTTTGGGTAAACAGAATAAGTAGATTCTCATTCCTATGCTCTCTTCAAAAGATATCAAAGGGAAAATGAACATCTAGAGAATTTAAAATGTGTCTTCCAAGGTCATTGTCATTTTTGCTCTATTGCCTTCTCTGACACATAACTCTTCTTTCAGGCAAATGCCCAAGAATCACAAATGAAAGGTAAGGAGAAAGTCGGAGTTTTAAAATTTCTTGTTCTTTTTTTTTCTTCTAAGAGAAGAAAAACATTTTCTGTACAAAATCCTGTGAATGATATCAGTCAATATTTTAGTCTTTAGTTTTTGTGTCAAAGACCCATAAATCTTTGTTAGACCTTTTCAAATAATCTTGTTTAGATGCTTATTTTAAACCATAGATTGTAAACAGGAGTTTCTTAAAATTAATAGCTGTGAAACATAATTGTGACAATTACAGAGGTTAAATAACTAGAGGGAGTACTTAGGATGTCTCTGTGGCATAGGCTAGAAAAACCTATATCCAGATGTAGCGAGGGCTTTTTTCATTTAAAAGCTCTCGCTAGATGTAAAATAAAGTTCATTAAACCAAGGGTTTGATTCAGAAAAAAAATCAATCTTTTGGTGAAGAATTCCCAAAGAAAGTATTATTGGAAACAATTTCTATGTTTGGAACTAGCCATTACCCATTCACCCCAATATAATGATCAGGCTCACAAATATTTGGAAATTCTCTGCAAAACAGTTGGTAAATGAACTCCTGAAACTTTAATATGAAACTGTAAAAAATAAAAAAAAAACAGGTTGTAGTATGCTGACTCTAGCATGTCATTTAATCACAGACATCTTTTTCTTAGTTTTAGGACTCAGACTATTTAAAATGCACATTGGGATATGTTGCGAAAGAGATAATAGAAAACTGGGCTAATGAGTTTTTTTCCTTCTAGTTTTAACACTACCTCTAACTTTATGAGCAAAACTATTCACACTATCTTCACTGTACTTGTATGAATTTTACATATTGATGTAAACAAAATAATTGTTGAATGCCTACTAGGTGGCAGGCACTGTGACAGCAAATAGGACATATGGGAAAATGAAGAAAATACCCTTTCTTCTCTAGAATTTTACAGTACAGGAGTGTAAGTATAGTACAGGTAGGAAGGCTACTTAGAACTGATTACAATAAAGTGAGACAATTGCTTTGTTATAATTAGTAACTTTCATTTAGTGAGGTCTTCCTATTGCCCTGAATCTCATACTGTATTTCATTTAATCCTCACAACTACATGATGCATAGTTTTCATCTGCATGTTACAATGAGGTACTTGCAACATGTAAAGCTAAATATTGCAGTTAGCAAGTGGGATATATTCAAATGCAGTTCTGCCCAAATATAAATTCAGTTTTCTTAACTTCCCCTCAGTATAAACTGGTTCAACCTAAGGGAATCAAGATTTTACAAATAAAGTAATATTGGATCTGGAACTTTAAAGGAGGCTGAAGGATAGGAGAGGGCACTAAACCAAAGATATGAAAACCAGAAAGGTGTAAACTCACGATAAGCATACCATAAGCAGGTAAGATGCTAGTTTAGCATAGAATTTTTAACAGGAAAGGATGAGAGATAAATTTAGAATGAAGGTACTAAAGAATCTCAGAGGCCATGATGCAGGTTATAAGCTTCATTTAAGAGGCCACCGAGCTGTAGTAAAAACAGTAATAGTTACTATTATTATTACAAATAATTTGGCAAGTGACACCATCTGGTGAATACTTTCAAGGTGATATCACTGGCCTGGAATCTAGGAACAACCAGATATCTGCCCCAGTTCTCACTGTATTTCTTCAGCAAAAGTCCCAGAAGAAATAGTATACTCCAGTCAATGAGACTGCTGGGTCAGGATGCCACTGCCTCCAGGCTAGGCATCTGAGCCAGATCTTCAGCTTGTCACTTTGTTTTAAGTCTTCCTCTTTAACTTTCTAATCCATCCTGCTCATTTTGCCAAATCTACTCAAGAAAGTAGTGATTGCCTCTTAAATCAAGTAGAAATTCCTACAGTTGCCCTGTGTATCTGGTCCCATGCTTAAATCCCATTTTCTCTGAGGAAGCGGCATAGCAGCATTCAAATAATAATTTTACTTCCACACTCTGCCTGTGTCCATGCTGATTGCAAATCCCCTATTACCTTTCCCCTCACATTCATACAGCTAATATCTACTCATTCAGGCTGGAGTTAATCCCATCAATTCCATGAAGCTACCTCCTATTATTCAAATGTATGAGCCTTCTGATGCTGAAGTTCTATTTTAACTTCCCGATTACCACAGTCTAACTCTAAAAAATTCCATGTGTACTTGTTATAAATGAGGACCAACTAAAACTGAACCTCAAATTTCCTTCCAGCTGAAGATTAATTGTATTTGTTTGTAACATTCACAGTAGGTGAGAATTAGCTTAGTAATGAAACATACAATTTAAAAGATCTTTAAAACACCGATCCTTAGGCTTTTGCTACATAGCAGCTTTTGGTTCACATGGTTTTGGCTTCAGTGAACATTCTGGAATTCACAGAACAATCTAGACTTTCTACACCTATTTCCTTTGATCAGAAAATAAAATAGGGGTCATCTTTGGTTGTAGGCAATCAATAATCACCTTTGATGCATACCCATCCTCTGGAAAATGGTGTTAAAAGGCAACTGGGAAGCCCCAAAGGATTAGAAGAAGTGAAAGACTGATAATGTACAGATTAATGGAAATATTTTCTGACATAAGCTTAATATCCTTACAGCCATCCTATGTTGAATGTGGGCATCTGGTATTAATAGTACTTCTACTTATGATGAAGGACATAATGGCCGTGGTTTCTCGCCAGTGTTGGCATTGTCCAGAGGGAGCTCAAGGCTGAAATTGCAAAGCTTTTGTTAGGTGCATTAAGGTGAGAAATTTTAATAGAAACACAGTAGAGGAGACAAGACTTGGTGGGATAGAAACCTTAAAACAACAGCATATATACCTATGAAAACACAAACAAATGCCAGCGTTCTGAAGAGGTACAGGTGTAAGGACATCAGAAGCGATGCCAGGAAGGCAGGATGATGTGTCACATGCATGGCACATTGGGTGAAGGGTGACAGAATTACCTCTTACACATGTATAACTTGGTACTGAAGCCCCTACCGGTCTTGGGAGAACTGTTTATATCTGACTTTCATTTTCTGCATCTTTCTTATATAATTCTTAATTCACATTTGCCTGTTCATCTGCAGAAAACTCAGTCATCTATTTTATATAAATTTTGCTCTTCAGTCTCACATATTCCCTAGCCCAAACCAGAATTCACTCCTGCTGTATCCATTCATTCAAGGTATGATGAAAAAGAAAACCCAAACTTAAGATACTAAAAGTTTAAATGCTGTTAACAATATTATAGTTGCTCATATATAGCTGATTATCATATTTTACAGTAATTATGTCCTATGAAATCCCCATGAACACTGAATTATCAAATACTGAAGCATTACTTCTAGAGGAAAGATGGAGTTCCTCTGATACGCTGATTACAATATTTTCATTGACCAATAAGTATATAACCTGCTGGAAGCCAAGCTATCCCAGCCTGAGTGGTAGGGCCCGGGCTGTGGAAGGAATGGTGACTGCAGGGGGGCCCACGACAGTGAAGCTTCTTGTACTCCTGCTTTTAGGTAATTTGGCCTTGTTAAAGTACCTGGGGTATTGTCTGTTGGGGAATTGCCCTCGGCAGGCCCCCTGGGAAAAGAACCATTAGGAGAAAATAAGGTTCCGCAAGAAATTGTGCGGCCTTACATTTAGCCCTTGCCATCCTCTATGGAGACTCCTCTACTTACAGGAAGGATAGCCTCATGCATTTGCCAGCAAAGAGGGCCTGTAAAGGAGAGACATAGAAAGCCTCACTCCGGCAACTAAGGAGTGTATCTCTGGGCACAGGTGACTTCAACCCCTAGGCCCACCTGGCCCCTCGGAGGCATTCCAGATGATGACTGAACCTAGTTGGTTAAGCTACAGAATGGTTCATTGGTTCCTAGGTGCACTGTCTCTCTGAGAATGTATGAGGCATGGGTTTCTAAGGCTTTTTCAGCCCCTTTCTGGCACCTCCGACCGAGGCAAACACATTGTTCTTCTGGCCTCATGTGGTTAGGAGGTCATGTCCCTGTAACTGTTCCACTTCAGGTGTTGAGAAATGGAGGGCCTTTCACGAGAACAGCAAAGCCAATGCTTTGTAGATTATAGATAAATGCAGATGCATAATGGAATAATGTAAGAAATTAATCTATAATCAAACGGTATGCGGGAAAGCTAGGGGAAAATCATCATGTTATTTCTTAAAGGTTGTTTACACATAGGAACATTTTCAAAATTAGGTAATGTTAGAAAAACATAGATGACGTATGTTATAAGGAAATCACTAGCATATATAATGCCACGTTTACTGCAATAAATCAGCCAGTTCAACACACTGCTGTTGTCTGTGTCCATTTTTATTTTAGTTTTAGTTTTTTATTTTCTACTTTTTTACTTTAGTTTTCTTTTATTTTCACTGACACCGTTCTTCCTTCGGGAACCCCTGGGCCTGTTGGAGCTGGACTCCAGCAATAACCCTTATCTTACTTGTATTTCTATTTAAATACACCTTGTTTAATATATACTTTTGACATATTGACACTGAACTCACAGCCAACAACACTGTAACTCATGCCTAAGTGAGGCTATGTAAGAAATATTTTCTCTGTTAGGCACATCACAGCTTTCTTGTGCTTAGGAACACTAGACAACACTTCAACACTATGCTTGGAGACCATTTCAAATAGCAAAATCATCAAAAACAGCACAAAAATATTATTAAAATGTCATACTAAACAGACTATGAAAATAATACTTCTTTACATTATGAAAGTCAAAAGAAGAAGAAGGCAGAGCATTGCCTTTTTTTTTTTTTTCACTTAAGCTGGGAACATGTGTACTAGGTGACCCAAATATTTCCCCTCTGTGCATGTGGGGAAATGATTGCTAAAATGCCATAGATATTGATTTTGGGATTGCATATAAATTTTAGTGAGTAGGGAAAATCACAAGTATTGAATCCATGAATAATGAGGATAGACTGAATACACGAGTCTAGAATAGCAACCTATCTGGAAATCAATAGTTTTATCTTATCATAGAGTTCCACGGAAAAGTTCTTTTGAGATGTTTGTAATTATAAGACAAGTTTCCTAGTAAGAGAATAAAACAGAAAAGAAAATGTTGGGATCAGCTGTCATAGAACAGGTAACTGATGATGTACCCAATCATACAGAAAAGTCACTTGGAGGAAAAGATTGGAATTTGGGAAAAAACAAGTTGTGCTAAGAAATGAGAACTCTAATCATAATCAAGCATCCTAATTACTTTCTTAAAAACAAAGTATAATATTTAGACTGTGAGGCTAGCCTGTATTAATATATAATGATCAGAATTGGAAAAAAAAACCCAGCCATATAAACTTACTGGCTTTTTTTTTTTTTTAATTTTTTTTTCAACGTTTTTTATTTATTTTTTGGGACAGAGAGAGACAGAGCATGAACGGGGGAGGGTCAGAGAGAGAGGGAGACACAGAATCGGAAACAGGCTCCAGGCTCCGAGCCATCAGCCCAGAGCCTGACGCGGGGCTCGAACTCACGGACCGCGAGATCGTGACCTGGCTGAAGTCGGACGCTTAACCGACTGCGCCACCCAGGTGCCCCTAAACTTACTGGCTTTTATAAATATTGATGTACAGTCTGCTATCTTCATATGTCCCCTACCAGTGTCAACTGGATCCATTAATGTTTCTCATTTTCAATAGGCCTTCCAATCAATTTCTGAATATTGAAGAAAACTTTAAAATATTTTAGCTATTCTTAGTCCAATTAGTTCAAATATGATGGGATTTATCATTAAATATGCACATATTAATTATCCTAATAATGGAACGAAATGTTCCCTTAGGCATGGTGATTTCATTATACTGACATGAGGTTATCTATACTGGAATTCTAGATCAAAAATCTCAAGCGTTGATTTCTGGTTATTCCCTGTAATAGTAAGGTCATTCCTGGGGCACCTGAGTGGATCAGTTGGTTAGGTGTCCAACTCTTGGTTTTGGCTCAGGTTATTATCCCACGGTTTCACGAGTTTGAGTGCCATGTTGGGCTCTGTGCTGGCAGCATGGAGCCTACTTGAGATTCTCTGTATCCTTCTCTCTCTGCCTCTTCCCTGCTCATGCTGTCTCTGTCTCTCTCAAAAATAAATAAGTGAACTTAAAAAAATAATAAGGTTATTCTCTGCTATACTGTCTAGTGTCTTATCGTCTCCCTGGGCATAGTGTCAATGGCTAGTGTCATGTTACCCGGTAACTGACTTGCACCATGTACTACCTTCCTGTCATTATGTCCAATATTGCTAGCCCCCTGGATTCCTCACCATCATGTTATACTCATCTTTAAGGATTCTTCATTACTTTATACAGAACCCTTAGTTCTTGGTATTACATACTCTGACTGAAAACTGCTATAACCTTTAAACACTGAAGTTAGGTTGCCAAGTTAAATCTGTGTTTACACCCCAAACAGCCCTCACAAATCTTTCAGTTCCTGTCTTCCGAATTGGACAAATCAAAACCAACCTTTTGCTTCCATTAAAAATCCAAAGATAGAAAATAAACAATTCCATAAAACATGTATAGAACTTTTGAATTCTATATTTCCAAGTAGTAAAAAATCTACTATTCATGCTGACTTTTGCATCGATAAGATTAATAATGGCTGTAGAGTATGTGAGTCTGGTGAGGGTTGAAATGTCTAGATTTTAACAAACTTCTCTTCGCAGGCTTCCTATAATCACCTCTTTCTGATAATGCCCTACTTACTTGGCTCTCTCATTCTCCTTTCATTTTTATTTTTTTGATATGATGTGATAAAAGATAGTCATTAGTCTCTGACTTTCTGATCACTTTTTCCCTTTCACAGCATGCATGCTGACCAAGTCATGTTTCATAATCCCCCCTGAGGAGCTAACTATTTCCCTTCAACTTTGCTTTCCTTTGCTTCTTCAACGATTTATTGCCTTTCTCACAGTCATTTTACATAACTACACTGCAACCATTTCTAATAGCACTGCCCTCTTCCTGGCAGCATCCTATCCCTATTGACTCTTCAGATTCAATATATGGAAATGATGCATTCCTACTGAAAAGTTTTCTTACTCTAATTAGCACTTTCTTTTTTGCTAAAACAAATACTGTAATCATAAGAGCAGCACATCAGCTCCTCTACTTCTTGACTGCAGTACTTTATTTAACACTTCATCCTTATTTCCTCACTACCTGCCCACATCTTGCCACTTTGCACTTCTCAATAATAACATAGAAAGTGCATGCACTTGCCTAGTGCATTCCATAGACAGTTGGTACTTTGCTGTTGTGGAATGAAATTTCCAGATCATTTACCATAGAATACTTGTCAGTGTAACCTCATGCAGTCCTGAACTTGAAACTATTTACACTAATTCTTCTTTCCTCCTAGTCCTATTAAAAGGCATATGGGGAGTAAAAAATACTACTTGAGGACTGATCTTATTTTTCTCAATCAACCTCTCTGGGTAATGACAAAATTAGAACAGTTTTATTATTCTCATTCTAAGATGGGTAGTCCATGGTTTTAGAAGCATTCCCTTCAGATTTTGAAACATCTGAGAAGTATTATTAAGGTTATGCAGAGGATAAACAAAATAAAAAATATACATAGTAAATATACATTGAGGTCTTATAATACATCTACACTGTATCAGTGTCATATTTTTATAGTGCCTCACAAAACTGCTAAATATTATGTATTGTCATCTGTTTTTATATATAATAAAACTTGTACTCAACGAAGTTAAATAATGTAATGGTCATAGAAACAAACCATACCTGGTCTCTCTCAATCTAAACCTTGTGCTTCTTCGGATTCTCCGGTCTTCTGTTCCTGTTTTCACTCCTTTATTGGCAAAACTGTGAAGAATCATACATTGTTGATAATCAGTCTTATCTTATTACCCAAAAAGTCACACAACAGAAAATTTCTGGAATGGTGTATTTATACAGCTACTGTAAGTAAATTCTGAAACATGCAAATGTCTAATTTAGCAAAGCTGTCAGTATACAATTAAAACAACCTATTATCCTTATTACACATAATAATGTTATAAGATTAAGTTGTATTAATAAGTAATAATATCACATTACTCTTCCACTGACTTGCCATTAATCAATGCTCCTTTTTTGTTTCTCTATTTTTTTTTTCCTTAGAGACAGAAAGTGCACAAGCATGAGTTGGGGAGAGGAACAGAGAGCGGGAGAGAAAATCTTAAGCAGGCTCCATGCTCAGTGCAGAGCCCAAGATGGGGCTCAATCCCATGACTCTGGGACCATAACCTGAGGTGAAATTAAGAGTCGGGCACTCAACTGACTGAGCCACCCAGGTGTCCCTCTTTCTTTATATTTTTAATTAGTTCAAATATCCCAATATTTCAGGCTTATCCTCTAGACAGAGTGACAGCTAGCTAAGTTAAATAATTACTAATGTGAACCCCCTGATGCTATAGCCATGTCATAGAGAGGCAAGCATCCCACACCCCTCCATGCCACAAGGGAGCAACAACTGGCCAGGTGAGCATCCCGCCCTTTCCCCCTATACTACAGCCAACCCAATGTGTCTCAGCCATACCACAGCCAAGGAAGAATCAGGCAAAATGAGAATACAGAAGAGTATTTTTCAAATGAAAAAAAAAAAAAAAAAAAAAAAAGACAAAACCTCAGAAAAAGACTTTAATGAAATGAGAAAAGTCATCTACCCCACCAAGAGTTCAAACTAATAGTCATTAGGGTGCTCACTGAACTCAAGAGAAGAATGGATGAATACAGTGAGAACATCAACAAAAAAGAAAATATAATACAGTAACAAACAGAAGTCAGAGAGCTGAAGAATACAATAAGTGAACTGAAAAATGCAGTAGAAGGGTTCAACAGCAGACTGAATGAAGCAGAATGGATCAGCAAGAAGGAAGATAAAGCAATGAAACTCATCCTGACAAAACCCAAAAAGAAAAAAAAAAAGTGAAGCGACCTTAGAGGATCTATAGGACAACATTAAGTAGAATAACATCTGCATTATAGAGGTCACAAAAGGAGAAGAGGGAAATAAAGGGGGAGAAAATTTATTTGAAGAAATAATGGCTGAAAAAGGAAAGAGACATCCAGGACCAGGAACCCCAGGGAATTCCAAAGAAGAACTCAAAGAGATCCACACCAAGACACATTATGATTACAAGGTCAAAAATTAAAGATGAAGATAGAATCTTAAAAACAGCAAGAGAAAAACAACTTGTTATATACAAAGTAAACTCCTTAAGGGGTATCACCAGATTTTTCCTCAGAAAGTTTGCAGGCCAGAAGGGATTGCCATGACCTAATCAAAGTACGGAAAGGAAACAAATGAAAAAACAAAAACAAAAACAAAAACAAACTTCTAACCAAGATATTTACTCTGCAAGGTTATTTTTCAGAATAGAAGAGAGATAAAGAGCTTTCTAGATAAGGTAAAGCTAAAGGAGTTCATCAACAGTAAACTGGCCCTACAAGAAACATTAAAGGAACTTGTTTAAACTGAAAAGAAATGGCACTAATTAATAATAAGAAAACATATGAAAGTAAAAATCTCACAGGAAAAGCTAAATATACAGTAAGGGTAGTAGACAAATCACTTATAAAGCTAGTATAAAGGTTAAAAGACAAAGTAGCAAAACTAACTAAAACTACAATAATTAAAGTGGCCGGTTAGCTTAGTCAGTTAAGCATGAGACTCTTAGAACTAAAATAATTAGTTAAGGGATACATTTTTTAAAAAGTGAAATCAGAAATAAAACATGGTAGGGGGAATAGAAATGTAGAGTTTTGGAATGTATTCAAATTTAAGTTGCAATCAACTTAAAACAGACTGGTATTTGTCATTTGCAAGTATCTTCTCCCATTCCACAGGTTCCCTTTTATTTTCTATAAAGAACTTATCAAACTCTACAGTCCAAAACCAAATAATCCAGTGAAGAAATGGCCAAAGACATTAATAGACATTTTTCCAAAGAAGACATACAAATGGCCAACGGACACATGAAAAGATGTTCAACATTGCTCATCATCAGGGAAATACAAATCAAAACCATGATGAGATACTATTTCATGCCTGTCAGAATGGCTACAATTAATAACATGGCAAACAACAGATGTTTGCAAGGACATAGAGAAAGGGGAACCAACTTACATTGTTGGTGGGAATACAAACTGGTGCAGCTACTCAGGAAAACAGTATAGAAGTTTCTCAGAAAGTTAAAAATAGAACTAGTCTATGACCCAGCAATTGCACAACTAGGTATTTACCCAAAGGATACAAAAATGCATACTTGAAGGGGCACATGCATTCCACTGTTTACAGCAGCATTATAAACAATAGTCAAAAATTATACTGTTTATTCCCATTATTATATTGTCCATCGACTAATGAACAGATAAAGAAGATATTATACACACACACACACACACACACACGCGCGCGCGCGCGCGCGTGCATACAAACACACAATGGAAAATTACTCAGCTCTCAAAAATAATTAAGTCTTTCCATTTGCAATGATGTGGATGGAGCTAGAGTGTACTATGGTAAGTGAAATAAGTCAGTCAGAGAAACAAATACCATATGATCTCACTCATATGTGGAAATTAAGATATAAAACAGATGAACATAGGGGAAGGAAGAAAAAAATAGAGAGAAAGGCATATCATAAGAGACTATTAGCTACAGAGAACAAACTGAGGGTTGCTGGAGGGGAGGAGGAGGGAGGTATGGATTAAATGGGTGAGGGGTATTAAGGAGGGTACTTGTTATGATGAGAACTGGGTGTTATATAAAGTGAAAATTACTAAATTCTACTCCTAAAACCAATAGTATGCTATATGTTAACTAACTAGAATTTAAATAAAAATGTAAAATGAAATGAAATGAAATAGAATAAGAAATAAAATAAAATGTTATATATGTAGGATGTTATATATGAACTTTACAATAACCACAAAGCAAAAACTTATATTAAATACACAAAAGAAAATAAGAAAGTAATCTAGGGACACCTGGGTGGCTCAGTTGGTTAAGCGTCCGACTTCGGCTCAGGTCATGATCTCATTGTTCCTGAGTTCGAGCCCCATGTAGAACTCTGTGCTGACAGCTCAGAGCCTGGAGCCTGCTTCAGATTCTGTATCCCCTTCTCTCTCTGCTCCTTCCCCCACTTGTGCTCTGTCTCTGTCTCTCTCTCAAAAATAAATAAAATTTTAAAAAAGAAAGTAATCTAAACACAATAATAAAGAAATTTATCTAACAATAAGGGAAGAGAGAAAGAGAAGAAATGAACAAAGCAGAACTACAAAAACAGCCAGAAAACAATTAAGACAATGGTGATAACTGCATATCTATCAATAATTACTTTAAACCTAAATGGATTAAGTTTTCCAATCAAATGTCAGAGAGTGGCTAAATGGATTAAAAAAAAGACAGATCTATATGTTGCCTATAAGAGAAAGACTCACATCCAAAGTAAATACATAAAAATGAAAAAAAAAAAAAAACCAAAAAACAAAAAGGAGGGCATCTGGATAGCTCAGTGGGTTGAGCATCCAGCTCTTGATTTCAGCTCAGGTCATGATCTTACAATTCGTGACACCAAACCTCATGTTGGACTCTTATGTTGATAGGACGCTGCTTGGAATTCTCTCTCTCGCTCTCTCCCTGACCCTCCCCTGCTCATGTTCTCTCTCCCTCTCTCTAAAAATAAATAAATAGGACTGCCTGGTTGGCTGAGCTGCTAGAGGGTCTGACTCTTGATTTCAGCTCAGGTCATGATCTCACAGTTTATGAGTTTGAACCTTGCATCTGCACTGGCAGTGCAAAGCCTACTTGGAATTCATTCTCTCTCTCCCTCCCTCTCTGCCCCTCCCCTGCTCATGCACGCTCTCTCTCAAAATCAATTAATAAACATTAAAAACAAAGAAATAAACAAACATTAAAAAAAAGTAAGTACACACATAGATTGAAAGTGAGGAGGTGAACAGACATGTTTCCAAAGAAGACATACAGGCACAGAGGCATATGAACAGATACTCAACATCACTAATCATCAAGGAAATGTAAATTAAAACTACAAGATGACATCAATTCACACCTGTCAGAATGGCTAGTAAAAAGGGGAAAAGAAATAACAAGTGTTGACAAAGATGTGGAGAAATCGGAACACTCATACAATGTTGGTGGGAATGTAAACTGGTGCAACCACTGTGGACAACAGTATGGAGGCTCCTCAAAAAATTTCAAAAAACAGAACTACTACATGATCCAGTAATTACACACTTCTTGGTATCTATCTAAAGAAAACAAAAACTTTAATTAAAAAATTATATACATATATATATGTGTGTGTGTGGGTGTGTGTGTATATATGTATATATGTGTGTGTGTGTGTGTATATATATATATATATACACACACACACACACATATATACATCACAAACACACTCCAATGTTCATTGTAGTATTATTTAAAAGATATGGAATCAACCTAAACGTCCATCAATAGATGAATGGATAAAGAAGATGTCACACACACACACACACACACACACACACACACACATTATTCAACTGTAAAAAAGAATGAGATCTTGCCATTTGTGACAATATAGATGGATCTTCAAGGTGTTATACTAAGTGGAATGGGTCAGAAAGACAAGGAAAAATCCTGCATGATTTTACTCATAAGTGGAATCTAAAAATCAAAACAAACACAAAATAAAGGAAAACCTAGAGAAAATACAGAGAACACACTGGTGATGTATGGAATTGTTAAATCCCTATATTGTACATCTGAAACTAATATGACAAGGGATTTTAACTATACTGGATTTAAAATAAAAATGTAATAAAAAATAAATATGTCCCCATAAAGTGGGTAGAAAGAATAAACTCTCAAGTTCTACTGTCATAGAAAATGGGACACCTAAGTGTGACTAATGATTGTTTTATAAATACATACAGAATGCACTGGTTGTTTAATATGTACAGATAAGGTGAAAGGACAATTAAACAAAACAGCCGAAATTTTGATTTTCATGTATATATAGTCTGCTTCTTCAACCTTCTAGCTAGTAGCCAAATTTGACTTATAAAGTAACAAAACCAAAACCATCACGTATTTTCAAAATGCTAACTACCAAAAAAATTAAGTCATCAAATTAATAAGTCATTGTAGGTTTTATAAGATTATTTGTAATCCAGAGTTTACAAAAAAAAGAGTTGTTTTTTTTTTTTTTTATAAACCAGAGTTTCAGCACATCATCAATATAACTAAACTGATCTTGTGAAGATTCATTGAAGAAACATTTTCTGAATGTGCTAGAAATAAAAAATACTGAATATGGATTATTCAAGAAGATATGGAAGATACCACTATATATCTTTCAGAATGCATACTGTTATAGCCAAAATTAAAGGAAAAATATAACCAATATCAAGTGAAGTATACACTTTACATAGAACACTGAAATTCTAATCCTAGGTGCTTAACAAAGAGAAATTAAAGCTAGATTTATCTTTAAAAACTTCTAACATGAATTTGTATAAAAATATTATTCATAAACCCTAAAAGCTGAAACAATTCAAGTGTTCTTCAACATTTGGAGAATGTATAACAAAATAAAAACTGAACGCATCCATAAAATGGCATACTGCTAAGCAATAAAGAATAAATCAATGATGGTTACAACATGGATGGATGTCACACATATTAAGCCAAGTGAAAGAAACTATACTCAGAAGACATTTATATGACATTTTAAAGTGGCAAAATTCTATAGGCACACCATGAATTAGTGGTTGCCAGGGGTTAGGAGTGAGGTATTTATATTCTTCATGAATACAGAGAGGAATGGGAAAAAACTGGGGCTTGATATAATTTTTTTATATGTTGACTGTGTATGTCTACATGACTTTATTGCAACTGTTGGAACTGATCATTTTAAGTATGAGTATTGCTGTATGTAAATTATGCCTTAATAAATAAGTGTGACTCAATAAAAGAAGTTATATATGTTCTTAGATGAACACAAAAAATAGAGAATGAAACTTCTGGAGGCACTCTGCTTCTGCCACAGTAAATGTAGTTACCTTGTTTTCATGAATTGTGAAAAGAGAAATTAAAAAATGAGTTAAACCAGTATATTGGAAACATAAAAAAGTAGAGAAGTAAATTATACATGAAAGAGAATAAATTAATAAAAAATATAAATCTAAGGTGATGAAAGGGAACAACAAAGCCAGAAATTGATTCGTATAAAGTTGTTAAATTAATAGATGTCTGTTTTGATTGACCAACAGAAAAAAAAGACAAAGCACAATTATATAGTATAAGGAATGAAAGGAGTTATATTTATTATGGAGATATTAAAATAAAACAAAATTATTTTGAATAACTTTATGTCAAAGTTATTTGGAATTTAAAATATGATGCAAATTCCTAGAAAGTAAACTTTCTCAAAAAATTTCTTAAGAGAATTTGAAAGCCTAAGCTTAGATGGCACCATTAGCACATTGTATATAGCATTTACATAAAAATGGATTTGATATTTGCATTAATTCTCCAGTGACTACAAAGAAGTATACACTTCAGAACTTGTTTTCTTACAGCCAGTGTGTCCTAGAAAACACTGTAGAAATGGCAGAAGAAAGCAAAATAGTCTAATCTACATAATCATAAATATAGCTGCAAATGTCTAAGCAAAATAGTAATTCTGAATCAAGTAATAAATAGAATACACTTCGTAAATATGAGTTTATTCTGTACCTTTGATTCATTACTAGAAAATCAGTCAAAGTAATCTACCATATGAAAAGGCAAAAGGATGTCTATGATAAATTCAAATTATATAAGAAAAAATAGCTGTTGATAAAATTCAATATACTTCGATGCTAAAAAAATCAAAATAAAAGATTTCCATTTCTACATGTAAGGAGCTTGGAAGTCACCACTCTGTCCTTAAGAACAAGTTAAAAGCTCAACAGATTAAAAACTAAACTACTCTTCTTGGATCTATAAGAGGGGAGGACACAGAACAAACCAATGCTCCCAAAACAGGAGAGAAGACAAGCTGATGGAGTAACAGGTTTCTGGATCAGAGACTCATAAGCAGGAATTGCAGGAGGACTCAGTGCCAGGATAGGAAAACCTGAACTAGAATTGATAAACTGATGCTGGAAGCTTGGTGTTTATCAATCTGAGAATTAAAACCCCATGGGGAGGGGCATCTAGGTGGCTCAGTTGGTTAAGCATCTGACTTAGCCTCAGGTCATGATCTCACAGCTCATGAGTTTGAGCCTCACATTGCACTCTCTATTGTCAGCACAGAGCCTGCTTTGGATCCAGGACAGAGAAGCCTGCTTTGGATCCAGGACAAAGAATCCTGCTTTGGATCCTCTGTCCCCCCTCTCCCCTGCTTATGCTATCTCTCTCTCAAAAATAAATAAATATTAAAAGAAATTTAAAAAATAACCACCAATGGGGACCCAGCCATAAGAGTGGTCCCCAAAATACTGTGAGACTTAATCTCCAGGAGCTCTATGAGATTTCCACAGTAAACATCAAAGGAAATGTCCTTCATACTTTTGTGAGGAGGAGAAGAAAAGGAATCATTTTGAAATATGACAGAGCACTGTCCTTAAAAAGGCCTGCCCTCAGGAGAAACTAATTAATCAAAACCTAACCATCTGAGGTAGTAGCAGAGCCTAAGTGACCCGGGGAAAGGGAAATACTGAACTTCAACCAACTCTAACCTTCCTGGCCATCTAAAAAATTGAGAAACTCTCTGTATTTACCCAAAGGAGTTGAAAATTTTTATCTACACAAAAACTTGCACATGAATGCTTACAACAACTTTATTCATAATTACCCCAATTTTAAGCAACTAAGATGTCTTTCAGCAGATGAATGGATAAGCAAATTGTGATATTCAGACAACGGAATATAAGTGAGCACTAAAAATAAATGAGGTATGAAGCTATGAGGAGATATGAATGAAACTTAAATGCATACTACAGAGTGAAAGAAGCCAATCTGAAAAGACTACCTACATACTAGATTAATTACAACCATACGACTTTCTAGAAAAAGCAAAAATATGGATACAATGCAAAAATCAATGATTGCCAGGGATTAGGGGTGGGAAGGAATGAATAGGCAGAAAAAAAGAGTTTGAGGGCAATAAAAATACTCTAATGGTATTATAATGATTCTATCCATAAATGAATGGATAAAGAAGATGTGGTATATATACCCAAGGAATATTAGACATCCATAATAAAGAATGAGATCTTGCCATTTGCAGCAACATGGATGGACCTTAAAGGTATAATGCTAAGGAAATTAAGACAGGGAAAGACAAATACCATATTATTTCACTCATGCATGGGATTTAAGAAACAAAAATTAACAAAGAAAAAAAGAAACAAACTAAAAATCAAACAAAACAAAAACAAAAAAAATAGACTCTTAAATACAGAAGTCAAATTGGTAGTTGCCAAGGGGCAGGTGGGATGGGGATAGGTGAAACAGATAAAGAGGATTAAGAGTACACTTATCCCAATGAACACTGAGTAATGTACAAAAGTGCTGAATCATTATATTGTACACCTGAAGTGACCGTAACACTGTATTTTACTATATTTCAATTAAAAAAAGAAAGACTACAGAGCTATTTCAAATTGAGAGAGACTGATTAAACACAATGGTGAAATGTAACTTTCAATCCTGGATTGGGTCTCTTTACTATGAAGGAAAGCATAGGGACAATTAGTAAAATTTGTATATAGTCTGTGGATTATATGCCAGTAATATGTCAGCATTAGTTTCTTCATTTGGATGACTGTTTTATGATTATGTAAGAGAATGTTCTTGAAGATAGGAAAAATTAAAGTACTTGGATATGATGGGACATCATGTAAACAACAAAAGCAAAAAAGATCTTTGTATGGTCTCCCAACTTTTCTGGTAATCTGAAAATATTTTAAATACAAATGAAGACTGATAAAACATCAAAAATATTAAATAAGATGCACCTGTCATGGTGACTATAATTAAAAAGTGTAATCATACTAATTATCGATGTCAGCAATAAGAAGTTTCATATACTACTGGTGGATGTATACATTGCTTAATTCATATTAGAAAACAAATTGAAATTATAGAGCAAATTTGAAGACATGCCATCTCTATAATTCAGCTCTGGTAGAGAGAATTTTCATGGTTCTTACAACCTTTTCTCCCTGGTTTTACTCCCATGATTACGTTAAATTACAGAGCAAAAGAGATTTTACAAATGCATTTAAGGTTACTAATTAGTTATCTTAAGACAGGGAGATTATCTAAGTGAGATGTATGAAATCATCTTTAAATCAGAGGGATTTTTTCCCCCAGCTGGTGACAAAATAGGAAGTCATAGAGATTTGGAGCATGACAGGAATTTGAATTTGGCACAGGGGATGTATTTTGTATGAGCCTCTTTAGGACCTCAAGGAACCGTGGAGACCTCAGTCCTACAACCACCAGCATCTCACTTTGCAAAAAAAAATGAAGAAATTTGACACAGATTCTTCCTCAGAGCCTACAGGTAAGAGTCTAGCCCAGCAAACACCTTAATAATGGCTTTTTGAAACTCTGAGGCAAGAAATCAGTTGAGTATGCCCAGACTTCTGACCTACAGAACTGTGGGATCCTGAATTTATGTGATTTAGGCTGTCAAATTTGCAATAATTTGTTATACAGCAATAAAAAACAAATACACTAGCCATTCCACCTCTAAGTATACACTGAAAAGAAAATATATGTGTGCATGTATGAATGACATAACCACATTCTTCTAATAGCTAACAAATACAAACTCATATCCATCAATAATTAAATTATGATATTTTCATTCAATGAAATACTTCTGTAATGCAAGTAAATAAACTGCAGCCACAAAAAATGTGGATAATCTTACAATGTTGAATAAAAGGGATATAAAAGAATACGTAAAATATGAATCTATTTGCATAAAGTTCAAAAACATGCAAAGTCAAGCTATGTTTTTAGGAATGCTTACATAGTATTTATTAGTATAAATTAAAACATGGAAATGATAAACACAAATGTGTACATAGTGATTTTTTACGTACCATAAGTGATTCTTTGTGTTTGCAGAGAATGTAAACAAATAAAAGGAAAATTATAATTAAGGCAAAAATATTTCACAGATATGAAGAAGAATTCTAGAATTGAATAGTACAACTAGACCTAAAGGTTTTTTACTATTTAAGGATAGTTAGGAGATTAGGCAGCTCTTGAACTTCTAAATATCTTCTTTTGTCCCTAGCTATCAAATACCAGCAGCTGAAATTCTTACTTTTGGTGCTTTTTTTCTTTAGAATTTATCCCTGTGGTCTTCTAAATCAGGAATAAAGATCAAATATTAAACTAATTCTTCTATATCAAGTGTAACTTACCAGAACTATTTTTTTTGAGCATGAACAGTTAAACCTCAAATACTAAATACTTACTGGATGTTGGACACAGAGATAGGACAGAATGTATTGAAAAAATGTGGGTCTCACAGCAAAATTAATGTAAAAGGGATATTAAGCGCATTGAGAAAAGACTTCACTTACATCATATCCCAATTTTGGATCCTCTCCCTTTATTCCAATACACACACAGAGTTTGGGCCAAAATAGCTCTTATCCTATCATAAGAAATACTGAATGAAAGAAATATTCAAAAAAGGTAGTGATTATGTAGTTATATGTAAATATGGGCCTCAACAGTGAACTTATACTTGGAAAGGAAACCTCTAACTAGAAAATGAAGAATACAGACTTTAAAATTTCTTTCATAAGAAAATACCATTTGCAATATAGAAATACAAAGAAGAAAAATGAGAGAAAAGGGGAGTAGAAATGTAAAGAATCTCCATCCCTCAAAAACTTTAAGCAGAAAATTTACCTTCAGTGGTTTATATCAGGATTTTATATCTTTATCAAATCTAGAATTCTTCATTCACAACTCATCCAGGTTTATGTTGATAAAGGCAAGCAGATGGTTAGGAAATTATATGACTAACAACAGGCTAAAAGAGCCATCAGAATGAATGAACAATCATCAGATGTACAATCCACATTCTATTTTGAAAAAGTGTAATATAAGAATTAGCTTTAAAAAGAAAGCAGAATTGTAAAGTTTCAGGAGCACCTTTCAGACAAGGAACTGAAAATCTCTCAGAAGCCACTATAAAAGGTGGGGGTGAATGTATATGAGATGAAGATCCTAGGGACAAGTTGCAGTCTCATTAGCCCTCTACTAATCAGATAATCAGAACACGTCCTCCTTTCATGGTAATATATAGGTTATATAGAGAAAGAGTGTAGTAAGTGGTTAAAAGCTCAAGATGTGCTTTAAATATACAGTAAAAAATGAGTTAAATCCTCTTCTCTAGTAACTGCCTGCTCTAAAAGAACATATGCAATCCATGGCTAAAAGCTCTGACACTCAAGCCAAAGTAAGCTGTTCATGGGCAAATCCTTCCCAGGTGAAGTATAGGGGCTTCTCAACCTCACAGGTGATGTTGTCCTTCCACTTATAGATGATGAATGTTAAGTAACAATCCTTGAAATACTGGAACTCATGTCATCCAGTCAACTCATTGTCTTCCCAACTGGAAAATCTAATAGCAAAACCAAACTGATATACAGAGGGTATCTTGGGAATAGGGTGTTGGGTCATGGGTGTTAATGAAGTTGGTGGTGAAACAAAGTCAAGAGGACGAAGGACCTGGTTTCTAGCTTTCCCAAGCCACACTGAGTGCCAGAGCCTCCTGTCTTACCACAAGTCTTGTTACAGCAGGGTAAGGAACAAAGACCAGCAAGTCAGATGAAAGATCTATTAGTGCCTCAAGGCTCTGGACTAGGCTGACTATAACCTCAGCTTCGAAGAGTCTTTTGCAAACCTGGGATAACCCTGTCCTCTTAATTTTCTTTCTTTCTGTAAAGTTCATTTATTGATTTTGAGAAAGAGAGGGAGGGAGGGAGGGAGGGAGAGGGGCAAAAAGAGAGTGATAGAATCTCAAGCAGGCTCCATGCCATCAGTACAGAGCCTGATGCAGGGCTCAAACTCAGGAACCATGAGATCATGACCTGAGCCACCCAGGTGCCCCTTAATTTATTTTTTTTTTTTTTTGTGCAAGTAATCTTTTTATTTTGTTAAGTTTATAAAATTGTTTATATTAAATATAATTTATTGTCAAATTGATTTCCATACAACACCCAGTGCTCATCCCAACAGGTGCCCTCTTCAATGCCCATCACCCACTTTCCCCTCTCCCCCACCTCCCCATCAACCCTCAGTTTGTTCTCAGTATTTAATAGTCTCTTATGGTTTGCCTCCTTCCCTCTCTGTAACTTTTTTCCCCCTTTCCCTCCCCCATGGTCTTTTGTTAAGTTTCTCAGGATCCACATATGAGTGAAAACATATGGTATCTTTCTCTGCCTGACTTATTTCACTTAGCATAATACTCTCCAGTTCCATCCACATTGCTACACATGGCCAGATTTCATTCTTTCTCATTGCCAAGTAGTATTCCATTGTATATATAAACCACATCTTCTTTATCCATTTGTCAGTTGATGGACATTTAGACTCTTCCCATAATTTGGCTATTGTTTAAAGTGCTTCTATGAACATTGGGGTACAAGTGCCCCTATGCATCAGCACTCCTGGATCCCTTGGGTAAATTCCTAGCAGTGCTATTGCTGGGTCATAGGGTAGATCTAGTATCCAAAATCTGTAAAGAACTCACCAAACTCCACACCTGAAAAACAAATAATCCAATGAAGAAAAGGGCAGAAGACATGAATAGACACTTTTATAAAGAAGACATCCAGATGGCCAACAGGCACGTAAAAAGATGCTCAACGTCACTCCTCATCAGGGAAATACAAATCAAAACCACACTGAGATACCACCTCACACCCATCAGAATAGCTACAATGAATAAGTCAGGAGACTATAGATGCTGCAGAGGATGTGGAGAAATGGGAACCCTCTTGCACTGTTGGTGGGAATGCAAACTGGTGCAGCTGCTCTGGAAAAGTGTGGAAGTTCTTCTTTTTGTTAAATTATCTGTCTTCTGTCATATTCTTTCTTTTGCTGCTAAAGACTTTTGAAAATGAAAGCTTGGATAGTAGCCTGTTACTTCTGCTTTTTGTCCTTACCTGATAAAATTAAGTATAGTCCCTATATGACTATGGGGAAAAGGAAAAAAAAAATACACACACACACACACACACACACATATATATATATATATATATATATATATATATATATATATATACACACACACACACACACACACATATAGACAGAGGAAGTATGGAGGAAAATAAAACAAAGAATATAAGTTAATATGTAGCCATATATTGTTGCATGAATTGTCCTTCCTGCCTAGAATTTGTGCTGGGATCCACAGCCAAATACAAAGTATTTGACATCATGGAGTTAGCTTGAAGTGTAGCCTGTCTTCTCCCCCATGTTATGACAGCCCCACCACAGAGGATCATCAAAGGCACTTACTACAAAGTAAAAATAAAACTATTCCATGATCAGATCACACTTAGTTGAGACTGCTCAATAAGCCAGTAATGGGTCTTTCCAATTAACAATCGACACACATTTAATTTCTTCACACCTGTAACAACTTCTTGTTTTTAAGGTCATTTCACTTGGAAAATACAGAATCCTGCAAATTTCTTCTCTGTTCCTGAATCCCTCCAGTAGTTGTATAAGATCATGGCAAGTGTCTTAATTGGTGATACTGATTTAAGAATGGACTGATGCTGCTAATGAACTATGAGATGAGATTCTGGCCAAGAATACAAACAGGATGGTACACTTAACATTTTTTCACTTCTCTGAAGCCCAAAAGGGAGTGAGGAGTATTTAGCATGTAAGTATGTAAGTAGGATTGCCAGATATAGCAAATATAAATAGAGAATGTGAGTTAAATTTGAACTTCATATAAACAATGTTTTATAATTATGTCCCAAATATTGCACGGAACATCCTTAAAGCCAAAAATGTAGGTTTTGTTTATCTGAAATTAAAGATAAACTGAGTGTCCTATATTTTATTTAGCAATGCTGCAGCATCTCAGTGATCCCAAACTATAGGTTTGCATTTAGATCTGTCACCAAATTTTTCCTGTAGATCTATGCATCTACAAATGGGACCAACTTTATTAGTAAGAAACAAAGCCACTGATTTTTCAATATTGATTTTCAAAATTTTTCAAATTTTTCAATATTCCAATTTGATGGAAATAGGAAAAGGGAATAACATAAGACATGTCAGATTGATCGAAACCAACATGATCTGAAGCTTCAAATTCTGTCATTAATAGTCCATTTCTTTCTTGTCTTCTATTGGAACTCCTTTTTCAATAGGAACTGTAAGTAGTAGTCACTGAGTTCTGATGCAACTGGATGTTAAAAATGGAATTCTCTTTTATGCCAGTTTCACGTGAGTTCCACAGATACCAAAAAGAAGAGCAAGTATTTTTATAGACTTAAGGTGATAGTTGTCTGTGCAGGCTTTGGAAACAGTTATCTTAAAATTATGTTCGTAAAAATTAGCCTAATTCCCAGCTCAAGAGCATAAAATTATCAAGATTAAAGTAGCTGGGAGAGAGGATTTTTTGAGGGGAGAGTGCTTAGTATTCAGTGAGACACGCTCCTGTCATGGAAAAGATGGAGGCTTGCTTTCTCCCATATCAACTCAGTAGGAAGAGCTTCAAGGAGATCTTTTAGAGAACATAATGTGTTCCTGGAGTGGAATGCTATCTGCTTTAAGCATTAAATAAATAAATAAATGAAAGGAAAAGAAAAAAAATGATCTCTAAGTACAAGTGTGGCTGAAGTGGTTTGTGGAGGCAGGTTGTAAGATTATTTGGGGGAAATAACTGTGCTCTCACTGAAAGTAGGCCATAGTGTTATGTTCCTAAGGGACCAGATACGAGAGGAGTGCCAGTTAGAAATAGTTTTAAAATCTCAAGAGGGTTTCCTATAAGAAGTGACACTAGTTAGCTAGAGGCTGAGGTAAGTTAACATGTGGCCAATGAAAAGAACAGGCTTTGGCCATTTCTAGGTAGTTCCAGGTGTAGGCATTCAGGAGCAGATCTCCAGGACATTGATGCAAGTACTAGGAGAAACATATTCAGCTTTAAGCAGTGGCCAAAGCCAGGGGAAACAAAGCTAGTTCAAAGAATGCCAGTCTCACATGATATTTTTGCACTACCTCTGTGTCCTTCCAGTCTGAAACTACAGAAGCCAGGGCACTCAGTGAGTGGAGGAGGATGGAAGAAGAACTTCATAGATATGGAAACAGAAAAAGATGCAATCATAGGCCATCCTCAAATGTCAACTACCAACCTGATGCAGGCCCAAGCTGAGGGAGAAATCAGAGAAACTTAACTTGAAATGAACTTTCTGCTATTCTCCAGAAAGAAATATTTTAAATACTACACAAGTCTATTCTTGGGTTAAAAGTAACCAGAGGACTTTTTATTACCTAATTAGTACAGAAAATTCTGCAACTTTCCCAAGATAGACCTCGCAAAGTGGTGAGGAGTAAATGACTGACAGTACATTTGCAAGGTAAACAGAGACTTTTGTCTGACCTCTACAGCAGGGGTCAACTAATTTTTTCTGTAAAGGGCCATATAATAAATATTTTAGGCTTTGGATGTAAACAAGAAAAACTGAGGACATCATGTAGATGATTATAACAATAGTTAAAATAAAAAAGGTTTATTAAATGAATTCCAAATGTAATAAAACTTAGTAATTTTATTTTATTTTTGGTAATATAGGTCTACAAATTAGAATGGAATTCTTTTTTCAAAAAAGTATTTATTTTGAGAGAAAGAGAAAATGCTTGTGCATGCACATGAGCAGGGGAGGAGCAGAAAGAAAGAGAGGGAGAGAGAATCCCAAGCAGGCTCCACACTGTCAGCACAGAGCCTGACTGACTCACGGCTTGATCTCACAAACTGTGAGATCATGACCTGAGCTGAAATCGAGTCAGGTGCCTAGCTGACTGAACCATCCATGCGCCCCGAGAATGGAATTCAATTTTATCAGATGACATTTCACACAATTGGGCTTAAAGGTCACCATTCCCTATTATCAAATCGATTATAGATGTTCATTTGCAAAATCAGTTCTTACTCATAAACTATACAAAAACAGGCTGTGGGCTAGATTTGACTCCTGTGCCATTGTTTCTACCCCCGCCAGAGTAGAGTCCCAGTGCTTTCATAGATTTCATTACAATTGTACTTGGGTAATTACCTAAAAATTCCTATACGAAGCCACCAGGAGTGAGGAGGGTCAGAGGCAAGAGAGACAGTTGTCAAGCCCTAGGAGGGAGAGAAGAAGTGGGAGGCTACAAGACATCACACTTCTTCTTTTTCTAGTGCTCACCCTTGTGCGAAATACCCTCCATGGTAACCTTGCTCCATAAGCACCTACAGAAACTATCAATTGACACCAAAACCTACCAAAGAAAATTTTCTAAAAGGGAGAAGAGACATCACAAAGGCACTCCTCTCACACAAGAAAGCAACTAAGATGTTTGCTCCATAGATTTCTTCTTATTGGTCCTCTCCCTGAAAAGAATTAGTCAAGTTAAATTGGTGCCACTTGTAAGGATACTGAGATAAGTAAATGACAAACTTTGCAGTATATTTGATCAATATCTGAAATTATGTTAATTTTGCTCTGAATGGTAGATGAGATTTCTTCAGCAGAAAACACACTACTCCAAATAAGACTGCATTTAAATGTGTGACACTTTAGCATTTTCAATATTTTTCTCTAAAGTAAGGCACCCAAAATTAAAATCCCCAAAATGTAGTGATACAGTTTGATTCAGTGCTACATCCAGTGAGGCAGTAGTTATTGACTTGCAGAGATGAAAGAATTTTGTTATTGTTTTCTGAGGCAGAAAATGAGCAAGATATATATAGCATAAATGCAATATGAGCTCAAGGAAATGGCAACAAGTTACTATAAATCATTATGTGAGACAGAAAGCAAGGAACAGCCATGAAATCTCAAGATTCCTTCGTTTTGATTCAGAAGCTATTTGGTTTGCTTTGATACATTCCTAATGTAGTGTGGAAATGGGTTTACTAGATATATAGTGCATCATCTGGTTACCTGTAAAAGAGGAGAAAATTCCCAGGGAATCACTTCAATGTCATTTTGGAAGACCCATATGATGCTCAGTACCAGTTAATTGAAGAGGTTAAGGAGACAAGCCCTGCTTATTGGCAGTTCTCTGTGTTCAGGATTTCTCAGACTTTGTTGACCCTTTCAAACAGGATGTGCCAATTATTCCATTAGATGTTAACAGGGATGCAAATTGGTACAGGGAGCTGATCTCAGAGTGGGAGACATTAGCTTCCTTGTCGCCTGTCTAGACTGGTTGAAGGCAGCTAAAGGTCATTTGTAAACCTCATGTCAACTTCTAGAGATCTGACGAAGCTTGTAACCTCAGGACTTACAAGAACCTTATTCACACATGGCCTGCTAGTTAAAAAGAAAAACAAAAGGAGAGACTAAAACAAACAAACAAACAAACAAACCATAAAAAGAAACATGACTAGCTTTTTAAACTGGAGTATAATTATGCTTGGTGGGGCAAGAAACAGCTCTTATACGTCTGTAGTAGAGAAAAACTTAAGTAAAATTTAATCAGAAATGTACCAGCAATCCCTTAAAAAATGAAACCTAAGAAATTTTATCAAATATTACTGCAATATCATTTGTGGACATTTCATTGTACTTCTTATTTTCCAGTTTGCAAATGTTTTATGAATATACACTGTTTTCAGATATTACATTAAAAATCAATTCAATCATAGGCAGCCAGATCCTAGAAGGGACCTTCAAAATAAATTGGGCAAGAATTTCCCTGGCTTCTGGGAAATAAACATCAGTGGTAACCTCTACTCACATGTCAAACAAAAATCGTCACCATATTACTCCCTTGTTTTATAGGTGGGGTAACTAAACAAAAGAAATTAGATGACAGTAAAGATACCATAGCATAGTCTTTTTGTTTTTTGGGGTTTTTTTCTTTCTTTTTTTTTTTTAATTTTTTTTCAACGTTTTTTATTTATTTTTGGGACAGAGAGAGACAGAGCATGAATGGGGGAGGGGCAGAGAGAGAGGGAGACACAGAATCTGAAGCAGGCTCCAGGCTCTGAGCCATCAGCCCAGAGCCTGACGCGGGGCTCGAACTCACGGACCGCGAGATCGTGACCTGGCTGAAGTCGGACGCTTAACCGACCGCGCCATCCAGGCGCCCCTGGGTTTTTTTTTCTTAAAGTTTAATACACCTAGACTAGCCTGACTCAAATCCTAGTTCCCACATTTACCCAACGGAAGATCCTGAGAAATCTGTTTAACCTCCATCAGCATTTATTTGTTTTTCATGTTAAAACAGAATATAACAAAACAAAACATGTAGCTGTATTTACTTCTAAAAGATGTTTTTACTTGCTTTTCCAAGTGATCTTAAGTATTTTATAAGCAAAAATATTATCTTCAATGTTTCGGAGTGTTTTAAATTTATCTTATTAATTATGATAGCCAACAAGGAAGTCTGTGATTAAGGATTCTGTACTTTGAGGACTTTCTGTGGCTTCTCCTTAGACCCTACCTTTCATTTCTTCCAAGATTCAGAAAATTCTGAAAAGATCCCTGAAACTGAAGTTCAAAGTCTAGTTACCAGATCAATCACATACCAATTCTGTGGCTTAGACACCAAATTTATTCCTCTTCTTTATTTCCCTATCTGTAATATAGTGATAATAAAACAACATATATTAAACATGTTTTTTTCCTAAAAATTAAATATAAACTACCATACAATTTAAAAGTATACATGTTCCTTAAATTTTTTTTTAATGTTTATTCATTTTTGAGAGAAAGAAAGAGGGAGACAGAGCATGAGTGGGGGAGGGGCAGAGAGAGAGAGTGACCCAAAATCCGAAGCAGGCTCCAGGCTCTGAGCTGTCTATTAGCACAGAGCCAGACGTGGGGCTCAAATTCACAGACCACGACATCATGATTTGAGCTGAAATCAGATGCTAACCAACTGAGTCACCCAGGTGCCCCATAAAAGTTTACATGTTCTTAAGAGAAGATTCGTGTCTAGAAAAAATATTTATTTACAATTTTCTTTATACTATAACATCACTGTTACATAGTAGGGCAAAGACTGTACTTTGTAGCATTTTTACTGGACAGTTTCTTCCCACTCAATTGGATTATCTCTTACAATTTTTCACAATTTCTAGATACATACTTCCCTGGTTGTTGATAATAAAGTGTTGATACTCTCTTGTAAGGCAAGCCTAGATAGTTGGGGGCATACGTGAGGTTTCACAGAGTTTAGGGTTAATATTAAAATGCAGCTGCGGGGCGCCTGGGTGGCTCAGTTGGTTAACGTCTGACTTCAGGTCAGGACATGATCTCACAGTCTGTGAGTTCGAGCCCCACGTCGGGCTCTGTGCTGACAGCTCAGAGCCTGAAGCCTGCTTTGGATTCTGTGTCTCCCTCTCTCTCTGTCCCTCTCATGCTCATTCTCTCTCTCTCTCTCTCTCTCTCTCTCTCTCTCAAAAATGAATAAATGTTAAAAAAAATTAAAATAAAACAATACAGTTTAAAAATAAATAAATAAATAAATAAAACGCAGACGAGACATTGTCATAACAGCAGCATAGGTAGACTAACAACTATGCATAGAAAATACGACCTAAATAGAAAATCCTAGAAAATGGGGTGAGGCCAAACAACCCTATCCCACAGAGACTGAGAAGGACTTCATTGGAAGGCTAAGAGGATTGGCTACACTCAGATACCCCAGACCAACAGAGCCCCACACTGAGAGGTCCTCTTTGGGACTTCAGTTTCTCTACTGTGAAATAAAGAGCATAAAGTGGACATGCATATTCTCCAGAATTGGAAGGTGCATCCTAGGAGGCTCACTTGGGCCTTGTCTCACAGGAATCACTGTGGAAATCTGCTGGGCCTGACAACTGAGGATAGAGATGGAGAAGGGGAGTGGGTCTTACAGAAACCATAACTCAGATTTTAGCAGATTGCATTTCTCCTCACAGCTGCGCCCAAATGGAGATCTCAGCCAGTGGCCTTGCTGGCCACGGAACTTAGTGGGCAGTTCTGCTTGGTGCAGGTCACCAGAAGTAAGCTGTGCAGACCATGACTTGCATTCTATGGCCCCACTCAGGCAGGGAACCAAATTTCAATCCCCAGAGCCAACAATACTGCCCTACCAGAAGCCAAACCAGAGAATCCACGTAGCTGTGTAGCCCACCTTTCAGACATGCTTGTAGTGGCACCCAAGCAGAGGACACAGCCAGTGGCTCTGCCCATCTCCAAATCCAATATAGTGATCTTATCACCAGGGGAGTTTGGTGTGTTAGTTCTGCTTGATTTAAATCACCAACCAGCAAGCCATACTGGCTGTATGTTCTACAGCCCTAATTTGGCAGGGAAGACAATTCAAACCCTTGCTCAACTGTGGAGTATAGCCTCCAGATCTGCATAACCAGGATGTCTGATCAGAATCTAGACATCCAAAGATGCCATTTTATAGTCATGCTTGGACAGAAAGCCAAGCCAGCAGTCCTATCTAACTGTGAAATATAGCCTCTGGCCCCACATAACCAGGGAGCCTTAACAGTGACACTAGAGAACCTTAGAACCTAGCCAATAGTACCACCAAGATGGGGAGCTCAGCGTACAGCCCTGTCCCATAGTAGAGCCCAATCATGACCTTGCCCAATTGCTGAATGTAACCTACAGCCTTATCCAGGCAGGGATCCCAGCCAGTGATCTAGTCAAATCATGGAGCAAAACCTGAAGCCCCACCCAATGAGGAATCCTGGACAGTGACCCTACTTAACCAAAGAGCATAGTCTCTAGCCCCACCCAACTGCAGGATACAGCTGGAAGCCCCTGCCAACCACAAAGCCTAGCCAGCAACCTTGCCCAATAGCAGAGTAAAGCCAGGGTATCTGGTCATGGATCCTAGTCTGTGTACACATCCAACTTTGAGATACTCTTTGTGTACCTGCCTGATCACAAAATATAGCCTAAATCCCTATCCCACTGCAGAGTCCTGCCTATAGATTTGTCTAAACTCAGTCCAGCCAACAGCACCATCTAGTCAAGAATCACACCCTAAGACCCCATTCAACCATGAATGATTGTGAAGCCAAGCCCATAGTCCTGCCAGTCCAACCAGTGGCACTGCCATGGTAAGGAAGATAGCCAGTGACCTCATCCAATCAGAAGTGATTGCAAAGCTCAGCCAGTGGTCCCACATAACCACGGAGCATAGCCAGCAGCTGTACCTGACCAGGAAGTATACCCTACAGCCCCACATAAACACGGAGCCTAATCAGCACACCTACCAAATCACAGAGTTCAGCCAGTGGCACACCCATTCCCACCTCAAAGCATAGGCAGTGGCCTCACCCAGATAGAAACCCTGATAGAAAGCCCTACCTGCTCCAGGAGGCTACCAGCTAACCCCAAACTGAGGTGACTGATGAACGAATGTCTCTTCCAAAGAGAATCTGGAATTTGGAAAAGGAAACTTTTACTCAAATGCACACATATAAGTGCAAGAACATAAGGATCATGAAAAATCAGGTAAACATGAAACTACCAAAAAGAAAATAATAAAGCTCCAATAAGCGACACAAAAGAAACAGACATCTAAAGTGTATCTTAAAATTATTAGGAATAATCCTCTAAAGAGGCTGAGTGAAATAACAAGGAAATGCAGACAGACATCTAAATGAAACTAGGAAACCAATGCATGGGTCAAATGTGCAGTTCAACAGAGATTTTTAAAACATTAAAAAAAAAAGAAGAAGAAAAAAAGCTTATAACTGAAGAAATACAATGACCGAACTGAAGAATTCTATAGAAGACTTCAAAATCATACTGGAGCAACCAGAATAAAAACAAAACCAACAAACAAAAAAACAGTGACCTAGAGGATAAGTCATATAAAATTATCCAGTCAGAGGAGGAAAAATGAAAAAAAGATATAAAGAGTGAAGAAACTATACTAGACTAATGGGACACATTCAAAGGAGCAATGTATGCACTATGGCAATCACAAAAAGAGAAGAGAAAGATAAATGGATTGAAAGTCTATTTAAAACAGGAATAGCTAAAATTTTCTCAAATGTGGAGAGAGGTGGATATGCTGATTCTTGAGGACCAAAGGACCCCCAAATAGGGTGAACCCTCAAAGGGCTGGACTGAGGCACATTATAATTACCAAAAGTCAAAGAAAACAAGAATTTGAAACCAGCAAGAGAAAAACAATTCATTACATACAAAGAAACCCCCATTAAGAGGGGATTTCTTAACAAAAACTTTGCAGGCCAGGGAAAAAGTAGAATGTTATATATATTATATTATCAACATTATATATCTATCAATATTGAAAAAACACTTTTAACTATGAATACTATGCACAATAAAGCCATACATAAGTAAATTTAAAAACTCCCAATCCCAAAAAAAAAAAAAAATTGAGGGTGTACACCTCAACTAGAATATCCTGGCAAGAAATGCTCAAGAGCATTCTTCAAGCAGAAATAAAAGGATGCTAATTAACAACAGAAAATATAGGAATGTGTAAAAGTCACTGGTAATGGTAATTATATAGTCAATGTTAGATTCTCTAATATTATAATGGTGGTTCATTCACTCACAACTCTAACTTAAAAGTTAAAAATCATGTTAAAATCACCATTACTGGAATAAATTGTCATTCGATACGTAATACAAAAAAGAGAGAGAGAGAGAGAGATGTACATTATAACATCATTAATCTAAAATTTCAATAGGGGTAGTTAAAAGTATAAAGTTTCCCTATCCTTTTGAAATTAACTTGTATTCAGCTTAAAATATGATGTTTTAAATATATTTTATATAAGCCTCATGGTAACCACAAAGGAAAAACCTACAGTAGGCAGAAAAAAAATATCTATGAAAAAGGAGTCAAAGCATACTACCACAAAAATTCATCACATCATGAAGGAAGGCAGTAAGAGGGGAAACAAGAAACAGAGGACGTACAAAACAGTCAGGAAAAACAATGAACAAAATGGCAATAATAAGCTCTTAACTATTAACTTTAAATCTAAATTAATTAAATTCTCCAATAAAAAGACATAGTATAGCTGAATAGGAAACAACAAAAAGATTCAACAATATGCTCCATCAAAGAAACTCATTTAGATTTAAATGAGAGACATGTAGATTGACATGACATGTAGATTGGGAGTGAAGGAATGGAAAAAGATACTTCAAGCAAATGGTAACAAAACAAAGCAGGGGAGCTATACTTTTGTCAGAAAAAAATAGACTTTAAGTTAAAAATGGTCAAAAGAAACAAAGAAGGTCATTTTACAAAGATAATTATATAATGATCAAGCCATCAAGAAGATAAAAATTGTAAATGGTTATGGATCAACATCAGAGCACCTAAATATACAGAGCAAATACTAAGAGAAATATAAAGGGAAACTGAATGACATTACCGTGCTATTTGGAAACTTTGACACTCCACTCTCAAAAATGGATAGATCATCCAGATAAAAAATCACAAAGGAAACAGTGGATATGAACACCATAGATTAAATGGTTGTAACAAACATAGATACAACATACTATGGATGATAGCAGAATACATACACCTCTCAAGTGTACACAGAGCATTTTCTAGGATAGAGCATATGTTAAGTATCAAAACAATTCTCAAAAATTCAGGAGACAGAAATTATATGAAGTGTCATTTCTGAACACAATGGAATGAAACTAGAAATCAATAATAAGAGAACTGGAAAATTCCCAATTACATGGAAGTTAAACACCATGATCCAGAACAACAAATGCATCAAAGATAAATCAAAAGGAAAAAAAAATCTTGAGACAAACAAAAATGAAAATGCAATGGAAACCAAAACTTACAGGATGCAGAAAAAAACAGTTCTAAGAAGTTCACAGTGATAAATTCATATATCAAGAAAATAAATTGTCTAATTCAAATGATGAATTTTTATTTGATCTATGTGATGGTTAGAATATTTTATTTTTGGTCATATGGAAATTGATAATATATTATTTCCATCCTTTAAAAATTTTCTAAGATTCCCTTATAGTCCAGAATGGCCAATTTTCTAAATGATATGTATTCTATTGAAAGAAAATGTTTATTTTGAAGTCATTGCATGCAGCATTACATGCATTTAATTTAGATGTACTTTATTAAAAGTTTGGTATCTCATAAAATCTTTATTTTTTTTAATTTTCAGGCTTTTTGACCACTTACTATAGAAAAGGGTTCATTAAAATATCTACTTATTTTCATGGATTTGTTTATTTTCCTTTTAATTTGCCAGTTTTCCTTCGTATATTTGAATGATATATTGTGTACAATTTAGTACTTTTTATCACTAAAATAGAACAAATTTTTTATCTTTATGAATTGTTCTTTGTCTTTAGTGGTGATCTTAACTTAAAAAAGTCCTGCCTGATAGTGGTATAGATCCACAAGATTCATTTTTGGAGAGTGTTTCCATGATACATCATTTTGTAATCTTCTAACAATTCTAGGTCCTTATATTTAAGAATATCTCCTGTAAGCAATAGATAATTGATTTTTTTTAGTGCAGTTGCTCAATATAATCTGTGCCCTTTCATATAATATTTAATTTGTAACAGAATTACTTACTATTGGTTTTTAAATCTAATATCTTAACATTTACTGTGATGTTATTAGGGATGTATTTACCCAGCTTTCTGTCAGTAATGCTTTCTGATTTTTGATGTCTTTTAACAGTTTTTGAAAAATCATTAGCCATTATATCTTCAAAAATATCTCTCTTCTCCTATTGAAACTCAAACTACATTTAATATTAGGCCATGACACATGTCTTTATCATTTTAATATCCTCTTTCTTATATGTATTTCAGTTTGTATATTTGCTTCTGTTCAATATTCTAGATAATTCTTTCTTCTGCTAGGTCTGATTTGTAATTTTACACACATACCGTATTCTTAACATTAGCAATGTATTATTTCAATTATAGATATTATTTCTTTTTCTATATTTTTCCAATTATTTAATAAAACTCTTCATGTTGAACTTTAATTTCTTAAAATAATAACCATAATAATTTTAGTGTATATCTTATTCCTCTATTATTTGAAATTCCTATGTATCTATTTCTATAATCTCTTATTTTTCTAGATTTGTGGTCAAGTTGTACTTTGTTTTATTCCTGATTGATTTTAATGAAATTCTAGATATTATGTATTAAAATCTGGAAAGATACTTTGGCTTCTGGCAGATAGCCATATGAGGAGCATATCATTCAGTACAAATTAATGGGTTGAGATCATTCAAGTTCTAGTTTTCAGTTTTGATTTGTTTCCTTTTCATTCTTTTTACAAAATTTTTTTTAACGTTTATTTATTTTTGAGACAGAGAGAGACAGAACATGAATGGGGGGAGGGTCAGAGAGAGAGGGAGACACAGAATCAGAAGCAGGCTCCAGGTTCTGAGCTGTCAGCACAGAGCCCGAAGCGGGGCTCGAACTCACAGACCATGAGATCATGACCTGAGCCAAAGTCGGACGCTTAACTGACTGAGCCACCCAGGCGCCCCTATTTTCTTTTCACTCTTATTATACTTTCATATTCCTGTGAGATCTCATTTGACAGTCTAGGTGCTTACTGGGATATCTTCTACTCGGGAGGTGCTGACGTCTAATGTTTTCCATCATCTCTGAAAGATCTACTTACCTTCTCAGCCTCTAACTACCAATTTCATAATTGGCAAACCCTCCAATGTGAAATGTATCCCCCCAAAGTCTGCCTCACCTGTGTAGACCTTCTTTCTCTGCATTTTCAGCACCTAAATGTCATTACCTCTAAATCTCATTATGCCTTCAAACAATCAAAACAAGTAAGCAAACAAACAAAAAATGGTTTTAGCAGGAGGGTGATCTGTAACAATGTAATCTTTTCTTGGACAATAGCAGTTATCTGTCAATGATACGATGACAGGTTTTTTTTTTTTTTTTAATTTTCTTTTTTAAAAATACATACATTTATCAAATTTTTTAAGTGGTGATACATTTCTTTCATGGAATTTATTAAAAAGCAATATTTTTACTTATAAAAATAATACATAGGGGACATCTGCTTTCAGGTCTGACATGAAAAAATAAAAGTAGGAACCCATCACTCCTGTACCTATAATAAGAAAAAGCTAAACAAAATGAAAATCAATGCTTTGGACTTATCAGGCAAATACAGATAATTACAGATAAGATAGTATGACCTGGATTAAAAAAATACAAGAAGTACAAACAGTAGGAACACATAAACAGTAATATCCTTAAATTCCTGAAAGCTATGGATCACCATGAATTTGAGAACATTCTATATACTTTTGAGTGTTTTATCTCTAGAAACATCACAAGATTCTCACAGGAAAGAGCCAAGAAAAAATCCCCTCAGTTCTCTAGCAGAGGAAGGAGAATAAACCATTTTGAAATACTTCTAGAGGGTTCTGCATAATATAGGATCACTCTCAAGGGGAGAAAAACAAACAAAAAAATAAACAAAAAAACAACTCTATCAGAGTGTAACTCACTTATGTGGAAGGAAAATCAAACAACTCTAGCTCCCATTAACCTGTGTTTCAGCCAAGGAGGGAAAAGGTTAAAAAGACAAACAAACAAACAAACAAACAAAAAACACCTGTGTGGTCACAGTCCACAGTGCATGCAGAGAGACACAGGCCTACTAAAACCCAGAGATTTAATAATGAGGCTAAAGAGCACTTTCCTTCCCCCATACCACACCATCAAATCAACAGGGCTCCAGGATAACAGTGGATTAGTCCTGAAAGAACTATAAAGCTGAGAATCCCTATAAAAAGAGGTTCTTAGGAAAACATGAAGACAATAGGGAACATGCACATGCACACACACACACACACACACACACACACAACAAAAACAAAAACAAAACACACAAACACCAAGGACCTAGAGGAATTTGAGGCATCTGGCTTGCACAGCTATGGCAAATATTTAACACAGTCTAATTCCTAGCCGCATTAACATAAATCCTATATATTTCACTTCCAGGAACTAAAAGCTTATTTCATTTACTTCCAATTACCAGATACATCATGTTTGGCTTTCAGGAAAAAATGATAAAGCGTGCTATGAGGTAAGAGATGAGAATAGGTTAAGAAAACTCAGTGACACCATCAAGCATAATAACATTTGCATTATAGGGATCCGAAAAAAGAAAAGAGGGCAAAAAATTTTCTAGAAGAATTAATAGCTGAAAATTTCCCAAATCTGGAGAAGGGAACAGAAATCCAGATTGAGGAGACATAGAGAGCTCCCAAGAAAATCAATCCAAAGAGGTCTACACAAAGACACACAGTAATTAAAATGACAAAAAGTAGTGACAAAAAGAGAATTTTAAAAGCATCAAGAGAAAAGAAAACAGTTATATACAAGGGAAACCCCATAAGGCTATCAACTGAGTTTTCAGGAGAAACTTGCAGGCCAGAAGGGAGTGGCATGATATATGCAAAATGCTAAAAGAAAGAAAAAACACAAAAAAGCCTGCAACCAAGAAAACTCTATCCAGCAAGACTATACTTCAGAATAGGAGAGAGAAAGTTTCCCAAACAAAAGTTAAAGATATTCATCACCACTAAAGCTCTCTTACAAGAAATGTTAGAGGGAATTCTTTGAGTGGAAAGGAAAGACCATAAATGTAGGAGTAAGTAGGAAGAACAAAAGCAGCCAGATCAGTATATAAATAAAAATTTTCAAGGAATTCACAAAATAAAAGGATGTAAAATATGATATCATACACCTAAAACATGGGAAGGGAGGGCAAAATTTTAGTGCTTTTAGATTGTATTTAAATTTAAGTGACAATCAACTTACTACAGATTGCTATATGCATAAGATGTTATATATAAACCTAATGGTAACCACAGATCAAAAACTGGTAATAGATATACAAAAATAAAGGCAAAGGAATCCAAGCTATCAGTATAGAAAGCCATAACACCACAAGAGAGGAGAGAAAGAGAAGAAAGGAACAGAGAAGAACTGTAAAACAAGTAACAAAATGTCAATAAGTACATATCTATCAATAGTTACTTCGAATATAAATGGACTAAGTGCTACAATCAAAAGACACAGGGTGAGAGAATGGATAAAAAAAGCAAGATCCATCTCTATGCTGTCTACATAGACTCATTTCAGACCTAAATCCACATGCAGATTGAAAATGAAGGGATGGAGAAATATTTATCATGCAAATGGAAATGAAAAGCAATACTTATATCGAACAAAACAGACATTAATACAAAGACCATAACAAAAAACAAAGAAGGATACTATATAATCATAGAAGAGACCATCCAAAAAGAAGATATAACAATTATACATACCTATGCACCCAACATGATATATAATACATACATAAGGTGGCTATTAACAAACATGAAGGAGTTATCAGCAAACATTAAGTGATAATAATACAATAACAGTCAGGGACTTTAACATGCCACTTGCACCAGTGGATAAATCATTCAAACAGAAAATCAACAAGGAAACAGTGGCTTTGAATGGCACATTGGACCAGATGGATCTACCATATATATTCAGAACATTCCATTCTAAAATACCGGAATATACATTCCTTTCAAGTGTAGAAGGAACATGCTACAGAACAGATCACAGGGAGGACCCAAAAAGAAAAAAAAAAGTCTCAACAGATTCAGAGAGACTGAAGTCATATTATGCATATTTCTGAATACAATGCTATAAAACTAGAAATCAACCACAATAAAATAAATACATGGAGGTTAAATAGCATGCTACTAAACAATGAATGGGTCAACCTAGAAAGTAAAGGGAAAAAAAAATACATGGAGACAAATGAAAATGAAAACAAAGATTCAAAATCTTTGGGATGCAGCAAAAGCTACCCTAAAAGGGAAGATTATGGTAATACATGCCTATCTCAAGAAGCAAGAAAAATCTAAACCTAACCTTAGTCCTAAAGGAGCCAGAAAAAGAGAGCAAATAAAACTGCAAACTGGGAGAAAGGGGAAATAATAAAGGGGAGGGAGCCAAGAGGGCAGAACAGCATGGAAGTTTTTTGTGCGTCTGGCATCCATGAAATACAGCCAGACCAACACCAAACCATCCTGTACACCTAGAAAACTGATTTAAGGATTAACACAGCAATCTGCACAACCTGAACCACAGAATTCAGCAGGTATGTGGTGCAGTGAGGTGAACTTGGGGAGCGCGAAGCCATGGCAGGCAGGGAGCCACTTTTGCAGGCAGAGAGAGGACAGAGACCAGGGGTGGGGGGAGAATACTAGAAAAGCACCCCTCCCTAAAAGCACCTGGAAAGAAAGTGGAAAATTGGAAACAGCCACAGGGACTAAACTAAAAAGGGAAAAAGGAGAAAGGAGAGGGTTTAAATTCCAGTAAGACTGTAAACAAGGGGAGTGCAAAGTCTGCAACTCTGCAGCTCCGTACCTGGCAGTGCTCTGGTAGGAAGGGCAAATCCCCAGGAACAAGGTGGGGTCCGGGAGATTCTCAGGCCACACGTGGAAAAGCAGTTCCACTGCTGGAAAGACATTTGGTAGAGACTGTTAAAGCCTCCTGGTCCCAGCAGACCCCAGAGAATGGCCACATTCGCTGGTGCTGGAACAAGGTCGTTAAGAGTGAAGCCTGGTGCCAGATGTGTGTTGTGATTTTCCATAATCCCTGAAATGCTGCTGCTACACTATCTTGTGAACTTTTTCTGGGGTGGGCTGGCACCTGGCCACAGTCTCAGGGCACCAGCAGCAGCAGAGTCCAGCAAACGTTCCTGGGTGCTGATTTTTCGCCATTGCTCAGTGAGACCCTCCCGCAGAACAGGTCAAAGCCACAGTCCTTCAGAAGTAAGGGGCTGGGGAAAACAGCTACATCTGAGACAAAACTTGGAAGAGAGGTACTGCCTGGGGCTTGGTCATGGACTGTGTAAAAGCAGGGAGTGGATGAAAGCTGAAGACAGAGGATGGGTGTGTGATAGCTGATTGGGGAGAACAGAGTTCGGATACTAGAGACTGGGTAGCTGGGTGACGCCATTTTCACCCTCCTGCACATGCACATAAGCACCTACAAGTGCCCCAACAATCTACCCCAGTAGGCTAGCAGCGCCGTCTAGTGGAGAACAGAGCCATTACACTAAGCCCCACCCAACTGGGCCAAACTTGCTCTTCAAGAACACAAGTCTCACTGCCTGCTTAGTTTATGGACAATAAAGCACTTCACAGTCTGACTTCTAGGGGAAAATGAAGTAATTTCAGTCATACTTCAATCTGTTAGCATGTTAGCATCTATTCAATTTTCTTTCTTTTTTTCTCCTTTTCCCTTCTTTTCATTTTCTTAGATACAGAAAGAGAAAAAAATTCAATTTTATTTTCAATTTTTATTAAAAATATTTTCCTTTAAATTTTTTACTATATTTTTTACTTTTGTGTAAATTTCTTCAAATTCTAATTTACTTCCATTTTATTTTAGTCTACTTCAATGTATTCACTTTTTCAAACTTTTTAAAAAATTTTTTCTTAATGTTTTATTTATTTTTGAGACAGAGAGAGACAGAGCATGAGCAGGGGAGGGGCAGAGAGAGAGCGAGACACAGAATCCAAAGCAGGCTCCAGGCTCTGAGCTGTCAGCACAGAGCCTGATGTGGGGCTTGAACTCATGAACCATGAAATCATGACCTGAGCCAATGTCAGACACTCAACTGACTGAGCCACCCAGGCGCCCCTACTTTTTCAAACTTTCAAACTGCTTCCTTTTTTTCTTTTTGTTTTTTCTCTTTTTCTTGAATACAGAAAGAGAAAAAATTCAATTTTATTTTCAATTTTTATTAAAAATATTTTAATTAAATTTTTTACTATATTTTTTACTTTTATGTATTTTTTCAAATTATATTATAACTCCATTTTATTTTAGTCTACTACAGTGTATTCACTTCTTCAAATTTTACACAATTTCCTTTTCTTTTTCTTTCATTTCTTTTCTTTTTCTTGAATATAGAAAGAGAAAAAATTCGTTTTTATTTTTAATTTTTATTAAAAATATTTTTATTTATTTTTCTACTATATTCTTTACTTTTGTGTAAAGTTTTTTCAAATTCTATTTTAATTCCATCATTTCATTTTAGTCTACTTCAGTGCTTTCATTTTTTCAAATTCTCAAATGATTTCCTTCCCCCCCCCCCCGCCTTTTTTCTCAAATCTATCAAACCACTTTCAACCCCCAGATCAAAACACACCTGGGATCTAGCATCATTTATTCAATTTGTGTGTGTGTGTGTGTGTGTGTGTGTGTGTGTGTGTGTATGAGTCTGTGTGTTTAATTTTTCAATTTTAATATTTTTTCAATTTTAATATATTTTTAATTTTAATTTTTCTACTTCATTAATTCCTTTTCTCCCTTCAAATTGACAAAATGAAGGAATTCACCCCAAAAGAAAGAGCATGAATAAACGACAACCAGGGACTTAACCAACACAGATAAAAGCAAAATGTCTGAACCAGAATTTAAAATCATGATAATAAGAACACTAGCTGGAGTTGAAAATAGATTAAAATCCCTTTCTGCAGAGATAAAAGAAGTAAAAGCTAGTCAGGATGAAATAAAAAATGCTATAACTGAGCTACAAACGTGAATGGAATGCACAGCAGCAAACATGGATGAAGCAGAACAGAGAATCAGCGATTAGACTACAAACTTATGGAGAATAATGAACCAGAAAAAAAGAGGGAGAATAAGGCAAAAGAGCATGATTTAAGAATTAGAGAAATCAGCAACTCATTGAAAAGGAACAACATCAGAATCATAGGGTTCCCAGAAGAGGAAGAAGGGGTAGAAGGGGTAGAAGGGTTATGTGAGCAAATCATAGCGGAAAACTTTCCTAACCTGGGGAAAGACACAGACCTCAAAATCCAGGAAGCACGGAAGACCCCCATTAGATTCAATGAAAACTGACCATCAACAAGGCCTATCATAGTCAAATTCACAAAACACTCAGGCAAGGAGAGAATCATGAAAGCAGCAAGGGAAAATAAAAGTCCCTAACCTACAAGGGAAGACAGATTAGGTTTGCAGCAGACCTATCCACAGAAACATGGCAGGCCAGAAAAGACTGGAAGGATATATTCAATGTGCTGAATCAGAAAAATATGCAGCCAAGAATTCTTTATCCAGCAAGACTGTCATTCAAAATAGAAGGAGAGATGAAATTTTCCCAGACAAACAAAAATTAAAGGAGTTTGTGACCACTAAACCAGCCCTGCAAGAAATTTTAAGGGGGACTCTCTGAGGGGAGAAAAGATGAAAAAAAATACATACATACATACATACACATACATACATACATACACATACATACATACATACATACATACCAAAAGTGACAAAGATTAGAAAGGACCAGAGAACACCACCAGAAACTCCAACTCTACAAGCATCATAATGGCAATAAATTCATGTCTTTCAGTACTTACTCTAAATGTCAATGGACTCAATGCTCCAATCAAAAGACATAGGGTAACAGAATGGATAAGAAAACAAGATCCATCTATATGCTGTTTACGAGAGACCCACTGTAGACCTAAAGACACCTTCAGACTGAAAGTAAGGGGATGGAGAACCATCCATCATGCTAATGGTCAACAAAAGAAAGCCGGAGTAGCCATACTTCTATCAGACAATCTAGACTTTAAAATAAAGACTGTATCAAGAGATGCAGAAGGGCATTATATCATAATCAAGGGGTCTATCCACCAAGAAGACCTAAAAGTTGTAAACATTTATGCACCAAATGTGAGAGCACCCAAATATATAAATCAATTAATCACAAACATAAAGAAACTCATCAATAGTAATACCATAATAGTAGGAGATTTCAAACCCCACTCACAACAATGAACAGATCATCTAATCAAAAAATCAACAAGGAAACAATGGCTTTGAATGACACATTGGACCAGATGGACTTAACAGATATATTCAGAACATTTCATCCTAAAGCAACAGAATATACATTCTTCTCCAGTGCACACAGAACATTCTCCAGAATAGACCACATACTGGGACACAAATCAGCCCTCAGCAAATACAAAAAGATCGATATCATACTGTGCATATTTTCAGACCACAACACTATGAAACTCAAAATCAACCACAAGATAAAATTTGGAAAGGTAACAAATACTTGGAGACTGAAGAACATCCTACTAAAGAATGAATGGGCTAACCAAGAAGTTAAAGAGGAAATTAAAAAGTATATGGAAGTCAATGAAAATGATAACACCACAACCCCAAACCTCTGGGATGCAGCAAAGGTGGTCATAAGAGGAAAGTATATAGCAATCCAGGTCTTCCTAATGAAGGAAGAAAGATCTCAGATACACAACCTAACCTTAGGCCTTAAGGAGCTGGAAAAAGAACAGCAAATAAAACCCTAAACCTGCAGAAGACAGGAAATAATAAAGATTAGAGCAGAAATTAATGCTATCAAAACAACAACAACAACAACAAACAGAACAGATCAATGGTTCTTTGAAAGTGTAAACAAAATTGATAAACCACTAGCCAGCTTGATTAAAAAGAAAAAGGAAAAGATCCAAATAAATAAAATCAAGAATGAAATAGGAGAGATCACAATCAATACAGCAGAAATAAAAACAATAATAAGAGAATATTATGAACAATTATACGTCAATAAAATGGACAATCTGGAAGAAATGGACAAATTCCTAGAAACATATACACTGCCAAAACTGAAATAGGAAGAAATAGAAAATTTGAACAGACCCATAACCAGAAAAGAAATTGAATTAGTAATCAAAAATCTGCTAAAAAACAAGAGTCCAGGGCCAGATGGTTTTCCAGGGGAATTCTACCAAACATTTAAGGATGAGTTAACACCTATTCTCTTGAAGCTGTTCCAAAAAATAGAAATGAAAGGAAAACTTCCAAACTCTATGTAGCAAGCATTACCTTGATTCTAAAACCAGACAGAGACCCCACTAAAAAGGAGAACCATAGACCAATTTCCCTGATGAACACGGATGCAAAAATCCTCAACAAGATATTAGCCAACCAGATTCAACAATACGTTAAAAAATAATTCACCAACACCAAGTGGGATTTATACCTGGGATGCAGGGCTGGTTCAATATCTGCAAAACAATTAACATGATTCATGACATCAATAAAAGAAAGGGCAAGAACCATATGATCCTCTCAATAGATGCAGAGAAAGCATTTGACAAAATACAGCATCCTTTCTTGATAAAAACCCTCAAGAAAGTAGGGATAGAAGGAACATACATCGAGATAATAAAGGCTATATATGAACGACCCAATGTTAATATCATCCTCAATGGAGAAAAACTGAGAGCTTTCCCCCTAAGGTCAGGAACAAGACAGGGATGTCCACTCTTGCCACTATTATTCAACATTGTATTGGAAGTCTTAGCCTCTGCAATCAGACAACACAAAGAAATAAAAGGCATCCAAATCGCTCAGGAGGACATCAAACTTTCACTCTTTGCAGATGGCATGATACTCTACATGGAAAACCCAAAAGATTCCACCAAAAAACTGGGAGAACTGATTCATGAATTCAGCAAAGTTGCAGGATATAAAATCAACACAAAGAAATTGGTTACATTCCTATACACCAACAATGAAGCAACAGAAAGAGAAATCAAGGAATCGATCCCATTTACAATTGCACCAAAAACCATAAAATACCTAGGAATAAATCTAATGTGAGGTGAAAATGTATACACTGAAAACTATAGAAAGCTTATGAAAGAAATTGAAGAAGAAACCAAATGATGGAAAAAGATTCCATGCTCCTGGATAAGAAGAACGAATATTGTTAAAATGCCGATACTACCCAAAGCAATACACATATTCAGTGCAATCCCTATCAAAATAACACCAGCATTCTTCACAGAGCTAGAACAAACAATCCTAAAATTTTCATGGAACCAGAAAAGACCCCAAATAGCCAAAGCAATCTTGAAAAAGAAAACCAAGGCAGGAGGTATCACAATCTTGGACTTCAAGCTATACTACAAAGCTGTAATCATCAAGTCAGTATGGTACTGGCACAAGAACAGACACTCAGATCAATTGAACAGAATAAAAAACCTAGAAATGGACCCACAAACGTATGGCCAACTAATCTTGACAAGCAGGGAAGAATATCCAATGGAATAAAGACAGTCTCTTCAGCATGTGGTGCTGGGAAAACTGGACAGTGACATGCAGAATGAACCTGGACCACCTTCTTACACCACACACAAAATAAACTCAAAATGGATGAAAGACCTCAATGTAAGACAGGAAGTCATCAAAATCCTCGAGGATAAAGCAGGCAAAAACCTCTTTGATCTTGGCCATAGCAACATCTTACTCAACATGTCTCTTGGGGCAAGGAAAACAAAAGCAAAAATGAACTACTGGGACCTCATCAAAATAAAAAGTTTCTGCACAGTGAAGGAAACAATCAGCAAAACTAAAAGGCAACCAACAGAATGAGAGAAGATATTTACAAACAACATATCAGATAAAGGGTTAGTATCTAAAATCTATAAAGAACTTATTAAACCCAACACCAAAAAAACCCAAATAATCCAATGAAGAAATGGGCAAAAGACATGAATAGACACTTCTCCAAGGAAGACATCCAGATGGCCAACCAACACATGAAAAAATGCTCAACCTCACTCATCATCAGGGAAATACAAATCAAAACCACAATGAGATACCACATCACACCTGTGAGAATGGCTAACATTAACAACTCTGGCAACAACAGATGTTGGCGAGGATGTGGAGAAAGAGGATCTCTTTTGCCTTGTTGGTGGCAATGCAAGCTGGTGCAGTCACTCTGGAAAACAGTATGGAGGTTCCTCAAAAAACTAAAAATAGAACTACCCTACGACCAGCAATTATACTACTAGGCATGTATCCAAGGGATACAGGTGTGCTGTTTCGAAGGGACACATGCACCCCAATGTTTATAGCAGCATTATCAACAATAGCCAAAGTATGGAAAGAGTCCAAATGTCCCTCGATGGATGAATGGATAAAGAAGATGTGGTATATATATACAATGGAGTTTTAGTTGGCAATCAGAAAGCATGAAATCTTGCCATTTGCAACTATGTGGATGGAACTGGAGGGTTTTATGCTAAGTGAAATTAGTTGCTCAGAGAAAGACAAATATCATATGACTTCACTTATATGAGGACTTTAAGAGACAAAACAGATGAACATAAGGGAACAGAAGCAAAAATAATATAAAACAGGGAGGGGGACAAAACAGAAGAGACTCATAAATATGGAGAACAAACTGAGGGTCACTGGAGGGGTGGGGGGGGATGGGCTAAATGGGTAAGGGGCACTAAGGAATCTACTCCTAAATCATTGTTGCACTATATCCTAACTAATTTGGATGTAAATTAAAAAAAAAATAGAAAAGAAAAAAAAGGAAACAATAAAGATAAGAATAGAAATAAATGAAATAGAAACTTTAAGAAAAAGCAATAGAAAGATCAACTAAACCAGGGCTAGTTCTTTGAAAGGATTAAAAAATGGATAGCCATACTCATTAAAAGACAGAGAAAGAGAAAGAGAGAGGGAGAGGACTCAAATAAAATCAGAAATGATAGAGGAGAAATAACAATAAACACCATAGAAATACTAAGAATTATAAGAACATATTATAAAAAATATATGACAACTAATTAGACAACCTAGAAGAAATGGATAAATTCCTAGAAACATATAGCCTTCCAAAACTGAATCAGGAAGAAAAAGAAAATTTGAACACACATATTACAAGCAAAGAAATTTAGGGGTGCCTGTGTGATTCAATCAGTTGAGCATCCGACTTCAACTCAAGTCATGATCTCGCAGTTTGTTGGTTCGAGCCCCGTGTCAGGCTCTGTGCTGACAGCTTAGAGCCTGGAGCCTGCTCCAGATTCTGTGTCTCCTCCTCTCTCTGTCCCTCCCATGCTCATACTCTGTCTCTCTCTCTCTCTGTCTCTCAATAATTACATTAAGAAAAAAGTTTTTTAAAAAAAGCCAAGAAATTTAATCAGTAGTCAGAAAACTCCTAACAACAGAAGTCCAAGACCAGATGCTTTCATATATGAAATCTACCTAACATTTAAAGAAGAGTTAATACTTATTTTTGTCAAATTATTTAAAAAAATAGAAAAGGAAAGCTTCAAAATTCATTCTGTGAGGCCAACACTACCTTGATACCAAAACCAGATAGAGATGTGTGCATGCACACATGCACACACACACACACACACACACACACACACACACAAAGAAACTACATGCCAATATCTCTGATGAACATAAATGCAAAAATCCTAAACAAAATATTAGCAAACTGTTGCAACAATACATTGAAAAATCATTCACACAGCAATACATTAAAAATCATTCCCACAATCAAGTGGGCTTAATTCCTGGGATGCAAAAGTGGTTCAATATTCACAAATCTATCAACATGATACAACACATCAACAAGAGAAAGGGTAAAAATTGTAAGATAATTTCAATAGATGCAGAAAAAGCATTGACAAAATACAACATTCATTCATAATAAAAACCCTCAACAAAGTAGTTTGGGAGAGAATATACCTCAACACAATGAAAGCCTTATATGAAAAACCCATCATACTCAAAAGCTAAGAGCTTTTCCCCTAAGAAAGAAGACAAAGATGTCCACTCTTACCACTTTCATTCAACATAGTACTGGAAATCCTAGCAACAGTAATTAGGCAACAAAAAGAAGCAAAAGTCATCCAAATTGGTAAGGAAGAAGTAAAACTTTCATTATTTGGAGATGACATGATACTATATACAGAAAACCCTAAAGACTCCACTGAAAAACTATTAGAACTAAAAAAATGAATTCAGTAAAATAATAGGACACACATAGGACACATAGAAATCTATGGCATTTCTATACACTAATAATTCATTTCTATACACTAATAATTAAGTAGCAGAAAGAGAAATTAAGAAAATAATCCTACTTAAAATTGCACCAAACATAATAAAATACCTAAAAATAAACTTAAACAAGAAGGTGAATGACCTTTAATAAACTGCTGATAGAAATTGAAGATGACACAAACAATGGAAAGATAGTCCCTACTCATGATTGGAAAAACAATTATTGTTAGAATGTACATACTACCCAAAGCAATCTACAGATTTAATGTAATCCCTATTAAAGTACCAACAACATATTTCAGAGAACCAGAACAAATAATCCTAAAATTTGTATGGAACCACAAGCAACCCCAAATAATCAAAGCAATCTTGAAAAAGAAGAATGAAATTAGAGGTATCACAATTCCCATTTCAGGATATACTAAAAAGCTGTCATAGTCAAAACAGTATGGTACTGGCACAAAAACAGACACATAGATCAACAGGGCAATATAGAGACCCCAGAAATAAACCTCCATTTATATGGTCATTTCATCTATGAAAAAGAGGGCAAGAAAATGCAAAGGCCCAAAGACAGTTTCTTAACAAATGGTGTGGGGAAAACTGTATAGTAACATGCAAAAGAATAAAACTAGATCACTGGCTTACACCATACACAAAAATTAACTCAAAATATTCACACATGAGATCTGAAACCATGAAAATCCTAGAAGAAAGCACAGACAATAATTTATCCAACATAGGCCATAGCAACATTTATCCAACATAGGCCATAGCAACTCCTTAAAGCAAGGGAAACAAAAGCAAAAATAAACAATTAGAACCATATCAAAATAAAAAAAAAGCTTCTGCACAGCAAATGAAACAACAAAACTAAAAGACAACCTACCGACTGAGAGAAAATATTTGCAAATTACATCTCCGATAAAGGGTTAGTATGCAAAATACATAAAGAACTTACACAACTCAACACCAAAAAAATAATAATCCAATTAAAAATGGGTAGAAGACATGAACAGACATTTCTCAAAGACATCCAGATGGCCAACACACATATGAAAGATGTTCAACATCACTCATCATCAGAGAAATGTAAATCAAAAGCACAATGAGACATCACTTCACACCTGTCAGAATGGCTAAAATCCACAACACAAGAAACAACAAGTGTTAGGATATGGAGAAAAAGGAACACTCATGTACATTTGGTGAGAATGAAAACTGGAACAGCCACTGTGCATTCTGAATTGATCAAATAGGCAATAATTCAAAGCAACAGAAATTACAATGTATTGGGTGATTGGAGCATATGGGTAGGTGAAATAAATGAGAATGATGCCCTATGCGATGGGTGAGAAAAATTAGGAACACTCTGTTATAAAATATCCACCCTAACTTTGAAATATAATAGTTACTTGTGGAGTTAGGTCAGTTGTAAATGCATGTTGCAAAGTTCAGATCAATCACTTAAAAAAATTAAACACATAGTCAATATGGCAATAAATGAGGGTAAGTGCAATCAAATACAATTCTAAATTAGAACCAGAGTAGGCAGAAACAAAAAAAGGAGAAAGAAACAAATAATAGGCTCAGTCAATAGAAGAAAACAGTTACAAACATGGTAGATACAGTTGAATAATATGAATAATCACTTTTAATTTAAATTGTCTAAATGTACCAATTCAAAGAGATTCTCAAAGTGAATTAAAACCAACAACTATATTTGTTGATAAAAACCTATAAATATAGACATAGATGGTTTAAAGAGATGGTGAAAAATACATTTTAATATTAATCAAAATAATAATTTCAAATGTGGAAGTGGCTATATTAAAAACAAAGAAGAATTCAGAACAAGAAAAATAATTAAGAGTAAGAGGGACAAAACATAATGATAAAGGGTAAATTATTCTAGAAGACAGCAATTATTAACACGTTTTCATCTAAAACAAAGTGTCAAAATATATAACAACTGGTAGAACTGCAAGAATACACAAATCCATCATTACAATTATAAACTTCAACACTCTTCTTCCAATAACTCATAGATCAAGAGGGAAAAAAAATTAGTGAAAGTTTAGTTGACCTAAACAATACTATTGACCAACATACCTAATTGATATTTCTTGAATACAGAGTCTAACAATAGAATACAAATTTTTAAGTTTACATAAAACATTCACCAAAACAGACCACATTCTAGCCCATGAAACATACTAATAGATTTAAAAGAATAGAAATCATACAAAATATGTTCTCAGGCCACAATGGCATTAAAGTAGATATAATAATAGGCAGATAGCTGAAGAACTTAAAAAACTTCTGGAAATTAAATAACAAATATTTGAATAATAAATTGGCCAAAGAAGTCTCAATTGAAATTTAAAACCAAGTTTCAATGAAACAAATATGAAAATACAACCAATCAAAATTTGTGGAATGTAGCAAATTCAATGCTTAGAGGGAAATTTAGAGCATTAAATGCAAACATTAGATGCATATTACAATTGTCTACAATCATTTCAAGAAAATAGACTAGAGGGAATACTTCCTAATTTAGTCTATGAGGTCAGCATTACTCTAACACTCAAACCAGAAAAAGACATTGTAAGAAAGGAAAAGTACAGATCACTATCTCTCATGGACAAAAATGCAAATAAATAAATAAATAAATAAATAAATAAATAAATAAATAAAGTAAGTAAGTTTGTTTGTTTGTTTATTTATTTATTTATTTATTTTGAGAAAGAGATCAGGAGAGTGGCAGAGAAAGGGAGAGAGAGAGAGAGACAATCCCCCGCAGGCTCTGTACTGACAGCATGGAGCCTGATGCAGGGCTCTAACCCATGAACTGTGAGATCATAACCCGAGCTGAAACCAAGTCAGATGCTCAACTGAGCCACCAGGTGCCCTACAAATATTTCGAACACAATATTAGCAAATTAAATCTACCTATGTATTAAATATACATACATATATATACAAATACATACATATATATATATACACACGTATATATATACATATATGTATACATATATGTGTGTGTGTGTGTGTGTATATATATCTCACAACCAAGTGGGACTTAGTCCATGTACGTAAGTATAATTCAACTTTCAAAATGAATCATTTGATGTAATCTATCACATTAACAGGCTAAAGAACAAAAATCATATGTTAATACCAATTAATACAGGTAAAGCATTTTGCAAAATGAGTTTTGGAGTTTCGGAGGAATTTAAGAGTTTGGAGGACCCCATAATGTAACACAGAATGTGAATGAAGAATCTAAATGTGTTACCAATGTGTGAAACATCACTAAGGGGTGACAAGAATAAGGTGATGACTTACTTGTTAAGTTAGTAAGTAACTTCGGAAGTGAGCCTAATCTAAGAATAAAAGCAGGTGGAACTGTACATAAAAAATGTACTTTGGCTGATAAAATTATTTTCCGTGGTAATATGCACTAACAATTCTGGAACCAATATGCATGCCTACTGGAATTGGACAATTAAGTAAATGAATGGGAGATGGTGGGAACAATGTTTCTCATGGTTGGGATGGGGGTATAGAGATAAGGGGGAAGAATAGAATGATTCATGTGGTAGTGAAGGATTTGAGGTGGACATATCAATATGAACTCATTTATTTTAATATAGATGCAGATGGTTACATATAGAAATATTTGTAGATACTTGTATATACATGGATTAGTATACATACATCATACATTTTCTTGATGTGTCAGCTAACAAGAGTCTTTATGTAACAACTCTCCAGTATTAATGAGCACAACTAGCACCCAGATCTTGGGTTTCTAATACCATCCTCCAATGAAAGTAATGGCCCCTTTGAAAAATGGCTGATGCTAGGGTGAAGCAGAAAACACACAAGATGAATTTGAAGCTTTTTGTAGTGCCAAATAGTAAGAAAGTGCTCAAAATAAAAAACAAACTGCATATTGATTGGGGTATGTCAAAGGGACATAGAAGCCAAATGGAAATTCTCCCAATGGACAAAGTTAGAAAAAAATTTGAGCAACAAAAGAAAATACTTTTAGATTGTATCTTAAAGTATAAAATAAATATCTGTGACTTCATATTGATATAAGTAAATGATTGAATATTTAATAAAAAAGAGACAAATCTGTGCAGAAGAATTCCAAATAATACATGTAAACATTCCACTCTTAAGGAAGGGCTACATAGTTGCCAACTCCTTACTATAGGCTATGCATGTGACTTTCCTCCAATGAGTACAGTATGAAAGTACAGTATAGAAAGGGAGGGGAAAAGAGCAAATTACAGTGCAGAAACCTAGCAACACTACCTCAACCAGTGATCAAGATAAACTTTTATTACATTGACAGCATATTCCCTTGATATGATGAAATGGCCCGTTAGCTTTGTGTTCTTCTTCCCCCAAACCTATATTCCCAGTCTAATTATCAGACAAATTCCATTCTACAAAATACCTGACCACTACCCCCTTAAACTCATCAAAAACAAGGAAAACCTGAGAAATTTCATAAACTAAGAAGAGCCTAAGGAGATGTTACAACTAACTACAATGTGATATCCTGGAGGGGATCCTGGAACAAAAACCAAACAAACAAAAAAAGACAGTAGCCAAAAATTAATAAAATGTAAGTAGCATGACTTTCATAACAAAGTACTGATATTGGTTCTTTAATTAAAACAACGTTAAGAAATGTATCAGACTGATGTAACATGTTCTTTAAAAAGGGGAAATTAGGTATGGGGTATATGTAAACTGTACTTGGGAAACCATAAGCTCACCAGGTATAGAAATACACGTGGCTCATACTAAGCAGAATGCACTCACTGCTCTTTGAGAACTTGCGGTATGAACTTGTTCTGCTGATATATGATCCCCTCTTTCTTGAACAATATGCCTTAACTCTTTAAAACTGAACCAGGACTGTTGGGAATTGATAGATTAAAATACTCTGTGTACGAGATTATTTTTTTCAAGAACCTCCTGTGAAATCATATTGTGTTTTTGAAACCAGAATTCTAAAAGTGGATCTCTATACCTATCTGTATGAGAAACACCTATTATACTTGTTAAAAGGCAAGGACCTGGGCTTTCCTACAGTTTTTCTGAATCAGAATCTCCAGGGTTTCTCTTTGAAAATACCAGATATCATCTTAAGCTGTCAAATGGCATAACTTATAGAGATTTAAAAATAGTGATGTTTGGGTCCCACCCTAAGAGAGTCTGAGTTAATGGGTCTGGAGTGTCAGTTGGGCATGATATTTAAAAAAAAAAAAAAATTAATGTTTATTTATTTTTGAGAGAGAAAGAGGCAGAGAGCGAATGGGGGAGGGGCAGAGAGATAGACACAGAATCCGAAGCAGCTCCAGGATCTGAGCTGTGAGCACAGAGCCCAAAGCGGGGGGGCGAGGGGCGGGGGGCGGGGGGGGGGGGGTGGCTCAAACTCAAAAACTGCAAGATCATGACCTGAGCTGAAGTTGGATGGTTAACCAACTGAGCCACTCAAGTGCCCCGGCATGAGATTTTTTTAAAACTATCCACAAATGATAATAATGTGCAGCTAAGATTAAGAATCACTTTATAACAGTTCCCCAGGTGGTTCTCATGCATATAGGGTTTGAGAATCACTGCTTTTAAACAATTTCTAAGAAGCCTTTCCTGAACCAAGCAACCTTGAAAAATCTACTCTGTCAGGGCTCTGATTTGCAAAAACTAGATTTAAATATTTCCCTAGATTTAAATATCAATGTAGGAATTCAGGCTATCTAATTTTGTAAAATGTTTCCCTTAAAGAGTCTAGTTCATATACAATCTTTCATTTAACAAGATTCTACCACATATTTAATGAGCAGCTTTTTGCAGTGTTCCAACTCTGTCTTTGACTCTCGTTCTAGCATTCATTCATATCAGCTACTGGTTCCTGGACCCTGAACTGTAGCCCCTAGACTGGATTCCGTACAGCTCTAGTTCTTTTCACTCAGATGAATTACTCCAGCATCTTTTGTTGTTGTTGCTCTGAGTTTTCTTCATCTCCCTACACTCAGGGAACACAACCCCTTTCATCCTTCCCTTTTGAGATATGCTTTCAAAAAAACATGTTAATATGGCTTATTTTCAACTTAGAAGGGATATAGGTCACAGTCATTTCACTTTTCCAGAAGAACTGATATTTTTAGCATCATGTTACACTATGGAATGAACAATTTTATAAAATAGCAGGTATTAACAAACAATGAACATGTGGGAAATGAATATTTTGATAATTTGATTTTGATATTTTGAAATTTATCTAATTTCTAGAAATCATACCTTATCTTATTTACATGTCTATACTCAACTATCAGGGTATATAGCATGGAAAGTTTGAATGTCTTTTTTTTAACTAAAGGAAAAAAATTCCAATTATTAAAATTTATTTATTTTTAACATTTATTTATTGTTGAGATAAAGAGTGAGACAGAGCATGAGTGGGGGAGGGGCAGAAAGACAAGGGGAACACAGAATCGGAAGCAGATTCCAGGCTCTGAGCTGTCAGCAGGGAGCCTGATGTGGGGCTAGAACTCACAGACTGCGAAATCATGACCTGAGATGAAGTTGGATGCTTAACTGACTGAGCCACCCAGGTGCCCCCAAATTTATTATCTTATTAGAAGAACAAATATTGTTAGAGTGTTCATACTACTCAAAGCAATCTACAGATTTAATGCAATCCTTATCAACATACCAACATTTTACAGAGAACTAGAATTTGTATCAAACCACAAACAAACCCAAAGAGCCCAAGAAATCTTGAAAAAGAAAATGAAACTAGGAGGTACCAAAATCCCAGTTTCCGAATATACTACAAAGCTGTAGTAATCAAAACATTATGGTACTAGCACAAAAATAGACACTGGCATAAAACTAGGTCGCTGGCTTACACCATACACACACAAAACAATTTTGATCAGTAGAACAAAATGAGACCCCGGGGGTTGGGAGACACCTGGGTGGCTCAGTTGGTCAAGCATTTGACTCTTGATTTTGGCTCAGGTTATAATCTCACAGTTCATGAGTTTTGCCACAAGTTAAGCTCTGCTCTGACAGATTTTGTCTTGGAATTCTCTCTCTCCCTAGCTCTCTGACCCTGCCCCCCGGAAAATAAATAAATAAACATTTAACAAAAAAAGAAACACCAGGTGCACCTGGGTGTCTCAGTCAACTTTGGCCTAGGTCAAGATCTTGCTGTTCCTGAGTTCGATCCACATCAGGCTATGTGCTGACAGCTCAGAGCCTGGAGCCTGCTTCGAACTCTGTATCTCCCTCTCTGCCTCTGCTTCTTTCTCTGTCTCTCTCTCTCTCCCTCTCTCTCTCTCTCAAAAATAAATACAATCTTTAAAATAATTATAATTAAATAAATTAATTATAATTAAAATACTTAAAATAAAATAAAATCTTTAAAAAAATAGAGACCTCAGAAATAGACCTACATTTATATGGTAATTTACTCTATGAAAAAGAGGGCAGAATATGCAATGGGACAAAGACAGTCTCTTCAACAAATGGTTGTGAGGGGTGCTTGGGTGGCTCAGTTGGTTAAGTATCTGACTACTTCTCAGGTCATATCTCATGGTTCATGGGGTCAAGCCACACATCAGGCTTTGTGCTGGTGGTGTAGAACCTGCTTGGGATACTCTCTCTTCCTCTCTCTCTGCCCCTCTCCCTTTGACCTACCCCCAAAAATAAGTAAATAAACTTCAAAAAAAAAAAACAAAAACAAATGGTGTTCAGAAAACTGGACAGCAACATGCAAAAGAATGAAACTAGGTCACTGGCTTACACCATACATAAAAATTAACTCAAAATACATTAAGGACTTACACATGAAATCTGAAACCACAGAAATCCTAGAAGAGAGCACAGCAATAATTTATCTGACATAGGCCATAGCACATTTTTCTAGACATGATACCTAAAGCAAGGGTAACAAAAGCAAAAATAATCTATTGGGACCATATCAAAATAAAAAGCTTCTGCACAGAAAATGTAACCATCAGAGACAACTAAAAAACAACCCACTGAAAGAATATATTTGCAAATCACATCTCTGATAAAGGGTTAGTATTCAAAATACATAAAGAACTTACATAACTCAACACCAAAAAACAAATAATCCAATTAAAAAATGGACAGAAGACATAAACAGACATTTCTCCAAAGAAGACACCCAGATGTCTAATAGATACATGAAGAGATGTTCAATATCATTTGTCATCAGAGAAATGTAAATCAAAACCACAATGAGATATCACTTCACACCTGTCAGAATGGCTAAAATCCATAACACAAGAAACAAGTGTTGGTGAGGATGTGGAGAAAAAGGAACACTCATGCACATTTGGTGGGAATGAAAACTGGAACAGCTACTGTGCAGTTTCCTCAAAAAATTAAAAATAGAACTATTATATGATCCAGTAATTCCACTATTGTGTATTTACCCCCAAGATACAAAAACAAAAAATTCAAATAATATAAACAATTGAAAATGATATATGCACCTCTATGTTTATTGCAGCATTATTTACAATAGCTAAAGTATAGAAGTAGCCCAAATGTCTATTGAATTAATAAAGAAGAGGTCACACACACACACACACACACACACACACACACAATGGAGTGTTACTCTGCCATAAAAAAGAATGAAATCTTGCCATTTGCCACTACATGGATGGATCGAGAGAGTATAATGCTAAGTGAAATAAGTCAGTCAGAGAAAGACAAATACCATACAATTTGACTCATATGTGGAATTTCAGAAACAAAATAAAAACAAGTGGACAAAGAAAAAAAGGGAAAAACCAAAAAAAGCAGACTCTTAACTAAAGAGAACAAACTGATGGTTACCATAGGGAGGTGTATGGTGGGTTGGGGGAGGATGGGTGAAATAAGTGATGGGGATTAAAAAGCAAACTTATCATGATGGGCACCGAGTAATGTAAATAATTGTTGGATCACTATATTATACACCTGAAACTAATATAACACTGTATGTTAAGAACACTGGAATTAAAGGGGCACCTGGGTGGCTCCGTCAGTTGAGTGTCCAACTTCAGCTCAGGTCATGATCTCGTGGTCTGTGAGTTCGAGCCCTGCATCGGGCTCTGTGCTGAGAGCTCAGAGCCTGGAGCCTGCTTCAAATTCTGTGTCTCCCTCTCTCTCTGCCCCTCTGCCACTTACTGTCTGTCTTTTTGTGTGTGCATGTGTGTGTGTGTGTCTCTCTCTCTCTCTCAAAAAATGAATAAACATTAAAAATTAAAAAAAAGAATACTGGAATTAAAAAAAATAAACAAAATTTAATATCATGCATGAATATAATGTGAACTTCTTTGGTCTGAAATGGAAATAAATTTATTTGCAGCCTTAATATATATTTAGCCGTTATAACTTAGGCATTATTTTAAGGACCTTTCATATGTTGTCTCAATCCCAAAAACAACACATAAGGGAAGTATTCTTTCTATTGTTATTTTATAAGGAAGGCAACTGGAGTACAGAGACTTTGACAAACTTTCACAGCACAGTGGGGCTAAAATAGGAACCCAAGTAACCTTCCCCAAAGCCTGTTTTCTCCTCATTGTATAGCTATGCTCCCTACTACAGTATACTCTTCCTTATAGTATTTTGAGAACATAATATGTCTCAACAATACTATAAGTAATCTGAGGTCTAGATACATCTTTGTTTTAACTTTTACTATGCCATAGTACCAAACATATAAAGTCTTTCAAATAGCAAGCTTTTAAAAAGAATGAACAAATGAAAAAAAATAGATACATGAAAGAGTAAATATGAGATACAGTTCTTATCAGTTCATATGGAAGCTTTATGGAAATATGGACTTGGATTCAGGAAAAAAAAGAAAAACTTACACACTTGCTGGTTGGCCAGTTGTCCTGACATGTAGTGAAGTACACCTCAGTTGTCAGGGGCATCAAGCATGATGTCACGGAATTTTTGGCTTCCTTTGTTGAATTAATTTCACATTTAGCTCTTGGGATTACTATGGTGTAATTGTTTATCATATTTGGAAGCTCTGACACAAGCAATAATCTAACTGGAATATAATTTAATAAACAAAAAACAGGTGTGTTTGGAATATCTGCTAAGATAAACTTTATTAAATACATACTCTAAGGACATTATATATAAATTCTTCCACATTTCTAACAAAGTTGGCCATTTATGCATCCAAAAAAAAAAAAAAAAAAGTAAAGGAGTAAATGCTAACAGAATTTAAGCCAATGCATGACAATATTCTTTATGTAACCACAAAGTCAGTTCATTAGTTCCTTACTTGCTATTGTTCATTCATTCATTTATTCATGGACTTTTAAGAATGGACATGAAACAGAGAGGTGCCATTTTCTACTTTTTTAAATAGAAAAGTTGTATGTTGAAATCAACACTACAGCTCTCAGCCTCCCAGGACAGACTTTTCAAAAAAGAGAGTATGAAGTCAAAAGAGAAAATTACTGATGCAAATATGATGCATACATATTAAAAAGTTTTTAAAAGGTTCCTTTCTTCCTTGAAATGAGGCACCTAACTTCCCAACATTTCTAAATAATTTTAGGCTCAGCAGTGCCCTCCAGGGTGAATATGCTGCAGCCAGCATTGCAGCCTTGTGGAGCCCAAAGGAGAGCGATTTATCACTTACTGATCCACGAGGTAAATAGAGGTTATAATCAATCTGTACCTTTCAGCACACTCTAGGACATTAGAATTCATCCCCAAAGGGAATATGCTGCAGGATGACTATTCTTTAAACAATTATAAGGTAGAATTCTACCTAGAAGTAAAAGAAACAACAAAAAGGATGGAAAGTAACTGTAAGGATGATTTCAATTACATGCAGGTATTTACGTGTGTACATATATATGTGTTATAAAAAACACAAAAAGGGATTGGTTTTATTTCCTCGAAAAACAAGATAATATTATAATCAATGAAAAAATCTAATAAGATGGGGCAATTTGTATGACATTCATACATGTCTTCAAGTTTTACTACCCTGTTCCATTGTAGCTATACATATAGTAATGATACACATTGAGAATACTGACAGAAGGAGATATCCATTATATAATTTTTATCATTTTCTTTCACCAGGTCTCATGTCTTGTCTTAGGGTATACTATGAATTTGTATTTTTCAAAATCCTGCTTTCATCTTGTTTTACACTGTTTACCTTAAGTAATTTCTGTTGGCTCCTTTTTCTTTTATTTAAATATTTATTTGGCCTCACGTCCAAGAAAAGGGGAATTAATGTTTATTGATAACAGCATCTCCTCGGGACTGTAAACACCTTATCTTGCATCAAATATATATATATATATATATATATATATATATATATATATATATATATCTCATAACATTATAAAGGTTTGCATATTTTACGTGTGAAGGAACTGGATATTCAATAGTTAAGATTCTGGCACTAGATAGGGCAACAGAGAAATATCTTTTGGGAGAAACTTACTAGTCCCTTTAACTCGCACCACATTGCTGACACACTAAAGTGTTTTCAAGGCACATGGAAGGCTGACTGAGGAAATCAGAGAATGTAAAGCCTTTAACCTTCTTTGAAATGAGGCCACATTTAGAATCAGAATGTTAGATAGGACTATAATATTTCAGATGCTTCTTTAGAATCCATTCATTGCTCCCTTCCATAGGAGGAGGAGTTTGTTGGCCAATAAGATAATGTAAAGTTATGTTTGTACAGGTAAATCCTCAATCATATTCTATGTCACAAAATTTTCCATATTTATTTTACGAAAGATGCCAATGCTAAGAGTACAAAGTGAATTTCATGATTTAACCCTTTTGTGCCATAATCACAAGCCAGTTTAAGTCACCAGGCCTTTCTTCAATTCCTCAAATGCACTTAACTTTTTCCATTCTTAGGCCTTTGTTCACTGTTTTCTCTCCTGGAAACTTTTCCACATCTCCTTGCCTACTTCTACTCTCCTTTGTTTAATTTTTGTTTTTTCTCAGCCATCAGAATTTAGCTATTATTTCACTTTCTCAAGGAAGCTGTCGCTAGTTCTCTATACTAAATGCGGTCACAGAGACACCCCTTAGGTTAGCTTTGCAGCTTTTTCGCAGTTATAATTAAAATATTGACTCCTTAAAAACTTTACTAAAATTATCCAAAATATTAAAAATGCCTCAGGTCTGGTTTTCTTTAAATACTCTCCTTTAATGTGAAGATAGCCCTCAAAACAGCGGTTGCAAACTAGTGATGCAGCATGCAGATGTATTTGCTAGGCTCACACAATGTTTAAAAATGTGATTAGTTACTAATATGTGAATAATTAAAAATTTAACTGCAAAAAAATTTCCTTTCCTAAAATTCAGAAGGTCTGACACATCTAGAATCTACTTTCCTGAATGACAATAATTAACGAGAAACATGTGGCCTCTGTACCATTTTAAATGGAACATTTATAAAATATATTTCTCATTTACCACTACTCCTGGCTGGTTTTATGTCTGACTTTCTTGTCACATTTCCATTGCCTCCATGTCTTTTGCAGGCACTTGAATAGCCAATTCGGCCTGGGAGGTTTATATGTGAAATCATTATCTACCCCTAACCCCCAAACCAGTGCTCTTCATTTTAATGTACATATGGATCCTGAGGAATCTTGTTAAAATGCAGATTTTGATTCAGTACATAGAGGTGTTGGGTTCCGAGAGTTTGGACTTCTAACATGCTCCTAGGTGATATGCTGAAGCTGTTGAAACATGAGCCACACATTAAATAGGAAGGCAGAGCTACATGTATCTAGGTGAAAACGAGATTCATGTGGAATTGCTCAATAGAATCAGGTTGATCCTACTATGAGGGAAAATAATGAGGATGGGTCTGTGGCCTCGTGTCCTGACTCAGGGAGATAGATTTGAAGAATTCTCTGGAATAAGGTACTCTGAGCTATGTGAATGGAACGCAAAAGTGAGTAGTACTGAAGGAAGGAGTGTCCTTGGGTACTAATGGTAGACTTGGCCTAGATCACAGGCATATATTCTGTCTTGACAATGGATTGACAGCACTAAGAGTTCTGGATTTTTAGGGAGAGTTCTAGAATGCATGGCACAGGTCGCAGAATATGGTAAATTGTGCCCTAAATGGTATAAGGCTCCATTGATAGAGAAATAGAGAAGGTATATAAATGTATTTTCTGTTTATCTGATTAATCGTGTTATAACTTAGAGAGCAGACAGAGTAATTATTAGGTATCTAATTGTTGTATGATTATTTCTAAATAATACTGAGTTTAGTCAGCAGCAGTACTGTTTAGCTACCATGTGTTGAGTTACTGTCATGAAGGATCACAATGTTCTTGGTGATTACCTCTATATGTTGTGTCATGGATGGAGTATGTGTGTGTTGGGGGGAGGTTTGAAAAATTAGTGACTCACAGTATCATTCCCTTTTCTCAGTCTCTCTACCTCATTTCTTTCTTGCCTAAACTGACTTACATAAGAAACAGATGAAAAATAACACATGCAAAATGTGGTAGACAGAAAAGGAGAGGGGGAAATAAGGAAGAACACATGCCTGAATTTAGTTTGTGGAAAAACAGTGAAGAGAAATTATGGGGAGGGTTGTCTATATAAAATCAATTATTAATTATGTTTTGGAGAATAATCACTGCTCCTAACTTTGCTCTTCAGAGGAATTCAGAAGACATAATATAGTTATTCAAGGCTTTGAAGTTAGAACAATTTTTCTTCATATTATAACTAAGCCATTATGGAACTTAAAGGAAGCAAAATCCAGTATAATTTTATTAATTAAATACCTAAAACATATTCTTACATATTGTGAATGCAAAATATATTTATTAATTAGCCATTGATTTAAGTTAACATTTTTTCATAACTGATAGGTTTATGTAATGACTAATTTTTTGCATGCAACTTAGGATATTTGTGTTAATGTTAAAAAATGAAATTATTTTTAAATGTGGAGACCCTCAGTCCAGGGATAGGCATGGTGTATATACCATCACAAAGGATTTCTCAATTCCATATCTGATGTTAATATACTGAGCTCAAAACCACACCATAGAATTTAGGAGTTGGTTAAATTTTATATGAGATATATATATATATATATATATATATATATATATATATATATATACACACACACACACACACACACACACATATATGTACTTCATATTGGAAATATCTATAGATAATTTATAATTATAAAACTGATTCACAAATATACTACAAATGTAGAAAATGACCCAGTGCTGAAACACAAAAAGATTAACAAGATGAAAAATATTTTTGATTTTAATATACAGATTCTAGACAAATCAAGTAGTAAGTCTTATTGATAACAAGAAACAAGTGAGTATTTAGGACAAGTGAAGACACACAAATGCACACACACACACAGTTTTTTGAATAAGATCTAGAAAGTAAAATAACATTTGCAGTTCATTATTAAACTTTTATCCAAAATGTCCTCCTTTAGAGACTTATGAGCAGAAGTCACAGAAACATTTTTAAAAAGTTAATAATAGCTAGAATATCTAAAGGGGTATTCACTGTTCCACCTGCACTGTCTCATCCTTACAAGACTTAACTATGTGAACACATAATCTGTGTTTCTTTCTCCTTAACTGACTGACAGATTTTGTTTTGAAGAATCCATAGTGAGATACTTCCAGGGAAGTTTGAACAACTTTGCAAGAAATAAATAGAGGAGAACTTGAGTAAGTGTCACAGGTAATTAAATCATTAGCGAAGTTTTAAGAATCTCATCCGGGGCAGAAATTATAGTCGTGGCTTCTTTATTGTGGTGGAAGTTAATTGTGCCCCCAGTAAAATGTCTGAAAGGGAGTTTCTAATGGTTCCTTGCCCAGCTCCAATCTCAAAATAGTTCATTTGTTTGTGTGCAGGAGCACGTAGAACAGAAACATCAAAAACTTTACAGCTTATAAATAAATTCAAATTAAATGGATTATCTCCTTTTTAAGTTTTTACTACGTATTTTAAATTAAAAGAACGTATTGAGGTAGGAGAGAAACGTGAAAATGTATGAGAAGTATATTGTTCTTGGTCACTTCTTTTGGAGAAGGCTTCCCAGTGATTTTTCCATAATATTCAAGCTCTTTGGGATGGCTTTTACAGAATCTCTCCTACAAAAGACAGCCAAGGTTCCCATCATTGCCATTTACTCAAGGATCATTTATTTTCCACCTTGTCTACAGTCTCCATTTCAATGTTATCACTGTTGAGTAAATTGTCCAAAAGCAACAATCTGTCATTCACCAAAAACAACTTCAACCCTCTCAGACATTTAGAGGGAATATATCTGGAGCACTATGGAATATAATTTGCAAAACGACATCGTGGCATCCTGAAATCTTTTGTTCACTTCACATGATAGGTCATTTCTCTGAAAGTAGTTATGTCATCACTGCATTGTGGCAGAGTTCCAAGAGCAGATCCTTATAGCTAGTTGAGGTCACTTGGCAAACCTGCTGACAATTCCTGGCCATGGTGAGATTCATCCCAGTGACAAAGTAAATATTCATTTGGAAACACAGACATTGAGCCCTACTGGCTAGGATATATTAAAAGAGTGCAAGTACCCATATAGAGTTCTATGATAAGATGAAATTTAATTTTTCCATATCCAAATAAATGACCATGGAACAATCATATAAATACTGAATGAATGATTGATTCATTAAATCATTTATTCCCTCAACCAAATTTATGGAGTGCCTTCTACACCACTGCATCAGATATAAAGGGAGAAGGTCAATGAATTAGTATCAAACAAATATCTTGCCTGTCAAGAGTTATGCAAGAAATGTGGAGGGATATTTAGCAAGAAATACAAAACAATTTCTAAGAAACTATTTAAATATAGATCAGGGAGGTGTGGTCTGGGTACCTTTTTCATTCTTGAATCATCTTGTGATCTCAAAGGTAACTATGCAAAGGCACCACACGTCACAGAATCCCCAGTGGTGGACATCTGTTACCTCTTGGTAGGGCTCCCTAAAAGGGGAATATGGATTCTTTCAGGAAGTGTATTAGATCTGTCCACAAAAGCATGGGATGTCTTCCGGGGGAATGGAGGCCAAGACTTTTTATTTTACCACTATGTCCATGAAGAGGTTTGCTGTCAGAGCAGACCCTATGTCAGTGAGAAACATGCGCATTTTGTGTAGTTGTTTGCTGCTTCCTTTCCCGACTTTCCCCTATGATTAAGGAATAAAATTTCACAATAAAATCAATATTTCAATCATAAAAAAACACCACAAACTTCCTCTATGACTGATCAAACTTGATAAATCCAGCCCCATCAACCCAATACCCACTGCAGACTTGCCTTCCTTGCACTACTGGGCCCCATACTCTCCTCCTCTGATGAAATTCACATTCTAAATTGCACAACTGTCTAAAATTAATTAAGGAAGGCAAACTTGATTTTAAAGTATTTCAGTGGCCCACTAGTAAGCCCGCTCTTTTTATCTTAAGACATATCAACAATTCTGGAATGGATTTTTTTTTTTTTTTTTTTTTTTTTTTTTTAGGAATCATGATCTAATTCATTCCTCTTTTGAAAAGGAAGACAGGCTAGTTAGTAGCAGGTAATTAGCACTGTTAATTTCTGATTTCATGTTCCAGAATTTTAAAATATATGCTTAATGGAGCATCTGAAGGAATCAAGTTAGAAGATAGAAGGTGGTTGAGAAGACATACTTGAAGAGACAATGGCATTTGACAAGTACTGCAAGCCAGTTAGAATGAGAAAGAGAAAAAGAGAAAGAGAAAGAGAAAGGAAGGAAGGAAGGAAGGAAGGAAGGAAGGAAGGAAGGAAGAGAGAGAAAGGCAGGAGAGGACTGCTGGCCTAGTTAGACATTTTCAATTTCACTTTACTTGAAGGCATGAACAATCTAAATAAAAGGTAAGAGAGAAGATGTCACTTGGTTAGAAGTTAGACAAATCTTAGTAAGTCCAGACAATTAACCATTTGGGAAAGCTGTTTGCCTTCATGAACTTCAGTTTCCTAAGGTCTAAAAACAGTGATCAGTTGTTGTGAGGATTAAGTAAGATCATACGTGCGCAACTATGTATTCATAATAGATCCATGACAAACATTTGAATCCTTCCTTGTTCCCCTTAGTGCAGACAGCTTGTTTTATATAATTCTGAGACAATCACCACAAGGCCCCAAAATTTCCTATTAATTTTGCCCCTAAAAACCAAATCTATAGAACCCTGAACTGAATACACCATGGAAATAATACTTTCCAAATAATTTTTATCCTTGTACCTAATAGAATAACTTCTGAATGTATTCTCATGAATCTAGATTCTTTTATATTTTTTGTGTTTGTATTGGCAGATCAGTGGTGTGAGAAAACATATTGGAGCTTTGGGCAAAATAAAAAAAATCAATAATACTGATAATATCTCCATTGTAATATCTCACTTATTGTTCATTTTTGCAATAATTTTGATTTGAAAAATGTTCTAATAAGTATTATTATCTTGATGACTGAGTCTTTTGGAACCTCCTTAAATTGTGTGCCTAACATAAATATCTGACTTGCCTTACCCTAGACCTGGCCCTGTGTGAGATGTTTTTAGATGCAGATTCAGATATTTTGTTTTTGTTACTTTACACTACATTTCAGGATGAACCTCACCAGAGTATATTCTGTGAAATTAGCAACAAGGATCGAGGTGAAAAAAAATTACCACCAGAATATAAGTGGGATTAGTTTATCCTAACCAATAAGGTGGGATCCCTGGAATATTCTCCCTTTACTTTTATTATCTTCAGTGTGACTCCTTTGTGGTCTGCAGCCCAGTGTTTGAAGGCCCCTGAAGGTGTGTGCAGTGAAGGTGGTGCCACTGAAAAACCAGGCATCTCCTCTTTTTGTTAAAACACGCCTAATGCTTCATGTTTTTTCTAACAATAAATTATGATTCATTGAACATTTATAACATATTGGCCATTGGAATATATGTTTTTCCCCACCTTGTTTAATTCTTTCAAAGAAGGCAATAGGAAATTATTACTAATAACATTTTAAAAATGAGCATTTAACAGTTGAACAGATTTAACATTTACAGTGACAAATCTAAAATTCATAGTGACCAACCTATCAAAAGTTTGTTCTTTGAGTCAAGTCCCAAATATGTTAGCCTTGCTCAAGCAAAATAAAATTGGAAGAAATAAGACAAATTAGGAGTTGGAACTCTAAACTCTGGAAATAAGAATTAGACTACAGACTACTATGTCTATAATTAACAGATCTTATGATCCACACAATACCAGAAACAACATCCTAATTAAAGTATTAGAACATTGGGGTGAAAAAAAAACCAATGCAACAACAACACACACAATAAAGTAAAAGTGTAAGCACTGAGAATAGAGAAAAAGACATGAGGCAAGGATATTATTGTAGAAGAGAAAAACTGGCCAGGTTCTAGGGAAATCCCAGGAGCTCATATTGGCAGAAGTTGGAGAATAGAACACTATGATTATTCTAGAAAAGATACAGGCAATTAATCAGATGGAGCTTGGCAAGCTGTCTGCTGATTAAAAGCCAAATAGAAAAGGGGCATAATTATCAGAGGGTAAGTAGATGATAAACCATCCTTGTTTACCTGGGACTGAGAAGATTTTTCCAGACATACGTTACACAGTACTAAAAGCAGGACAATCCCAGGAAAACTGAGACAGTCTCAGGCAAGCCATGATGATTGGCCACTCTAGAGTATATTAGAGGTCCTAAGTCTTAGCGATCGATACACAGAACTGGTGGAACTGGATGAGGCAAGCAAAGTCAAGTGTACTAGATTTGGAGATGGGAGGACAGGCAAGTCAACTGTAGGACAGGGCAGATTCAGAGATGGAAGTACAGACAAGAGCGTCAAAGGTCTTAGTCATTCAAAACTCCATTAGGCTAATTACGAGATAATACATGTACACAATGCTGCAAAGTAAATGATAATGAATTTCATAACAGGAATAGAACAAGGGTTATGGGCATTGAGAGGGTAAAGAATTGCCATTTTCAATGAGATGAGAAAGGACACATTAAAACTGGGGTTTTAAGCATGATTGGTTTGTTATTAAGCAGATTTGGAAGAAAGTCAGAAAAAGAAAATATGGTATTAGAATGTACAGGAGATGTACAGGTTATACACTGGATTTGACTTTTCATTAGTAGAATTTGAAGGTGAAATAGAGTTTGTAGAAGACAGTATTTGGAATTAAATTTGGGATTTGTGTTTGATGTCAAGATAAACATTTCAGATTTTATTCATCAAACATCAATGAACCAATCATTTGAAAGATTTTGATCAGGGAAGTGGGCAATAATGCTGACCTATGCTTCCAAGGATTTTGTATCCACAATAGTGAACAGATAGATCTGGGATAGGAAGTCACTGGATACACAGAGTTCTTGCAAAAGACAGTAATAATTACACAGAAAGTGAGAAGAGACAAAGGCTTGAAAGAACCAGAGAAGGATAAAAAGAATAGGATAGTGAAAGGATTAGAATTCAAGGCAGTGTGGCAAAATAAGATAAACTCAGACTTCAGAAATCGACAAGCTTTGGCTGATGTCTCTGATTCTCAGCTTACTGAGGATCTGATGAAATGGCCTGACATACTGACAATATAGCCTCAAGAAGAAATCTCAACTTTTCAAAGCCTCAGATCCTATACATAAAATATATATAATATGACCCATCAGAGGCCTTTTGTTAATTATCAAATATGACAATAAAGTCCATATTATAATACCCAGTACCTAGACCTTTAGTGAATGATGACTATAATACTATAAATTAATAGAAATTGGTTAACTGATTGAAGATGGCAGTAAATTGTATAGAAATGTCAAAGATATTTTCAAAATTTTAAAGTTATATGAGATTCCGCAAAAGTTCATAATATAGCTATTGAGGGTCTCTCTGTATAGTTGTAAATAACTTTCCTGGTTTCAAGCCCCATCTTCCCCACATTCTAGCTCTATAGACTTGAATATTCACCTAATTTTTCCAGTTATTATATGAGGTATACACACAGAAATTGTAAATATATATATATATATATATTTATTTCATATATATATATATTTTTTTTCATTTACTAGTTGGTATATATCCTGCAAAATGCTCATATTCCTAAACTTTCTTAGGACTAGATTTTAGTATCAGGCATGTCAAAATGAAAAGAATCATTCTCTAAAGAAAATGACTCTCAATTTTGCAACATATAATAGGTTATCAATAAAGTTATGATGCAGTGCCTGAATGGATGGTACTGAATTAAACCGAGGAGATGCTCAGACAAGAAAGGCTGTACTGTAGGATGGGTATTCCCTTGGCAGGTTAATGGAGGATTCAGGGTTTAAGCATCAGCACATAGCAGGGTTCATTTGATGGGATTCTTAAATAGGAATGTGTTTGCAATACTCTATCCAACCTATTCCTTAGAGCACAAGCGCCTTGATCTGTGATAAAACCCTGTGGAGTCTTTCTCTTTTCTAGATTCATAAGCTGATTCTACTTATTGCTTGGAGATCCTGATGATGGGGATTTGCATGTTAAGGTGTTAAAGTGGGACCAAAAATTTTCCAGGAGCAGTCATGCGACACCAAAGTTGTAAAAACGTCTTGAATGATGGCAACTTAAAAGACCTAATGGTCCAGGCTAAATGGAAAATAAACCTGAATATAGTACAGAACCATTCCCAAGAAATGTTGGCTTTGAAGGAAGTTCATTTTGCATGCCACATTGGTCCTCTCTGAAGGTGATTTTTTTTAAAAAGAGGCAAACTGAGGACATCCTGTGCTTTCCACACAGACGATAGTAAAAATTGAGAATACCAGTGCTCACATTGGAATTTCCATAATGACTAGAGAATATATATCCATATGGCTTGGGAATGTCCCTCAGCCAATAACTCATAGAAGGAAATTATAAGTGCACTAAGGGGCATCGTTAACAATGATATTCTCTTAACCTTACAGCAATGTATTTCAGTTTATGGAACTTATACCAGCATTTACAGATCTTTGGGGAAAGTACTAAATATGGGTTTAATCACCATGGTTAGATATGTGAATGACCAGGCTGGTAAAACTGTTTTTGAGAGTATACTCCTTCTTTTAATTTCAACAGGTGTTGGAAAAATGGATCTGCATGGAATATTCATGCCTTGTATAAAGATATCTATCTAGTAAAGAAAATGAAAGGTGCTCTATAAGAATTCATTACCAATATGAATATATTAAGAAAACCAAATTGTTGGTTGCTAGCATAAAATTAATTGTGCTTTGTTAAAGTTGAATTCACAATACAATTGTGAAGACATTCATAAGATGGTAGGCATTTATTGGATACAACAGCTCAAGCTAACACATTTTTATGAGAGGTAGATATGATTCAATTATTTGCTGTTAAGTTACATTTCCTCCCCTCCTGTCTAAAGCAGTTGCCTTAGCAACACAGGTGCCCAGATGACTCATCATGCATATTGTTTTGTCTTTTCCTCTGCTTTGATCTGTTCTCTAATATGTCAGGTTTAAAAAAAAAAAGAGAGACTTTAAGAAAATGCTTTGGGGACATTCACCAAGAAACGACCCTAGGAAAGGGCAGTTTTAGATACTTTTTTCTTCTCCCACCACATGCATTTAATCATAATAGTCATGCAATGTGGTCTGTATACCCTGCTCCATTCTCTATCCATCCTTCAATGTTTAGTTCATCTGGCTCTTCCATGAAGTTCCTTGGTACCATATTTGCTCAAATCTCTACTGCCCCTGAAGTTTTGTAACAATTCATAAGTGGACTATTGATCTGCCTTGTCCTGTGGTTATTGTCTTTTTTTTTTAAATGTATGATAGTACTGAATAGGGCTATGATAGAAATAAGCAGTTTGAGATATGAGCACAAAGGAGGAAAATCTGACCCAGTAAAGCCAAAACTTGTTCAATACTCTGGTGCACAAAGGAATAGTTATCCTGGATGGAAACAGGCCATTATTGTACATGAGTTCTGCTCATATATATAAGCAAAAGATGTCCATTTTAATAATTTTCCTTGCTGGCTAACATAAATGGTATCTAAAATGTAGTAGGCACATTTGTCTAAATAATTTCAGCAGAGGTTATTGCCAGGAAAGGATTTTGGGGTCTGGACTTTACCTTTACTTGCTACAACACACACAGCCTGAATTAAGTGGTTAATTAGTTGCTTATACATACATTATACAGAACCTACACTTAACAAAGGCATAGAGTGGATGGGTACCATTTTTAGCATAGCTCTATTCCCTCTTAGCAATCACTTCTTCTCAACAAAGTTGCAGAACTTTCTGAGTTTTTGAATATGGCAATTTCTTTCTCATTACCAGCACCTTATGCTAACAATGCCTCTCTTTCCCCACTATCCCATGACTGTGTCATCCCCAGAGAGAAGTCAATCTTCACTACGGTGGCATGAATATCGCTTGCCACATGTTTAGCACATTCGATCTCAGACATAGCACATTTATATTTAATAAATGTCCAATGGCATAACTTGATGGTGTTATGGGGGATTTGTGGACAAAAGACATTTTGGAGCACACTAAATCATATAAACGTCTTTCTGTGGCACCATGTTTTCCTCTGCTACTAATCTGGCATTACAAGTGAAGAAATATCAATTGTCTAAGGCCAACTCAATTTTGGAGAATGGAAATTTTGCATTTTCCTTTCTTTTCCTTCCTAGAAAGGATTGCTCCTCTCACATGGACCACACCAAGTACTCTTCCTAGGAGAATGAAACATCACTTAGGAGACTGAATTGAGATGGATTGAGAATTCACTTTATTAGAAGAAACACCTTCATTTTTCTCATTAGTAAATCTAACTAGACGGTGCTATGCAGTCATGATCATATTCATCTAGATCTCACATCTTTGCAATGCAGGACCAATGGGATGCATAAATATTACATGAATGTGTTCTAGTGGTAACTATAAAGAAACGCAAATAATTTGGGGCGCCTGGGTGGCACAGCCAGTTGAGCGTCTGGCTTCAGCTCATGTCATGATCTCACGGTTCGTGAGTTTGAGCCCTGCATTGGGCTCTGTGCTGACAGCTCAGAGCCTGAAGTCTGATTCGGATTCTGTGTATCCCTCTCTCTCTGCTCCTTCCCACTCATGCTCTCTCTCTCTCTCCTTCAAAAATAAAAACATTAAAAAAAAATAAAAAAAGAAACATAAATACTTTGCCTAAATCAGCACATGAAACATACACTTTGTAGAAACCAATTCTTCAGTTAAAAAAAAAAAAGTGGTAGGTGGAGTCATGTTACTGTACCACTGATTGAGTCCCTTCTAAATGCCTGAGATCTAACTCCCTTGTTCAATTTGTCAACTTGTCTCCCCAATACTCATTTTTGGTATTAAAAAAACACATGACTTTTATTAAAATACTTGTCTATGATCCTTTATGGATGTCTTTATGCTTTATTTTCCTTCTACTTCCTGTAAAGTGTGACATCTTAGCTCAGTGGAGGTATAAAGTAATTCAAGACTACTTGCCCTTCCCTTTCTCTACCTACTCATAGGAATGTGTTTGTATACCAAATATGATGTCACAGTCTAGTTCACAAAAAGATAATGATGTTAGAACTTAGTGCTATATCACGCTGTATTCCCTCCCTTAATGCTCCCAAGTACTGAGTGGGTGGTAAGAGGAGAGGTTAAGTGAGTATTGGAACATCAGACATTAGCGATTATCTAATCACAACACTGAATCTCATGGCTGAAAAGTCAGCTCTTTCCTCAACTTCTTTCAACTCTTCTCATTTATGAAATAGGAAAATTTAGTTTGTGTCTCGTTTGTCTCTAGTAATATCACTGTACCACTTGCTAAATAAGTCTCTATAGTTTCCTTATCCTTAGAGAAGAGATAATAAAATATCCTCCCTCAAGCAGTTGTTGTCAGGATCAAATGTGGCATCGTACACACATAAAGTATTTAAAAAACAGAGTGCCTCACACATAATAAATGCACAAATTCAATGAACAATTATTTATATCATTATAATTTTCCTTTAAAATAAATGAAAGGCAGACTCCAGACTCAGAATGTTAGGCATGCAGACAGGCATCAACATCTTAACTAGAATTCAAGAACTTATTTTCCTTCCAGTTTATATTATGGTTTACTACTATGCAAAACATGTTTTCTGTTTGTGGATGTCCTATAGTGTTTTCTTTATGAGTAAGTTTATTTCAGCAAAAAGTGAGTCAATAAAAAGAATATATGAAATAAAGCATAATTCAGTTCATGCACTAATATAGGAAAATCTCTGAACAAAATGACTTACACTTGGGACTACGTATAAACGGTATGCATGTTACTCTTTTTACTGTCATGTGCTTCCCCATATCCCCAGCACCACACCCTTGCATCTATCAGTTACTTTGCTCTCCTGCCTAAAATGCTTCCTCATCACAGTTTGGTTCATCTTCTCCAGGAAACCACCCCCATTCAACCTGATGTGTAATTACCTTCTTGTTTTGTTGTAAAAGGGCTTTGTGGTCAAACATCACTATGGTCACTCCTGACTGTGCCCCTTGCTAGATGTATGATTGTGGGAAAGATACTTCACAGTTTCATCAGCATTAGTGTAAAGAACATAAAGTCAATGACTATTTGTATGTTAGTGGTAAGGATTAAATGAGATAAAATATAGGAGACATTCATTAGCTAAAACTTCAATAAAATTCAATAAAAGTTCAATGGTATGATGGCTATACTTGTATTTTAAAATTGCAACTGTTTTAATTTTCCTTCCTTCATCCCTTCATCTTCCTTTTACATCTATTCTTTGAACATCTTCTCTGGGTAGGGCCTTTGCTTACTACAGAAGGTCCCCAGACTTACACAGTTCGACTTACGATCTTCTGACTTTACAATGGTGTGAAAGTGACACACACTCAGTAAAAACTATACTTTGAATTTTGAACATTTCCCAGCACGGTAATATGTGGTATGATACTCTGGCATGAGGCTGGGCAGTGACAGCAAGCCTCAGCTCCTAGTCAGACATGTGGTCACGAGGGTAAGCAACCAATACAACCTGTACTCATACAACCCATAAAACCACTCTTTTTTTTCCCACTTTCAGTAGAATGTTCAATAAATGATCGCATATTTAAAGCTTTATTATAAAATAGGCTTTGTGTCACATGAGTTTTCCCAACTGTAGGCTAACATCAGCATTCTGAGCACATTTACAGTTGGCTAGGCTAAGCCATGGTGTTTGTTAGGTTAGGTGCATTAAATGCATATGTGACTTAATGACATTTTCAACCTACAATGGACTTATTGGAAAGTAATCCCATTGTAAGGAGAGGAAGATCTGTACTTTGTAATATAGACAGAACAATTTCTGCTCTCTTCCCGAGGTCTCTCACCAAAACCATATTTATTCATTTAATTTTTGTTTACTGAAGCCTTAATTTATATCTCCTTTAAAAGTTTTTGAGTTTGGTTACAATAAAAGACATTTAAAATAAGCCCACTTACATCTCAATGTTATGTTCAAATATTATATGGAGGGAATGGGATATAAATATGCCAAATACTTCGGCTAATAGAATTACTGTAATTGGACATAAATTTAACTGTGCAGTCTTGACAGCCTGGGCACAAGGGGCAATTGAGACAGGTTACATGTCTGATGAGTATTTTCAAAGTTTGGCTAGACATGACTCTGGGCCCTGTAAACTAAAAGTGGCTTTCAACAAGTTGGATCAGGGATAGTTGATCTATAAATTACTTCCCTAAGTGTTTCCTGTTGGGAAATATTTGTCATATAAGCATGGTAGAATTTTATTAAATATAACTAAGTCAGGCTACATGTTTTGAAAAAAACATTTGTCCAGCTTGCCACTGTTTTTGTGTTTTCTTATAAAACATTCAACTATAAATTGGAATTTGATATATCGCCCACCAAGTGACCAAACTGAATGCATAATGCAATATTTGGAGCTGTGGAATAATTTTTGGATAGCTGATGTATCAACAAACTAATTCTACCCATTTGTTTAGTATTTTACAGTTTACAGAGTGCTTTGGAATATATTATCACTTTTAGAAACACAGCTGAAATATATTAGAAAGAGCTCTGGAGTTGAAGTTAGATGATTTGCATTCAACTCTGCCCACCGCAGCCTTATAACAGCTCCCCCTATTTTTGTAACTTCCTCTTCCTGACTCATCCATTCAGAATGATTCTGCAGATAGGCATCTCCAAGTTAGCACAAATTTTGATGATTAATTCTTTTGTAACTTTCTTTTTTATTCCTACAAGGAATGCTGGTATAGGTTATAATAAAAAAGAAAATGATTAAGTTCCTAGCCAACCATATGGTAAGGTTATTCCTTGAGGTTTTTTTCAGTCCACGTACCACTGACTTCACATAGTGTTCTGGAATCCCTTCATCTTCTGATCTTCTCAGTCACCCTCCCTCTTGAAACTATACCCCCCTGCACTGCTGGCTCCATTCTGGACAGAAGTGAAGAACCGTCATAGAGGTTGGTGTTGACCGTTAAGAACAAATGAATCATCAACTCTGGTCTTTCAGATAATATTGGTCACTTTTGATATAACTGCTATATATCCTTTTACTAAAATCCTTCTGTCTAGTTTTGCTGCATTGCCAGCGACAACTTCCTCCTCCTCCAAAGAGTAATAGAAGGGAAAACAGAGAGGAAAGATGTGTATGTGCCCTTCCCACCCAGTAGACAGAAGAGACCTTGGAGGGAGAACCAGTGTCATTCAATGTTGTTGTTTTATCATCTATGTAACCCCATTTGAAATGGGTTTTCCATAATGTACAGTAAGAATATGAAAATTGATGAATTGATGGTGTACTTTATGAGAGAAAGAATACTTTCCCTGGGTCCTAATTCTAAGAGGGTTCTTTTCATTTTATTGTTCAGGTACCTAATGCTGATTTAATTGTGATTTGTAGTATGTGGCACAGTATGCTTATAGGTACCTGATGTTAGGTCAGTATATATCTCTCTTTCTATCGCTGGGTTTATCTCTATCTTTATCTAGTTTGTTTTGTCTTCCTCTCAGATCCCCCACTCCCATTCATTCTTTACATACACCTTCATAGGCACCAATTCATTCTATTGAATATTTGTAAAATATATGGCAATAATTCATTTGTTTGGCTTAGTAAGAAAAATATTGTGCTATAAATCCTGTCTCTTTATTCCTTTTATATCTTTTTAAAAGATGTACCCATTCTGTCCTATATCTTTTCTTCCCTATATCCCTTTGAACTTGTATTTATCTAATAATAGATTAAATTGAACATTTTATATTCTCATGTCCACACTATTTTTTAGACAATTTTTTTCAGAGTAGTTTTTGTTTTATAACAAAACTGAGGGAAACCAACAGAGATTTCACATATATCCTCTGCCCACCCCCCCCACTCCCTGCATAGCCTTCCTCATTACTGACATTCCCTACCAGAGTGGTACATTTTTTAATCAAGGAGCTACATGAAATTACCATGAAGCTACACTGACACTTCATACAACCCTATGTCCATTGTTTATATTATGGTTGGCTCTTAGTGCTGTACATTTAATGGGTTTAAACAATGTATAAGGACATATATCCATGATTATAATATCATACACAGTATATTCACTGTCTTCAAAATCCTCTGTGCTATACCTATTCATCTCTCACTGGCCTCTTCCCCACCCCTGGCAAGCACTGATCTTTTGATTATCTTCATAGTTTAGCCTTTTCCAGAATGTCTAATAGTTGGAATCATATAGTACATAGCCTTTTCAAATTAGCTTCTTTCACTTATTAAGATGCATTTAAAATTCTTCCAGGTCTTGTCATGGCTTGAAATCTCATTTCTCTTTAGTACCAAATAACATTCCATTGTATAGTACACCAAACTTTATCGGTTCATGTTCTGAAGGACAACTTAGTCACTATAAACTTTCCTATAAATTTAGTTGCTATAAACATTCATGTGCAGACTTTTGTTTCAACAAAATACATAGTTTTCAACTCCTTTGGGTAAATACCAAGAAGAGTGATTGCTGGGTCAAATGGTAAGAGTGTGTGAAGTTTTGTAAAAAAGACTGCCAAACTGTCTTCCAAAGTGGCTGTATACCATTCTACATTCCCCTAAGCATTGAATGAGAGTTCCTTTTGTTCTACATGGTCATCAGCATTTGGTACTGCCAGTGTTCTGGATTTTGGCCATTCTAATATGTGTGTGGTGGTATATGATTTTTTTAATTTACATTTCCCTGATGGCATATGATGTAAAGCATCTTTTCATATGCTTATTTGTCACCTGTATTATATCTACTTTGGTGAGGTGACTCTTAAGGTCTTTGGGCCATTTATTAATTGGATTTTTTTCTTACTGTTGTTTTAGGAGTTCTTTTTATATTTTGGATAAGAGTCTTTACCAGATGTGTCTTTTGTATGTATTTTCTCCTAATCTGTGTCTTGCCTTCTTTCTAATTCTCCTGAGGTTTCCTTTAGCAGAAAAGAATTTTTTTTTTTTTTAATTTCAATGAAGTCAGGTAATCAATTTTGTGGATGTGGCCTTTGGTGTTATATCTACAAAGACATCACAATACCCAAATTCATCTAGGTTTTCTCCAATGTTGTCTTCTAGAGGTTTTATAGTTTGGCATTTTACATTTTGGTCTGTGATTCATTTTGAGTTAATTTTTAAGGGTGTAAGATCTATATCTTGATCGATTTTTTTTTTTACATGTGGATGTCTAGTTATTCCAGCACCATTTATCAAAAGACTACCTTTGCTCCATTATATTGCCTTTGAAACTTTATCAAAGATCAACTGACTATGTTTATGGGGACCTATTTCTGGGATCTCTATTCTGTTCTTATTGTTCTGTTTATCATTTCATCAATACCACACTGCCTTGATTACTGTAGCTTTATAGTATGTCTTGAAGTCAGGTGGCCTAAATCATTCGACTTTGTTCTTCTCATTCAATATTATGTCAGTTATTTTAGGTCTTCTGCCTCTCCATGTAAACCTTAGAATGAGTTTGTCAAGATCCACAAAATAACTTGTTGGGATTTTTGACTGGAATTTCTTTGAACCTATAGATCAAATTGAAAAGAACGGACATTTTGATGGGCATTAATCCTCCTGCTCATAAACATAATCTCCCCATTTATTTATTTGATTGCATTCATCAGAATTTTGTAGTTTTATTCACAGAATTCTTATACATATTTTGTTGTAGTTAACTTAACTATTTAATTTTGGAGGGAGTGCTACTGTAAATAGCACTGCATTTTTAATTTCAAATTCCATTTGTTCACTGTTGGTATAAAGGAAAGCAACTGACTTTTGTATGATAACTTTGAATCTTGCAAACTTGCTATAATTTCTCATTAGTTCCAGGAGTTGTTTTTGTTTGTTTGTTTGCTTGTCAATTCTTTTGGATTTTCTATATAAACGTGTCATCTATGAAGACAGTTTTATGTCTTCTTTTACAATATGTATACTTTTATTCAAGCACTACTTTTTAATAAAGATGACTACCTTTATGAGGGCTATTTTTCCTTCTTCTGCTTTTTTAAAATGTTATATGTTTTGTCTTTCCTTGTTGGTTATTTTTTTAAGTTTGTTTGTTTGTTTGTTTATTTATTTATTTATTTATTTATTTAGAGAGAAACAGAGACAATGCGAGTAAGGGAGGGGCAGAGAGACGGGCAGAGAGACAGGCAGAGAGAGAGAGAATCCCAAGCAGGCTCCACACTATCAATGCAGAGCCTCATGCAGGGCTCAAACTCACAAAACCATGAGATCATGACCTGAGCCAAAATCGAGAGTCAGATGCTTAACAAGGTAAGCCAACCAGGAAACCCATTTCCTTGTTGTTGATTTTAGAAGTTTATTATAAATTCTAAATAATTAATTTATTATTGGTTTTAGACATTAAAATGTTTCTCTATTCTGTCAGTTGTCTACAATTCTGTTTGCCATTTGTTGAAGAAAATTCTTAATTTTGCATGAGTCTTTATGTAGGAATTTTTAACAAAATGATGGATACTAATTTCAAAGTTAGTTTGGCAAAAGAAAAATGTAAAACATTTTATATTTCTGATTCAATCATGAACCTTAAATACTGTAAGCACAGAGTTGAGGCCCTATCTACTTAAAACAGATGAACAGACTGAATCTATTTGTTTTGATAGCAGATTGCTTGCTTTGTTGGCATTTGTCCATCCATTGTATAATCTATTACATTGCTTCCCATTTGCCTTTGTTGTTATAGATTCTATTTCTTCAAGAATTATGCTATGAATAATCCATAAAATAAAATCCATAAAATAATTATAAAATAATGAGAGCTAAAACTTAATCAGAAATACAAAAACAGATATGGAAAATCATGAGAAGATACATGAAACAATAATCTAAGGCAAAACAAAGTCATTTTAGCCTACAAAAAAAAGAAGAAAATATACAGTTGATTACATAATTTTTAGAAGGAAGAAAAGGAGTTAAAACGTTTTAAATTTTGTAGTTGAAATTTATTTTCTAGTAGCCAATAACCAAAGTTATCCCTTTGGACTTTCTGATCAGATGTAATCTTTTTTTCCAACTCAACAATCTCCAAAATCCTTGAAAACATGAATTAACCACTTTCCTTTTTGATTCCATGGCATGTAAGCCTCTACTCAAATTTTAAAAGCCTTTTAACCTATCATATTTCCTTTTAGGCAGGAGTTTTGAAGGAGGAAATAACTCATTTCAAGAACCAATAGTCAAAACCACATGATGCCAAAATAATAGACTGATTTGTACAATACTAGTGAAGATGGTATCAACCTGGATTTTAGCGTCATATTAAACCCAGGAAAATATTAATAATACAATATAGATGGTAAGACTTGGGAGGGAAACACAATAGTTCCATCAATTATTATAAAAACTCTCAAGTATAAGAATTTGATTTGTACTGAATTGTTTCATAGGAAAGAAGTAGATGCAGACAAATTTTAGCTTAATTTAAGAAATAATATTATAAACCTGGAACGGCTCAACAATAAAATAGACTGATTCAAAAGACAAGGAGTTTGTTACAAAAGTCAAGCTGACCCTGGAATCCTAGTGTTAGGAACTGGAAAAGACAAGGAGAAAATGGGTGACTTGGAAAAAAAAAATGAAGACTTATATATGGTAATTTTACTTTCCAAAGAGCTGCTCTTCTTTTGGACAGGAAAGTGATGGAAGGAATTAGGTCTTGTTTAAAATCATTTATAATGCAATCATTGCCAATTTCTGTATCTCTCTTTCTCCTGCTCTTTCTTCAAAAGATTCAAATAACAAGTATCCTTGGTTCTATTCTCCCTTCTACTCTTACCAAATCCATGCTTATAAAATAATCTGTAACTAAATACATAAATAACAGTCTTTGATAATATTTGCACTTTACCTAAGATGAAAGTTTGACATGAAATTAAGATAATGTGATGCTGGCGTTGTTCACTGAGATTAGAACTATTAGAGGAGGTCAAATGCCTAGAAGTAAGGCTTAGGGCATGTTAATAATGGAAGTGCAGTTCTAATTTTAATACATTTGTTGCCTCCTGCTGCCACAGGGCCCCTCCTGAAGTGGATCACCTAAGGAGAAGCGAGCTAAGCCTGCCCCTCCTGCCCCTGTGCACCTTGCCTACCCAACCCAGCTAATATGCCAGATCCCCAGCACCACAAGCCTGGCAGTGTGCAAGTAGCCCAGACGGGCCACGCCACCCCACAGTGAATCCCGCCCCTAGGAGAGGGGAAGAGAAGGCACACACCAGTCTGACTGTGGCCCCAGCGGTGGGCTGGGGGCAGACATCAGGGCTGACTGCGGCCCCGCCCACCAACTCCAGTTATACACCACAGCACAGGGGAAGTGCCCTGCAGGTCCTCACCACTCCAGGGACTATCCAAAATGACCAAACGGAAGAATTCCCCTCAGAAGAATCTCCAGGAAATAACAACAGCTAATGAACTGATCAAAAAGGATTTAAATAATATAACAGAAAGTGAATTTAGAATAATAGTCATAAAATTAATCGCTGGGCTTGAAAACAGTATACAGGACAGCAGAGAATCTCTTGCCACAGAGATCAAGGGACTAAGGAACAGTCACGAGGAGCTGAAGAGTGCTTTAAACGAAATGCAAAACAAAATGGAAATGACGACGGCTCGGATTGAAGAGGCAGAGGAAAGAATAGGTGAACTAGAAGATAAAGTTATGGAAAAAGAGGAAGCTGAGAGAAAGACAGATAAAAAATCCAGGAGTATAAGGGAAAAATTAGAGAACTAAGTGATACATTAAAAGAAATAATATACACATAATTGGTATCCCAGAGGAGGAAGAGAGAGGGAAAGGTGCTGAAGGGGTACTTGAAGAAATTATAGCTGAGAACTTCCCTGAACTGGGGAAGGAAAAAGGCATTGAAATCCAAGAGGCACAGAGAACTCCCTTCAGACGTAACTTGAATCGATCTTCTGCACGACATATCATAGTGAAACTGGCAAAATACAAGGATAAAGAGAAAATTCTGAAAGCAGCAAGGGATAAACGTGCCCTCACATATAAAGGGAGACCTATAAGACTCGTGACTGATCTCTCCTTTGAAACTTGGCAGGCCAGAAAGGCTTGGCACGATATCTTCAGTGTGCTAAACAGAAAAAATATGCAGCCGAGAATCCTTTATCCAGCAAGTCTGTCATTTAGAATAGAAGGAGAGATAAAGGTCTTCCCAAACACTGAAGGAATTCATCACCACTAAACCAGCCCTACAAGAGATCCTAAGGGGGATCCTGTGAGACAAAGTACCAGAGACATCGCTACAAGCATAAAACATACAGACATCACAATGACTCTAAACCCGTATCTTTCTATAATAACACTGAATGTAAATGGATTAAATGCGCCAACCAAAAGACATAGGGTATCAGAATGGATAAAAAAACAAGACCCAGCTATTTGCTGTCTACAAGAGACTCATTTTAGACCTGAGGACACCTTTAGATTGAGAGTGAGGGGAGGGAGAACTATTTATCATGGTACTGGAAGCCAAAAGAAAGCTGGAGTAGCCATATTTATATCAGACAAACTAGACTTTAAATTAAAGGCTGTAACAAGAGATGAAGAAGGGCATTATATAATAATTACAGGGTCTATCCATCAGGAAGAGCTAACAATTATAAATGTCTATGCACCGACTACCGGAGCCCCCAAATACATAAAACAATTACTCATAAACATAAGCAACCTTATTGATAAGAATGTGGTCATTGCAGGGGACTTTAACACTCCACTTACAGAAATGGATAGATCATCTAGACACATGGTCAATAAAGAAACAAGGGCCCTGAGTGACACATTGGATCAGATGGACTTGACAGATATATTTAGAACTCTGCATCCCAAAGCAACAGAATATACTTTCTTCTCGAGTGCACATGGAACATTCTCCAAGATAGATCATATACTGGGTCACAAAACAGCCCTTTATAAGTATACAAGAATTGAAATTATACCATGCCTACTTTCAGACCACAATGCTATGAAGCTTGAAACCAACCACAGGAAAAAGTCTGGAAAACCTCCAAAAGCATGGAGGTTAAAGAACACCCTACTAAAGAATGAGTGGGTCAACCAGGCAATTAGAGAAGAAATTAAAAAATATATGGAAACAAACGAAAATGAAAATACAACAATCCAAACGCTTTGGGATGCAGCGAAGGCAGTCCTGAGAAGAAAATACATTGCAATCCAGGCCTATGTCAAGAAACAAGAAAAATCCCAAATACAAAATCTAACAGCACACCTAAAGGAAATAGAAGCAGAACAGCAAAGGCAGCCTAAACCCAGCAGAAGAAGAGAAATAATAAAGATCCGAGCAGAAATAAACAATATAGAATCTAAAAACACTGTAGAGCAGATCAACGAAACCAAGAGTTGGTTTTTTGAAAAAATAAACAGAATTGACAAACCTCTAGCCAGGCTTCTCAAAAAGAAAAGGGAGATGACCCAAATAGATAAAATCATGAATGAAAATGGAATTATTACAACCAATCCCTCAGAGATACAAACAATTATCAGGGAATACTATGAAAAATTATATGCCAACAAATTGGACAACCTGGAAGAAATGGACAAATTCCTAAACACCCACACTCTTCCAAAACTCAATCAGGAGGAAATAGAAAGCTTGAACAGACCCATAACCAGCGAAGAAATTGAATCGGTTGTCAAAAATCTCCCAACAAACAAGAGTCCAGGACCAGATGGCTTCCCAGGGGAGTTCTACCAGACGTTTAAAGCAGAGATAATACCTATCCTTCTCAAGCTATTCCAAGAAATAGAAAGGGAAGGAAAACTTCCAGACTCATTCTATGAAGCCAGTATTACTTTGATTCCTAAACCAGACAGAGACCCAGTAAAAAAAGAGAACTACAGGCCAATATCCCTGATGAATATGGATGCAAAAATTCTCAATAAGATACTAGCAAAACGAATTCAACGGCATATAAAAAGAATTATTCACCATGATCAAGTGGGATTCATTCCTGGGATGCAGGGCTGGTTCAACACTCGCAAATCAATCAACGTGATACATCACATTAACAAAAGAAAAGAGAAGAACCATATGATCCTGTCAATCGATGCAGAAAAGGCCTTTGACAAAATCCAGCACCCTTTCTTAATAAAAACCCTTGAGAAAGTCGGGATAGAAGGAACATAAAGATCATAAATGCCATTTATGAAAAGCCCACAGCTAACATCATCCTCAACGGGGAAAAACTGAGAGCTTTTTCCCTGAGATCAGGAACACGACAGGGATGCCCACTCTCACCGCTGTTGTTTAACATAGTGCTGGAAGTTCTAGCATCAGCAATCAGACAACAAAAGGAAATCAAAGGCATCAAAACTGGCAAAGATGAAGATAAGCTTTCGCTTTTTGCAGATGACATGATATTATACATGGAAAATCCGATAGACTCCACCAAAAGTCTGCTAGAACTGATACATGAATTCAGCAAAGTTGCAGGATACAAAATCAATGTACAGAAATCAGTTGCATTCTTATACACTAACAATGAAGCAACAGAAAGACAAATAAAGAAACTGATCCCATTCACAGTTGCACCAAGAAACATAAAATACCTAGGAATAAATCTAACCAAAGATGTAAAAGATCTGTATGCTGAAAACTATAGAAAGCTTATGAAGGTAATTGAAGAAGATTTAAAGAAATGGAAAGACATTCCCTGCTCATGGATTGGAAGAATAAACATTGTCAAAATGTCAATACTACCCAAAGCTATCTACACATTCAATGCAATCCCAATCAAAATTGCACCAGCATTCTTCTCGAAACTAGAACAAGCAATCCTAAAATCCATATGGAACCACAAAAGGCCCCGAATAGCCAAAGTAATTTTGAAGAAGAAGACCAAAGCAGGAGGCATCACAATCCCAGATTTTAGTCTCTACTACAAAGCTGTAATCATCAAGACAGCATGGTATTGGCACAAAAACAGACACATAGACCAATGGAATGGAATAGAAACCCCAGAACTAGACCCACAAACGTATGGCCAACTCATCTTTGACAAAGCAGGAAAGAACATCCAATGGAAAAAAAGACAGTCTTTTTAACAAATGGTGTTGGGAGAACTGGACAGCAACATGCAGAAGGTTGAAACTAGACCACTTTCTCACACCATTCACAAAAATAAACTCAAAATGGATAAAGGACCTGAATGTGAGACAGGAAACCATCAAAACCTTAGAGGAGAAAGCAGGAAAAGACCTCTCTGACCTCAGCCGTAGCAATCTCTTACTCGGCACATCCCCAAAGGCAAGGGAATTAAAAGCAAAAGTGAATTACTGGGACCTTATGAAGATAAAAAGCTTCTGCACAGCAAAGGAAACAACCAACAAAACTAAAAGGCAACCAACGGAATGGGAAAAGATATTTGCAAATGACATATCGGACAAAGGGCTAGTATCCAAAATCTATAAAGAGCTCACCAAACTCCACACCCGAAAAACAAATAACCCAGGGAAGAAATGGGCAGAAAACATGAATAGACACTTCTCTAAAGAAGACATCAGGATGGCCAACAGGCACATGAAAAGATGTTCAACGTCGCTCCTTATCAGGGAAATACAAATCAAAACCACACTCAGATACCACCTCACGCCAGTCAGAGTGGCCAAAATGAAGAAATCAGGAGACTATAGATGCTGGAGAGGATGTGGGGAAACGGGAACCCTCTTGCACTGTTGGTGGGAATGCAAATTGGTGCAGCCGCTCTGGAAAGCAGTGTGGAGGTTCCTCGGAAAATTAAAAATAGACCTACCCTATGACCCAGCAATAGCACTGCTAGGAATTTATCCAAGGGATACAGGAGTACTGATGCATAGGGGCACTTGTACCCCAATGTTTATAGCAGCACTCTCAACAATAGCCAAATTATGGAAAGAGCCTAAATGTCCATCAACTGATGAATGGATAAAGAAATTGTGGTTTATATACACAATGGAATACTACGTGGCAATGAGAAAGAATGAAATATGGCCTTTTGTAGCAACGTGGATGGAACTGGAGAGTGTGATGCTAAGTGAAATAAGCCATACAGAGAAAGACAGATACCATATGGTTTCACTCTTATGTGGATCCTGAGAAACTTAACAGAAACCCATGGGGGAGGGGAAGAAAAAAAAAAAAGAGGTTAGAGTGGGAGAGAGCCAAAGCATAACAGACTGTTAAAAACTGAGAACAAACTGAGGGCTGATGGGGGGTGGGAGGGAGGGGAGGGTGGGTGATGGGTATTGAGGAGGGCACCTTTTGGGATGAGCACTGGGTGTTGTATGGAAACCAATCTGACAATAAATTTCATATATTGAAAAAAATAAAATAAAATCATTTATAATGCCATCATTGCCAGTTTCTGTATCTCTCTTTCTCCTGCTCTTTCTTCAAAAGATTCAAATAACAAGTATCCTTGGTTCTATTCTCCCTTCTACTCTTACCAAATCCATGCTTATAAAATAATCTGTAACTATATACATAAATAACAGTCTTTGATAATATTTGCACTTTACCTAAGATGAAAGTTTGACATGAAATTAAGATAATGTGATGCTGGCGTTGTTCACTGAGATTAGAACTATTAGAGGAGGTCAAATGCCTAGAAGTAAGGCTTAGGGCATGTTAATAATGGAAATGCAGTTCTAATTTTAACATATTTGTTGCCAGTGAAATTGTATCCATCCTTGTGAGGGCACGCTTGCATCCTCCTTCCTTAACACAGGAGCAGGGTGCACACACACACATCCCATTCTCTCATTATTTTCATCTAGCACATAGTTACTAAAGAATCAAAAATAATATCATGGCCAGAAATGCCTGTTTAAACCTCTAAATCTCAGTGATTCTGAAGAATCAGTATATAGTACTAATCCAGATCTCTTGACTAACAAAGGCATGAGTAAGGTAAGAACCCTCCCTGTACCCAAATTTAAAATGTGTCATTCACCTTCAGATACTGTTGCTTCTGGAAAGCCTTATATCTAATAATTTGTTTCCTTTGATTTTGTGGTGACGTGACACATAATGTGATTTTGCTTCCAGGAAATCGAGTATCAGGGCAGTGGTGTAGAAAACGGTTCATTTATGTGAAGTAGTTTTTGGCCTTCTTTATCTAACTCTATTTTCCAGTGTTAAATGCTGACATTATACTTTTGCTTAATGGGCCTCAGAATATCATCCTGGAAGTGATAAGGGACCAAATTTAGCAGGAGAAGGAACTAATGTGAGCTTTGAGGGTGGGGGCGGAGTAAAGTAGTTCCTAAATACTTAAAAAAATGTCATATCCAAATAAGCATTTAGATAATTTGAACCTAGAGAGAAACCCAAATCCAATAGGCATCCAATCTAGGGACAAAAAAAAAAAAAAAAATACAGCCTTTGGAGTATAAATAGTTAGTGGGGGAATCAAGGTCCAACTAAAGAATACCCTTAGAAAAAAGCTCATATAATAAATATAGAGTCTATAGAAAAGAAAAGACCTAAATATTTAGCTGGGTGTAGAGGAGAGCTTCTCCACAATGCTGGGTTACACATTGGAGGGAAACAGGTAAAATAACCTTACTCTCTAAGACAGAAGGTTAAAAAGAGCAAGTGGTAAGATTTGGCTTCAGCATGGGATACCCAGGAAAGCCCTCTAGCAGACATTTCTTAAAGTGTTTAATACAGCTGCCCAGGAGTATTTCTAACCAAATACTGCCATACTATGGGCTTATTATCACCCCCTGGTTCCTGAAGGGGAAGGTTAGTCTGCAGGTGCCTGGGTGCCCATTAGACAGGAGAAGGATGAATCTACACTAAGAAAAGAATTTATGCTGACATAGATTTTTCCCTGCACAATCCTTATAAACTAATTTTCTTTACATACCTATTATTATAAAGCATATTTTTGCTCTGTGTAATGAGAGTAACTTAGCTTTAATTAGTGTGTTGAATTTGTAGCTTTTATAATCAGCCTCACATAATTTCACGTGGGAGAAAGTTCAAGCATTGCCAGAAGCCTCCCTATATGTTCATCAGGTCAACTAGACTAGACGGACATGAAGGAAGTTTTGGTTGGCCAACTCCTTCCCTTCCTTTGACAGTGAAGTTCCAGCTACTCAATGGCTAAGAATCATTTCATTTTCATATGGTCACAAAATCACTGGAACATAGAGTTCTTTTTTTTTTTCCTTAAGACTGTAAAGAACATTGCCATTGTTATCTTTGTCATGTCTTAAAGCACTGTCTAAATTACCATCTGTTCAAAATGAATTATGGTCAAGAGTGTGTAACCCTTAATTTTTCAGGATACACTAATTGATACAACACATTTGGAGAGGAAAATTTTAAGATCGGAGTCACAAAATCTGGGAATATAAAAGATTAAAAGTGGATAGTAAAAAAGGAAAAAAAAAACACAGAAATCCTGGATTAAATTTGGGGAAAAAGTCTTTTATTAACTTTCTTAGTGGCCATTGCTTTGGTTCCAAAACAGTCACTTAGAAGCATACTTTTGTTGGCCTATTGTGAGTCTCTGTTCCCAAACAGTGTGAGTCCAGTGCTCCCTATGGGGAGAGGTGGACCTGAAAAGGAGATGACGAAAAGGTGAATGAAAATAATCTTCTTCACATTTTTAAATTGTTAGTTCTTGCCAGGAGATGGTTTAGGGAGCAGGAATCACTGTGGTTATCATGCCTGAAAATGCTGCTTTCTCTTCCTTCCCCCAGAAACCATATTTATGACCATCTTAATATCTTCTTGCTCCCCTCTCCTCACGTCAGCAAGTTGTATTTTTTGTTCTCCTTCTCTAGCACCTCCCGTGTATATAAATATATATATGTACATATACTTCACTCCACAGTAAATAATAGAAATAATAATAACACAATCTTGTTAACTATTGAACACTTGTTAAGCAATTCACATGCATTATCTTAATCAATTATCACAGAAATGCTGGAGCTCTCCATGTTACCAGAAAGGAGAATGAGGCTCAGAATAGTTAAACAATATTGCTCCAAGTTACACAGCAAGGAAGTAGGCTGAGGATTTGAACGGAGAAAAACCTGAGCTTTTGAGCACGGCTCAACACCTCTTCTGTCCATGTCACACTTTCTGCAGACACTAGTCCTAGTGTAAACTTTCCTAAGACCGCCACCTGAACCATGTCAGGTCTCCTTCTCATGGATTGTTCCCACCTACTGAAGGGAGCATAGTAGTGATCTGTATTCTGGGCTCTAGTAGCTGACTGTCTGAGTGTAACATTTTAGTAAAGTATATCAAATCTTGTAATGTCCCCTTTACAGGATTTTAAGAGTAACACTGAGTCTTCTTATTGACCCGCATATCTGCGATAAATCCTGGTTCATAGTCTTACACACAGTACTCACTGTACAAATATTTATAGGATGAGCTTACCTGAAAAAAGTGAATTTTTTAAAGACAATTTTGTTTACAAAAACAAGTCTAAGGTTGCCACGTTTTTTAATACTGATGGCATTACTAAGAGAACTAAACTCTGTTAAATGCTGTAGAAGAATACAAATAACAGAGAATGATGTAGTGGAATGATCAAAAAGACATAAAGCAAGGTCCATCTCTACTTTTCTGTGAAGGAATATGCTGTGGTGGAGAACTCAGTAAACCCCCTGTGTTGTAGTAAGTCATCACTCAAACTAGATAGTCTCTGTTGGACTGTCCTATCCTCTCTCACTCTCATTCTAGAGTCTGTACTCATTCGGTCTAGTAAAGACTTCCAGGATCTTCTAAATCATAAAATCTGTTTTAGGTTTTCCACCTATTTTTTGGGGTTCAGCTGGTAAAGGAGGAATTCTCTTCTCCCATGTTTCCAACCAAACCAGAAATTCTATTCAAGGACCAGGAATCATGGACACAGCCTTGCCTCACAGATGTGTCACACTGGGCCACCACTGAAAGTTTCGACTGAAGAATCCCACATGTACAATCTTGATAATTTACCTCTCTCAACGCGTTAAGACAAAAGATTTCTTAAAAAATCTACTTTATAGGCAAGAATGTATACTTATCACGGGATTATCACAGATAATTGAAAGTATGTTGATCTGCAAGGGTAAGTCTGTGGATGTATTTCTAGGGTACGTAAGTCCAGGGTACTGAACTGCCTCAGCTAAAATCACCAGCTACCATTCACAGTCTATATGATACTCAAAAACACATTTAATTTCTCTGTTCCTCCATCTGTAATATGAAACAGTAGCACTCATGTGATAAAATTGATTTGAAGACTCATGAGAAATTACTTGTGAGCAACATCTCCAAACATATAATAAGTAAGCAATAGAATAAGTATCAGATGTTAAGTTTGTTACTATAAAGTACTACCATGTAATTACTCTAAGTGTGGCTCTACACAGACAGAATGAGGCTAAGACACTGCTTCTCATAGTATTTTTTCTTTTGAAGGATATGAAAGAAAAAAAAACAAAACAAAAACCCTCTGCCTCCTGTAACTGGTGCTGGTGTAATACACTTGCTAGTTTAAGACTTGAAGAAGAAGGATTAGGAAGAAAGAAAAGATCTAGCTCACAGAGCAGACCCAGGGTGAAATGTCATAGGGGAGAATTTTTTTTTTTAAGTAGTCTCCATGCCCAATGTGGGTCTTTAACTCACAACCTTGAGATCAAGACTCACATGCTCTACTGACTGAGACAGCAGCCAGGTACCCCAGAAAAAATCTTTCATTAAAAAATATTAAGCATTTAAAATGTGCCAGGCTCTATGCAAGATGCTGTGGGATTGTATATTGTATATTGATAACTAAGCCATTCATGCCAGCACGCTCAAGGTATATATTTTCCCTTCTTAGAGAGAGACAAGCAAGAAAGTAATCACAACACAATGGTATAAGTACTCTAACATAGGTAAATGCAAGATCTGTAGAAAATGAAGTACCTAATACTTTCAGGGAAAGTGAGAATGCTTTATAGGTAAGGTGACACTGTCTGTACAAAAGGTTAGTCAGGTTGTCAGGCAGACAAAAGAAACCAGCATGTGCAGAGACAAAAGGAAGAAAAGGCAAGAGATTGTTATAGATTCAAAAGTAATTTGGTATAACTAATATAGAGTATATGGTGGATGGAATGTAAGGGCTTTTGTAGGAAGAGAGGCTGGAACTTAAAGCTGGGATTTATTATTAGAGATCTTACATGGAAAGCAGTTTGTTTTTAATTATACCTGCAAATTGCAAGAGGCTGCTGTCCTCAGAATTCAGAATTTACTTCTGACAGTGAAACGTAAGGCATATGAGTGAGGGAAGAGAACAGAGACTGGAGTTCTAGAGCAGCCCTTGTCCAAATGTTGTCCCTAGACCAGAAGTAACCACATCACCTGGAAACTTGTCAGAAATGCATACTCTGGGGCACATGGGTGGCTCAGTAGGTTGAGCATTGGACTTCAGCTCAGATCATGATCTCTCTGTTCCTGGGTTTGAACCTTGCGTTGGGCTCTATGCTGATAGCTCAGAGCCTGGAGCCTGCTTCAGATTCCATGTCTCCCTCTCTCTCTCTCTCTGCCCCTCCCTGCTCGTACTCTCTGTCTCTCAAAAATAAATGTTTAAAAATTCAAATTCTCAGTCTCTACCCCCAGAAATCCTGAATCAGAAACTCTGGAGTGCAGCCCAGCCACAGGTGTTTGAGCAAGCTCTCTAAAGAATTCAGACATTCACTAGTGTTTGGGAACTATGGTCCTAGATGGATTTGCTGATTTTATCCAGGTAGAATCATATGCTATTTCCCATAAGCAGAAGCAGTGCAGATCGAGTTTGAGAAATAGTCCTGAGGTTAAAGTGGGTCGTAATTGAGTAAGAGCGAGATGTAAGAATGAATTTGGTAGGTAGGGTCAATCAAGTCTATAAAGCTTATTAAGGAGATAGGAATATAGAGTGATGCAATTTGAAGGGACAGGGAAGGAGTCTGAGACACCATACTAGTAAAATGTTACAATCAGCATCTTGAGTGTCTGGCAGAAATACCTAACATGAGGGTGTGGGGAGAAACAAGAAAAATAGCTTTATTTACATCCTCGATTTCATCTTATTTTAATCTGCATCCCTCATGAGCTTCAGTGAGTTTTGGTATTGGTCTGTATGAAAATAATGATTGTTGTTTTTTTTTTTAATAGGTAGGGCCAAAGCTGGAGAGAAATTTGTGGAGATACATTATATTCCTTGAAATCTTGGTGTATAATAAATATAATTTCCATTCTCTTCCCTACAACACTGCTAAAAACATCCCATCTTCCACCAATTTACACAAGCCCAGATGTTCACGAACTCCACATATTTCATATGGAAGCTCTTTGTTTCTGCCTCTTAAGCCCTTGCCAATTCTCAGTTTGACAGTGTTCTTTTTCCAAGCAATTTGAACCAATTTTATATGTGAAACTTCATGAGACACTTCATCAAATTCTTTGCTTCAGCCCAAATATATAGCATTCAGTGCACACTCTCAGCCACTAATCTTATAATTCTATCTCAGTGAGTTTGACTGGCATGGAGCGCCTTCTCCTCCAGGTCACTTAAACATCCTATGAAACCCTGGGCTCAGGAATAGTGGGTCTCTAAGGTGGGGTCAGGGAAGAAGAGCAGGGTCAGAAACTGGGGACACAGGGGAACCCAGAGTAGTTATAAGGTGAAATAATCCTACTGAAGGCATTTGCAGAGTGGAGAGGGACAGAAGAACTCAACATTGCATCCACAAGGTGGTTACAAACACAGAAAGTGTTTTTATATAGTCAGCCCTAAGTATTATAATACAAAGCTAATCTCTTGTTTTTATCATTCTCCCTTAAGCTACAAGAAGGCAAGAGACATTTTTTTTCTCCTTCACCATTCTACCCTAAACGGCCAATGAAAATCTTATCACAAATTAGACACTCCTAAGTAATTTGTTTCAATGTATGAATGAATCCACCTCACAGATTACCAGCTCCATCCCTTCTAGCACTGACATGGTACCTCATATCCATAACATCACTCTGATAAATATATGTCACCTGCTGGATACTTCTGATGACCCACTACCTCACCTGAGGCTGGAAATCTTGCCATTGCATTTGAAAGGTAGAATGAGACAGTTTGTTAAACTTCAAAATATAAGGTGTTCAGCTATCTTCAAATGATATGAGAGAGAACAATAAAGTCTAGAGGATGCCAAGGATATCACATTTCTCCAAAGGGACAGAGAGTAAATGGTTTAATTTTTGCAGTCCATAAGTCTATGTTGCAACTATGCAACACTATGCAATTATAGCACAAAGTATCCATAGATAATATATTTGAAAATGGGCACGGCTGTGCCCCAATAAAATTTTATGTACAAAAACATGTTGGGGGCAGATTTAGCCCCAGGGCTATACTTTGCCTTCTTCAACAAGGACAGTCAAAGTCTTTGTTGCCTAGTCTTTGTTGAGCAGTTCTAACAGTGTAGCAAGATCTGTTGTCAAAATATTGATATCCATGTTCCAAATGAACATCCAAACAAGCAGACTCTTTGAGGCTAAAGTATCAATTGCAAAAATATGAATTCGAAAGCCATACTGCTAGACTTTTACTGTATGTTCTTGGCCAATAGACATACTTTCTTTAGCCTCTGTTTTCCTGTCCTCGAAATACAGAAATACCATGTGCTTTTATTTTAAGGCTCTTATGAAAATAATCCATGTGGAACATGACAGAGACTGGAATAGAGTAAGAACACAGGGCAAGGAGAACTGGAAAAGAAACTGAAACTCAAGATCAAGTGATTTGCTCCAAGTTCCAACACCTTTTTAAAAACATTTTTTTAATGTTTATTTATTTTTGAGAGAGAGAGAGAGAAAGAGTGTGAGTGAGGGAGGGGCAGAGAGAGGGAGACACAGAATCTGAAGCAGGCTCCAGGTTCTGGGCTGTCAGCACAGAGCCCAGTGTGGGGCTTGAACCCACGAACCACAAGATTATGACCTGAGCGAAGTCAGAAGCTTCAGTGACTGAGTCACCCAGGTGCCCCAAGTTCCAATAGCTTTTGACAGATGATGATATTCCACATATCCACCATCATGCTTTTCTATCAAGATATGGTCCTTTCCATACTAGGCAACAGTGTCCTGCAGTTTCAGAGGTCAGAGAAATGAGTTTACCCTTCTTATGTGACATGTACCAGTACAACTGAATCTATTCCAAAAATACAGCATGCCAATTGATGAAGATACAGATTTAATCACTGAGAACAATGTGCTAGGATAACTGTGTTGTCTTTCTAGCTAATGATCAATGTCAGGCAGCATATTCTTTTGCTTTGTTAACATCTGCTTACATACCGATTAAGAACGTATTTCTGGGTTTCAATCATTTCATGAAAAAAGTTAATGGAACATGAGTGGGGACAAACAAAATTGCTGTCTCACTGCAGCATACAAAGTGCATACATTATTCTGTTCCCTGCATCCTGAGGAGTCAACATTCACTATTTAGTTCCTTACTAACCTGACTTTCTATGATCTCCTGACAGAGAGGAACTCCAGATTGGCATGTGGAAACAGCCCCATGTTTCAGTGTTTACATGGTCATATCATAAAAGGTAAAGTGCAAGTAAATCAGATAGAGCTGCCAATTTGTTGCCATAGGCAGTTATTATGCTACATGCAAAATTGGAATTAGGGAGAAAAGTCTTGCTGACAAATGGAAGAAAAGCAACTCTTTTACATAAAGTCTTATTAAAACTTTTTAAAAAGTTCTATATAGAATCATCAACTATTAGAGTTAACAGATATCTGGCCTTAAAGATGACTGCAAAGCAGAAACAAACCGAGAACACAGGTCATATACCTCTAGTCTTATTTCTTTCTCCATTAAAGCTATGCTATCACATACATCATACACATCTAGTACACTTGAATATTTGGTGATAAGAATAATTTCAAATATTATTTTCTTTCTCAAATATTATTTTCTTAGTTTTATATCCATAAAAATTAAGTGAATTAAGATTATTTTTCATATGCACAAAATTGTTCAGTATTAAAAAACAAAACAAAACAAAACACTGTGACTCTAAACATTGCTCTTCTTTTCACAACTGAATTATGTCATGTTCTCTCAGAGCCTTCTACTCCGAGGCTGAGGTATCAGCCTGGGCAGAAGATGGAAATTTCCTGCATAGCAAAGAGGTTACTATTAAATTGACTTCTTTGACTGCTTTTAGGTAAATGATAGTTGTGTGTATTTCTTTTTTTATGTCAGCCCTTTATGGTAAGAGAGAGAATACTTAACTTGCAATCTACTTAACGTCACAAAAACCAGGCCATATTTGGCCTCGGTGTTTGTGTCTGCCAGAAGGGAGAAGACCCAAGAAAGGACCTGGAGTGTATTAAGAATCTGCCCTTTTTAGGTCAGAGATTCTGAGGTAAGAAGAAAGGGGGGCTGGCATATATAATGGGATATGTCCTCCTCTCCCTTTTTCCCTTACATGGTGGGAAAGGGGATAGGAAGATCCAGATGGCTGTGGGAAGTCAGATCCCTGCAGACCAAAGCACTCAAGTCTTACAAGAAATCCTGCAAGTAATTACTTCTAAAGAGTTGAGGAGCAGTGGTGAATGCCCTAGGAATGAAATGTCTGCATAGATTAGTCAAACGCCTTATTCCTGGCTTCTCAGAGATCTATGGAGGGCTGGGCCCCAGGAGTTGCAGCTTGCTTTAATGAGTGCCCTGCATAAGGCTTAGCTTCTGGTCCCAGAGGCCAGGGTGCCTATTGTGTAGGGGAAAAAAAAAATTCTACTCTACCCTCTTTGGGTCTCTGGCTGGTCCTAAGAATTAAATTCATAAAAGACAGGTTAATAGGAAAAAAGCATACAAAGTATATAGAATTTTTACACGTACATGGGAGTTTCCACAAGAGAATGAAAACCATAAGTGACCAAAGAAGGAAGCTTTTATACCTTTGGGAAAAGAAACAATACATTTTAAAGAACTGATAAGACAAAGGGGTTTGGGCTACAGAAGTAAATGATGAAAATGCAAATAGGAAAATAAGGATGAGAGTAACAATGTTTTTGTGTGTAGATTTCTTGGTCCCAAGAACCTCTTCTATTCTCTTGCTACAGGGGGGCATACCTTTCTTTCTTTTTTTTTTTCTTTAATTTTTTTAATGTTTATTTCTTTTTGAGAGGCAGAGAGAGGCTGGAGGAGTAGAGTGAGGGAGACAGGCTCCCTCTGCATTGGCAGCAGAGCCTGAGGCAGGGCTCGAACTCACAAACTGCAAAATCATGACCTGATCTGAAGTCTGGCACTTAGCCAACCGACCACCCAGACGCCCAGGGGCATACCTTTCATGTGGGAGTTTTATCTGCTGCTTTCAGGAAGATGGAGGATCAGAATTTCCTTTTCACAGGTACTATTCTTAAGTGCCTTTGTTTTAAAATAATGAAAATGCCAAAGTGACATATTTTTGGGGTGACATGTTCTGAACTCCTTCAGTGGCACAGCAAACATGAGCAAGTGCTCAGACCAAGTACTCTGGCAATGGTTCCAGCACTTCACCTTGCAATGTTACCTCGACTATCACCTTTGAGAGAGGGCTCTCAACTAATTAGTCCATATGCAACAGATAACAATGAAGATTCACAAAACACTGCATTCAAGTAAGAGCCTCTTCTATTCACAAGCACAAAATGTTAAAAGTCCCTGTATATACCCAGGTCCCATGAAGGGGATTTAAAAAAAAAGGACAGAACTCAGGGATGAGTAAATGTTCTAAATACACTGAATCTTCTATAAGATTTTATTTAAGCTATTTATTATAAAAAATAGGGGTTTCAACATCTATAATTTTATTAAATATAATTAAATATTTGGAAATGTATAAGGCTAAATTATTACACTGAAATATTTTTAATTTTTTTTAACGTTTATTTATTTTTGAGACAGAGAGAGACATAGCATGAATGAGGGAGGGGCAGAGAGAGAGGGAGACACAGAATCGGAAACAGGCTCCAGGCTCTGAGCCATCAGCCCAGAGCCCGACACGGGGCTCGAACTCACGGACCGCGAGACCGTGACCTGAGCTGAAGTTGGACGCCCAACCGACTGAGCCACCCAGGCGCCCCATATATTTTTTTTTTAAATAGGAAGAAATAAAATGTTTTTGATTGGGAAATATAACTGTCTCAACTAATCTGTGGGACAAGGGTCACAAGGAAAGGAAGATTAGCTACTTAAGTGAATGAAAAAATATGGTTAGTTACTAGGTTTTAGTAACTAAAAGAAAACAGATGAGCTGGATATACCCATAAGATATAACTGGTTCCATAAACTAAGATAGTTTAATTTAGGGAAGGGTGAAAGTAATAAAGCTCATGACATCATTTCTATGAGACTGATACCATTAGTGTGTATTTTAAGTAATGAGGTTATCATTCCCATTTTATATATAAAGCCATTGAGGATCAAGGTCATTAAAAGATGTTGTTAGGACCACCTATTTGAGTTTTGACTTATTTGACTACCTGAGATAACTGCAGAATATTTGAGAGTATGAATCTCTAGAACCTCTCTGTAGTCTACAATTTTGGGGGGTGAGTCAAGTGCCCACAAACACTGAAATAATCAAATATATGTACATCATACCTATATATCAAAATAAATTGGATTTTAGATTGTTTAATCTATCTGTATTAATATAAGGGAAGATATTTGTCAAACTATAATGCTATGTCAATTTCTGGAAAGATTTTTCACATTAAAAATGTGTTTCTTTCTGTCTTTCTTTCTTTCTTTCTTTCTTTCTTTCTTTCTTTCTTTCTTTCTTTCTTTCCTTTCTTAATGCTCAAGAAAATGATAGGGATAAAAATGATAGAACTCATCAATCAGTCTCCAAATGTAGCTTCACAACCTCTGGGCTAACATGTCTTTCACAGACCTCAGAAGTTTGTTGATACTTCTTTTCCAAGAAAGTTCCAGGGATACTGAAAGGGGGAACCCAAGGCCAACAAACTTCTCTGCAAGCTTTCTGGAAGACACTAGAAGTAGAGAATATGATGAGGTGATGATGGCCAGCATCTTAGTTGCTTTAATTTAAACTTGGAGAAATTCTAGGGAAGAAAATAAACCTATTCTAGAATAGTAAGATATAATCTATGGAACTTAAATGAAAGCACCACACTTTAATTTATAAACTATTTCAAGTATCAAAACAGTAAGGGGTCTTTATTCAGTTCTTCTGTGTCTCTTCAAAATTAGATTTTATCTTTTGATGCCAGGAAATACCAATTTCTCTCACTCTCTCTCTCTTCCCCCAATTTCTCTTAATTTAATGTTTGTTCTTTTGAGGTGGGGCAGGGGGAGTTGGGGGACTACCTCAAGGCTAGTAATTTGGAATTTTTATATTTGGCTATTATAATTTTTGTTTCCTGACTTCTACAATAATACTCTCATATTCTACATATAAAGTTCCTAATGCAAGGTCAAATATCCAGAAAACCTGCCTTTTCATTTACTTTTATCTCTTTTATGAAATATTATTGACTACTTACTCCTTTTATTATGCTGACCTCTTTGAATCAATATTGTACCAGGCTATTGTCCTATCAGCTGGTATTTATAGTATAGAAGATATCCAAAGGTAAGAGCAAAATCTTCTCTGGAAAACATGTAATTTAATACCACTCCTATAGAGAAAGAACCTATTAATTTCATAAAGAGTATCCAAATATATTAATAGGATTATAACTAATCCCATAATTATATCTTTGGGTAGAAGCAAGGAAAAATAGTCAATTCCATAGACACAAACAGAAAAAGGTCAATATCTAGTTTAATTTTCATGTTTTCAAGTTCATTGCTATTATAAACTGTTGAATTCTATCAATGTCTTAACTTTTCAAGACTTAAAAAGTGAAACCTCATCAATTCAGGGCTTTTTAAATTATACTTCAAAAAGTTAATATCCATCTATTAGATTATATATATATGTATATATATGTATACATATGTATATACATATATATATATATACATATATATATATACATATGTATATATATATACACACACATATATATATATAGTAGACACATTAGGTTCTTCATCACATAACAGAAAATAAATATTTAAGAAAGAGAACACTCAGTTATACATTTAATCAAGCAAGGAATGTGGAAAATGCAGTTCCCTATGGACAGAAGAGTTTACCTAGCCTCTGGAGTCTTAAGGCATGAATCAAATCATACTGTTTTATTTTTTTATTTTTTAAATTATTTTTTAAACCTTTATTCATTTTTGAGAGGGAGAGAGAGACAGAATGCTAGCAGGTGTGGGGCAGAGAGAGAGGTAGACACAGAATCTGAAGTAGGCTCCAAGCTCTGAGCTATCAGCACAGAGCTCAATGCAGGGTTCGAACTCATGAACCATGATGGTGACCTGAGCCGAAGTCAGATGCTCAACCAACTGAGCCACCCAGGCACCCCAACCATACTGTTTTAAAGCTGAAATGAGTCAATCAAGCAAAAATGCAAAGGAAAAGCAGAGAAAAATACACAACATCTATAAACAGGAATCATTTTATGGGCCTAACTTTTCTCCCTAAATAGCTTTATGATCTTAGATAATTTAATTAAGATCTCAGCTTTACCACTGGACAAAATTATAAAAGGATATACAATGTATTTTTCCAAAATATATAACAAAAGGAAACAATGTAAACACCCGTTTAAAATGTTTTTTCAGTTAGTTTTTAATTACCTTTATATGAATTGCTTTATTATAATACCATACATGTTATTAAATTACATGGATTATATAGATTAGATTCCCAAAGAGTTTATAATCTCAGATTAGTTCACAAAAAAACATTTTACCCATCATCCACTTGTTCTGAGTTCTTTCTCTGTTTAGCACTTATCACCCCCTACATACTAAAATTTAAGATCCATTAGAGCAGGGACATAAGTGGTTTTTGCTCATTGTTTTTTCTTTTGCATAGATTTATGGATAAAATATTGTTATTGAGTGAAATACATCATTTGGAATTCCCTAGATTATGCTCCAGTAACTAAAACCTACAAGTCTTTATTAATCAACAGGCACAAAAATGTATTAAAATTTTGTTAATATTCCTTCAGTACTTTAGAATGCAACTGCATTTGGATAGGGCCTTTAAAGAGATAATCTCCCACCTTCAGAGTTTTTTTTTTTTTTTTTCCCCATACACTAGCAACGAACAATCCAAAAATGAAATTAAGAAACAAATTCCATGCACAATAGTATCAAAAAGAATAAAATGCTTACGTATACATTTAACCAAAAAGTGTAATACCTGTACACTGAATAATATAAAATATTACTAAAAGAAAATGAAGGTCTAATGGAAAAACATCCTGTATTCATGGATTGAAAGCTTTAATTTTTAGGATAATGTATTACCTAAGTTGATTCATGCATTCAGGGCAGTTCTATCAAAATCCCAGCTGCCTTTTTGAAGAAATTTATAAGTATATCCTAAAATTCATACAGATGCAAAAAAAAAAAAAAAAGTATCTAGAAAAGTCAAAACAATCTTGGAAAGAAGAAAATTGGAGGATTCATACTTCCCAATTCCAAAACTTACTAAAAAACTACAGTAATCAAAACAGTGTGATACTAGCATAGGGATAGACATATAGACCAATGGAACAAAATTGAAAGTCCAGAAATACATTCATAAATTTTGTTCAGTTTATGTCTGACAAGGTTTTCAAGATAATTTACTGCACACTGAATGTTTGTATTCCCGTAAAATTTATATATTGAAACTTAATCCCCAAGGTGATAGTATTTGGAAGTGTGGCTTTTGGGAGGTGGTTAGACCACCAAGGCACAGACCTCGTGAATGGAAGTAGTCCCCTTATAATAGACACCCCAGAGAGCTCCCTTGTCCTTTCTACCATATGAGGTTCCAGGGACAATGGCAGTCTATTAACCAAAAAGTAGACTGTCATCAAACAATGAATCTGCTAACACATTCATCTTGGACCTCCCAGCCTCCAGCAACATAATGAAGTTTTGATGTTCATAAACCACCCTGTCTATGATATTTTTATAGCTTCCCAAACAGACTAAGATATAATTTAATGGGGGAAAAATAGTTTTTATAGCAAATGGTGATGGGGCCACTAGATATCCCCATGCAAAAGAACAAAGTTAGATCCCAACCTCACAATACACACAAAATTTAAATAAAAATGGATCAAAGAGCTACATTTAAGAGATAAAACTATAAAACTTCTGAATTTTTTTAATTTTTATTTATTTTGGGGGGAGAGAGAAAGAGTGCAAGCAGGGAGGGGCAGAAAGAGAGGAAGACACAGAATTTGAAGCAGGCTCCAGTCTCTGAGCTGTCAGCACAGAGCTTGATGCGGGGCTCAAACTCATGGACTGCAAGATCATGACCTGAGCTGCAGTGGAATGCTTAATAGACTGAGCCACCCAGGAACCCCAAAACTATGAAACTTTTGGAAGAATACATATATATCTTCAAAAATTTGGACTACACAATTGCTTCTTAAATATGACATGAAAAAAACAAACAAACATAGATAAATTGGACATCATCAAAATTAAAACCTTTTGTTCTTCAAAAGACAATCTGAGAAAAGTGAAAAGACAACTCCAAGAATCAAAGAAATATTTGCAAATCATATGTCTGATAAGGCTCTGACACAATATATAAAAAACTATCATAACTCAATGATAAAAAATAAGTAACCCAATTAAAATGGATTTGAGGGGCACCTGGGTGGCTCAGTCGGTTAGGCATCCAACTTCGGCTCAGGTCACGATCTCAGGGCCTGTGAGTTTGAGCCTCGCATCAGGCTCTGTGCTGACAGCTCAGATTCTGTGTCTCTTTCTCTCTGCCTCTTCCCCACTTGTGCTCTGTCTCTCTCTCTTTCTCTCTCTCTCTCTCTCTCTCTCTTGCTCAAAAATAAATAAACATTAAAAAATTTAAAAATGGATTTGAATAGCTATTTCTCCACAAAGATGTACATGGCAAGTCAGCACATGAAAAATGCTTAATGCCATTAGTTATTAGGGAAATATAAATCAAAACCATAATGTAGTACCATTTCACACACTAGGAGAGCTATTATCAAAAGGCAAACAATAATATATCTTGGATGTAGAGAAATTGACATCCATTTTAGATGTCATCCATTTTAGAATAAGATCCATTTTAGAAAATAGTCTGATAATTCCTCAAAAGATTAAACAGAGTTACCACATGATCTAGCAAATCTATTCCCAGGTACATAGCTGAGATTTGTAAAGATATGCCACAACACACACACACATAAAACAAACAAGAAAAACCAAACAAACAAAAAACTTGTACATGAATATTCATAAGGGCATTACTTAATGTAGCCAAAATGTAGAAACACCCCAAACTTCATCAAGTGCTAAAGGGCTAAACAAAATTCGGTATATCCATGTAATGGAATATTATTCAGCTATACAGAAAAAGAATAGGGTGCCTAGGTGGCTCAGTTGGTTAAGTGTCTGACTCTTGGTTTCAGCTCAGGTCATGATCTCACGGTTCGTGAGTTTGCGCTCCGCATCTGGCCCTGTGTTGATAGTGTGGAGCCTGCTTGGGATTCTCTCTCCCTCTTTCTCTACCACTTCCCGCTTGCACATGGTCTCTCTCTCTCTCTGTCTCTCTGTCTCTGTCTCTCTCTCTCTCTCTCTCTCTCAGAAAAAAATAAACATTAAAAAAAAAGAAAACAATGACTCATGCTACAACATGAAGAACCTTTAAAAAATCATGCACAGTGGAAGAAGCTGGACAAACAAGGCCATATATTGTATGGTTCCAATTATACAAAATATACAAAATAGGGATATCCATAGAAAGAGGTAATTATTTTCATATTGCCTTTCTATCATCAGAGAATGAGAAAATGATTAGCAATAGTCATTTTTTTTTTATTTTTATTTTTTAATATATGAAATTTACTGTCAAATTGGTTTCCATACAACACCCAGTGCTCATCCCAAAAGGTGCCCTCCTCAATACCCATCACCCACCCTGCCCTCCCTCCCACCCCCCATCAACCCTCAGTTTGTTCTCAGTTTTTAACAGTCTCTTATGCTTTGGCTCTCTCCCACTCTAACCTCTTTTTTTTTTTTTTTTTTCCTTCCCCTCCCCCATGGGTTGTGGATCCTGAGAAGCAATAGTCATTTTTAAAGATTATCAACTAAGAAGTCTCAGGGAAAAATGTTACACAAGTTGTTTTGTTTCTCATGTTGTATTATTCTACAGAAAACTGGAAATACAGAGCAAAGCATTTCAAATGGTGAAAATACTGCATTCAAAGAACACAAAAGGAACTGGATTAATAGGGATGCTCAGTTTTTAGTTAGCTGACTAGTTACCTCAGATATGGGAAGTTTTAAAAAATGCAGATACCTGGACCTAACTCAAGAGTTAATGACTTACACCTGACATAAGAAGTTATGATAGGAGGGTCCTGGAAATTTCCATCTCTGAAAATGTTTCTGGGTATTTCTAACATACCAGAATACATAGGAATCAGTTCTATAACCAGCCTGCTGGAGGGCAGGGACTTTCTTTACTCATATGTTTACCTTTCAAAACCAAGTCCAGAGCAGTTTTCCAATAGATGGTGAACTAAAACCCTCATTGTAACTGAATATAACTCACCCATAATTTAATTACCAGGGTCAAATTTCATCAAGGACTTTGGCCATGAATAACTCTTTAATACTCAAGTTACTAAACGGGCAGCCAATTGCAAACTTTCTACTAATCCTATCAAATTACTCATTTTTTTTTGTTGTTTTTTATGAGCAAACTATGTTGGTTTGGCTTTCTTTTTCAGATCTAAGTCTGAGCATCTGTATACCTTATTAATGCCATTACCTTCCATATTTCAATGCAAGACATTTTATGGGAACCTGCCATTAACAGTATAAAAACTAATTGCAAGTTGTATGCTACATTAATTCTCCCCATAAACAAACATCCAAGAAGTGAAACATCTGCTAATAGAGAACTGATCATTTTATCCACATACCTGCCAAGACAGATGGAAGGCACCTCAGACAGAATTTTGATAAGTGGAAGATTACAAGCTAAAACACACTTTTGTAAGCTCTTGACAAGTTCCATGTGAACTGCTGTCACATTTACACCTTCAGGTGCCACTTTCCTACATTAGCTCACCTTTGTATTTGAACTCATATTGTATTTCCTGGTGAACTATGGATATTTTAGGTAAAGGACATGCCTGTGTGATGACTGCAATCCATACCAAACACACAGCTTTGATTGTTACACTCTTGGGCTAATAGTTGTCTGAAGACATCACCTGGTCCCTCCTCCAGTCTTTACATTGGTAAAAGTCTAGTTCAACTGAGATGATTGGCTCTCTCTTCTCCTCCCTGGATACTTCAAATATACATTCTTTACCTGTTCTTTTAGATACTCTTGAGTATTCTCCAAAGATTAAATCCCATGTACAACCTGACTCAGATTAAGGGGCTTCCTGACAAGTAAGTGCCCTATAATTGTTTTCTAGGCCATGTTAGAGCAAACAGAATGATAATCCCCTCTCAATGGAAAAGGAGAATAAGTTATTTATGTCACTGTTTCCCTTTTTATCATTGGAAACCTAAGGAAAGTAATATGAGGCTAAGTCTATTCATGTTTTTAGCTTGACAAATTTGTCTATTATTTCTCTTTCCAACAACTGTTAATAGTTTTGCCTGACTTTTTTCCCCCTTATAGGATTGAGTAATTTAGGGAAAATGGCTGAACTGGTTGTTGATAGATACATGAAGTTGCAAGGGTAAAAGGTAAAGGATAAATTAGGAATTTTACAAATGTCATTCAACCATTCTAAGCATAACAGCAATTGAAAAGGCAAAAATAGGGTATTGAGGAGGGCACCTTTTGGGATGAGCACTGGGTGTTGTATGGAAACCAATTTGACAATAAATTTCATATATTGAAAAAAAAAAAAAAAAGAAAAGGCAAAAATACCCAAACAGTGACTAATTATTGAGAGCTGGCTTGAATTAGTTGAATGTCATAGAATATACATATACCCATATGCTGCTTACCAAACAACACATGCTCTTCCTCCATGCCCAGTCTTCTTGCAGTGGTGTCCATGTAACCAGCTCTTGCCAGTTGTTTCTGAAAGAAAGTGACACGTCTCTCTTTTTCGTACTTAGTTTGCCACCACATGACTAACTCTGGTTAACAGAATGAGAACAATAATGGTCTGCATTCCTTATAGTCAAAGAACCAGTATCCCCTCTTCATCTCTTTTTTCCCCTGTTGCAAGGATACAGAAGCCAAGTGTTCCAAGTGGTACAAGCTTTTAAGACAGAGAATCATATCCTGACCCAAATGGACTCTGAATGACTGAGAGAGAATGCTTTGTTACTTAATCCATTCAGGTTTTATGATTTATTTTTAACCTCATCATAGATTGGTCTATTTTCATTAATTAAATGGTCTTTTTTAACACCATGCTTTGATTCCTTAGTAACTACCATATTTTCTAGAGTGTAGCACTCACATGTGATCTGCAGACCTGTGCTGAAACAAAAGCTGAATGTCACAGTTAGTAACCACATAAATATAGAAACTGAGAGTAAGATTATAGATACTTTATACAGCAACTGAATATTTCCATGACATCTTAATGTGTGATGTTTCTAGAGATTTATTTTCATTGTATTTCACATAATTTATTGTATTATATTCAGTTGTATTGTTCCATGACTGATTTCAGGAATAACAAGGAAAGTGGCCTCTATAACCAATCAGGCACTTGAAAATGTTCAATGAAGGAATTAAAATGCTCGTGTTCTTTATATAGAAGACAGATAGTTTGACTTATTTTAAAATGAAATTTATCATTTTTGGTAAATGTGATGTATACTTAACTAATGTAAATAATATATTGGAAAACACATACAAGAAAACAAAAGTCACCAAAATTTCATTATCATTAACATTTTGGTGAATTCTAGATATCAACCTATATGCAACTGCAGTCTTTCAAGAATATATATAATTAGATTATAGTAGACACATTTCTGCAATATTCCTTTTCAGTCAAATATATATCATGAACAAATTTACATGTCAATAACTTCAATTTTACTCCTCATTATTGATGCATACCTACCTACACTGTATACACATACCATAGTTTTTTTATCTAGTCCCTCATCAACACAAATTTTGGTTATTCCAACCATTTGTTATCTGTGGCAAATGGCAAATTTCATAAACATGCTTATGAATACATATGTTCACATACATAGGATGTTCCTTAGGGTAAATTGCACAGGATCCCTGAAAATGGGTATGTCTATCTCACAGATAGTACGGATTTATGATCTTTTGAACAAGGCCCATTTCTTGACCACTAAATCAAACTCAGTATTAAAAAAAAATCCTCACATTTTACATAGTAGGGATCCATTTTCTTTTCCTACTCATAGAGGTAACACAGTTCCTAAGGCCTGCATACATGTGATATGGAATGGACTGCAATTACTGTAATTTACTATTATATTATTGGGAACAAGCCAAGGACAAACCCAGCTGGCCAGTAAGGCCTGCAGAACCATTCTCTTGGACGGTTATAAGTATATGAATTGGATAGTGGCTGTTTTGTATCTCTCCCTCGGCCAGCAGGTGTAATGGGATGAGACTAAATGTTCCTTGGTGAGCCCATACTTTTATGATCCATCTGTTCAAGTAGGAAGGAATGAGGCAGGTGGGATTCTTCATGCTACAATAGGACCTAGATAGAGGCAAATGGAAACAATGATTTTCATAATCTTTGCAGAGCTATAACTCATAGTTTGTAATTCATATTAAAATTACGTTCCCACTGTCATGAAAGCTATGACTAAGGAAGGGTGAATTTTAAAACAAAATTCTTTACCTTTAATATATCACATTTTTTCGTGAACCTTTTCACCGGTGGCGGCTGAGGCCCTGCGGAGGCCTACCTGGCGCAGCAGAGCACTAGGAGGGTGGGTCCGCACAGCGGCGCTACAGCTCCTGCTGGGAGATGTGGCTGGGCAGCCACAGCCGAAGGCAGCCGGGTCCTCGTGGGGTCACGCACGTGCACCGCGACGTCGCGAGAACGTGGAGCCTAACTGGCCTCAAGCCGCCCCAGAACTCAGCGCAGCTGGAGGAGTGAAGCGCGCAGCACGAGCGTGCGTCCTGCCGCACGAGCGGCCGGACCTGCGCATGAGCTGTGGCAACCAGAGCGCGCAGCTTTACCTGCACCTGGCGGGGCCCTGGCTCCAAAGAGGAAGGGCGGTAGGTTTTGCTGAGGAGCCTTATTATCCATGGTTTGACATGGAGCTCTATGAAGGTGGAGACCAGTGCCAACAAAAGCTTCATGCTACGGGGCACAAGCACCACTGCATTCCGGCACAAAATCCATATCGTGCCCAGTAACCTAAAGCCAGGTAACATCGTCATCATGGAGACGCCTGGCACTCCCCATCCGTAAGGTAGCCGGTTTTGGACCACACAAGGTCTGTACTGGCTGGCTCCCGCGAGGCAAAGAGGGCGATGAAGACAACAATAAGGTGAATGTACATGAATTCCACCTGTCCTCAGCCTACGTCTCAGACTTCTACAGGGCTCCTGAACTCTGGAACAGGCGCTAGACAGCCAAGGCCGACGTCTTTATCCTGGGCATTAACACCTGGGCAAAGAATCACTTTCAGGAGCTCTTGAGAACCTGTATCAAACAAGGGACTGAGATAGACCTTGTTGGTGAATTGCCACTTGAAACCCAAAGATGGAGTTGCACATCTTTCACAACATAGGACTTGAATGTCTGAGGGAATCAAATAGCTTTTGAAAGGTATGTTAGCCGCTAACCCACAGGACAGGCCGATGTCTTTGAACTTGAAACCAGACTGGATCAGGTCACGTGTGCTGCTCAAAATTCAGGACAAGCATCTGGAATGTTTTTAAACTAGGTGAGTGTACTTTTTGTTCTGCACACACCTTTCCAGCACTGGATATTTCATCCTGGGCCCTGGAGTGGGCCGGGTGGAGCTGGGGAGAGACGCGGGGCTGGAAAGAACTAAGTGTTTGTTATCAGAGTTTCCCTCTAAATTTCCTTGAGATATGTGGGATAATTTAACTATGAATTGGAAGGTCTTCTGAAGCATTTTCTGAGTAGGGGGTGGCATTTGAGGTGACTCTTAAGTTTCATAGAAACATTTCATCTTCAATTAATGATTACTGTAGAATCTGCAAGAAAAATAATAATAAAGCCTGGTTAGTTCATTTGACTTGAAGAACAACTTTTAAGTTAAAATGTCAGGAATTAGGGGCGCCTAGGTTACTCGGTTAAGGGTTCCGACTTCGGCTCAGGTCAGGATCTTGCGGTTTGTGAGCTGCACATTGGGCTCCGTACTGACAGCTCAGAGCCTGGAGCCTGCTTCAGATTCTGTGTCTCCCTCTCTCTCTTTGCCTCTCCCCTGCTCAAGCTCTCTCTCTCTCTCTCTCTTTCTCTCTCTCTCTCTCTCAGGAAAAAAAAAATTAAAAACATGATCAGGAATTATTTTCCTCTTGAAATGGAAAAAGACATTTTTTTCCCCCTTAAGTTGTATAGCTCTCTGGATTGTTTCCTTCACATTTCAGGGAGCTCTCTATAGCCTCTTTTTGTTATATACACACAAACATTCTACCAATCCTATTGTTTCAGTGGTATCTGGAAAAAAAATTAAAAAAGAAAAAGACCTGATAGGAAATGCTATAAAAAGGAAGTTAATTCCATAGGAAGGAAGTATCTTTTGGAGAAAAACCCATTTCACAGTGTGAAAGTAATGATGGGAGGAATATATTTAAAGGAGGAAAGGAGGTTCTCAGTAGTTATCGTTAGAAAGATGAACAGGTCTTATCTGGAACCTGGAATCTTATTGTGGGGCTACCTTTTAAACATTAATCAGAGACTACTTTGGTTCAACTTAATGGATGTCTGGGCAGCATGGACAAATGTCATCTAGCTCAAAAGTGTACATTCTAGGTAAGGATTATCCAAGAAAGAAAATGAAGCAATTTCTCATATAACAATTTCATTCCATTTCAAGCCTCATCTTAGTGTGTCTGTGCATGTAGGTGTGTAGTAATTCACATCTTTGGCATGGGGACTAGGACTGTATTGAGAGACTCTAGGACATCAGAGATTGGGCACATTTTTAGGAAAGATGGAATTCAGCTTGCCACTGTGACCTTTATATATAATGCAGTGTTGTTTGTTCAGGAAAATCATTTTCTTTGGGCCAAACTGAAGTGGCTTATATGAATATTTAGGGCCTAGCTTTCTAGAAGATGATCTCATACCCTAATATTCCTTGAGTCAGTACAAAATCCATAGAAATATTTTTAGTTGATTCACCCTTTACAGGGACCCAGAAACCTCTTTTTTTTCTAACTGTAAAGAGATATAATTGGCATATAACATTGTATAAATTTAAAGTATACATCATGATTTGATACACAAGAAATTTGTGAAATAGTTACACAGTAAGGTTAGTTAACACCTCCATCATCTCATATAATTACCTTTTATTTTACCATAGAACATTTAAGATTCACTCTCTAAGGTATTTTTTAATCTTTTTTTAAAGTTTATTTGGGGGGGGGGATGAGTGGGGGAGGGGCACAGAGAGAGGGAGAGAGAAAATCTCAAACAGGCTCCAAACTGTGCAAACCAATAGCTTCAAATCAAGGAAAGCTATTCTTACTAGTTTGCTATATCAGCTTAAACTGCCTTTATGATAAATTTAAAGTATATAACAGCTGTTTGTTGGTAAAATCTTATACTTTAAGCATTAAGAGACATGCATAACTTTCTCTGACTCCTTAAAACCTTTTTCAGACTTTAATGATGCTCTGTCCATACTCTTAATCTGCTTCATAATTGTGTACATTTTGATATTTCCTTTCCCAGAATGGAAGTTTTCAGACTGTATAAGCAAAAATCTGTCCTGTCTTCATCATTATAATAATTTTACTCCAACATTCTCCATTTTTTACTTTAGTCTTGGGTAGTCTGAGAATGACAGATCCAATGACAAGTGTCCTTAATACCTTCCTTGTCTTGAACAAAAAAGGAAAAAAAAATCACGGATTGAATCTATGCCATATCATGTAGTTGAAAAATGACTACACTTGAACTGAATTCTGAGGTTCTAGAAAGGTTTCCTTTCTCTTCCCTGCCTTCAATTGTTTGGAATTATGATCAAATCCCACTACGCATTAAAACCAGAGCATTCCAGGGATTCCAGCTCAATCCCAGCTTTCTGTTTACCAGGTATAGCTTTTTTGAAGAAATGGTGCTCCTTTGGAATCTGTATCCAGATGGCACTGCAAAATGAGGAGAACTTGTCTGATAATCTTAGAATTTTCTAGAATGTTTGTTTTGAGTACTAAGGAATAAATTTGTCAGGCTGAACATGTGGTGGTGGAGAAGGCACAGGCAGCCTTTCTAAATTGATTCTCACTTTCATAAGAGAAAATTGTTTGCTATGTGACTTTTAAAACCATTCATTGATTTTATGAAACAAATATTTCTTTAACAAAGAGATTGCTTATCATGCTGTGACCCTGAGTATGTATTCTCCTCAAATTACTCTTGTGTTCCTGGATTTGGGGGTTAAGAACACAGACAGACATAATATATTAATTTAAAAGTCAATTTTGGAGGCACCTGGGTGGCTCAGTCAATTAAGCACAAGACTCTTGATTTCAGCTCAAGTCATGATTGGTGATGAGATTGAGCCCCATGTCGGGAGCCTGCTTAAGATTCTCTCTCTCTCAGGGGGCACCTGAGTGGCTCAGTAGGTTAAGCGCCTTACTTTGGCTCAGGTTATGATCTCACGGTTTGTGAGTTCAAGCCCCACATCGGGCTCTGTGCTGACAGCTCAGAGCCTGGAGCTTCCTTTGGATTCTGTGTCTCCCTGTCTCTCTCTGCCCCTCTCCACTCATGCTCGCTCTCTCTCTCTCTCTCTCTCTCAAAAATAAATAAACATTAAAAAGTAAAAAAGCTTCTCCCTCTCTCCCCCCTCCCCTGTGCACGTTCTCTCTCCACACACTCAGTCTCCCTCTCTCTCTCAATAAAGTCAGTTCTTAAAGGCCATAAATGGATAAGGCCCTATCCCACCTTTTGGTTTGAATAACCCTGTACCTAGTATGGCACTGAAAAGATAGTATGACACTGAAAAGCCAATATCCTGCAAGATAAATGATCAGGTTCTCAAATTTTATATACTCTATTCGATTAACATATACGGTGATGCTCCTTTGTAAAATGTGAGAGCAAACAGGTTTGATATCTAAATGGTGAAAAATATCACAGCATGTATTCTGACTTTAAATAATTACTCTACTTTAAGGTGAATCTATCCTCAACTCCACTTCTTTCCTTTTCTTCTTTTTTTTCTTTTTTAAGTTATAAGACTGAAGTCATTAGAGTCTTATCTCTCCAGGGATATCAACTTGTTTCTCCTTCAAATGTATAGATGGGCAGTTAAGCTCAGCAAGTGGTATACGTTCTTTCTTTGAAAACAAATTATAATTATGATTTATTGGAACTGGACTTTCAAACTCAAAGACCCCAACTAAATGCCATAAATACAGTAGGAGATTGGGTGAGTAGAGTCATGAAATCTTGGATTAGGAAATAAATGGCATCCGTATGCAATATATGAGATTTGGTGATGGTGGGGTGTGTGTGTGTGTGTGTGTGCGTGCGCGTGATTAGAAATGTTCATCACCTCTTGGTTGACCACAATAGAAGGTACTTTACTTTGCCATTGATGCTGGGTTTTGCCAGTAACTTACTTTAGCCAGTGGAATGGAGAGCAAGCAGGACGTTTAAAATGGCTGTCTGCTGTGCTTTCTTTTTCGTGCATTTCACCATATGAATTTGCTTCAAGTGAGGGTTGGTCTAATGAGGATACAAGTTACATAAAGCAGATCCTGATCCAAGATGCAGCTTAAAACCTAGCACAGTTGAGCTGTTTAAATCCGCCATACCTCAGCAGACCCATAGATACACAAGTAAAATGATTATTATGGTTTATTACTCAATTTTGTGGAGTTTTTATTACATAGCATTATTTAAAATAATGTGAAAATGGGCAATATGATAATATGAAAATTATGTGTTTATTTTTAATAGCCTTCTTCCAATCAGATGTTCTCACATTGATTATAGTAGTGATTGTGAACACTATGAGGCAAATAACCTCAGATTCTTGCTCCCTGTTTAGTATTTCCTGTGGGACTTTGGAGGTTAACCTACATAAGCCATAGAGTTCAAATTCACAAATCCTGTAGTGATCTACCCTGTGGGGTTTTTGTGACTGTTAAGTAGGTATGGTAGTATATTCAACTGCAAACAAAATATTTAAAACATAGGATGCAATACATAATAGTCATTGTTATCCTTTTAGTTACTGACGTTTAGTGTATAAACATATGGAGATAAAATATATTTATTTATTTATTTATTTTTTTTTTTTCTAAAAATTTTTTTTAATGTTTATTTATTTCGGAGGCAGAGAGAGACAGAGCATGAGTGGGGGAAGGTCAGAGAGAGAGGGAGACACAGAATCAGAAGCCAGCTCCAGGCTCTGAGCTGGCAGCACAAAGCCCGATGCGGGGCTTGAACTCACAAACCGTGAGATCATGACCTGAGCTGAAGTCGGTCACTCAACCGACTGAGCCACCCAGGCGTCCCAAAATATATTTATTTTAATATAGCACTACACAACATGCCAAGTGTTCTGAACTCTCAGTTACCCATCTATGGAATGAGCCATTTGTGTGCATGTATATACAGTGTCAACTAATAGCTACTTCAGTTGCAAGAACAAGGCCTAGGAGGGGTTAATGTGCATTAAAGGACCACTTCTAGCAAATTCAGTTCATTTATATAGCAGCAGACATGTTGGATCATGCCAATTATGCTATCAGAAAATGTAGACTCCAAGTTCCTTCCAGAGAGTAATAAATGACATCACCATCTCTCAAGCCTAAATGATGCATTGGAAGTGTATTCAAAATATGTATTTTCTTACTGGAAGAGGCAAATCAATCTTTAAATATTCTTCTTTTGGTATCTTGTTGACAACTGTTGGATGGATAATTTGTAGTATTTTGTTTCGTCTTACAGAGTTTCTAATTATAAATTCTTGAAGGAGTTTAAAGAGCAGGCAAGCTAAAAATTTCAAATTAAGTAGATTTTGAAAATTCATCAAATCCTAGTTTCCAGTACTATTTTACCTTCTTCTTGTTAAAACTTGTTACAGTATTTCATGAATTCATCACCATAATAGAACTCCTAGTGGAAATGGGAAGGAATGATGGCTAGGTAACTACCAGTTATTAGGTATGTATATGATAGAGCAGACAAAATTGGTGACAGTGTGGAAATTGAAGCTGGAAGCAGGGGTGAGTATGGTGCAGTGATAACATGCCTAAGCAACAGGAAGTTTCATTCTTCTTTTGTAAACGTTATCCTTCAGGCTACGCAAACAAAGTAATACAAAAATTGATCTGAAGATAATCAATTTATGCATAAAATCGATTTAGGCAGCTCTTAAAAATATTAAAAAATATTTCTGCAACATAAGGTAGTAATTGTGATCTGTTGTGATTATTGGTCAGTGATTTTCTGTTGTGATTATTCATCTGTTGTGGTCAATAAGTTTATTCTAAAACACATTTTTCTTTTTTAAGTTTTTAATAGGCTTTTTGAAGAGCAATTGAGGTTTCTATTAACATGTACAAAAATAGAGTTGCCATATACAGCTTCTCCTCACGTCCCCCCACAACAATTTCTCCATTGTTATTAACATTTTGTAATAGTGTGATAGATACCTTTGTTACAATTGATAAGCCAATATTAATATATTATTATTAACTAAAGTACATTGCTTACATTAAAGTTTATTCTTTGTGTTGTAAAGTTCTGCAGCTTTTGATAAATGAATAATATTATTTGTCTACCATCATGGCATAATACAAAATAGTTTCATGGCCCTAAAAATGTCCTTTGCTCCAGGTATTCATCTCTGTGCTCCTTGTTCTGAAACCCTGGACACCACTGAACTTCAGTTTTGCCTTTTTCACAACGTCATATAGTTGGGATCATAAGGTTTATCACCTCCCATGTTGGTTTCTGCATTTAAGGATCATTCATATATTTTCTAAGCTTTAGAGTTCATTTCTTTTTTATCACTGAAAATGCTCCATTGTATGGGCATACCATAGTTTGTTTATCCATTCATCTGTTTAAAGAGGTCTTAGTTGTTTCCAAGTTTTGCCAATTATGAACAAAGCTACTATAAACATTCATGTATAGATATTTGTGTGGACAAAGGTTTTTAACTTATTTGGATAAATACTTAGGAGTGTGATTTGGGGATCATATTTTAATGCACTATTTAGCTTTATAAGAAACTGCCAAACTACAGTACGTTTTGGCATTCCCACCAGCAATGAATGAGTGTTCCCATTGCTCCCCATCACCGCCATGTGGTGTTGTCAGTTTTTTTGAATTTTAGCTAATAGGTATGTGGTGGTATCTTAGTGATACTTCAATTTGCATTTCCCTAATTACATATGATATTGAACACATTTTAATATGCTCATTTGTCTTTTTTTGTTTTTTTGGTGAGATGTCTGTTCAGTTCTGTTGCCCATTGTTTTAAGTGTTTTCTTATTGCTGAGTATAAAGAGCCTTGCATATTTTGAGTACAACTTGTTTACCAGATATGTATTTGGAAATATTATTTCCCTGTTTGTAGATAGTCTTTTTCTTCTCATAAGTTCTTTTGAGGAGCACAAACTTTTAATTTTAATGAAGAACAACTTACCAATTATTTTTGATGAATTGTGCTTTTAGTTTGTCTATTTAACTTATTGGTATGATGGGTTGCATTAATGGATTTATGCATGTTTAAAATCAGCCTTGTATATACTGTGAATGAATCACATTTGGACATATTGCATAATGTTTCCACACATTGTTGGATGCAATTGCTAATATTTTATTGAGGATGTTTACATCTCCATTCATGAGAAATATAGGTCTGTAATTTTTCTCCCTAAGAATGTTTTTTTTTGGTTTTGATGTTAAAGTAATACTGACCTCATGGAACATGTTATTAAGTATTCACTCTACTTCTATTTTCTGAATGAGACTGTAGGAGAATTGGTATTATTTTTTTAAGTGTTTCATAGAATTCACAGTGAAACCATTGGGCCTGGCATTTTCTGTTTTGGGAAGATTATTATTTGTTGCTTCAGTTTCTGTAATATATAAGCCTATCTGAATTATTTCTCCTTGTGTCTCTTTTGGTAGATCCTATATCTCAAGGAATTGGTTTATTTAATCTAATTTATCAAATTCGGGGGTAGGGAGTTGTTCATAGTATTTCTTTATTATCATTTTAATGACCATGAGATCAGTTGTGTTGGCCCCAATTTCATTCTAATATTAACAACTCCTGTTGTTGTTGTTGTCATTGTGTTTTTTTTTTTTTTTTTCCTGTTTAGTTTGGTTAGTTTAGTTTTTTTTTTTTTTTTCCTGTAAAGTTTTATCAATTCTATTGATCTTTTCTAGGAATAGCTTTTGGTTTCCTTGATTCTATTAATTTCCTGTTTTCAATTTCATTGATTTTGATTCTAATTTATTGTTGTTTCTCCTTTTCTGCTTACTTGGATTCAGTTTGCTCAACATTTTCAAATTTCTTAATATTGAGGCTTAGACTATTAATTTTATATTTTCATCTTCTATAACATATGTATTTAACATAAATTTCTCTCTAAACACAACTTTTGCTACATCACATAGAATTTGAAGTTATATTTTCATTTTCATTTAGTTCCAAATAGTTTTTGTAATTTCCTTGCTGCTACTTCTTTTACCCATGTTACTACTCAAACTATGTTTTTTAAATATCCAAATATTGAAATGTTTTGGGATTTTCTAGCTTCTTTCTGTTATAGATATCTAGTTTAATTCTGTTGTCATCTGAGAATGTACTTTATGTGATTTTTATTCCATTAAATTTTATAAGATGTGTTTTATGAGCCAGGATGCAGTCCATCTTGGGGAATGTTCTTTGTGAGCTTAAGAAGAATATATATTTTGGTGTTATTAGATGAAGTATTTTATAAATGTCAATTAGATTCAGTTAATTGATGGTACTGAACACTTCAATTATAGTGATTTTCTGTCTGCTAGATCTATCAATTACTGATATTAGGGCTTAAATTCTTCAACTATAGAAGTGAATTGGTCTCTTTCTCCTTTCAGTTATATCAGGTTTTACTCACTTATTTTGATGTACAGATGTTGGGTGTGTAGACATTAAGAATAGTATGCCTGCTTGAAGAATTGCCTCCTTTATATGATGCCCTCCTTGTATCTGATAATTTCCCTTGCATTAAAATCTTTGTATGTCTGAGACTAAAATAACTAGTTCTAATTTCTTTTAGTTGGTGTTAGTATAGTATAGTTTCTATCCCTTTAAATCTATCTTTGTTTATAATTAAAGTGTGTTTCTTATAGACAACATATGCTTTGGATTCTTATTTAACCCACTCGATAGTTTATATATAGTTTAAGACCATTTACCTTTAAAATGATTTTTGATGGAGTTGCTTTAACATCTACAATATCTCCATATCTGTTACTATTTTCTATTTATTGCCCTTGTCTTTTTTGGTTTTGGTTTTTGCTTTTGGTGTTTTGTTTTGTTTTTCATTTTGCTTTTAATTGAGCATTTTATGTGATTTAATTTTCTTACCTCTCCTAGGATATTGATCATACCTTATTTTTTTTTATTTTTAGCGGTTGTCTTATAGTTTGCAATATTAACAACTAATCTGAATCTACTTTTGAATAATAGCATACAACTTCATGGTTAATTCAAATACCTTATAGCTTGAATATTCCAAATTTCTCTCCCCCATACCTTATAAGATTGTTGTTACATATTTCACTTACGGCATTTCTCCCACCCAACCTGGCTTCTCCTAATTTTTCCTCTTTGTCTTTGGTATTCTGAAGTTTGACTAGGCAGTGCCTAGATTCAGTGTTTGTTTGTTTGTTTGTAGTTTTCTAGCTTGGTGTTCTCTGTGATTCCTAGTTTTGTGCCTACCAAAAATTTTAGAAAGTTCACAGCCACTATTACCTCAAATATTTCTTATTTCATCTTTCTATATTCCCATTATGTGTGTGTTACACCTTTTATAATTGCTTCAGAATTCTTAGCTATTTTTTTTTCTGCATTTCACTTTGGGAAGTTTATGTTGTTACATACTCAAAATCATTGATTCTTTTCATGTCAGTATCCAAACTACTGATGACCCCATGAAACACATTCTTTATTTTTGTTACAATGTTTTTATTGTTTTTATTGGTTTAATTTCTAACAGTTCCTTATGATATTCTTCTAGTTTCCATCTCTCTGCTTACATTACCCATCTCTTACAAAATATATCCACTTTTTTTTTTTTTTTTCAGGAGAGCCTTTATCACATTAGTGTTGTTTTAAATTTTTGGTCTGATAATTTGAAAATATTGGTCATAGCTGGCTCTGGTTCTTTTAGTATGACTTGTAATGTTTTTGTTGTTGTTGAAAGCCAGACATGATATATAATGTAAAGGAAACAAAGTAAATAGGCCTTTATTGTATGGTTTTATGTTTATCTGGCTGGGAGTTAAACTGTTTGTTGTTTGCTGTGGTAGTAGACGTCAGAGGCTAAAATTTCCTCTGGTGACCTAGTTTTTATTTCCTCTGCTATCTTGGGTTTCCTATGAACTCCTTAAATGGGGTCTGAGCCTTGCAATTCAGTTCACATGTGGTCTCCTGTTATTATACAGGAACCCTATTGTGATAGTAAGATGTAGGGGGTGAGGAAGTATTCTATAATCCTGTGATTAAATATCATGTTTTAAGGAGTCTCTTCACCTGTGCTGTGACCTAGGTGCTTGTCAGCTTTCTATTTCACACCTTAGATGAGACAGGATTACTAGAAGGGGCTAGAGTTGGGTATTTCCTCCCACACCCCATTGGTTAGGTACTAAAAAATAGTTTCTCTTGAGAGCAAGCATTCAATGAGGAGTAAAGAAAGTTGTAGGCTTGTTTCACAATGACTTCTTTTTGTATCTTCCTTCTGGAAGCAGGAAGTAATTTTTCTCTAAAGTTTATAGTGAGAATCTGGTGGAGCTCCTGGAGGAAAAACTCATCGAGGTGTGGGGAAGCCCCCAAGGCAAGAATTCCAGGAGTTTTTGTTTCTCAACTAGCCCATATTCAGTCTCCAGCAGTCAACTATCCTTTAGGTATTCCTACTTGATGCTGGCTCCTAGCACACACATGTTCGCACCTCACCCCACACCAGCCCACCCCATGGGATATGTGTGGGGTGGCATTCAAGGCTGCCCAAGGACAAAGGAAGGGACAGAAAACAAAGGGTTAAACTGATAAGAGTCTCCATCAGTTAAAAATATGTTAGTAAATTACATTAAAAAGGCAATCTTATCAATAACCTAATCTTCAGAAACATATAGATGCAGTTTCCTGAAATCCCAACATGACCCTTCCCTCCATAGTGATATGGGAAACAAAGGCAAGAAGGAAATGATAGGTAAAGTTAAATTTCCTTATAACCTGCAGCCAATTGACATATACTTAAGGCAAGCAGAATAAAACTTTCTCTGAGAACTCCCTACTGTCTTAATGTTAATGCTTTACTAGAGAGAAAAACAATCTTAGCTTGACAATAATCTGTGCCTCCCATAATCTGTGAGTCTTTAGCATATGAAAATTTCTTTGGAAACTTCCCTTTTGACTTCACCCTCCGCCCTGCCCCAACCCCATAGTATATAATGAGCCACTCTTCACAAACCCAGTACAGCTCTTTCTGCCCATGGGTCCTGTCCCCATGCTTTAAAAAATCACCTTTTGGCACCAAAGGTGTCTTCAAGAAGTCTTTCCTGGCCACCAGCTCTGGACCCCACATTCACCCCCAAAACTTCATCACTATGATCCCAATTCTCTGATGGATCTCTAGAAGAGTTATTGATTTTCAGTTTTTAAGCCTTTTTTGTTGTTAGGATAGAATTGATGTTTTTAAGGTTTTTTGTATGTCAGACTGGAAATAAGTCCATTCTATTTAAATATAAAATGAAAACTCTCAAAATAAAAAAGGAAGTGAAAAGAGTGTGAAACGACATATTAGAGAAGGAAACAAAAAACAACCTCTAAACCTATAAATTTTGTACCCAACAAATATGTCTTTTAAAGAGAAAGTGAAAGGTTAGGGCAGTTTTCCACTAGAATTTGCTCACATAAACCTTCTGCCCCTTTTTCTCCCTCTTCATCTTCTGTGACTTCTATGATACAAATGTTATTCCTCTTTAATAAGTCGCTGAGTTCTGTCAGTCTTGTATTGTGATGACTTGTATTGTTACCCTCTTTTTTTTTCAGTTTCATTATTTTCCATAATTTTATCTTCCATATCACTGATTCGCTGATCTGCTTTGTCCATCCTCACCATCATGGCAGCCATTTGAGATTGCATCTTGGTTATAGCATTTTTAATTTTGGCCTTAATAGATTTTAGGTCTTTTAACTCTGCAGAAAGGGATTCTCTAGTGTCTTCTGTGCTTTTTCAACCCCAGCTAATATTCTTTTAAACATGGTTTTAAATTCTAGTTCAGACATCTTACTTATGTCTGTGTTGATTAAATCCCTGGCTGTCATTTTGTCATTTCTTTCTTTTGGGGTAAATTCCTCCATCTTGTTATTTTGGAGGAAGAAAAAAAATAAAATAAAATACAAAATTAAAATTAAAAAAATTAAAAACAAAACAAAAATCAGTTAAAGGAAGCTAGATCCTAGGTGTGTTTGGGTCTGCTTGTTGAGAGAAGCCTGATAGAAAAGGAAAAAAAAAAGAGAGAAAGAAAAGAAAAAAAAAGTTTAAAAATTTTAAAAATTAAAAGAAAAATTAAAAAAAAATAAGAAAATACAATAAGAAAATAACACCATACACAATAATAATTCAAAATGGATGAAAGACCTAGGGGCACCTGGGTGGCTTAGTCCGTTAACTATCCAACTTCAGCTCAGGTCATGATCTCACAGTTTGTGAGTTCAAGGCCCACATTGGGCTCTGTGCTGACAGCTCAGAGCCTCAAGCCTGCTTTGGATTCTGTGTCTCCCGCTCTCTCTCTGCCTTCCCCCATTTGTGCTCTGTCTCTGTCTCTCAAAAATAAATAAAAAATTAAGAAAAAAGAAAAAAAAATCAAAATGGATGAAAGACCTCTCTCTGGAGGCAAGGGAAATAAAAGCAAAAATTAACTATCAAGACCTCATCAAGGTAAAAAGCTTCTGCGCATTGAAGGAAACAGTCACAAAAACTAAAAGGCAACCTATGGAATGGGAGATGATATTTGCAAATGACATATCAGATACAGGGTGAAGAAATGGGTAGAAGACATGAATAGACAGTTTTCCAAAGAAAATATCCAGATGGCTGACAGACACATGAAAAAATGCTCAACATTACTCATCATCAGGGAAATATAATGAAAACCACAATGAGATACCACCTCACACCTGTCAGAATGGCTAAAATGAACAACTCAGGAAACAACAGACGTTGGCAAGGATGCAGAGAAAGAGGAACCCCGTTGCACTGTTAAGAATGCAGACTGGTGCAACCACTCTGGAAAACAGTATGGAGGTTCCTCAAAATGTTAAAAATAGAACTACCCTATGACCCAGTAATTGCACTACTGGGTATTTATCCAAGTATGAACAAATGCTGATCCGAAGGGGCACATGCACCCCAATGTTTATAGTAGCACTATCAATAATAGCCAAAGTATGGAAAGAGTCCAAATGTCCATCAACTGATGAATGGATGAGGATGTATTATAAATACATATACAATGGCATACTAGTCAGCAATTGGAAAGAATGAAATCTTGCCATTTGCAACAGCATGGATGGAACTAGAGTGTATTATGCTAAGTGAAATAAGTTAGAGAAAAGTATCATATAATTTCATATGTGGAATTTAAGAAACAAAACAGCTGAACATAGGGGAAAGGAAGGAAAAATAAGATAAGAACAGAGGGAGACAAACCATGAGAGACTTTTAACTACAGAGAACAAGCTGAGGGTTGGGCTAAATGGGTAATGGGCATTAAGAAGGGCATCTGTTGGGATGAGGACTGGGTGTTATAAGTAAGTGATGAATCACTAAATTTTTCTCCTGAAATACATACACATCATATGTTAACTAACTTTTTAAATTAAAAAAAAAGGAAAGCAAAAGAAAATTTTCAGACATAACAAAAGCTGAAAGTATTTGTCGCCAGCAAATCCATATTTTAAAACAGATTAAAACAAGTCATTCAGGCAAAGAGAAACTGTCACCAGATTTTTAAAAATGGAATAAGTTGTAACAGAAAAGGTAACTGCTTGAATAATTATATAACATTATTTTTCTTATAACATTATCTTTTGAAGTTTAGCTGACTACTTAAAGGAAGATTGCTGTGGGTTTAGGTTTATAAAATATGTATAAATAAAATGTATAAGAACAATACTGTAGGGGCTCCTGGGTGGCTCAGTCAGTTATCTGACTTCAGCTCAGGTCACGATCTTGTGCTTCATGAGTTCAAGGCCCGCATTGAGCTGTGTGCTGACAGTGTGGAGCCTGGAACCTGCTTTGGATTCTGTGTCTCCCTCTCTCTCTCTGCTCTTCCCCCACTTGAGCTCTGACTCTTTCGCTCTCTCTCTCTCTCTCTCTCTTTCAAAAATAAATAAAACATTTTAAAAATACTGTAAAAGCTAGAATGTGAGGCATGGAAATGTATTTTTGTCTTGTTCTTAATTATGTTTATTTCATACAGTGTTATTAAAAGTTGGCTTTTGATAAGGTAAAGATGTATATTATAAACTCTAAACCAACTATTAAAAGTATAAAAAAAGTTGTAGTTAGTAGATTAACAGAAAGAAAAAAAAAACAAAATAATAAATACCCAGACAAAGGGTATATAAAGAAGAAAACAAAGGTTTAAAAATATAAAACAAAGAGTTAAGCGGCACTTGGGTGGCTCAGTTGGTTAAGCATCCAACTTCAGCTCAGGTCATGATCTTATGGTTGGTGGGTTCGAGCCCTGCATCAGGCTCTATGCTGACAGCTCAGCCTGGAGCCTACTTCGGATTCTGTTTCTCCCTCTTTCTCTGTCTCTCCCCTGCTCACGCTGTCTGTCTGTCTCTCTCTCAAAAATAAAACGTAAAAAAAAAAATTAAAACAAAGAGTTAAATGATAGTTCAAACTAACAACATTATATTAAATTTAATTAACAATTATAAATTGGTTGAAGAAGCAAGGCCCAAGTTAATACTGCTTACATTGGAAAATAAGTTTTAATATAAAGACACAAATAGGTTAAAAGTAAAATAATGAGGAATGATACATGCTAACACTAATAGAAAGCTTGAATATGGCCCTTTGTAGCAACATGGATGGAACTGGAGAGTGTTATGCTAAGTGAAATAAGCCATGCAGAGAAAGACAGATACCATATGGTTTCACTCTTATGTGGATCCTGAGAAACTTAACAGAAACCCATGGGGAAGGGAAAAAAAAAAAAGGTTAGAGTGGGAGAGAGCCAAAGCATAAGAGACTCTTAAAAACTGAGAACAAACTGAGGGTTGATGGGGGGTGGGAGGGAGGGCAGGGTGGGTGGTGGGTATTGAGGAGCGCACCTTTTGGGATGAACACTTGGTGTTGTATGGAAACCAATTTGACAATAAATTTCATTTATTGAAAAAAAAAGCTTGAATGGCTATATTAATATACAAAAAATTTTGGAGTAAAGAATATTATCTGAGATAAATGAAGTCATTTCACAGTGATAAAAGTGTTGGGTTATCAAGAGAGCACACAAATCCTAAATATTTATGCAATAATAATAGAGCTTCAAATGCCTGAAGCAGAATCTTACAGAATTGCAAGGAGAAAAAGGTGAAATCACCTGATATGATTTCAATATATATCTCTGAAAAATTGATGGAATAAATAGAAAAATAGGAAGGTATAGAAAACTAGAATAACAATTTTAGCCAACTTGACCTAATTGAAATTTATGGGATACATTGCACAGCAACAGTAGAATGGATATTCTTTTCAAGTCCACATGGGACATTTACCGAGAGAGCATATTCTGAGCTACCACAAAAGTCTCAATAAATTTTAAATTAATTCATACAAAGTATGTTTGCTTTGACCATAATGGAATTAAACTGGTAATATTAACAAAAGATCTGTGAATTTTTTTCTTATTTTTAAACTAAATACCACACTTTGAAATTTGTAAACTAAATACCACACTTTGAAATAAGCTGTACTTCAAAAAAGGATTCATAAAGGAAAGTTAAAAGCATTTGTAGTAACTAAAAATGAAAATGTAACATATCAAAATTATGGGATGCCATTCATGCAGTATTCAGTTGGAAATTTATGGCCTATCAGAAAAGAAAAAAAAAAGACATCATATAAATGACCTCAAATCCATGAACTAGAAAAAGTATGCAGAATAAAGGAAAAACATAGATAACAGCCAAAATTATTTAAACAGAACCCAGAGAAATACTAAATAAAATGCATGAAACCGAAAACCTGTTGTTTGAGAAGAACAGTAAAATTGATAAATTTCCATTCAGACTGACCGGTAAAAAATGAGTGAAGAAACAAGAATGACACCTGTAATTATATAGGAACATTGCTACAGAATGCTCAGATATTAAAAAGAAAATAAAGGTCTAATATAAATTAATTCATGCCAATAAATTCAGGTAAGTAGATAAAATGGACAAATTCCTTGAATGATACAACTACTGAAACTTAAGAAGAAATAGCCTAAATTATTCTATAACTATTTTTAAAAATTCACTATTAGTAAAAAACAAATAAACCAAAACTTCTTGCAAAAACTACTCCAGACCCAGATGGCTTCACTGATACATTCTACAAAATATTTAAGGAAGAAGTACTATTCTATAATATTATTTTTATAATAAATGTTACAGAAAAATTAAAGAAATTTTGCTATGAGATCAGAACATATGAACTGATGTAAATCTTTGTCAGCTCCCTCACTCACTTATGACATCTGACCCTGATCACTGATGGACAAGAACTCAGATCACATGGCTCATCTGTCAAGCTGGCATGACAGTCCAAATTTGTCACCTACAAAAGAATGCTGGTCTGCAAATTCACATAAAAGTCTCAGTTTGGAGGTATGTTTGTGACCAAAAGATTAAAAACAGAAGGTTAACATTGTGCATATGCAAAGAAGGTTTAATACCAAATGACTTCTGCATAAAATTAAATTGTTTTTCCTACCCATCTCATGTTCATAGGAATTAGAGACTGGGTTCTGGTTTAAATTCCTGAAGTTTGGTAAACTAAGCTGGTAATAGCTGGATAGGAATGAAGGGCAGAATGATTGAGACTTGACATAACTTCTAATCAAATAAGATATCCTACCTCAGTTGAATTTCTTTTCTACAATAGGAATTTAGACTTTTAGAATTTAGGGGTTTAATTAGATTGGGAATAGATTATTGAGGAGACTTGGAAGAACCAGGAAACGAAAAGGGTATGAATGCTGACCAAGCCAACTTTCAAATTGAAATCTATCCATCCAGCATACACACATACTACTTTATAAGGACTCCCCACACCTAGCTCAGTTCTAGGTAGTGTAATGATTTTGGAAAGCCACGTTAGCTTCAGGTGATGCTGCTACTCTCTACAGATGGTTGTGCCAGTGGTGAATACATGACTCAAACTGAGGAAGGGATTTTTTTTTTCCTTAACTCAACATGACTGTATATTGTCATGCTGACCTACCATGCCAGCAACACAAAGCTAATTGTAGGTTTATGTTTTAGGAAGTGCTAATACGTCCCTGAAACAGACTTTGGTAGCCTATGGCCAACAGATAATAGTTTTCTCCTCTTCCCCCCGCCCTGATGTAAATATATATATAGATATATGCAGAGCTAAAGAAACAGTGTTTTATTACTGTGTCTTTAGAGTAGAAGAACCTCACCATTTTAAAAATTTATTTAGGTATAATTGACAAGCTATATAGTAAATGTATTTGAAATATATATATTTAGTTTACTGTAACTATAAAACATGTTATTTTTACATCTATTTATCTACTGGTCTATCAAGAAAGGAACTGGACATCATCCTAGTTCACCTTGGGACCCTTCTGTATTTTTGCTTACTGGCTTTCATGGTATTTTCTTTTTATTCTTACAGTTCTTTATGATAAATTAATCTATATGTAAGTTACCTGGACTGAATTTTGTTTTTTGCCACTAAGGATTTAGACTAAGACAGGAATGTTTTAACATTTAAATGCTAAAATAATTTACCATCACTAGAAACACATTCAGGTTCACATGTACTATCTCTGATAGATGGCTGGTTAATTTCTTCTTCAATACTCCCAGGACCTAAAAGTTAAGGCTACGAAACCACTACATCAAGAATGAGTATGTTTGGAGTGCCTGGGTGGCTCAGTCGGTTAAGCGTCCGACTTTGGCTCAGGTCATGATCTCTCACTCTGTGAGTTCAAGCCCCGCATCGGGCTCTGTGCTGACAGCTCAGAGCCTGGAACCTGTTTCAGATTCTGTGTCTCCCTCTCTCTCTCTCTCACCCTCCCCTGTTCATGCTCTGTCTCTCTCTGTCTCAAAAATAAATAAAATGTTAAAAAATTAAGAAAAAAAAAGAAGAATGAGTATGTTTAATTAATGCAACCATATAATTGCTGAAAATACATTTTATTTTGAATTGAAATTTATCTCTGTAAATTTGACCCATCAGTCTTAACTCACATTGCCTTACAATATCACAAAACTTAGAGGGGGATTAAAGATGTGGACTCTGGATTCAGATCCAAAGTCAGCCATTTCCTTGTATTACAACCTTGGACAAGATATTGCACTTTGCTCTGCCATGGTTTCCAGATTGTTGTGAGGATTGAAAGACATAATATAGGTAATTTACTTGAATCAGTCTGTTTACTAATCACTACTCTCTGCTTCAGACTGATAATTAGAAATGTTTGGGGATTTTTTGGTGAAGTTTTTATTTTATTAACTATTTGATAGTTAGAAAAAACAATCCTGTTTTTTATTCCACAACAGAAGCTGAGAATATTCAAGATTTATTTGAAGCTTTTGATTTGCACCCCCAGAACAGATGCACTGAGTAAAACAACTTGAGAATTGTTTGTCCATGGTGGTGGGAATTTGAGGCCAGATGGCTTCTAATTTGAAACCGTTGGTCCCTTTCCCCATTGTGGGACCTCTCCTACCTCTGTTTGTCCGCCAACAGGACTTTAACGGGACATTTATTTAGGAGGAAGGTGAGGCAGCCTGTAAAAGCTAAGGTACATGTTCACACTTGGAAAAGGCTTGCCTGACTTCCCTTCTAGATTGAACTCATCATCCTCCCAGTTACTAGGCACTTACTGGCAATTAGGAAGGATTTGACAGATGCACGAGTGAATGACTAACTAAATATAAGTCAGAGATTTGGGACAGCATAAAGAGCATTTTTGATAAAGAAGTAAGCCTGTGCCAAGCACTGCTTTTGAATTTTTATTATATTTTTTTAAAAAAATTTCAATCTCGATCAGTATGAGCCTTTTCTTTTAGAGCAGCAGAGTCATAACTGAAATATTGTTGAGTTTGCCTATAAAGACAGGCCAGTCAGCACAATTTACCAGTCAGAATAGTCAGAAGTATTTCAATGCTTACACCTACTCTAAACTTCACAAAGGAAGCTTGTCATTACTAAATGGATATGTTCATAGGAATTTTATTGAAAATTTTCCCATCAGCTTTCTTCTGTCATGAGGAGGTCTGTACTACTTTTCAGTAACATTAGTTCATGGTAATTTTTGCTTTGTCGTGGCCAAACATCCACTTTATTGGTTGAACCATATTTCATTTTAATCCAGATATTCTAGTGGGTACTTTATAGACCTGTGATTATCACAGGGAATATTATCACTTGGCAGAGATTCTTCCAACTTTAAGTATAATATCTCAATGAAGATTTATTGTTCTATAAATAAGTGGTCAATTCTTTGCATAGAGTACCCTTTGCATGAAAGAGGTTGTTATTCATATTTTAATCTGTGTTTCTTATTGGTTTCATTCTTACCTTTATTTTATTTTATACTTATATTTAAGTCAATGCACTTTATCTACTCCATATTTAGTAATAAATGTAGCTCCAATTTGTTCCATTTACCACACCTAGAAATCTTTTTGCATTTTTTGAAGATCATAAAATGGATAATCTGCAGTGAAATAGTGTGTATCAGAACTTCAGCCATATACCATAATGGATGCATTGCTATATAAGAGTTTAACCACAAGACAGTTTCAAATTTTATTTACTGTCTTCCTGTCTTGATTCTGGCCTTAAAATTTTTTTCACTGCCTGAGCTAAAGATGGATGCTTTAGTAATTCACAGCACAATCATGAATGGATCAAGTTTGATGGAGGTCACTTATGTCATGCTCTTGTTATCTCTGAGCTTATATATGAGTATTTGGGCATTGATGGGTCTTTGTGTAATTGTCAGAGCTCTCTAGTGCTGCATACTTTTAAATAATCTTCAATTATATAATTAAGTTCATATACTCCTTCTCTAAAGGTCAAGTTTTTACATCTTCAAGAATTCTATACTAGCTCTTATCTTCCTACCAAGACCTTTTGTTGTGTTTTACAGTATTCTACATACTCTAGTAGTATGTTCATTCACTGGATTCCTAACACATACCAGGTACTGGATATAGAGCAATGACAGGACAGATGAAATCATCGCCATCATTTGGCTTACATTCCATGTTATATTACATCTATAATATCATATCCAGAGATACTCTAATTTTGTAGAAAACTAGTCAAGGTAACATACCTGGTCAAGATATGACATACCAGAGCATGCAACTCTAAATTTTATGAGTCAGTACATTGGGTATGCAGCAGTGGAAACACCAGAAACTCCCATGAGTCAGAACCAAGAATGTTTAAAATAAGTGGTTATTAATTCATTCACTTATTCACTCATTACTCTGCAAGCAGCTGCAATTATTTAAAAAAAAAGTTTCCTGTTGACATTAATAGAGGTAAAAGTAGGAGAACCTGAGATTTTCATTGTATACGATAAGCACAAACTATTAAGTGTGAAGAAAGGAAGAACACAGACTATGTCTTCAGATACATCAATACTGCTCTCAAGAAACTGAGTGAATTTTGAAGGATGAAGATTTTTTACAGGAGGAAAAAAAGTTCTGGTCAGAGCTAATAGAATAAGTGAAATAAGTCCGAGAAAGACAGATATCACATGTTTTCACTCATATGTGGATCTTGAGAGACGTAATAGAAGCCCGTGGGGAAAGGGAAGGGAGAAAATAGTTACAAACAGAGACAGAGGGAGGCAAACCATAAGAGACTCTTAAATACAGAGAACAAACTGAGGGTTGATGGGGGGTGGGAGAGAAGGGAAAATGGGTGATGGGCATTGAGGAGGGCACTTGTTGGGATGAGCACTGGGTGTTGTATGTAAGCAATGAATCATGAGAATCTACCCCCCCAAGCCAAAAGCACACTGTACACACTGTATGTTAGCCAATTTGACAATAAATTATATTAAAAAAGAATATGGAAATCCACAATTCAAATATAGGTATCAGAGACAAGAGGCAAGCCTAAGTCCCAGGAATAAATGGGTAGAGGAATTAGAGAAGGAAATCCATATCTCATATGAAATTAAGCATGACACAGCTCAGACAGATTTTATAAAATGTTTGGCACTATCTTAGTTAAACTTGCTCTTTTGGCATCTTAAAAATCATTCTTCAAGATTTGACAGTTAAAGTGGTCTCATTCCTTCAGTGATTGTTAAAAACATTAGGGACAGCAGTAATAGGCAGTCCAATATTAAAATTTAACTCCTCTGCCTACACTCAGAGTGACTGTGTGAGTCCTGGCCCTCCAGGAAGCAAATGCCAAGATGAGATAAGATGTCTAAGAGAGATATTGGGGAAACACGTGTGACAGACAAGGGAGAGATGGTGCAGGTCTGTCACCTGTAAAAGAAAAGGAAGAAGGAACAAGGGTTGGGTAGGAAGAATTTCAGACTCTAAGAAGGGTTTGGCTAGGTCAATGGGGAGTCTTTGAGCCCAGCTGTCTGTTATGGGTCCTGTCCTCCCAGAATGGGCCAACATTAAAACTCCCACTGTGCAGCTAGAAGGAGCATGGCCTGGATGGCAACACAGTGGTGGATCAAGGAAATGACAAATGAGGCTGTCAGTCCATTTTGCTCCCCTTAGTGGGTGATCTGAGTGGTGAATTTTTATTTCTGCCAGAGATAGCCTAGATGATATGTTTAATTCTTGTAAGGCCAGTTGCATAGTGGACACAATAAAGATAATAGCACGGCTTTCTGGGACTGTAGGAAGGATCACTGAGTTAATGTTCATAAAATGATTAGCATAGTGCTTAGCATACAGGAATCATTGAGAGTATTCTATTCTCTAAAGTGCAATACGCCTTTTTAACACAGAGATATCTTCATCTTTTTTATTTACCATGGTAACCATAGTTGATCTACCAGAGCACTGTGATTATACAACTCGTATAATAAATATTTAATGAATTAATTATCAATACCTACCTGTCAGTGACCACAGAGAACACACTTAATAGCAAACAAAGCTGAGTTTATTATTTGCTGGTAAAAGGAAACTGAACGTGCTAAGGAAATGAGTGCTGTCTCAGAGGGTGTCAGGAGGGATTAGTTATGAAACTTGGGCCCATAATAGGTAATTTTGAGAAGGGATCAAAGAAACAGGTCTTTTCTTTGCTGTGAGTACTGTCAGAAAGTGTCTTTTTTGTCCTATACCATCACACTAGAGTTGCCTTGTCTGATACTGGTATTCTGTGAGTCATTTCTGTTGAGTAGTGAGAACCAGGGCTAAGATCTTTGGGGCCAGGGTAGCTACCAGCTGGCAGCTCTGCAAGTTGGTCAAATTAGAAGGAGCCACAATTCTCAGCCATGGAGCTGAGATTAAAGGAGAAAGCTAAGTCAGTCGCATGGGCCAAAACAAGAAACACATAGTTTGGGAGATCTCCAGATGCCCAGGCAGATTTTGATTCAACGAGAAATTCAATGTGTTCAAACAGTTTCAGTTTTGTAAATAATTAAGAATAGCACTTCTGGGATCTATTGGCAGATCTTTTTAATTAGCCAATGCTACCTTTAGTAACTGAGTTGTCAAACTACTTATTCTGTGATATGTAATCAAAGTCAGTTTTTCAGGGTGAGGAACGATCTTATCCTTAAAACATTCACGTATCTAGTCACTTCATTCAATTTCATTCTGGATCCAGATGATATCCACTATTCCAAACCTTAGGAAACAGAAAAAATAAAATACCTAGATGACAGATAAAGTATCAGTTTTCATGTACTTACTGGGTCTACCTCTGTGTAAAGTCAGTCCTGAAATTTTAATATCTCTGATAACATGCTTTTGGAAAATCTAATACAGATTACCCTTTAAAAAGATTAGTGCAATATTCTTACTCTTTTTTGGTCTCGAAATGATGAAAGGTAAATAAATTGGTTGATGGTGCTTGAGTTTATAGCTATTTGGCAACTAATTCAAAATGCAATCTGTGTCCATTACACTGTTCTAAATCCATTCACACCCTTCAAAATGTCACAACTAATCACACTGCATCTCCAGCCTCCGGAAAACAGAAACTTCACACCAGCTCTGTTTGTTCAGTCATAGTGCTTTGTACAGTCAAGCATATAATCAACCTTTTGTTAAATACTTTGAAAATTTCCATGCCACAACAAAAGAGTAACCCAGACAAATAAGTGATTTTTAAAAAGAATGAAGATTCTATTCAAATGCATTATCTCACTCTACAAAATCTTCCAACTTCACGCCTTCCCTTTCCCTAACTAAAAGACTGAAATTAGCACACATCCATTTTCAATTGTTTTCAGTGGCACCACTTCATCTACTGGATCAAGTTTGACAATAATGCCTGCCCAGGCTATGGTAGGATGGTACAAATGACAAGTAGTAATTGACAGATGACTTCAGCAGAGAGACAGTATGCATAAATATCAGACTATGTTCCTACTGAAGTCCAAAACAATAAATATTAACTAGTAGCACTTGTAATGTTTGTGTTTTAATTCTTGAAGTGCTTAATTTAATAGGATCTCAGCTCCTCAGGAAAAAAAAATGTGTATTTATACCTTAATAATCTTCAGATTTAATAAATAGTCCACTAACACCAAATTCATTTCTGACATTTTAACTACAAATTGTACTTCTTGTGACTTCAGCCTAATTAAGTAATTAGACCAATATAGGAGACCCTGTCTTAAGCCGTTAAAGAAGACTTCCCAGACTGTTACACTTTGATCGTTGCTATACTTTGCCAGTTCTTACATTTGGAGCTGTTTGTGTGTCACTCTTGATTTACCCCTATTTCCCCAGACAGAGTATGTGTAAATTATTGACTATCAGGGACACTATAATTTTATCTCAAAATATCCCATCAAAGACTCAACTAAACTTTGTCCACATGCAAAAATAATTTTGCTCAATGGCTAATATCAGAAAGAAATATCAACTTTGAATTGGGAGAACATATTGATGAAAGCAGTATTCATTCTTGATCATCATGGTTGATCATTATTGATCACTTGATTTTTATAGGTAGTTGAGACAGAGAATATGAAGATTAAAAGGATAGAGTTTGTGCCCTCCAGAAATGTAGAATCCACCAACAGAAAGATTAAAAGTATATTTAAGGACATAGGGAATTTTAAATGGCATAGGCAAGCAACAAATTCTATTCAAAAAAGAGATGCAAAGAAGAGCAGTCACATTGAATATGGGCACTCAGAACATTTTTAGTGAAAGATTGATATTTCAGATGAACTTTTGGGGATGGATAGAATTCGATATGTGGGCAGGAGTGATAAATGAAAATCCAGGTGGGTGGGGGAGGCTGAGCCAAAACATGAAGATGGAGATGTTAAATACCAAGGTGAAATGTTTTCATTTTCATTTTTGTTTTCAAGTAATTTGTACTGGGAAGGATGAATTTGAATAGGAGAATAAATGAGAAGATAGGAAGTAAGGAAAGCAGCTAAGAGAATATTCATTTACACAGGAAATATTAAAGGACAGACTGAGGATAGATATAAAAAGGAAAATAAAGAGGGGCAGCTGAGAAAAAGCTACAGTGATTGACTAAATGACTTGTTAACTTGCTGGATGTGGGTGAATTGAAAAAAAAATGTGTGTTGTTTTACTCTAGACTTTGAATTATGTTCTTCTAAAACGATTGGAAGGATGGTAGTACATAGATAACCATATGGAAAATGATGACTCAGCTATGCACAAAGGTGTCAAGTTCATCCTCTGGTTTGGAGGGACATGCTGAGTAGTTTGGGTAGGATTGGAACAAAACTTAGTCATCGGTACATTTGAGTGTGAAAGAAAGTCATCTTGCTAAAAACAAGTTTCTTGCTGAAAATCCAAGAATGACAGGATATAATGACTTTCTGTGTAGGATAGTTATAACATAAAACAAATACAAAAGCCAAAAGCTAGTTCTGGGAAATTCCAGGGCAATAATTTATTGTCAATCACTCATTTTCATCGATGAATATAACGTCTCTGAATTTTTGTTTTCACTCTGAAAAAAACCTGGGGTTTGTGCTATGAATCTGATGCTCTCTTTTTGAAGGTTAAAGAGAAATCACTTTTTTTTATAAAGTTTCAAAAGAAATACTAATAGATATTAACCCATAATCCCTATATCTAATTCATATATCCTTGTTAAAATTCTAAGTAATTTTATTTATTTTTGTGAAAGAGAAATTGTACATTTTTTTAATCTGCCAAACATATTTGATTTTAGAAAGCAGAGATGAAGAACTACAGATTAGTTTACTATTTTGAAAGTGTGAGGGGCAACAAGCCAAAGAACATTTTTATAAGACAGTATTTGTGGAGATTTTTAGGAAATTTCTGTGGCTTTAAAAAAATTTTTTTTTACAAAATCTGCCTAGTGTTATGCAATTTACATTTAAAATAATGTTGCTAAATTACCTATTAAAATATATGTGTGTATTTTGTGAGAATTTCTGTATTACATGTCATTAAGAGCTTACTGTATATTTATCAGATTAGCTGTATACTGTAACACATGTGAACCTTAATGGACTTGGAAAACTGGAATATTAATGCAGAAGTAAATGTATTGGTTGAGATGTTCTTGGTGCCATTAAAAAATGTGAGGGGCTTAGTTGGTTAAGTGTCTGACCTCGGCTCAGGTCATGATCTCATAGTTCATGGGTTCAGGCCCCGCGCCGGGCTCTATGCTGACAGCTCAGGGCCTGGCGCCTGCTTCAGATTCTGTATCTCCCTCTCTCTCTGCCCCTCCCCTGCTCATGCTCTATGTCTCTTGGTCTCTCAAAAATAAATAAACGTTTAAAAAATGTTTTTGAGTGTGTGTGAATATGTATATGTGTATATATGTATGTGTATGTGTATTTCTCCAAATGCCTTAAACAACAGAGAAAACTTACTGGTCCCTGAAATGGTAAAAAATTGAATCAGGTTGCCCTTTGTCTCATAGCTGGCTTTCCACATGGTGATTCTTGCAGAATCTATGTATGTCACCATTCCTAGAGATATATATAGAGATCTCTTCCTACCAACCTCTAAACAACCACTGCTACACTCTGCTCTGATCTCTACTTATGGCTAGGGGAATATCAATTTAGTAGCCACTATGCACCAGACACCTTGTAAAGGAGATTGTTTGATTGACTTACCAAATCAAGGTTTTTGTAAAACTGGGTGGATGTGAAGATTAGGCTATAGTTGGAAGACGTAACATGGATATGGGAAGGGAGCACCACATCTACTGCATATATTATGAGTCTCTACAGAAGAAGGGGACTGAGAGAAGATGCTGGGGAGGTAGAAATGAAAGAAGTCAAAGCCCTGGTGAAATGAAAGAAGGCTTCTTATCTTGGTCTCTGGGCTGGAGGCTTGGGGACTCTGGAAGAAAAAAAGAAGGAAAGGAAAAGAAAAGAAAAGAAAAGAAAAAAGAAAAGAGAAAGAAAGAAAGAGAAAGAAAGAAAAAGAAAAAAGATTGAATGGCTCTGAAAAGCAAGCAAAATTCCTTTTCATTTTAGTTTTGATTATGACTGGATCTTATTTGTCACTAAAAATGGGCAGCCTCAATATGTGAATCTGTCTTGGAAACACAACCCTGAGAACGTTGCAATCATCTTTAATGTGTTAGGAACAGGTGGCCTCACTATACACCAAACAGTTATTAAACCAAAAAACCCTCAATTTTTATAAACAGTTATTAAAAAGTAACTGTTATTTATTTATAAATAATTTTCACCTAACAAAACTATTCACCATTACAGTTATGAAGAGTTAGGATTATGGCAGGTATGATAGCTAGCATTTGTTGAGTGCTTAATGTGTGAAACACTACAATATTTTATGTGCATGATATTTCTTAGTCTTCATAACAACTTGATGAAGTAGGTGCTTCTATCATGTTTCTATTTCTCTTAAGTGTTTTGAGGTATAACTTACAAAGTCATCTTTTGTTAATGCACAGTTCTGTGAACTTAGATAGATGAATAAGGTCATATAATCACACTCTAATCAACAGTCCTATTACCCACAAATTTTCCCTCATGCCCTTTGGAGTCAGTAGTCTCTCCTCATCTATAGCCATAGTAACCATTGATTTGGTTTGTGTCCTCATGCATTTGCCTTTCCATAATACCATGTAAATGAAATTATACAATATACAACCTTTTTCATTTTGTATAATGTATTTGAGATTCATCCATGCTATGGCAGATATCCATGTGTTAATCAGTGGTTCATTCGTTCTTATTCTTGAGTAATAGTATATGGATGTGCCACAGTTTGCCCATTCACAAGTTAATGGTTATTTGGGTTGATTTTTGGAGATTATGAATTTTGGTGATCACACATAAAGCCACAATAAGTACTTGTGTTGGATTTTTTGGTATGGATATATATTTACTGAGACATGTTTTCATTTCTCTTGGGATATTAGCAGTGGGATTGCTGAGTTGAATAGAAGGTGTATGCTTCATTTAAGAATGAGAAATCAAGCAATTAATAGGTTAAATAACCAGCCTCATTTTCTCATTTTACATCGTAATTAGTAGAGCTAAGATTTGAAAAAAAGCAATCTAACCCCAGATTACATGGCTTTAACCAATACCTTAACACATGTGATTTATATCTTTGTAAGACATTTTTAGTACAAATATGATAACTGCTTTGTTTTTCTGGATTCACTACTCTTCTAGCTCTGATTATATGCTATAAACATGCTGTATGAAAGAAATGCTGTCAGGGATTCAGGGATTATGGTTAGATTCTTTGCTACAGATCCTGCTTTAGTTGCTTTATTTTTAGAGTTAAGTACCTTAAATGTAAAAGGAATTTCTTGAAATTTTCTTTAAGTTATTTGCAGTTAAACATTGTTTATATATGATATCAACACCTCAAGGACAAAGTACACACATGTGTGCACACACACACACAAACACACAAAACCTTGTCTGTGAAATATTCTTTGTGTCTCCTTGGCCACCTCAAATTTGGGAACTACTGCATACTGGAATAATAAAGACAAAAACATCCTTAGGTATCTTGGGTTCTAACTCCTTTGGCCTTACAGATAGGAAAAAAAAAAAGGAGAACATTTTTCAAAATACTGAGCAAGTCTATAACTGAAAATTTGCTTTCCTCTCAGATTCAGTATTCTCCAAATTTCTTTTATGGTTACTTTTCTTATTAAATTCAGCATAAGTAAACATAATGAATATTTATTAGTGTCTACTAATGTGACACTAATATTGGGCCATTTTGAAAAAACTCATCATCACAATCATCACCATTCATCATAATCATCACCTGATAATTTGGAGTCAGTAACTCAATTAACAGTATTGCAACATTAGTTATTTATATTTTTCTGACCCTGTCATTTCTGAGGGCACTGTCAGCCTCATAGTAACTATCAAACTCTCTTAATCTCCTGATATACCTTCTTATTTCTTTCCTCTATCACAGTACCTCAATCCAGCCAACTGTGGGATGATCTGGCCTTTCGTTTATTGGTGGTGTAGCAGACTACCCACTTAGAGTTGCTAAAAGTACTGCTTTTCAACTGCTTTTTTTTCCAGCTTTATTGAGATATAGTTGACATATAATGTGTAACTTTAAGGCATACAACATTTTTTGCGCATCTGAGGAAACATTTTGAAAAGGAAAAGATTACCATGACCAATTTCCAATTTCTCAGATTTTGTTTTTCTTTTTAATTTTTTTTTAACGTTTATTTATTTTTGAGACAGAGAGAGACAGAGCATGAACGGGGGAGGGTCAGAGAGAGGGAGACACAGAATCTGAAACAGGCTCCAGGCTCCGAGCTGTCAGCACAGAGCCCGACGCGGGGCTTGAACTCACTGACCGCGAGATCATGACCTGAGCTGAAGTCGGCCGCTCAACCGACTGAGCCACCCAGGCGCCCCTCAGATTTTGTTTTTCAATACTCCTTTCTTCTTTTCTGTTTTTTCCTGTTTTTATTCGAGAATATATCCATTACATCTGCAATCAGCTTTTGTTCATGGTCACTATTGAAAAATTAATCATTGTTCAGGTTTTACCCAATAAAAAGTTAATTGCTCACATTTCCCAACTCTAACAGGATTTTTGTATTATTTAAGAATCTCTAAACCAGGAAAAAGGCTTAAAATTCCCCTAAGCATTAAAAACTAAATTAAATTTAGAAGTAAATTGTGGCTAGGCTTGGCAGATGTTCCCTGAGTAAAAATCCTCACATCATAAAGATAAGGGGATATTGGCCGTTAAGGCTAGTTCTGTTCCTGTTCACCCTGGGTGTTTACCCATTTACAGAGTATTTCTGGAAGCATTTACACATCATTAGCTTATTTGCTTGTTTACCGGTATCCAAAGCTGTTTCTTCTCCTTCACATTAGTGCATTTTATTTTTTTTTAATTTTTTTTTTAACATTTATTTATTTTTGAGACAGAGAGAGACAGAGCATGAATGGGGGAGGGTCAGAGAGAGGGAGACACAGAATCTGAAACAGGCTCCAGGCTCTGAGCTGTCAGCACAGAGCCCGACGCGGGGCTCGAACTCACGGACCGCAAGATCATGACCCGAGCCGAAGTCGGCCGCTTAACCGACTGAGCCACCCAGGCGCCCCACATTAGTGCATTTTAAAGGATGTATTCTAGTATTGTTCTTTTTGAATAACTTAGAGAATACATAAACTAAACCACCACTGGCTGGATGAGAGGAGGTATTTTTGATACTTCATATTTCTCTGGTTTTAAACTTCCATTTGTCCATGGTTCTGTTAAAAGCCATTATAATAAAACAACAGTAAATAAGCTTGTAACTCAAGTTTCAACAAATTAGCACAGTTTGTTTTGATTTCGGGTTCACTGATTATGTCAGTGGAAGTTTCTGCTAACTTCAGAAATGCTTTAACACCTTTTGTGGAGCGAATGCACTGCCCAGACTAAACTTGTTTCTGTCCCTGGCCTTTATGTTCATATCTGAAGCCCTTGGGAGCATTGGGTCTCCGGATCTCACTCTGGAGTGAGACTTTTCTCAGTTTAACTACTCATTTAGGGGTCAGTGCAGTGCACCTTAATTGGAAAAGGGTGGCAAATGTCTTGAGCAGATTAACGTTTGGCTTCTTTGGGCATTTGTTTTGCTACTGATATGTCCTGAATTTTACTTACTTTTTCCCTGGACTCACAACTTCATATTTTGAATAAAGCATGGCTGTGTTCATTTTATTTATCTGCTTATCTCCAGAACTAAATTACAAAGCAATAAATTACTGTATAAAATGCCTTCATGCTCAGCACTGAGAGAACCATGTTAGTAAGTGGCTTGCTAGCTAGCATGAAAGATAGTATGAACTTGCAGCAGATGAACACTGCACTAACAACTATCCTTTACATAATAAGCTTTCTAGATCTGTGATGATTTAGTGATTACAAAGCACTCACATGACTGCTGCTGCAGCTACTAACTACTACTATTTGTAATAACAGTAAATAATTAGAAAAATATTTAAATAATCTATAAGTGTACCTGTTTAGTCACCATGCTAAATGATTTTCATGCATTGTATCATTTGATATTTACCAAAACCCTACATACAATCATCATGTAATGTTATTTATTAAAATAGAATCATAATGCACCATAATATAATATTATTCTCCCTGACTGTAAATATGTGAAATTGATACTAAATAGAGGTTGAAAGTTTGTATAAAGTTCACATAGTTAGTAATGGAGAGTGATGGAGAGAGGATATGGACCCAAGTCTCAGTGGATCTAAAGCCGTGCTTTGGAGCACAGATGTAGGTCGAGCACGTGCTAAATATGGATGCAGCAACCCCACAGCCTCCTTCCTAAGACCTTCTGTGGAACTTACCAAGTGCCATAGTTGAAGGTATCGTTGTATTTACTTACTTATTTACTTACTTACTTACTTTTTGGTCTTCCACATGAGAAGACATCTTAGTGGGGATAAAGATGTATCTGGTAAATAAAAACAGCTCTTACAGAAATAATGATGTACTAGAGAACTCGGTTAGTCCTAGTTTTGCTCCCACCTGACCTTTTATGTAATTATCCTTATTTCCTCTTAGACTTGTACAGTTTAAGTTTGGGACACACTAAGTCAGTCTTGGGGAATGCAGGGAAACTTGGTCTCCTTTCTCATCTATGGAAATTGTAGATCTATGGCTTGCCATTCGTTTTTCCCTTGACACCACTTTCGTATTTTCTTGCCTAAATCATTGTGTTGGTGGTCCCCACACCATCCTCAGGTTCAGTGATTTGCAAGAACTCAGAAAAGCTGCCATACTAATGGTTACAGTATATTACGTGAAGGATACAGGCTAACATCAGCAAAGGGAAAATTTGGATAAGGAAGAGTCCAGGAAGGACCAAGTTCAAGTTTCAGTTATCTTCTACAAGTGGAATTGTATGGACAGTGCTTAATTCTTCTAGTAGCAGTATGTGAACTTTCATCTCTTATGGGGGTTTGGTAGAAAATTTTGACATATGAATTCTTACATATTTGATTTTGTCTATTTTAGTTCATCTAGTTCTCAATCCCATGCCTGTTCTTTTCTTTTTAAATTTTTGACTGTGAGGTGGTAATTTTTCTTAGGATTTTGTTTATATGTGTTCTTTTATGGTTTGATTTGAGAGAAGATCCTACAGAATATATATATAATATGTATATATATTATATATGTTATATATATTATGTATGTATAATATATACATAGGTTATGTATATGTTATGTATAATATGCATGTATGTATATGTTTATATAATAAATATATATAATATATAAACATCTTTTGCAGGACCATATTTATGAAAATGAGATTTCTCCAATGACATGAATAGCATAAAAAATCTTACTATAAATTTGCCTTTGGACTGGTGTGTTATTTTGAGTTCTCAATTTATTGTCCCAACCTTTCTTTTAGCGTTCCCTCCTTAGCCAGGTATTTGGATTTATCCCTTTATTCTTTGTGCAACATGCTACCATCAAGATAGAAGCTATAGTGCCTTTAATTCAGAAGAAATCTGCAAGGGTAGAAGCTGGCTTTGAGATGCTTTACTTTCAAACTGTATTGGAAATACATTTAAATATGTGATTATCTTTATTTGTCATATTCACAATGACGATTTGATTCTGTAACATCTTACAATGGTTTGTGTAATTGGTATATATGTTGTCATTATCATTATAAATCTATGGATTTTAACATATTTTATGTGATTCAATTCATTGCTACCATTTTCCTTACAGATGTCTGATTATCCCGTAGTTGGCCCACAGTAATTTATTTAAGGTGACTCCTGGGTCTTAAACATGATCCTAGTAGTCTTTGGTAGTTTCCTTTCCTTCTGTTACCCCAAGATGTTCTCAGCTCATTTTATGTAATTTCTTCCCTAAGAATCAGCTATTTCTCCAGAGGAACCATAAATCGTCATCTAGATACTACCGATTCCATTTGCATCAAATAAGTCATTGGTTTTATTTTACTTTTATTTTTTTATTGTTTTTAGGTATTACTATTTTGAATGTAATTTGTTTTAAAATTTTATAAATTATATGGTTATAGAAGCAAATCTAAAAAAACACAGGTATATTTTAAAAAGACTAACTTCTAAATATGTTCTCTCCATCTATCTTGTTCATTCTCTTTCCTATTGGTTATACTCATTTTGTTTCATGTACAGACTTCTTTTGATTCTCTAATACATTTAAACATAAAACTACTTCTCTTTTTGATAAATTTTAGCCTTCCATACAAATTCTATACACTTAGCTTTTTTATCCAGCGACATATTCTGAATATACTCTACTACAATATATGGAGAGATTCCTCTTTTTTCCCCTCTTTTTTCCCCTCTTTTTACCTACTACTTTGTGGAATGCTTTTGCCATAATTTATGCAACTAGACCACCATTGATTAATATTTGGGATAGTTAGGGGATTTTACAAATGAAAAATTTCTCAGTAATACATGGATTTTTTGCATATTATGTGGCACTTTGTTTCATTTGATAGAATTATTCTGAGTACATAATCTACTCTAATGCAAGAAATAGGAGCTTAATTGTGGTAGTGATGAACACATCCATCATGCATCTGAGAAAACTCAGAGAAACTCAGAGAAACTTGTCTAAGGCTATACAGTTGGTGTTTAATTCTAGAACCAGAACCAATTATTTGTGGCTTCACAATGCATTCAGTTAATTTTTAACATAATAGATGACATTTTGTAAAGAATAAGAAGAACTGAATTGATATTCTACCAATCACACCATGACAGACAGCTGGAATGATAGCTGGCGATTCAGCTTAGAAATTTGAATGCACATGCGTATATTTATTCCCATAGAAGTTGCTAAGACTAACATCAAAGCTCTGAGCTTTGTGTAGATCCCATTCATTTTGTCTTAGGACCCAGAAATTCTATCAAAACTATGCATCACAGGCACATGCAAAATCAGTAGGAAAGCAGATTTGGAGGGGAAGGGAAAAGCTTAGGGTTTTCTCTTGTCAAAAAGTGCTTGACTGATTTCAAGCTTCTTTGTAAAAACAACAACAACAACAACACTCTCAAGTGTCCTTAACCTCTGATAATAGATCAGAATAATAGAAAATACACTTTGTGCTCTCTAACCTCAGTCTCTGTTCTCTCTTGAAAGAGTAAGATTAATTATGATCTACTTGGCGGTTTGTTTCCCTAAAATTTTGGCTCTCTTGGTCAGTTTACAGGGAAACATATTAACCTACGTAAAATGTCTTTCAAAGCTCTATCTGCCACGAGAAGGATTTTAGTTGAATAGAAACAGATAAACCAAGGAATAGAAAACATATATGTGACCTTTAGCTTATTTTCTATATACATTCCATTAGGTAGAGAGCAGAAATATTTGAAATAGATCTTTTTTTGAATCGTGGTATTTTATTGACTGGTGATTTTAATAACCTTGATATTGGTTTGCTTTTTTCTAGTATCATAGGATTATGAAGAGTTTGCAATGATCAGAAATTCTGATTCCTGCCACCAGGAATCTGTTTCCTCCTCTCTCTCATATTTTCTTCTATAAATACTTTTGTCGTTTGCTCCAAGTGATGATGAAGTCAGGTTTCCATTAAAGTGCTGTTGTTCATGCAGTTATTTTATCCACTGAAATTTATTTTACCTTAGCCATTGAATATTATTTTATTTCAATAGATAGTACCCAGATAGCAGCTTTGGATTATTATATTGTTTACATTCCCTGGAGGAATCATTCCTGCTAAAAGTTCTTTGTCTACTTGATAAAAAGTTCCATATGATATACAATATATCTATATCCCCAAATAATGGCAGATGGAAACTATTTGTTGATATGCACTATCAACTATTTGCTGATAAATATCTGTCAAGTACTCATCGGAATTCAGAGTTTTTCTTGTTCCATATCTTAACCTGTGGCTTTAGGCCTTGAACCATTTATTAGTCTCCATTCCCCAGCTCTGACCCTAATAATTGCATTTTTGAGCAAAAGATAGGATATAATCAATGGAGCACCATATTAAAGTGGCTATAATCATCATTATAAAGTTAATTTCAGAAGTATATCCGGCATAATAAATTCTACAGATCTTACAAATCTTCTCATTCCCTTATTTATTAGTTACTAATTGCTGTGGACTTAATTATGTACCTCCAAAATTCATGTATTGAAGCCCTAATGCCTAATGTGACAGTATTTGGAAATGGGGACTTTATGAAATAATTAGGATTATATGAGGTCATGAAGGTGGGGCTCTCATGATTGGATGTTGATCTTCTAAGGGACACCAGAGAACTTCTCCTCTATTCCCACCATGTGAGGACACAGTGAGAACGTGGATGTCTACAAGTCAGAGAGCCTTCAGAACCCAACCATACTGGAACCTTGATTTCAGACTTCTAGCTTCCAGAACAGTGAGAAATAAATTTCTGTTGTTTAAACAACCCAGTCTATGGTATTTTGTTATGACAGCCCAAGGTGAGTAAGACACGTATTAAGCAGCTGTATTAAATGGTTCCTAGGTGCTTTGCGTTTGGTTATGTGCTGGAGATCTTGGTCCCTAGGCTTATATTATCACATAGCTCATAATCTCAGTCCATCTCTTTCATAATCTTTCCAGAAAATATTGCAAGGTGATCTCTAATATTTTTATTTTTCTTTCTTGAGTCACACACTCCTCTCTCTAAGATGATATAATATTCTGATGATTTTTATCTAGTTTATGAGTTCACCTATGATTTGTTAGCATAGGAAGAGGATACACACACTCATAGTCCATAATGACTGAGAATGAAGGAGGTTGGTTTTTCTTATAAGTTAACTACAGGTAGTAAAAACAGAGCTCAACCTCTTATGGTGTGTTCTCTCTCATTCTCTCTCTCTCTCTCTCTCTCTCTCTCTCTCTCTCCAATACACACACACACACACACACGGAATGATATATTAAGCTGTATAGCTTAGTTCCTGACTACTTTTCAGAAATGTAAAAGAAAATTTGCCTGAGGAGGTTAATTTTAATCTGGCATTGAATAGTAAATAAGATTTGGCCAAGTAAAATGAAAGAGGTGGCTTATGAGAAGCTAGAAGTTTCCAAATAACACTGGATTCTGACTATATCCACACATTCCCATATGTAGAAAACATATTCATCTACATTAAAATATGATCTACCATGACTTAGGTCATAATTGCCCCATGAAATATAATTCTTCCAACAACTAACAGTGGTCATTCTATCAGTTAAAGATTTCCAATAAAAAATGATCTCTGCCCCTAGGACTTGTACTTAAGAGAATGATTCCTAACATTACCTCACGCTAAAAGTACCATTATGGCCACACAACCATATCTGGTACTCAATGACAACAAAATCACCCACCTTTAATAAATCAAAATCAGAAAATTCCATTCACACAGGTGAACTTACCTACTCAACAATTTGAATTTTGTTCTTAGTATATGCTGTGTTAGTCCATTTGGGCTGCTATAACAAAATGCCACAGACAGGGTAGCTTGTAAACAACAGAAAATCATTTCTTATAGTCTGGTGGCTGGAGTCAAAAATTAGGATGTCAACTGGATTCGCTATCTAGTGAGGGGCTGCTATTTGGTTCATAGATGGCTCATAAGTGTAACTACCATCTGTCAACAAATTATTAACTTAAGTTTCTGGGCGTCAGAAATCCAGAGTTGGTTTTATAAAGCTACATTCAGAGCTCTTTGCTCTAAAAGTGCTAGGAGAGAATCAGTTTCCTGCCTTTTCTAGTTTCTACAGGCTACCTGCACTCCTTGCTTTGTAGCATTTACCTCCATTTTCAAAGAGCATTACTCTAACTTTCGTATCCCTCTTTCTATCTCCTCTGTAATTCTGAGCTTCCTGTATTTTTCCTATAAGGACCTTTGTGGTTACATTGGAACTACTCAAATAATCTCTCCATCTCATGAACCTTAACTTGATCCATATACAAAATCCTTTTTGCCATGCAAAGTAATGTATTTGAGGGTTCTGTGGATTAGAATGTGGACATCTTTAGGGACCTATCATTCTGTCAAGCATAGTACCTTATCTTCTTTTCCAGGTAAGCACAAATAATAGCTTTACCAAATGACTGGCCTCATCATAACATGGAAAGTAGACCAGACTAGGCTAGAATATTGTTCTAGCCTTGAAACAGTTCACTGTCCTTATCCTGGGACTCAGGCTGATGAAGCACCTGCTATCTGAAATATTACCAATGGCATTGGCAGAGAAAAATAGAGCTCTAGGTATTTTTTTTACTAGAAACAAAGATCCCAGAAGGAACGCATGTTACTTTGATAAAAAATTTATTGGGGCGCCTGGGTGGCTCGGTCGGTTAAGCGTCCGACTTCGGCTCAGGTCATGATCTCACGGTCCGTGGGTTTGAGCCCCGCGTCGGGCTCTGTGCTGACAGCTCAGAGCCTGGAGCCTGTTTCAGATTCTGTGTCTCCCTCTCTCTGTGACCCTCCCCCGTTCATGCTCTGTCTCTCTCTGTCTCAAAAATAAATAAACGTTAAAAAAAATTAAAAAAAAAATTTATTGACCATGATGCGTCTTCTAGCGCTAAAGTATGATCTTAACATGTATTCAGAAGGGAAAACCAAAAATAAATGTCAAACCTCAGTATCCACCATCCCACAGAAATAGTTTATTCTTCAACAAATATGGTTCATTCTTAGTACACCTTTAAGATCACCTAATTTTCAGGTCATAGCCTGTTTTCTATGTGTCTTTATAGAAAATTGTCTGGGACAAATATTTTCTGTGTATTTGCCTAAACATAAATGTTTTCATATATTAGAAAAATACTAGATATAATATTTTCAGGATATAGTTCAAGCAAATATCTGTTCATTTTGTTAAATATTTTCTTCCTTCAGAAGAAGTTTTCGTATCTGCTGTCAGCACTTATCTACTTTTTATTGATAAGCATGTGGAGAACAAAGGCATTAATGAGTAGACAAGAGATATGAACTCTCCTTGCTGACTCTTCACCTGAAACTCCTTACAATGCCTACTTTATTTCTGGTAGGCTAAGTTCCTCTAAGAATTTAATTTTTTTAAAAAAGTATTGCTTGCTAAACCAACTAAGCCCAAATTACAATTCTTCCTTAAATCTTTTGGTGACTATAGCAGTTATCCTTAGCCATTCTCAACCTTAATTCCAGTCTTCCTTATGATCATTTTCAAAATGTTCAGTTGTTTATCCACTCACAAGAAAATACATTCTCTTCCCTCTTCACTGTTTCTAAAGGTAGAAACAGAGTCCTAAGCCTTCCTTCTATCCTGCCTGCCCCCTGCCTTGTCCTTCTGCACAGTGTGTTCAATATAACTAGACCACTCAGTTTCCACTGCAATAGACTTCCAACAACAACAATAAAGTAGTTATCATTTGTGTACAGTCAGAAAAAAACAAGGTTTATTCAGTACAAAGCAAATGTTTCATACAGTGAAGCACCACATATCTTTTACCTAATATAAGACTTCTCAGTCTTAGCTAACATTTTGTTCCAGAAAACTCATAGTTGTGGGAGGCTGAACTGTGCCTTGTAGGATTTTTAGCAGCATACCTGCCTTCTACCCACTAGATGCCAGTAGCATCGTCCTGCTTGTGACATCATATCTTTAGACTTTGCCAAATAACCCTGCAGGAAGAGAGGCAAAATCACTTCTGATTGAGAGTCAGTGACCCAGTAGCTGTTGTGTCCTTTCCCATCCTGTTAAACAAGTCAGACTTCTAAAAAATACTGTATTGACCTCATTTGTAAATAAAAATACTCCTAACATTCTACCACTGCAACAATGCATTAAATTGAAATGTAACTAGAAAATCTTAGAGCATATGGGGAGGAGGTAAGCTTTAATTGAGTGCTTGCATATGGATGAAAAAATTAATTAAAACTGCAGTAGTGTGTCATTAAAAGCTCTCTGACATGTTAAATCACTGAGACTGTTCCTAAGGAAGGTGAAGGTAAGATGTCTTTGCTAATCCTTTGGTATATAAGGCCACGCTTGGAGATTTGCTTTGCTTCTTCCTCTGTTTCAGATTGTTTTCCTGGAGCTAATTAAACACTCTTCTGACTGCCTTCATAAACACTAGTCGGGTTATTTTATTTATTTTAATAATCAACTCATCCTGTTTTCCTTGAGCTCTCTCATGCTCAGCACCATATTAAGTTCTGTCTGCCCTCCTAATTTCCCCGTCAATTTCTGATAGATTTAGCATGCCTGCAATTTGTGAAGCTAAACATTTGGGAGAGTAAAAAAGGGAAGATGATCAAAACTGCATATATAAATATTTAGATATTGAACCTGCTTGGAAAATCTGCAGCCGTCTTAAAAGGGCACAGCCAAAGAAGCTAACATACAGAAGCTCCAGGCATGTGTGCCCTTATACAGACACATTAGACACGTGCATCCTGGAAGACCCTAGCCAACAGCTAGAATTCAGGATCTTAACTCCCCAGTTTAGCTTTAATTATTGTGGATTTCAGACTTGAAGTTATTCATGTTGCTCTTCTGGGAACATTGGTCATAATGTGGAGAGGGTGGAAAGAGTTAACAATAATAAGAAACACAGTGTTTGCTATTGAGATGTTTATACTTCAGATAGTATGAGAGATATTTAGCTTTTAATTTTCATTATCAGGACTAACACATCTACTTAATTTTAATTTGTGCTTCTGTTCAATCCATGCCCTACGACCTATTTGTGTCATTCTAACCAAGGACTTTAGGCATGTATATTATTTTATTATAGATTACCATTTTTGCAAGATTCTTGTTTTCATCCAAAACGTATGTCTCCTTTCTTTTTTGCTCATAATTTCTGTAGTAACCTCTAAAGGACAAAATTTAAATACCACTATGGAATTATCTTTCTCATCCATAGTTTTTATGGAGCCTGCTATATAGTTTGATGATCTTACTATGTTGATAGTAATAATAAATCTAAATATTACTAAGAATTGATTATTTACTATACACTTTTCTTTATACTTGTATGTATTAAAATTTTAATCCTTTAAAAAATTCTAGAAAGTAATAATTATTCCTCAAATACAAATGAAAAAAAAAATTAGGCAAGGAAATGTTAAGTAATGTGTACAACAGTGAATAAGTGGTGGAGACAGGATTCAAATTCAGGCAGCCTAACTCCTGAGTCAGTGCTCCTGAGTTAGGAATAGAGTTGAGGTTGGGGAACCTGCTTGTCGTCTGAGACCTTATTTTTGCATAATTGTGGAGGTATTTCTAATACCTAAATTATACATTCAGATTTAAGCCAGAATTTGGCAATACTTGGGATTAAGTATTTTTTTTTTTAAATTGTGAGCTGGTAAGTTTGGCAGGAAGTGAAGGAGCAGTTAAAGCAAGGCCAAGTTTATCAGGATGCAAAGTTTAGTGTTTTTAGGTACTTCATTACATTTGATTTGCATATTAGAGGAGAGGGGTATATACTTGAGGATGATAGAAATAGTGATAATAGCAAAACGTTATTAACATGTTTTACACTTTGCAGAACACTCACATATATAATCTTACTAAGTTTATTTTTGCTATACACTTGTGACACCTGTTTTAAAGGAAAAAAAATTGAGACACCAGGTTTATGACCTCATGAAGATTCACAACTACAGAATTCTACCACATTATGTAATAATGGTGTGATTTTTTTATTCACTAATTTATGTTTATTTCCCTAAAATTCCTTCCCTCCTCAGACACATCTGCCCAACCCCCCCACACATGCACATGCTCACCTCTCCCCTCCACACACGTGTACATATTCACATCCCCCCCACACACGCGCACATGTTCACCTCTCCCCTCCACACACATGCACATATTCACATCCCCCCACGTGCCTATGCTCACCTCTCCCCTCCACACACGTGTACGTATTCACACCCCCCCCCACACATTCACATGCTCACATTTCACATACACAATTCTTGCTGGATACCTCTCTTTTCTCTTAGATTCCCAGCATTCGTAGAATACATTTATAGGTCTTCCTCAGCCAACAAACAAACATTTAGCTCCCCAAATGATTTTGGCTCCTTTCTGTTTTACTCCCATAAGGCCTAGGCTAGGAAATTGCTGAAAATGAATGTTTGGGTAATAGATTCTTTAGTAGCAATATTCAAAGATAAGTTTAGTCAAAACAGTAGTCAAAATAATCTGGAAGTATATTGTGAAAATGTCTGAAACTTTCATACAGTCAATATATTGGCACTCTTTCCTTTTAAGACTCTTGGGGTGGGGGACAGGGGAAGGGAACAGAAGAAAAGGGAAGGCGAGAGGTTCCTATTATGGTAAATTGAAATGCCACAGCTAACAACAACAACATGAAGTCTTAGCCCATTACCCTTTGGAACATGAAAGTGCATTTTATGGTGAGTTTAAATGTCATTCTAGTAAGGGTTCCTTGATTAAAGTGAAGGGAAGTAAATCAGGGCCAGGCCAGGATGAAGACAGAACTACAAATCTGGAAGTAGAACCTCACAGAAGTCCATTCTTTTTCAAAACACAAAGACTATCTTCCAGGATCACCAAACCTTGAATTACAAATCATTTGTCCAGTTCCAGTGCTGTTATTAGTATCGTTATTATCAGTATCAAGATGTTTACTGTAAAAATATTATCTTGTATTATGACAATAAGAGATGACTTAAAGAGAACCTCGGAAAGGTGGTTGGAGGTGAGTTGGGGCATTTTTTCAAGTTGAATTCTCTTCCTTTTTTTGATGTAAAGAAGCACTCACCTCTCTTGGCTATTCTGTATCCCTCAGAATTTACATATCACATTTTTCAATCAAATGGCTCAGCTGAAATGTTATTTGGTTGCACCTAGCCGCTTTCTCTCCTTAACTTCTAGGACTCAGCACAGATTTGTTGCTGCCATGATGCCAAGAGCTCCAAAGGGTGAGACTAATTCTACCCCATCTTTTCTATCCTGTTCACAGCTGGAGAGGCATCACCATGTCAGCTGCATTGGATTTCCAACACTCTTAAACCCTTCCCACTACAACCTCTACACTCCAGAAATATTCCTGCATGCCATAATTCAATGTGTGAAGGTAGCCAAATTCAAGGAAATCTGAAATAGTACCTTGGCATCAAGAAATGTGGCTACTTTGGAAGGTTTTTACAAATGCATTTTTTTAAATTTTTTTTAACGTTTTTATTTTATTTTTGAGACAGAGAGAGACACAGCATGAACAGGGGAGGGGCAGAGAGAGAGGGAGACACAGAATTGAAAGCAGGCTCCAGGCTCTGAGCCGTCAGCCCAGAGCCCGACGCGGGGCTTGAACTCGCAGACCGCGAGATCATGACCTGAGCTGAAGTCGGACGCTCAACCGACTGAGCCACCCAGGCGCCCCTTTACAAATGCATTTGAATGAGACCTTGCATCACGTTTGTCACATATACTATGCATTCACATTTAAAAACAAAAGAAATTACATTTGATAAGTTAAATACAGGAATATGCCGTGAAATTGTCCAGGCTTGTAGAAGAGGCTCAGTCAGAAGTCAGATATCCAGAACTCAGAAAATAGAAGACCAGCTGAGTCTGGAGTTATCAGACTATCAAGATTTTGAATCAGACAAACCTAGTATTGAAGACTGCATGTTATGTGATGCAGTTTGAGATTATTACTTTTAGTTTTGGCAAACATAAAAAATGAGTTCACATGGTCTGTAAAGAGAGAAATAGGACAAATACTAATTTTAGGAACTAAGTCCTCAGGCAGTTCTAATGAGATGCAGCTTATATTATTGATTAGGTATAATAAGATTGTGAAAGAATATGGCTATGTCCTAAACCTTAATTTCAAAAAGTATATTCTTTAAAATAAAAATAATCTAGTGTCCTGAGAAAAACACATACCAGGGTCACTCAAGTTGGGGGATATTTGCTCTGGTAAATGATTAAAAATAATAGATTGTCTACTATTTTTTGTTCTCTCTCCCTTTCCTACCATTGCTGTCTGCTCTAGTCAGAGTCCTGATTTCAGAGCTCAGTAGGGAAAACAAGCCACAATTCCCATTGTCACAAAACTCCTAAATCCCTGTATTTGTGTGTGTGTGTGTGTGTGTGTGTGTGTGTGTGTGTGTTTATATTTGCCAACCTCCTGTCAATTTTTCAATACTGGTGACCAGAGAGAATTCATTCTTTGTTGTTTCTTCTTCTTCTTCTTCTTCTGCTTCTGCTTCTGCTTCTGCTTCTTGCTTCTTCTTTCTTCTTTCTTCTTTCTTCTTTCTTCTTTTTTCTTTTTTCTTTCTTCTTCTTCCTCTCCTTCCTCTCCTTCTCCTCCCCCTTCTCCTCCCTCCTCCTCCTCGTCCTTCTTCTTCCCCAGCCAGTGAGGAAGATGTCCATCTCTCTATTTTTGCAAGCAACCCCCAGACTCTGAGCTATTCTTTTAGCAACCTTCACTCTCCTTGATTTGAGTATGTGAAAGTGTATATCTTTCCCTATCTCTTATCTTGGGAGAGGCAAAAGGCCAAAGAAGTATATAGTCCTATAAATTTCTTTCAAAGTAGTTTTCTTTTTTCACTTCATCTGGAGGTGTATCGGGTGGTAGTCAAGCCACTAGTTACAGCTTTTCTTATGTACCATGAGACTTGAATGTAGATTTATTTAGAATATACAGCATGCTGGTTTTAGCTCTGAAACATTAACTGAAAATTAGCTTTGAAAATTTATCTGAAACTCTAAGAGGAAAAAAAAATCACAAAGTCTGGTTGCTTTAGTTTAAAATAATCCATCCATGTCCTAATATTTCCATTTACTTTAGATTTTCTGCTTCTGCATGATTGAGAGTTACTCCAATTAAGGTGCTTTTCATCTTCAGAGTCTTTTACAAACAGTCATTAATTACAGCTACGCATGTAGTCAGGTAATGATTTGGGATCTCTCAGGGGCTTCCTGATTTATGTTTCAAAGGACATGATGATTAGCAATCCTTCCTTCTAGGAGGAAGGCATAGAAGGTGACTCTTGCCTAAGACTGTGTGCCAGCGACAAATTAGCTTGTGTCAAATACATAGATTTAAAGACTTTTTTTCCTCTCTTCTTTCTATGCTTTCATCCATCCTCCTGTCCTTCATTTCTTCCTTCCTTCCTTCTTTTCTCTCTATTCTTAATTACACAGGATGCCAGAGAGTGGTTTGAGTTTCTCCTCTTCCAGGAGTAAAGTGAACATATCTCAGATTTCATAGCATGAACGTGGAAGTACAGGCAATTTGTGTCTCTTCTTACTCACAGCCTACACTTGTGGGGCCAGAAAGGAAATGTAAGGACTTCAATAAAAGCAGCTGCTTTTACATCCAGATATTCCCTTAATCCTTATATGCCTATTTCAGGATGTTATTACTTTTGCACCATGAATAGTTGTAGGAACGATTGTGCTATCTCAGTTTATAACTAGCTAATCACAAAGTCTCATATGGAACCCTTTAAATTTGTCCAAAGCAAAATACAGATAATTGATAATCCTAGTGGAGATTATTTCTTAAGAAATCTGATTTAATGTTCTGGTGAATGTTTCAAAACTAGTATGGTCACCATGGAAAATTCAGGGCACACAACCAATTTAAAACAGCAACCCCAGGGTGGTGCCAACATAGAGGGTAGTCAACCATCATGACATAAAACCAAATATTTATGTAAATCACTCTGTAAATGTTTTATGAGAACTGTAGAGTATTGCCATTTGAATTTTAAATTACCATATCGAAAGTAAAATGATCAAGTGATACAGTTGTTTATTTATTGCTTAGATCTGGGCATCTTGAACCTACAAAAACCTTCCTCTTGGTGCCAATGAAACTAAAACAGATTTAGGAATACATTTGGCACCCCTTCTCTGACCATGACTCTCATCCCCAAGTCCTGCTTCTCCAGCCCCAGCCGTCACAGCATTGCAAATCTACTAGTCTGATATATGCACTTAGTAAGAATTAATTAAGAAATATTAAAGAACATTCAGGTTATTCAAGTAGGTATGAAATCACATTTCACCATCTTAAGATAGATACATGAAGGAATTTGACTATTCAAACTTGCAAATCCTAGCCCCCATCATTTATTTTACACACACACACACACACACACACACACACACACAGAGTCAGTGGAAATGATTTGACATTTCTCAATCCTGAATTTTCTTCTTTATAAAATGGGAATCACTATTTTATAGATTTGGAAATTAAATTGATAATGTAATTGATCTGTAACTACTGTAACTGACATGGTAGATATTATTTCAATAAAATTGTAGCAGATAGGGAATTTTCTTTCTAATTCAATTTATAAAATATAGCTCTTTCTCCAGAATTATGATTTTAAATTGGGGTTTATAAGGAGAGTATTTATACATGTATCTATTTATTTAATGTGTTTTCAATTCACAATTTGGATCAGGCCAAAACACTGAAATATGAATGGCCAATACACATATTGTTGCAGGATTTTTTTTTACCTCAATAGCCTTGGTTTATTGTCTCACCATTTCAAAGGATGGAGAGGTGGACACAGAATAAAATGAATAGCAGGCAAAAGTTTATTAGAGTATAAGATCAGAAAGTAAGAATAGTATGAAAGTTCTCTTTACAGAGAGGGGGCGTTGGAAAGTGAACACCCTTGGCTATAGGCAAAGGCCTTTTTTATAAGGTTTTGGTCAGTCCCCCCATCCCTTCTCCCTTGTTTCTTCTCAGGTCCTACTCTTACTGGCTAAGGTGCTGGGATGTTCATGTCTGATTGGCTCTCTTCCATTGTGGGAGGAGTCAGACTATAGTCATACTGTCCCTCCTATAACATACATTTTATGGTTTATGTATTGAAGTTAAGTATTTTGACTGTCAAATTCCTGAGGAAAACCTGAAGGGGAGCAGATGGTATCTGTTATATTCTTAAGAGGAATCTTAAACCCAAGGAATCTTAATGCTGAGACACTCCCAGCATTGTTTTAAAATACATGTTTTTCCCATCCAGGGACATCAGGTCCTAACCTTTCTCTCTCTGCCTGTTTTATCCTATCTTTCCTTATCATAATATGAGAAAAAGTTCAAACATATTTGTGGTTAAATAAATGCGGATTAACTACAAAGTGGATTTTATATTTATAAATATAGTATTTATTATTGGTTAATGTGTAGGAAATTGACAATCTCATTTTCTTCCTAGGCAGTGCAAGGTGGTAGTAGCTTCCAATAAGATAATTTGACTCTATTGAGTGCTTGAAAAATGCCCATTCCTTTTAATTCCCCATCTCTAGTAATTTATTCTTAGAAGAAAAATTGTGTCTGTACAAATATTTATATAAAACAATCAGAAATTATATGAACATCCAGTGATAGTGAATATTGACTGACTAATGGCTATATTCCAACAAAGCATAGAATACAAAATGATGTCATGGAATAATTTTTTGAGGTCCTGGAAAATAGGCCTTATATATTCTTAAATGGAAGAATGGCAGTTACAAAAACGCATGTACAATATGCACCATCTTATTACATATCTATATGTATGTGTTTTTCTTCAAATACTTTATATAAGAAAATATATTCTATCTTTCATAAGAGGAAAACAATGTAGCTATTTAAAAATATCAAAATATTCATTTCACTATTTACTCATGTATAATTCTGTTCATTAACAAACTTCCTGCCATTATAATATTCTAGTCATGTACTTATTTCCACATATATCTTGTTTGATGTAAAAAAAAAAAAAAGTTACATGGTGGGGGGTGTTGCACCTGGGTGGCTCAGTCAGTTAAGCTTCCAACTTTGGCTAAGGTCATGATCTCGTGGTTTGTGAGTTTGAGCTCAGTGTTGGGTTCTGTGCTGACAGCTGAGAGCCTGGAGCCTGCTTCAGATTCTATGTCTCCCTCTCTCTCTCTTTCTCTGCCCTTCCCCTACTCACAATCTGTCTCTGTCTCTGTCTCTCCCTCTCTCAAAAATAAATAAACATTAAAAAAAAAAATACATGGGGTGCCTGAATGGCTCAGTTGGTTAAGCATCCAACTCTTGATTTCAGCTCAGATCGTGATCTCTGCACTGACAGTGTGGAGTCTGCTTGGGATTCTCTCTCTCGTTCTCTCTCCCTGCCCCTCCTCCTCCCTCACTTGCTGGCTCTCTCTCTCTCAAAACAAATAAATCAATGTAAAAAAAAAATTAATGTTTGTTGCCATCTCCTATTTGTGTATATTTTATACCTGTTAAATATATGATACAAAGATGAAGTTGGATTAGCCAACAATACTTTCCTTTTCCTAGCTTTCCATCTCCAGACATTTAGGTGACTACATCATTTTTGGTGGTCTCACCAACAAAGTCAAAGCCAAAAAGAATTTCAATTTTATCAAAAATGATTACTTTCAGAAATGTTGATTTGAAATGCTCATATTATTTAAGGGTGATGATGTCTATCTGGCATACTTAGGTACATTAAGTTGACATCGTTTAAGTTTATCCCAGACCCTGTGATCTTGAAAAATTGAGGACATTATGAAATCTCCCCATCTTATGTGTTTCATGAAATGGCTTACTGAAAAGAACCACTCTGCTCCCAAATGATTTAGGTGAGACTCCCAGATGCCCCCTTGTTTACCTATGAGAAGACCAGACACAGACCCTCTAAATTCCCATCCTTTGCCAGATAGATGATTAAACTTGCTTCTCCCTCCTTGGTCAGTACTAGATACTTAGTAACCACACTTTCCTTAAGACCCTTTCCTTCCCCAGGCCAGTGGTTTTTGGATCACCCTCAGCCTAGGTGAGTTTACAGCCTGTCTCTAACAGCCTCTCCTGAGAATAGGATGGCCTCAGGATATATCATTCTCTAATCTACTGCTTAGTCATGCCACTCCCATTCATCTCACTTCACCATACCTGGTTCTTTCCAGCCTTGATTTCCTCTGCCAGTAAAAGAAAAACCCTTTGGCCTAACCCTTGAGAAACATGTATATTGTGGTTATAGTGCTGTCTCTACCACAGCAATCTCTTTTGTCCACTCCTTGCAATAGTCCTTTCAAATGCAGTCTCTTCTTAGTAGGTCTGGATTTGTCTTTTATTGATCAAGGTAATTGGCATATAATTGGTATAAGAGGACAGAAGAAGGAGAAAATTTAACCAAAAAATGTAATCCTGAATACCATCAATATTTACAGGGCAGAACAAGGATAAGGAGTAAAGGAGGTAGTTTGAAAAAGACCTATCTGAGGAGTACAGTGAAAACTGAAGACATTTGTATGCAAAATTAGAAGTGAGAGCCATAGCCCTTGTCAAATTATTCTCTTGACAGCTAGAAGGAAAAGAGGAGGTATCTAGGAGGAATTAGAAAGTATTTGATGCCTGATTTGTGTTGAGATTTCCTTGTGCTACAATAGTTAACTCTCACAAAGCACTCACTATATTGATGAATAGAGGGAAGTCATTGTAGTCAGACCTGGTTTTAAATTTAGATCTGTAACTTGGGTCACCTGGATGGCTCATTCAGTTAAGTGTCTGACTCTTGGTTTCAGCTCAGGTCATGATCTCACAGTTTGTGAGTTTGAGCCCCACATCAGGCTCTGTCCCGACAGCATGGAGCCTGCCTGGGATTCTCCCTCTCCCTCTCTCTCTGCCCCTCCCCTGCTCTTTCTCTCTCTTTCTCTTTCTCTCAAAATAAGTAAATAAACTTAAAAAGAAATAAATTTAGGTCTGTAACTTGGACACTGAGTAATCTAGTATGAAAATGGCAACAATGGTAATATTAATATATTGATATATACATATTATATGTAACGTTATTATGTATTGAACAGTTCTATTTCAGGAGTAATACTAAAAACATACACTACCTCATTTAATTGCATAGACCATTCTATGATGCAGCTTTTCATAATACCCACATTCATCTATGAGGAAACTATATCACAAAGAGGTTTAAAAAAAAATTGTCCAACCTTATAGGATAAATCTGAGATTTGAACCCAGGCACTTCTGCCCTGTCACCCATGCAGCTAACTTCCATGTTAGATTTCCAGCCTTCATAAACTTCTTAAATTTGCTTTTTTTTTCTCTTTTAGAGACCAGCTAAATAATATGTACCTCAAAGGTTTTTTGCAAGGATTAAACGAGGTAATAAAATACAGTGATTAGCATAATGCTCAGCACAAAGTAAGGTCTCAATAAATGTTAGTTTTTAATCTTTTGTAAGTGAGAATAATAAAGGCCCAGAGTAGAAAAGAAACTCACTCAAGGTCATACAGGTAGCAAGTAAAAGAATTAGAATTCAAAGCCATGTCTCTCTTTCTAACTCAAGACTGTTCTTTTCCACCACAGCTTGCTATCTCAAATGAGTGAGATAAATTGAATCTTGATTAATAAATGAAACAGTGCATTTGCTTTTATCATTCTGCTGCTTTTGGAAAGTATTTTCAGCTAGTTCTCTTGTGGGAAGGGCAGTGAGACCAACAGGACCTTATGTCTTAGTGATTGCTTCTCCATCTGGCATGATTGAGTAAGGATGCAAGACTTAGGAGGAAAATCAATTCACTCTCAGCTGTCGCCTTTCTTTCCTCCTTACCGGTGTTTTACAACATCTGCTTGCTGCTGTTTCTTTCACGCCCATGATTCTTAATCATTTTTTTCCAGTTTAAAATTACATTCTTCTCTAGGGGTGCCCTCCTCGCTCATTGCTATATAATGCAGTACATGATGTCCCACAACGTTTTGCTTCTGTCCCTGGTGAGTGGACAAAGGCAGAACAGATGTGGCACACTGTCAGACAGAGATATCAGCAGCTCTCCAACGCTGCTGGAGAGCCTGAATTACTCTGGTATGAAAAGGTAACAACAATAGGAGCCATTTGGGCTTGGAACTAATTACAAGTCCATGTCCCGTGGAAGATTGAAGAACACAACAAATTGACCTACAAAGGGCCTTCTCAGGCTAAAAGGAGCCATCTCAGAGTAGATCTACAGACTGGACAAACAGAACAAAAAAGAAATATCTATTTATGTGGCCTGGTGACATAAAAGAAGCAACATTAAGTGGAACTGCTAAAGACGGTTGGAATTTTCCCATTTTGTGAGTCCATTAGAACACAAACCCTATGACAGCTATTGAAAAAAAATTGTATGAGTGTATGTGTGTGAGAGAGAGAAGAGAAAGAGAGCAAGAGAAAGCAGACTATTTCATCCACCTTAAATTTATTTATTTAATGTCTATATTTTTCCCTAGACCACAAGTTACACAATGTAGAGTGTAACGTGCCTTGATTGTGGCTCTTTTTTCAGGTGGTTGCACAATGCCTATCATTGTCTCTGGAACACAGTCATAGGTGTTCAAAAAATGTTTACTGAATGAAGCAATAAATTGATGACTGAATGCATGAGGAAAAGGAAGGACTGGGATTAAAGAAGGCGCTCATCTTTATGAAAATCAGTGAACTATTAGGAAGAGAGATCATAAAGGATGGCTTTGGGTAAAAAAAAAAACAAAAAACAACAACAACAAAAAAAAACCTAATGGTTTGATCAATTCCCCATGTTTGAGACAGGCTTGTCTGTTCTAGAGAACTTTGGTGGTGGTGAAGCGGCTAAGGTGGAGAGGGAGCAGAGGAGGTATCCAGGTTTCACCAATTATTCACGTGAAGGAGGTAGCTGTGGGTGAAAGGAAGTATTCATTCCCAGCCTTTAGACCTCTTGCTCTCACCCAGGCAGAAAGCGTAACAACCCTGATCCGTGTACATTTTTTCAGTTAAAGCTGTATTCATGTGGTGCTGCAGTTGTTTACTTATGTCTGTCTCTGCTATTAAACTTGAACATTTTAGAAGCTAGGAGACTGTAATATTTGTTTATCTTGGACTCTTAGAGGCCTGTCAGATGGCAGACATTCAGTCCATGGATGAAAACATTGAATAAGTGGAGAAATGTGAAGAAGCACAAAGTATAAATTCTTTTGTTTATTTTTGTCAAATACATTTGTTTCTCAAAATACTTATCTAACAGAGGATTCTGGGAAGATAGCACAGTAGAGGGAGCATCAGGAATCTGTCTTCCCACCTAGACAATGGTTATATTGGTAGAATCTATCTGATGTAACTATTTTGAAACTCTGGAGCATGTTCAAAGCCTTGGGACATCTAGGGGGAGGCATGGTGGTAAGTTGTGGTTAATTTTGGCCAATTTCAGCTATTAGGTTGGTACAGTTGCTCACCCCTAACCCTGGTCCTGTAGCAAGTATCTGTGTACATGTTCCTGGAGCAACTTGCAGGGGCTAAGGTGGGCAATCAGGACACTCAAAGATCAGGGATCTGTGCTCTAATCGTTACTTGCAAGTTCTCATTAGAGACACAGAGGTGCAGACACAGAGTTGGGCAATCATTTCTGCAATCTTCACTGCTAATTGTCATTATTTATAATAGCCAAAATGTAGAAGCAATCCAGTGTCTACCAATGAATGGATAAACAAAATCTGGCATAAGCACAGAGTGGAGTATTATTCAGCCTTAAAGAGGTGGCAGTACATTCTGAAATGTACTTTAATATGGATGAAACAAGGGCATTTTTCTTTGTCAGTTTAGCAAAAGGAAGAATACTGTATGATTGCACTTATGTGAGGTCCCTAGAGTAGTCAAATTCATAGATACAGAAAGTAGAATGGTGCTTGGCAGGGGCTCGAGGGCAGGGAGGATGAGAAATAATTGTTCAGTGAGTATAGAGTTTCAGTTTTGCAAGATAAGTTCTGGAGATGGATGATGATAATGGTTGTGTAATAATATGAATATACTTAATACCATGGAAGTACACATTTAAAAATCATTAAGATGAGGGGTGCCTGGGTGACTCGGTTGAGTGTCCAACTCTTGATTTTGGCTCAGGTCCCGATCCCAGAGTCATGGGATTAAGCCCTCTTTGGGCTCTGTACTGAGTATGGAACCTGCTTTTCTCGTTCCCCCTCTGCCCCTCTTCCCTGTGTGCACTCTCTGTCTCTCTCTCTCTCTCTCTCTCTGTCTCTCTCTCTGTCTCTCTCTCTCAAATCAATTTTAAAAAATGGTTGGGGTGCCTGGTTGGCTCAGTCGGTTAAGCATCTGACTTCAGCTCAGATTCATGAGTTCGAGATTGGTGATTCGTGACTTTGAGCCCCGCATTGGGCTCTGTGCTGACAGCTCAGAGCCTGTACCTGCTTCGGATTCTGGGTCTACCTCTTTCTCTCTATGCCCCTCCCCTACTCACTCTCTGTCTCTCTGTCTCTCTCTCAAAAATAAATAAACATTAAAGTTTTTTAAATAAAAATGGTTAAGATGGTAAATTTTATGTTTTTTAACCACAATTTTAAAACTAAAAACTGGAAACAAAATAAATGTACACAGATACTTAAAATTTCATTATAGCTATGTTTTATTAGGCTTATATGAGCTCCTTATTCTATATTGGAGTATTATATAAAATTACACTATTCCCTAGTATAATCCCATGTCTGTACGTATTCTATACTGTGTATACATATCATCTTTTTCCTCACATTAAGAGGAAATTAATACTGTTTCATTTTATAGATAAAAGAAACAGGAATAGGAGGAGTAAGCCACCAAATATTATAATACTCAAAAAGTATGACCAGGATGCAAACTAGTTCTGTTTCTAAAATTCATTTACAAATAAAAATGAGTCTCTGGGGTAAGCCAAGCTGTTCAGTGGCTACAAATTTAATCATTATCCCCTCACTTCCCTAATTATGTGACCACTTATACAAAACAGACAAAAAGATTAAAAAAAAAAAAACCTCACTCCTAGCAAAAGTGAGAGATAATAGGTAATATTAGTCAAAATAGTGAAAAAAATAGCACCATGAGCTACTCAAGAAAAGGCAACGAAACATTTGGGAAAACTATTACCATTCTCTATGAAAAAAAAAATGTATAAAACTTGCTTAGAGCTACTGACAGTTAATTACTGATCAAACAGCTATACTGACCCATCTAGTCTGGTACTTTGAGCAGTGTCATTTTCTGAACATAAATTTCAATGATACCTCTATATTGAACATGTTACCTGGGAATAAAATTTTCACCTTGTTTGAATTCAAATGTCATTGTGTTTACATATTCTCTGTTCTTAGTTATATTATTGGCAGGTTAGAGCATGAGCTGACATATTTTTTTGGTCTTACTGCCATGCTAGATCAAGGTCCTATGACCCTAGAAGTTTTAAAACCATACTTAGAATAAGTATTGGTGCTTGGAAACTAGTCTATTTGGACAAAGAATATTTCCTTGAAAAAATAAGTGATCAAGGCAAACTAAATATCCTTTTCCCTTAAGAAAATATCTATAAGGTCAAGGTATGGCAATCCTTTTTTGCCTCTAGTCAATTTATCAAATTTATAGGCTAAAGGCAGTCAATGGACCTTTTCCAATATTTTTGGAATTTTAAGAAAAAGTGCTTTTTTTAAGTTTATTTATTTATTTATTTTTGAGAGAGAGGGAGAGAGAGAGAGAGAGAGAGAGAGAAAGAGAGAGAGAAAGAGAGAGGGAGAGAGAGAGAATCCCAAGCAGGCTCTGTGCTGTCAGCATGGAGCCTGACACAGGGCTTGATCCCATGATATGTGAGATCATGACCTGAGCTGACATCAAAATTCAGATACTTAACTGACTTAGCCACCCAGGCACCCCTAGTTTTGTAATTTTAGGAACTTAACAGGTGATATGTTTAGAATTCACCTGAATTCTTCACTGAGAGATTTGGTTACTGGGCCACCTCCACCTCCTTTTCTCCCATCTCACCTACTCAACATCACACTGTGACACAAAGAAAAGAGAGAATGAAAAAGTATGTCCAAAGATTCTGCAACAAATGAGCAGTAAATGGAAGGGGAAACCGAGGTTAAGGGCAGAAATGTCAGAGATTGTTTATGTGCCAATCAGAATGGTTCAGTATAGAAAAAGAAAAAGAAAAAAAAACAGTGATGCAGGAAGGGTGTGTGTGTGTGTGCCAATTCACATCTACTAATACTATTCAAGTATTAATCTCATTCAGGACCACCCTCATTGACGCACCAAGAATAATGTTTGACTACATGTCTGGGCACCTGTAGCCCAATTTTACACATAAAATTAAGTATCATCAGGGATGAATGAAGGAGAGTATCTGACAAGATACAACTGGAATGAAATACACAGTACCAGTGGACAGGATGCTTTCTCTTGACATGTTTTTCACTTTCATAATTTTATCTTTAGTTGTTATTTGAGTCCTTAATTTGTGATCATATTTTTAAATTCTACACATTCTCTGTGATTATTTTCTATAGTTCTTCCATTTTCTGGTAAATTTTACCTTTTTTCTGGTGAAATTCTCCATGTTGTCTTTTATTTCCTAGAACATAATCGTCATTTGTGTTTTCGTGTGTGCATTTGTAATTCTGTTATCTGGATCTACTGTGAGTCTTTTCATGCATGCTATAGTAGGCTCTGAACTCTAATTTATATACCATCAGCCCCACACACCTGCTGAAGTCTCTGCTCAGCTTGTCAGCCACCACATTCAGTGCTCACAGTTGTCTGCAGGAGAAAGGCAGAAGTTGGGATCACCTACATAAGTTTCCCTCTCCCTGGTCTTGACGCATAGTTCATAGTCTCTCTCCAATGTTTTTAAACGTATGTTTTAATTTTTTTGTAACTTTTCTACTTGTTCTCACTGGGGGTTTTGAGCATACAAACCCTAGTCTACTTCTGCCAGAAATGGAATCTCTACCGTATCATTTCAAGAACTAATCTGTCTGAATTATAGTTAGTCCTAGCCAAATGTGATTTTGAATCTCCACTTCAAAACAAAAGCAAAATAGAATATAAAAAAGGAAGAATAAATTTGCAAAAGAAGCATTTTTTTACTATCCTAATGTTAAATCCTTATCTAATTAGAGAATTCTCACTTCGCATGGTCTTACAAATTTAGCTCTTTTCTCCTAGAAGCTAAAACGTGACTTTTGACAAAGCCATCACATTTCTTAAAACATATTAAAACTGATAATATGGAGTGAGTTTTAAACAAAACTACCATAAAATGGTAAAGTAGATTCTAAGTTGTCATACCAAATGAAAATCTATAGATATTACTTGTTAGGTAGCCAAGATATAAAGGGAAATTATGGAAACCAGGCGTCTAATTAATGTTATCAATAAATTCAGTGTAACATATCTATACTGTTATGGACTGACAATTTTTCTTTGATTTACATAACAATTTTAAGAAGGGAGCCTGGGTGGCTCAGTTAGTTGACTGTCCAATTCTTGATTTCAGTTCAGATCATGATCTCAGGGTCATGAGATCAAGCCTAGCCCAGTATTGGGCTCCAAGCAGGGCATGGACCCTACTTAAGATTTTCTCTTCCTCTCCCTCTCCCCCTCCCCTGCTCTCTCAAAAATAAATAAATAACAATTTCAAGAAAAGAAAAGTGATATTTTATTCAGTCCTTTGCTAATCTGTATGTGATAATTAAATATTCAGAAAGTAAATGGAGGGGCACCTGGGTGGCTCAGTAGGTTGAGCGTCCGACTTCGGCTCAGGTCATGATCTCATGGTTTGTGAGTTTGAGCCCCGCGTTGGGCTCTGTGCTGACAGCTCAGGGCCTGGAGCCTGCTTCGGATTCTGTGTCACCCTTTCTCTCTGCTCCTCCCCTGCTCAAACTCTGTCTCTCTCTCAAAAATAAAGATTAAAAAAAATTAAAAAGAAAAGGAAGTAAATGGATATGTTCACAGGCACACACGCACATACATACTCACAAGAAATGTTTGTAAAATAGAAGGTGTTATGAATCCCCATTTTTTTAATGGACCACATTGTTAGCCTAATTTTATTGACCACTTTTTAACTGCTAAATTTGCAACCTGATACATGAGGATACCCTGCTAAGGCAGCTCTTGTGGCCATGCACCAGCAACAATCAATGATTAATTGCAGATATCATTAGGATTCACAACCGATTCAGAATTTTTTATATATGCAAATATTTTCAGAGGCTGTGCATTAAATGTTTTTGTATCTATCACATAATCATGCTGTGGCACATTTTACTTTCCAAAGAAGTTTGTGGAAGACGTTTTCCCTCCCCTATCACATCTGTAATGTGACTTTGAAAATCCCCCATCATTGAGAGGTGAAGTTTTTAACTTTGCTTCCTAAAATCTAATGTTTTGACCATTAGAATAAGGGAGAAGTGATGCTGCAGCTTTTGTACAGGTAGCCCTTTACTGGCTTGGAAGCTTCCGTTTCCTGCCTTTTGAAAACCATCAGCACTGCTGTGAGAAACTCCCAAGCCACATGCAGAGGCCATGTGTGGGTGCCCTGTTGTTGGCTGCTCCTGAGTCCCAATCCATGACCAGTAGCATCAGCTGTGAGCCATCCATGTTGTATGTGCTGCACAGAACACCTTCCATTCCAATCAGATAATGATCTCAGTTGAACCCAACAACCAATAGAACAATAAATGGAAATAGTACATTAAAAAAAGTGTTTCCAGATATTACATTCTGGATATATTTTGTTCTGCAGTGATAGATCGCTTAAACACACAGGCTAAGTGGAGATAATTAATGTCCTTGAAGAAACATTCTGTTGTGATCTAAGTGTTCACATCTGAAATAGTTCCTCTGCCTTTTTATATCCCCACTCTAAGAATGTTAGAGCTGAAAAAAAGTGACTGTATTCTACCTTGTTTACAGACGAGGAAGCTGAGGATTTTCCAGAAAAGAAAAATGACTTAAATGACTTGCCTAGAATCTTGAGCAAAGGGAGTATGTAAGGTTTGCTATCAGTCTAGATCTTCTGCCTCCAGCCCTTGTCCCAGCATGTGGATGTGATTTCCTCTCCCACCACATGCACAGTGAACTAGCCCCAGACCTTATCGCTACCATCAGATTGTTTTAATCTCTTTCTTCTGCTTCTTTCTCTTTCTTCCTTTCCTTTACCTTTCCTTTTTTGCTCTCTTTCTGTCTTTCTCAGTCTGTTTGTATTTTGTTTCTGTTTTATTATAACTACATAAGGATGTTTCCTCCTCCCCTTGAGTGTAGGCTGGACTTTTACTGACTCATTTCAAATGAATAGAATAAGATATAACTGACATCTGAGACAAGAATGTAATGAGGTACTGTGATATCTGTCTTGATTACTCTCTTTCAGATCACTCATACACAGAAAACCAGCTTCTATGCCTTGAGAGCACTAAGGCAGGCCTGAGAAGAGATACATATAACAAGGGATAGAGAATATGTCCCTCCACACCTAGCCAGCAGGCAGGTGAGTAAACCCTCTGTGAAGTGGATTTGTAATCCCCAGTCAAGCCCAGCAATTTTTCTGAAACCTTATGACAGACCCCAAGCCAGAAATTCTCATCTAAACCCTGATCCCAAGAAACTGTAATACAGTAACTGTTTATTCTCTTATGGCACTGTATTTTGGGATAAGCTGTGATGTGGCAATAGGTAGCTAGTTAAGATTTCACATGTTTTTATGGTTAAGAAAAACAACAAAATAAGAGGTTGAGAAGAACATTTATCTTTTTGCATGTATACTTGTTTACTAGTTGTTCAGCAAGCAAAGTGAATTCTAAGGAAACTAAATGTGACCTTTTACATGCTTTTCCATATGGCTGATTCATCTGGACCAAAACTTCTATCCAACCGTTATATTATAGCTATTTACATAGTTCTCCATAAATATTTTTTATGTTTCTACTTACACATGCAGTATCTGAACTATATTTCTGTCAATTTTTACCATTGGAATCCCTAAATCAAAGACAACATAGCTGGTAAGTATGTTTTGAATCCCTGTTCTTCAGTAGATTACATGTAGAAATAATTATAATTTTATACTCACTGTATCATAGTGCCATTGCCTGACATTCTGATTTTTTTACTACTATTTTTTCTTTTCAACTATTCCCATTGTATTATGTCATAGTGTTGGATCCTGAGTTAGATATTAAAGAAAGTAGTTCTTAAAGAAATTTTTCTGATCATCTTGGGGAGTGTGGGAGTGGAGAGGGCAATTCTGAAAGTGAGGCAACATGATAATGAGTAGGTGGGAGTTCTCTTAAGAGTGTTATTCATAGGTAACTGTTCATAATAGATCAAGTGAGAGTGCAAGAGAAAGAGGGACACAGAATGGAGAAGTAACACAGAAACTCACTTATGAAACGCTTGCTAAGTGCCAACCACTTTGAAAGACTACATTATCTCGAGTTTTCCTCATGAGAATCCAAGAAAGATAAAATTATCCCAACTTTACTGACGAGGAAGGAGAAAATTAGAAAGTACAGGTAATACTTACTAGTTCTTATAACTAATTACTGAATCCAAAACCACAATTTACTCTCAGTAAACCACAATTTTCCTCATTTGATGTAGCCTGGTAAGGAGTCCAGAAACCAGCCCACAGGAAGACTAGTCGAAGGTAGTAGAAATATTTACACAGAAAAGAGAAGGTTTGGCATAGGCAAAAAAACTTCACTGAATGCTATTCATATGCAACATACAATAGACACAGTTAATTCTCACAAGAAGTATTTTTCTAAGCTACCTAAATTATAATTTGATAAGGACATTGAAAAATTAATTTTTTAAGTTTATTTATTTTGAGAGAGAGTGTGAACAGAAGAGAGGTAGAGAGAGTGAGATAGAATCCCAAGCAGGCTCTACACTGTCAGTGGAGAACCTGAGGTGGGCCTCAGTCCCACGAATCATGGAATCATGACCTGAGCTGAGATTAAGAGCTGGACCGACTCAGCAGCCACCCAAGTGTCCAGAGAGAGAGAATCTTAGGCAGACTCCATGCTCAGCACAGAGCCCAAGGTGGGGTTTAATCTCGGGAACTGAGATCATGACCTGAGCTGAAATCAAGAGTTGAATGCTTAAATGAGCAACCTAAGCAGCCCTGAAAAAATGGATTTCTTATAAAGAAGAGATTAGACTAGGAATTTGTGGTGGCTCATGCCAACCATGAAAGTTTCCATTCTTAAGCTTTGCCAACCTAGTGACTATGGATAGGTCCTGGCTTCTCAGATTATCCAGAGCTTAGATTCATGCAAAGTAATCTTCTTCCCAAAGAAGAAACACAGAAATGGTAATTGATGGAATTTGAAGTGGGGGTAGTAAGCAAACGGCTAAGAAAGAATTCTTGAGACTTTTTTTTTTTGGTGCCAAAAGGTGGTTTTATTAAAGCACTGGGACAGGGCCTGTGGACAGAAAGAGCTGCACTGGGATTGTGAAGAGCAACTGATTATATATTTTGAAGTTTGTGGTGGAAGGGGGGACAGAGATAATGTTAGTTTCTAAGGAATTTCTGGGTCTGAAAGCAGGGCCTTAAAGGACCCTGAAGATTTAGCTATTATTAAGATGAGGTTGCTTTTAGTTTTTAATGACATGTAAACATTAAGGCATTAAGGCAGCCATCAACTCCTTGAGGAATGTTATATGCTGCGGGTCTCCTGGTATCTATCAGTGAACTGCATGCACGCTGTAGAGGGATTTAATTTAAACTATTTTTTTTTGTCTTTGGTTCTCTCATCAGTAATTATATTTCCTGTGCATTCCTCACAGTACAAGTCTGTCCAGATTTTATTGTTTCTCCCACCTGAAGTGTCTGTACTTCCTTTTCCTTCAGAATATCAGTAGTTGACTTTGGCTCTTTAGTTATTCCATGTCTGTATCTCTTCTTCCAATTTCTTTAAGTTATGTATCACATCAGAGAGATAAACCTCATATTCATTCATTCCTTCACTCAGTAATTTTTTTAAGTCATCCTCTTCACAACACTTTTATGTAAGGCTTTATAAATTGATACATAGATGAGAAAGATTCTTTGACCTTAAGGAACTCTCTGCCTAGAAAAAGAGACAGGAAAGTTAACAAAAAATTGCAATGCAGCATGGTAAATTCTGTGATTGGTGAAAGTATAAGTGAAAAAAAAAAAGAGCAGAGACACCTAATTGAACCTAGTATCATCAGGAAAGGCTTCAGGAGGAATTGGGACCTGAGCTGAATCGTAATAGGCTCATGGAAAGGCAAAGAGGCAGAGTAGACCTTTCTTAAGGAGGCGTTTGGTTGGTGAAAGGAGAACGCATGGGGCAGTGACTTAAGATCTCTTCTGCTCTTTTTCTGCTGTATAAATGATGTTTCTGAGGTGAGGAGGATGGGAATAGGTCTTAGGTCAGTGATATTGCCCCCTACCCTCCCTGGAAATCTGTCCGTATTCAGAGATATTACATGACTTTGGCAAGGGTACTACTGGCATTTAGTGAGTAGAGGCCAAGGATGCTGCAAAACACCCTACAATACACAGGAACAGGCCCTCACAATAAAGAACTATTCAGCCCCAAGATATTTTTAGCACCAAGAGGCAGAAATTCTGTCTTAGGTGATGAAAAGTTTTAAACCAACCTCTACTTGAAATAAAAGTTACCATTGTGGGCTTTCAGGTGAGAGAGCAACTGGGAAGATCCTCCTCTCTTCTGTCTTCCCCCAGGCCATTCAGAGCTCTGCTGTGGGAACAATAGGCATGGCACAGGGCACAGCCAAGCTTGCCACGTTTATAAGGTGCCCTGGGTTTGCTCTGACCTTTCTGCATGGGAGACAACCTTGCATTCCTAATTCTCTTGGATTCCTTTTTTAATCTAAGGAAATGTGTTTCTTGATTAAGTGCAAGATCAAGTGTATCTTCTTCCTAAATTAATGCTTCTCTTGACCAGAGTGCTCACTCATTTGTTAATGCTCCAGAAGGAAATGTGCATTCCTCAGACTCCATAAATCATATAAACAGGATTTTATATTCACCATTTAAATGGAGATAAATCATAACTTATCTGCAGTATTTTTGGTTTGTACTGCAAATATATGTATCTGTGGATGTACCCAGGACTTTGGTAACTATCATTTCCTTAGGGTCTCATTTCTTCATGGTTTCTCCTTTATCCTAATTAGGATTATCGATTGTTCATACAAATATCATAATTTTAAATATCGACATCTTTTTAAAAATATATCCAAAATATCAACCAAACAAGGCCTAACACAGGCTTGTATTTTGTGAGTCCTTCCAATGTGATTACAGGTCACAGTAGCCTTTTGCATTTAATCTACCTGGAAATTAAAATCAATTACCGTTTTATTTTTTTGGTCATCTTAGCACAAAATTACATTTACCAGACAATTAGTGTATGTTTATACATGTGGATAAGCACATAAATACATGTATGTACATACTATTGTATCACATTTTGTACTTACGTGTTTTTTGTATTGTAAGATTTGAGTCCCTAATTGAGGAAAATTAAATAAAAATAAAAGATAAAGTTAAAAATGTCAGCCATGCATTATGAAATTAAAGAATGTACTTTGTCTCCAGAAGTAACTTTAGATATAACCAACATGTCTTTATTGCCATTAGTATAAATTGAAGCCTTTCTCATGACTATCTAATAAAGGGTTGCAAATATGCTTTAACTCTTTTGCCAACTTGGGCCATGTTCTAGGGTTCTATTTATACTCAGCAGGAAGTGGTATGGAAATAGACTAGTGAGGTTATGATATTATGATTAATAATAAGAATTATATATTTGATCTTTGTCCCAATTCTGGCACAGAACTACTAAACCTGTTGGGATTTCCTAAACTGATGATATCCATAAGGTGTATTTTGTTAGGTTAATGAGGTGACTTTGGAATGCACCTAAGTATGGAGGCTGGTTGCCAGGAGTGATGATTAGGAGGTTGGACCTTTAAGTTCCACCTTGACCTCCCGGAAGGGATGAGGGGATAGAGGTTGAGTTCAGTCACCAATGGTCAATGATTCAATCAACTATACCTATGCAATGAAGCCTTCATAAAAACCCAAAAGGACTAGGGTTGTTAAGCTTCTGGGTTGGTGAACACATGGAGATATAGGTAGAGTGGTGTGCCTAGGGAGGATAAGGAAGCTCTGAGCCCTTTTCCCATACCTTGTACTATGTATCTCTTTCATCTGGCTGTTTCTGTTATAACCTTTCATAATAAATTAGTAATCTGGTAAATTAAATACTTATTTCAGCACTGTGAGTGGCTCTAGAAAATTATCAAAGGAAGGGTCATTGGAGCCTCCAGTCTATAACCAATTAGTCAGAAGCCCAGGTGACAACTTGGACTTTCTTTTGGCATCTGAAGTAGAGGACAGTCTTACGGAACTGACCTTACCCTGTAAAATCTGATGCTGTCTTTGGGTAGATAGTGACAGAATTGAGTTGAATTATATGACACCCAGCTAGTGCCAGAGAATTGCTTGGTGGTGTGGGAAGAACTTCACACATCGTAATTGGAACCATAATTATTAGAGGTCAACCTTGGGCTCCAAAGTGATGATTACAACACAAGTGCCCTGGATTTCTCAAAACTTGATGTGAGCAGTAAGCCCACTGACCCAGTCAAAGGAGGGACGTGGAAACCCAGAGCACAGTGAAGCGAGGGTTTAATCAATGTTCTTGCAAGAGTGGGGGTCTGATGAACAGGCACAATAGGGGCAGTTACAACAGTCAGTTTACCTCCTAGCATCCAGATCCCTTCCCTGATTCCTCATTGGCTGAATACTGTAGAGGTTACAGCCTTACCTGGAAGTTGCCTATTCCCACGTAAGGCAAAAAATAGTCTGCTTGGAAAAAGTGTACATTCCTTGAGGTGACATAGAGACTTCAGTTCTTTGGCACATGCTAATTGCAAAGCCCGTGAAAAATCAGCTGGTAAAACAGAGAGGGGCAGAAAAACCAGGAAGTGAAGCATCTAAGGGTTTGGGATTCCATCCTGTGTGGAGGTTTCGTACATATTTCCAAGAGGTTGTAAACCTGTTGTTAACTAGACAGCACAGCTTTTGTTTGGTATTTCTGAAAATGAATCATCTCACTTCTCACACTTGGCTAGACCATCAGGGTAGCTGGCTGAGTGCTTGAGAACAGATCAAAGTATTAATGAAGTATATGTTAGAGTTGTGGAAAGGAAGTAATTAAAATAGGGGAGAAGGAGCAATATGTATATATATGCACACACATATATATGTATATATATGTATACACATATATACACATATATGTATGCATACATACACATATATATATGCATACCTGTATATGATTTATATATAATATGATATATTAAATATATTTAATATTCACAAAATCCCTTTGAAATCATCATCATTGTTAACATTTCTAAGATGAGAGCAAATAAACTTAGAAGATCAGATGTTTACTCAGCTTGTAAGGGCAGGGCTTGAATTCAAACCCAGATTTAATTAGCTTTGAACTTGATGCTTTCCTAATGTTTACAGGGCTTTGGGCAACCATAAATCTTTTAAGATTTGTGTTTGGTTGGGAATGAGGACAAAAGTGAGAATCATGAGCTGAGAAAGAATGGCCATGGATCTGCACTAAGTTTTGAGAATATGAGGCATCTGCAACCATTACCACAATCAGTTGTAGAACATTTTGATTATCACTAAAAGAAACACCTTACCCATTAGCAATCATTCTTATTTTCTCCCAACACTCCAATCCAATCCAATCCAATCCAAGACAACAACTTAATCTACTTTCTCGTTCTTGATTTTGCATATTCTGGACATTTCATTTAAATGGAATCATGATATGTGGCCTTTTGTGACAAGTTTATTTTATTTGGTATTTTTTCAAGTTCATCCATGTCATATAACACATATCAGTACTTCATTCCATTTTATAGGTAAATAATATTCCCTTGTATGAATATACCACATTATTTTTTTAAATTTTATTTGAATCCAAGTTAGCATATAGTGTAATAATGGTTTAGGAGTAGAATTTAGTGATTCATCACTTACACATAACACCCAGTGCTCATCCCAGCAAGTTCCCTCCATAATGCCCATCACCCATTTAGCCCATCCCCACAGCCACCACACCTCTAGCAACCCTCAGTTTGTTCTCTGTATTTAAGAGTCTCTTATGGTTTCCCTCCCTCTCTGTTTTTATCTTATTCTTTACTTTCCTTTCATCATATGAGTGAAATCATATATTTATCTTTCTGTGACTGACTTATTTCACGTAGCATAATACCCTCTAGTTCCATCCATGTTGTTGCAAATGGCAGGATTTCATTCTTTTTGATCACTGAGTAATATTCCAGTGTGTGTGTGTGTGTGTGTGTGTGTGTGTGTGTGTGTGTGTGTGTGTGTGTATACCACTTCTTATTCATCTATTCATTAATCAATGGAAAATTTGGCTCTTTCCATGATTTGGCTATTGTTGACAGCGCTAATATAAACATTGGGGCACATGTGCCCCTTCAAATCTATATTTCTGTATCCTTTGGATACATACCTAGTAATTGCTAGATCATAGGGTAGTTCTATTTTTGATTGTTTGAGGAACCGCCATACTGTTTTCCAGAGTGGCTGCACCAATTTACATTCCTACCAGCAGTGCAAAAGGGTTCCCCTTTCTATGCATCGTCGCCAACTTTTGGTGTTTCCTGAGTTGTTAATTTCAGCCATTCTGACAGGTGTGACGTCATATCTTATTGTGGTTTTGATTTTTATTTCCCTGATGATAAGTGATGTTGAGCATCTTTTCATGTGTCTGTTAGCCATCTGATGTCTTCTTTGGAAAAGTGTCTGTTCATGTCTTCTGCCCATTTCTTCACTGGATTATTTGTTTTTGGGTGTTGAGTTTGATAAGTTCTTTATAGGTTTTAGACACTAATACTTTATCTGATATGTCATTTGGAAATATCTTCTCCCATTCCATCCATTCTGTCCGTTGCCTTTTAGTTTTGTTGATTATTTTTCATCCATTCATTGCATTCATCCATTGCATTGTGTCTGCTTTTTGACTATTGTGAATAATGTTATTATAAACATTTGTTTACAAGGTTTTGTGTGTGTGTGTGTGTGTGTGTGTGAGAAAGTAGAGTTTCAATTGTCTTGGATATATAACAAAAAATAGGCACATACTGAATAAACAATAAATAAGAATCACAATTACTATTATATAAGGTGTATCCTTTCTCTGGGAGGTTTTAAAAGGGATAAGCTGAAGTTTTCAAATTGTTTCTGTGCAAAATGTTACTGTAAGTGATGTAGGTAATAACTGCTACATTTTTTTTATTTCAACCTGTACAGCAGTAATGTAAAACTTCACTAAATAGCAATTTTGCTAGTTTATATGGTAACTCTTGCTTTAATCTTTTGAGGAATTGACTGTTTCCTAATACAATTCCACCACTTTACATTCCTTCTACAGTGTATAAGTGTTCCAGTTTTTCCACACTCTTGCCAAAACTTGAATATAGCCACTCTGTGTGTATGTAGTATTATCTCATCGTGGTTTTGACTTACACCTTCCTAATGGCTACTATTTTTGAGTCTTTTCACATACTTATTGGGCGTTTATGTATCTTCTTTAGACTATAGATTACTTTTTGAAGTTTATATGTGATGGTACACATAAAGGACTTGGGAAGTGTGTGTTTGGTGTATAGTAGCCATTCCATTAAAAAATACTCTAATTTTTCCTGCCTTATTAACTATGATATTTCTCTTCAAGAGTTATTGTAAATTTTAAGAGTCTTCTAAGTCTTAACAGTTAATAATTTATCAGAAATTACTTAACTTTGAGTAGCCTGGGCTTGCAGTTAAGCTCTGTTTAATCTAATGTGCTAATTTTAAGATCTATTAACTGTATAATGCATAAACAGTAATTAAATATAGGTATAAATATCAACTGAACACTTCTACATGCAATGACAAAAAATTTTTTTAATGTTTATTTATTTTTGAGACAGAGAGAGACAGGGCATGAATGGGGGAGGGTCAGAGAGAGAGGGAGACATAGAATCAGAAGCAGGCTCCAGGCTCTGAGCTGTCGGCACAGAGCCTGACGCAGGGCTCAAACTCGCGGACCATGAGATCATGACCTGAGCCGAAGTCGGACACTTAACCAACCTGAGCCACCCAGGCGCCCCACAAAATTGTTACTTAGTGAAGTTTACATTACTGTTGTACAGGTTGAAATAAAAAAAAAGTATCAGTTGTTACATACATCAGTTGCAGTAACATTTTGCACAGAAATAATTTGAAAACTTAAGCTTATCCCTCTTAAAACCGTCCAGAGAATAGATACACCTTATATAATAGTAATGGTGATTCTTATTTATTGTTTATTCAGTATGTACCTAGTATAATGCTGAAAACTTTACTCCAGCTTTTGTGGTTAATTTATAAAGAACCGATATGGTAGATATTATTATCCTAATTTTACAGTTGATGGAATTGAGATTCAGAGAGGTTGATTTACTCTTAATGCCAGACACACCTTAAATATGTATCCTCATTCTGTAGTGTCTTCCTTTCTTCTAACAATCCAAATTAACTATTTTAGCACACCCCAATATTTTCCATATAGACTTCCTTGACAATCTAATCCACATAATCATAAAACTTATTCATTCAATAGAAGCTTCACTGAGGTTTTTATTAGGTACCAGATGCCACTTATATGCTGTGGACAAGAAGGTGAATAAAACATTATGACTGCCATGCTGGTATGAGAGATAAACTTGCAAGAAGTATGAAAATGGAGAAATTGTGTTGCTATCAGAATAAAATGGAGGGATATTTTAAGCTCCAGGAAAGCAAGTTCTATGGCTGCCTTATTTTGCCTTGTGTTACCCATGCCTACACCATGCCTGGCAGAGAGTAGATATAATAAACTCATACTGACTTGCATTGAGAAAAAAAATATATATATATATATGTATATATAAATTCCAGTGGTATTAGACGGAATTGATGCTGATGAATTTGAGTTCAGTATCAAAGAATAGATTTGGGGTCATGAAGGCAAAAATAGTGAAGGATACCCCACCAAAGTTGGAAAAAAAAGGGAAGAGCCTCAGAGGAGTGAATGTGTAATCCTGTGTCGTTCTGAATGATTGCAGCAAAAATTTGTTTGGACCTAATAGCTAGAGATGAGGCTGCAAAGTTCTACTGGGATCAGTTCAGGAAGGGTCTTGTATGTCAATTTTGGGCATTTGGGTTCTGTCCTAAAAACAATGGGGAATTACTCAAGTGTTTTAAGTAGAAAACTATGAAAGATATTTATGATTTTTTTAAAGTTTTTATTTATTTATTTTGGGAGACAGAGAGAGCACAAGTCGGGGAAGGGCAGAGAGGGAGGAAGAATCCCAAGCAGGTTCTGTCCTCAGCGCAGAGCCTGATGTGGGGCTTGAACTCACGAACCGTGAAATCATGACCTGAGCCAAAATCAGGAGTTGGACGCTTAACTGACTGAGCCACCCAGGATCCCCAAGATATTTATGATTTTCCAAATCATCCCAGTAATTCTGTAGAAGACAGATTAAAATGGGAAAACAATTTTAGGAAACTGAATGGTAATTGTCTTAGCTCGGCTGCTATAATAAAATACCACAGATAGGGTGGCTTAAACAACAGACTTAATTTCTTGAAATTTGGGTGGCTAAGAAGTCCAAAATCATAGTGCAAGCACCTTCAGTCAGGTGAGGGCCTTCTTCCCGGTCTGCAGATGATCACCTCCTCGCTGTGTCCATTTGAGGAAACTCTGGTGTGTCTTCCTCATCTTTTAAGGTCACTAATCCCACCATGGGACTTTATCTTCATGACCTCATTTAAAAAGCCTAATTACCTGTCCAAAGCCTCACCTCCTAATACCATCACTTTGGGGATAAGGGCTTCAACATATGAATTTTGTGGAGAACACATTTAATCCATCACAGGAATTTTTTACATTACTTTAGAAAAAATTCATAAAAGCCCAAATATATATGATAAAGAATGATAAAGGGAACATAGACTTAAGAGGACTTGGTGACTGATCAGATTTAAGCTTTGGTAAGGTTTCTTGCAAACTTGTTAATGTGACTAACATTTAGCAATGTAGATGAATGATAAGGAATTGGATATTTCATTTTTTGTTTTTGTGTTTGGAGTTAAGGATTCATATAAAGATGATGAGCTTAGAGTTTAAGATTGCTGTGGAACATATAGATATGCAATTGAACTTTCTGTTTTCCTAATCAATCAGTGAACAGATGTGCATCTTAGACTTAAAGTTTTACTCTGAATTGAGGTGCCTGGGTGGCTCAGTTGCTTGATTTTGGCTTGGGTCATGATCCCAGGGTCACGAGGTCAAGCCTAACATCGGGCTCTGTGCTGACTGTGGAGCCTACTTAAGATCCTCTCTCTCTGTCTCTGTCTCTGTCTCTCTGCCCCTCACCCCTGCTTGTGCTCTCTCTCTCTTTAAAAAATAAAAATAAATAAAATAAAATTTATAAAGTTTTACTCTGAATCAAACTTTTTTTTCTAAGAATATTATCCAATTTATTACGGTATATATATTGAGTTCTGAGATAGGGTAAAAATTTCTTAAGGGAAAGTCTTAAGATAGTTTTTTATGGTCTTTATATTACAGCTAGAAATCAATATATCTTTAGAAATGCCTGCTGAGGTAGAGAAGTCTGAGTTTAATGTAAATAATACTGAGATATTAATTGGTCACATTTGTGCAGTGCTTTGTGGTCACAAAACATCTTCAACATGTATTATCACATTTGGAAATCCATCTTTACAGCAACCTCATGTGTTAGGTGGACCAGGTATTGCAGTAGGGAATATATATATATATATATATATATATATATATATATATATATATGTATATACACACACACACACACATATATATATATATATATATACACATATACATGTATATATGTATATATACATATACATATATACATGTATATGTATATGTGTATATATATATGTATATACATATACATATATATGTGTGTGTGTGTGTATATATATAATTTTCTTTATTAGGCTTTGCCTCACCAAGATTCCTGTAATGTATTTTCTCCATTCTTTTACCCCATACAAATGTTCTTTCTCTCATCTACTATCATTTCATGTTCTATTGCTTTCAGTTTATTAAATAAGCTTGAACTTAAGAAATCCATAAGAGCAAATCTGCTGATTTAGAAGACAGGACCTTCATAACTTATGTAAAACATCAAGGTGTTTTTTTTTTTTTTTTCTTTAACTAAAGGTGGGAGAGAAACTTTGTTTCTTGAGAGAGGTGGGAACACAGTATGGCATCTTTCTAGCTATGAGAGCCATACCCTCACTTAATCTATTGGCTCCCATTTGAAAGAAGAATAGAAACTGTGATAATTACAGATATTAGATTCATTTTTTTATTTGTCAACATATATATTTTCAACATTCATATTTTTTATTTGTAAAGAGCTTATTTTCCCATTTTTCTAATTGAATCTGAGTGTTTTGACTTTTTAAATTATTAAATTGATCATTAACAATTTGTTATTGTTGTTGAAAGTTACACTGTTTTCATATGATTATTGAAAATTTTATATCTGCATTTAAAATTTTCCACATGATGCCCTGGCCTATTTATATGTGGGTACAAACCATTCTTTGATATGTATAAGCACCTCATATATTTTTATTTATTTTTTTTAACTTTATTTTGTTGAGAGAGAGAGAGAAAGAGCAGGAATGGGGGAAGGACAGAGAAGGAGAGAGAGCATCCTGAGCAGGCACCCTGTTGAAGCAGGGCTCGATCTCAGGAACTGTGAGATCATGACCTGAGCTGAAATCAAGAGTTGGAAACTTAACCAGCTGAACCACCCAGGCACCCCCATATATATTTAGAGCAACATTTTCGTATAAGTGTATATACCCTGTTGTTTAATTTGTCTTTTGTTGATTCTATTTTGGACACCTGCAGATTTGGTATTTTCCTTGATGCTTTTTTGGCTTTGATAACATACTTTAAAGAGCCATACCAACCCTACAATTATAAAAACATTTATATAAAGTACTTGTAATACCTTTTAACTTTGTTTTACATTGTTGTGAAAAATGAGCAATCCAACTTAATTTATTTTTTAAGTAATAAGTCTATTTTATCAGACCCAATTACTGGATACATTTTTACTACCTCACTTTATAATTCCATACTAGAAGCCTGTTTTTGTTATTTGAACTTCTCCTATTTTCACTTCCAGAAGTTCTTGGTATCTTAAAAAGACTCCTTAATTTCTTGATAATTATAATAGCACAATGGGTAAATCTAACTAGGGACACAAATTGAACAAGAAAAGTCTTAAAAACAATATCCAGCCTTTCCTAGACTGTAATAGAATGAATACTCACAAGCATGATAAATAAAAATAGTCATTAAAATTTTTCTGGGCAACATTTCTCATTTTACAATTAGATACACTAAGGCCCATAGGGACAAATTGACTCAACCAAGATGAGTTAAAGTAACACAGCTGACATGTCAACTATTGGTATAACTTTATTATGCTACAATATTTATTATATTAGAATCATATAATTCCATCCACTAGATTGAGCTCATTCAGCCCTCTACTCTCTGTGTTTTATACCCTCAGCAACCTTTACATGCATGACAGCTCTACAGAGTAGTGATAATCTCCTTTGCACTAGGAAAGCAGGTCTCTCTGTAGTTCATCTCGTTCCTCATTTTAAACTTCATTTGTTCTTATTGGTCAGATGGTTAGCAATATAATTCTTTGATTACACAGCCATTGCCATTTGCAAGTTCTTCACATCCAGCTAATAAAATATTCTTTTACAAATGAATAAAGTCTATCTATGTAAATTAATTCTCAACACTTTCCTTCCAGTTTCTCTACAGTCTCCTCTTCCTGCCCTACAGCTATGTGGGTTTGTTTTTCATGTCTTTGTGAAGCTATTTTTTAAAATTTGTTAATGTTTATTTATTCCTGAGATAGAGCATGAGCGGGGGAGGGGCAGAGAGTGAGGGAGACATAGAATCTGAAGCAGGCTCCAGGCTCCGAGCTGTCAGCACAGAGCGGATGTGGGTCTCGAACTCCTGGGCCATGAGATCATGACCTGAGCCGAAGTCGGACCCTCAACGGACTGAGCCACCCAGGTGCCCCCATGAAGCTATTTTTAATTTCATTTTAAAGTACTATTGGGGCGCCTGGGTGGCGCAGTCGGTTAAGCCTCCGACTTCAGCCAGGTCACGATCTCGCGGTCCGTGAGTTCGAGCCCCGCGTCAGGCTCTGGGCCGATGGCTCGGAGCCTGGAGCCTGTTTCCGATTCTGTGTCTCCCTCTCTGTCTGCCCCTCCCCCGTTCATGCTCTGTCTCTCTCTGTCCCAAAAATAAATAAAAAAAAAAAAAAAAAAAAAAAAAAAAAATAAAGTACTATTTTGTGATTCTCTAAAGTATCTTAATTTAGTGACAATTTTTATATCCATAATTTATATCACATATTATTTTTTAATACTAGCTCATCTAATAGGACTATGCACACACATGAAAACTTGCTAGAATAATAGCTGACTGTGGACTGCATGATAAGACACTTAGATTGTTGACCAGTTCTTACTGAACAAGTAAGTGCATCAATATGCCCTCATGGAGAGGTCTAGCTGTTGCCTCACAATATTAACTTCAGCAAATATTTCCTTCAGAAACTGGGTTCAAGACACTATTTATGTTTTCTTTTTTAATTTTTTAAATGTTTATTTGTTTTTGAAAGAGATAGAGGTGAGTGTGAGAGGGACAGAGAGAGAGGGAGACACAGAATCTGAAGCAGGATCTAGGCTCTGAGCTGTCAGCACAGAGCCTGATACAGGGCTTGAGCTCACAATTCGTGAGATCACGACCTGAGCCGAAGTTGGATGCTTAACTGACTGACCCACCCAGTTGTCCCCAGACATTCTTTATATTATGATTGATTTAATTGATGGGGGAAGTAATGTGGGGATATAATAAAGGCAAACAGAAAATAATAGAGGAGAAGAAGGAAATGAACATGGTAAATATTAACAATTGTTACCTTTCAAAAGATCAGTTTTTTTAAAGTAGATAAAATAATATATAGCCTAAGAAAAAAGAAAAAAAAATTCACAAATTCATACAGAAATAAAAAGGAGGAAGGAAAAAGGACTATGGATTATCAGGAATCCAATATTGGATTTTCTAGTTTTGTCTCTGTTTTATACCCTCTATTGCATTAATTATTTTCTGAGTTGAAATCATAAAGGTATAATACTAGAGAAACAATAACCAGTTTTGTATAAGTATTGATGAAATAAAGACTTCCAGAACTCACAATATGCAAGTTTTTCCAAAATTGTTGCTTTTCAGTAATATCTAGGAGAAGGGGAAAGATGATCGAGGTATTCATGTTTGTACTACAAGTTTTATATTTCCTAATTCAGCATTAGCTAGCTACTTCAAAGTTGACTTTATATTTATGATGAAATTTTAGCAAGTCTGCTACTCAAATGATTGATTATAAGACTCATCATTAGTTCATGCTTGATTAGGAATGAAGAAAAATTTTGTTAATTTAATCATAACTCAGTGCCTCAAAAATATTACAAGCCTCCTGTTGCTTTGAAATTTCTTCAGTCTGTTTTAGGGGATTTGGCAATTCTACCTACATTTAGCTGTACTACTTGTTGTGTGGTAGGTTATTCTTTTCATGTGTCTCAGAAATAAAATTTAATTCTATTTCATCTACTTTATGGTTATTGTCTTTTCTTAGGCTCCGCATAGTACTTGATGGTCTCTTTACAACAAAATATGGAATTGCTATCATTCCTCCAACAACAAAGATTTGCTCCACTATATCAAATGCTTGTTTCTGAGCCCGCCTGCATAATCAGAGACATTTCACTGTGAGAATGACTCACAGTGTAATCTTTGTGATGCAATTTTAAATGGCAGTTAAACCCAACACATGCACTAACAATGGAGCACATCAAATGATTGCATGGAAAAATGAAATAGGAATGACAGTCTGTTATGTTCATGCACTGACAACTACTTCACAACTCCTAATTGTCTGACAAAGATTGGAAGACACTATTGATAATGAGATAAAAATAGCTTTTATGTGTGATATTTGTGATAGATTGTGAATCTTAAAAATCAATGAAATAGAGTATATCATATTTTTCTTCTAGCCCACTGCCATATTCAGAATTTACTCCTTCCACTCAAAAACTTTGGTCCATCAAAAGGAGAAAACAAATAGAAACCAAAAAAGGAGAATACAACAAAAACAAAGAAGATTGTGATGGTGCTGTGCATGGTCAGAGAGTATGTTTATATGAAGTACCAAATGTCAATTGCTAGTGACATTATCAAAATGGTCCTGACATAGGTGGTTCCTGACTTAAGCCCTCTTCACAAGAACCAACTAACAACTTCCCATAGACAAAACACTATTGTGAAAATCCCAGAACCTGGAAGTGTAGCTGAAGTGTGCCTCTGGACCACAGAGACCAAGAAGCACCACATTAGAAGGATGGAGGAACAGCTACATAATACCGCATTGCTTTTCTACCAGGCTGCACTGGAAGGGGTTTCTGGGTCTCCAGTGGCAAAGGAGAGTCCAGGGTGGATGTATAGCTCCCCCAATGTTGCAGGAGGCCCACTTAGGTCTTATGGGATCACTGGGGGAATCTCCAGTGGGGCTCAACCACTGGGGATCAGATAGAGATGGAGAGGGGTGCAAGGCTTACAGCAACCAGTGCACAGATATTGGCAGACAGCTTGCCTGTTTACTGTGTCACCTGAGCAGAGATCCTAGCCAGCAGCTCTGCCTATCTCTAGAGGCAGTAGAGTGGCCTTGTCTGGCCAGGGAGCTCATTTGGCAGTTATGCCTGATTTGGATCCACAGTCAATGGGCCATGCCAGCTGGAGCCCATTCTACTACCCTACCTGGACAAGGAAGCAAATTTTCAGACCCATCAAACTGCTGAGCATAGCTTTTACTGCTGCCCAATCAGGAAGCCTGGCCAGAGAACCCAGACAGCTTCAGAACGCCTTCTATGGCCTCACTTAGGCAGGGAACCAAACCAGCAGATCTTTCCAACTGTGGAACAGAACCAGTGACCCTACACGATGATCCTTGACAACCTTGATCCACCCTAAAATTCTGCCCAGCAGTAGCCCAGCCTTCAACCTGACCCAGCAACAGAGTACACATGCAGCCCTGACATAGCATGTGGACTTGCACAAGTAGGAATCTCAGCTAGTGACTCCACTCAATCATGGAGTAAGCTATAGTCCCATCCAACTGCAGGATACAGCTAGAGGCCCCTTCCAACCAGAGTGCCTGGCCAGTAACCTGGCACAACCACAGAGTACACCCCAGTAACCTGATTGCTAAACCCAGTCTGCACACCCACCCGCAACTTCAGGACAGAGCCTGTCACCCAGCCTGAACATGGAATCCAGGCAGTGGCACCAGCTTGTAGGAGAACACACCTGACCATGAATGATGGAAGAGCCAAGTCTATAGCCCTCCCCTATAGCAAAGTTTGCAATACTCACTCATACTACCTGCAAGGGAACACAGCCTTTTACAGTGTTGTATGTCAATTCTATTTCAATAAGATACATATACATTACGTGTGGCTGTGTGCGTGTGTGTGTGTGTGTATATATATATATGTAATGCATATGTATATCATATATATACACACGTAATATATATACGATATTATATACATAAGGTATTATATATACATATAATCATGTATATATGTATACATATACATATATGTGTGTGTGTGTGTGTGTGTGTATATATATATATATATATAATAGGATATCTAAGTTCAACTGTTTTGTGGCATATAAATGCAATTTATTTTCTGGTTTTCCTGGTGTGTGTGTGTGTGTGTGTGTGTGTGTGTGTATGTATATGTATAATAGGATGTCTGAGTTCAGCTGTTTTCTGGCATATAAATGCAGTTTATTTCCTGGTTTTCCTATGGCTCCCAGGCCCCAGTCATTACCTTTACTATTTATATTAACAGAAGGAAAGTTCTGACATAGATTGACAAGCTATAGCTCATAGCTTATTTTTCCCCCTACGTTTTTTGGAAAGTTGGAGAGCTATGAATGGTTTTTATATGCTTACATTTTTAAATGGTTGAAAAAAGGCAAAATGAGAATAATATTTTGTGATGTGTAATATTAGTGTTCATAAATAACATTTTATTGTAACGAAGTGCCACACATTTGTTTACTTACTGTCTATGGCTGCTCTTGTACTACATGGCAGAGATGAGTTGTTGAAGTAAAGACTGTATGGCCTTGCAAACTTAAACTGACCTTTTCCAGAAAAAATTTTGTAGATATCTGCTGTATGTCAATTTTGTATGACCTTTGTTGGATATGGATGATAGTTAGGAATTTTTTTTTTTAATTTTCTGTTTTCACATTAGGGAAAGTACCCCCCTTCACATTTTTACTTAATTTTGTTCAACTTTGTTCATTTCTGTATGGTGAAGTATGTCACTGTGATCTCTCTCTCCTCTATCTTTCTCGGAACTCATACTTGTAATTTTCTAAATAGACTGAAATTACCATAATCACTTCCTCTTTGACCCAAGAGATATTCAGAAGAGCTTTTATCTTTCTGGGTATATATGTCTATATATTGTTTTTGGCTTCTTTATTCTTTTGTTATTAATCAGACATGTTTTGCACTGAATTCAGAAAATCTGGTGTTTATAACTTATAACCTGTGAAAGTAATACATGATTCTTTTTTGAAAACAGTCCAGGAATTTGAAAAGAATATACATTTTCAGTGTTGTACAATGTTGGATTTATATATTCATTATATGCTTTATGATTACAAAATGCCTTGTATCTTTACTTATTTTTGCTTAATTTATCACTCAAAGGTAGACGGTATTGTCTGAATGGTTCTGAGTAAACTTATTTTAATAACATAGGTTTCAATACATAAAGCATTTTAAAAACTCCATTCAGCATAAATTTTAAAAACACTTAATCTATATCAGATAAAAAAAGAGTTCCTGCTCTCCTGAAGCCCTCATGATGGGAAATATTTTATGGACATCAAAACAAAGTAAAATAAAAACCACTTTTAATAACTGTATAATTTCTTTTCAATTTTTCTAACTGCTAAGAAGAATAAATATAAGATACTATATATCGATATGGAATAAGAAAATTTTACTTTGTGTGGAAAGCCATGACTTTTTCTGCTGTGCTTCTCTTTTAGATTCTATTTAATGTATAGTTCTCTACGAAATATGTATGTTGAGGATTGCAGATTGAGAATTATAGGAAGGAGAAAAGCAAAAGTGTGAAGGCCTTGAGTGAAAAATGGAAAGAAAACCAAGTGAAAGGAGGTAAAAAATAGGGTTGGAAGAAAGAGAAGGAGGAAAGAATGACTGGAGGCACCCTCCTCTGCCCAGAGGGCAGACTAAAGATTCTGAATTATTTCCTCAGAGCAAGGGAAGATTTTAAGCAAGGAACAAGATCCTATCTTTTCCCCCATTTAAATATATCTGTTTTCTTTAGTGTGGGAGGTATTGTGGAGAGGATGGCAAGATACTGGATATAGGAAGAAAATTCAGGAGGCTAAACTCTACCACTGTTAACAAGTGATTTATTGTAACACTATTTACACAAGGGAGGTTTTTGTGGTGTCTCAGTGTGGTGTCTGTCCCATGAGATGGGAGCCCCCAAATGTGGGGAGACTGTTGATCCTGTAGGAGCCAGTGGCATGGGCTGGGAAAGGATTCACCCAAGGCAGAACAAACAAGATAGAAGTTTATTGCTCCACAGGGGCATAGCAGGTAGGACATCAAAGGAGAGACTTTCTGCAAGGAGGCAGTGGGTGGGGACCTTATTTAAAGTGGAAGGTGAGGAGGTAAGGGGACTATGGAATTTTCCCTTTTTTGGTAACTGTGTCTGGTTGTAAATAACCCATCCATTGATTGATTAGGGCCAATGGATATTTCCATGTTGGTCACATGATGGGCCTGTCTATATTCATCCCGGTGCTCCCTGTGGGCCCTTTTGCCTTGATCAAGTTTCTTGCTGAAGCCTGTTGTCCAGGTTAATATTTAAAATGTTAGTGTTAAACATTTAAAAACGTTAAATGTTTCAAAGATAATATTGTGATCACTTTTTTTTTGTTGTTTTTCTGTGTATCTCTAATGAGTTTGCCCTGACTTTTCTGTCCATCTGTCTGTGCCTCTAGATATATCAGGATTCCTTTAAAAACTGCATTGTTTTGGGGTGTATAATTTTATTTTATGTAAATAGAATTGCATTATTTTTCTCCCTTTCTTTTGCTGCTTCTAACTGCTGCTTAACCCTATATAATGTACATCCATTCTCTTTTACATCTTCACTGTCTTAATTTTGTACCACAGGGTACTTCAGATTCCCCCAAATCATACATGATGCTGCAGTTGCCATAGTCATGTCTGTCCTTTGATGAAACTATGTGAGCTTTTCTTTGTGACCATACATCCATGGTGAATCTCAAGTACATCAGATATTTGCCTATCTCCAGACTGTCTGCTCTGGACCACCTTACCTGAGAAATGAATGAGGGTTTTTATATTGCCACAGTTTACCAACACTTAACATTTTTCAGTTTTCTCATTTTTAAAATATATTTGGTATAAATGACAACTTGTAAAAATTTCATTATAAAAAGTTTTCAAACATACCTAGAAATACAGAGAAGAGTAAAATGGATCTCCTTCAGTGAATTGTTATTTACATTTGCTTTATTTGGTTTAATTTTTTTATTGTTTTGCTGAAACATTTAATTCAAATCTTAGTGTACTGGTTTTCTTTTGCTGCTGTAACAAATTACCACAAATTCAAAGGCTTATGTTGGCACGGATTTATTACCTTATGTTTCTAAAGGTCAGAAGTCCAAATTGGGTCTCAGTGGAATAAAATCAAAGTGTTGGCAGTATTGCATTTCTTTCTAAGTGCTCTGAGGAGAATTTATTTTCTTGTCTTTTCCAGTTTCTATAGGCCCTCTGTTCCCTGGCTCCTGGTCTCTTTCCATCTTCAAACCCAGTCATGGCTTTCTTGCACCACACCACTGACAATGAGTGTTCTACCTCCCTCTTTTATATTTAAAATCCCCTTGTGATTATGTTGTGCCCATTCAAATAATACAGGATAATTTCCTTATTTTATGGTCACTTGATTAGCAACCTTAATTCGGTCTGCACTCTCAATTCCCTTTTATGTAATGTAACATACCATAGTCACAGGTGCTGGGTATTAGGATGTGGACACCTTTGGGACAGTGTTAATTATTCTGCCTACCACACTTAGATATCATTCATTAGTGATTGATCTCTAAAAATTAAGGACTTTTTACTATATAGCCACAATACTAGAATACCAGAATGATATCTAATGAAGTGTTTGGGTTTTCATTTTGTTTTATTTTTTAATCAGGACCCAAACAAGGTCTATTTGCTGTATTTCATTGTTGCTATATCAGTCAAGTGTTTTTTGATATAGACGGACTTTACTACACCCAGGTTTTTTTAATGCATTTTATTTGTTGAAATGCACAGTCCACTGTCCTGCGGAATATCCCACTTTATGATTTTGTTCTAATGTCTTCTGATGTTGAAGTATTTGTTGTATTTCCTTTAAACCTCAAACTAGATCCAAAGATCAAAACATATTCAAATTTAACATTTGGTGAAAATATTTGTCAGCTGATCCTATGTCTTTTACTTTGTATCACATTAGAAGACCCATATCTTCCTTTTCTGTTGTACTAAAGGGAGGTTTGAACATTCTTAGTGGCTGAGATTTCCTTACTGCCAATTGTCATAGAATTTCATGACTTTTACTTTGGCATTGTTGGAAATCTGGGGATCTTTCTTTCTTTCTTTTTTTAATGTTTATTTTGAGAGAGAGAAAGAGAGAGTGTGAGCGGGGAAGTGACACAGAGAGAGGAAGACACAGAATTCGAAGCAGGCTGCAGGCTCTGAGGTGTCAGCACAGAGCCCGATGTAAGGTTCGAACCCACAGACCTCAAGATCATGACCTGAGCCAAAATCAATGCTTAATGGACTGAGCCACCCAGGTGCCCCTCTGTGGGGACGTCTAAAGAATGATCCATTCAGCTGTTATCTGTGAGGTATTTATTTTTTTCTACAACATTCATTGTGGTCGTAGCTCATTTAGGCAATTCTGACCTCTTAATTTCATCTCATCCACACTATATTTTAGGGGTCTTTTTTTACAGTTTTTGGTTAGTGGATGGTACTCTTTCCTGTTTTCCAGTACAGTTACAGAATCCTCTCGTTATTTCTATACTGCTTTTTCCATTTCACTTGGAATTTTTGAGGGAGGATGACTAAGTTGGATACATGACATCATTTTTTAAATATTTTTGATGATTTGGGGCACCTGGGTGGCACAGTGGATTAAGCATCTGACTTCGGCTCAGGTCATGATCTTGTGGTTTGTGAGTTCCAGCCCTGCATTGGGCTCTGTGCTGACAGCTCAGAGCCTAGAGCCTGCTTAGGATTCTGTGTCTCCCTCTCTCTCTGCCCCTCCCTCACTCGTGCCCAGTCTCTGTTCTGTCTTTCTCTTAAAAATAAATAAACGTTAAAAAAATTGTTCTGATGATTTTATTTGTAGAGGCAGAGATGACACAGTCTGCTTTTAGTATCTACTGATTAAGAGAACATAAAGAAAAAAGTAACAGTATGATTTTAGTAACTCTTAAATGTGTGTGAAACGTATTAACCAAAATATGGAATTCATTTGCATTTTTTAAATAGCAGTTCAAATATGTACTAGATGTATATTTTAATATTCTGCTAATGTCTAATGCATGTGTGGATTCATGAACTTTTTTGTGATTTATGACCCCTCGCTAGGAGACCATAGACTTTAGAGTAGAAACCATGGCTTAAAGGAATATGACTACCAATTTGGAATTTCAATGGGACTTATTATCTGAATTAATTCTTAATCCCTAGGCTATGAAAATGCAATTGAAAATTAGCACTTTAATGCTTAAGTGATTCATAGGATGAATTACCTTTTCAGCAGCTAAATGTTACCCTAGGGGTATAAAATATTTACTATGATTTCCCAAATTATCCATGTTTTATCCAGAAAGCACTCTATATTAAAAAGGGGGTTATTTCATTACTCAATAAATATTTTTTTCTTTGACCGTATGTCTTTTTTTTTTGTTGTTGTTGTTGTTATATATTGGAGATACAGCAGTAAGAAAAAAAAGACACTTATTATATTGTTCTTGCATTTGGAGTTTGTAGTTACTTATGTGAAATTGCATCTGATCTTCATTCTATTGGGACAATTTTGGTATTGAGGACAATTCTATTTGCGATGAGTATAGAGAAAGCCTATATATTAGTTATGATTTGGTTATCTGTAAATAGTAGAAGATACTAAATTAACAGTGGCTTAAACAAATAAGTTTATTTTTGTCAACTGGAGGTGATGAGTCTAGTTTCTGGTATGGCTCTCAGTTTCATGTTAGGGACTTAAACTGTCAAGGTTCAGTAAGGGAAGCAGAAATGCAATCCATGTTGATAGAGGGATATATGATAGGAATTAGATATTACACAACTTTGGAAAAAGCTAGGAAGTAAAAGTCTAGGAGAGAGTTGAGATTTTTTTTCTCCAAGCAGTTAATCTGAGAAGCCAGCTATGTTCAGGGGCTAAATGTATGGCAAGGATAAAGCTTCTGGGTATGTCTATAGAAAATTTTGTTTCTGTGTGTTACCTTCCCCATGGGTTTACTTTCAGGCTTCTCTTGGAGGAGCTCTTGGAGAAGCTTTCTTGGAGAGTTGCTGTTGGTTAACAAGGTCAGCATTTGAGAAGAAGGTCTGGACACAAAACAGAGGAGTGTGGGACAGGAACCCACTGGTACCTTTGTATCTGCCTGTCACAGCATCTCACCTTGGTAACCATCAGAGAATAATAGCTGTTGCCTGAATGTTATCCCCCAAAAGTCTTGAAGATTCTTCTTTTGGAAAACTCTAACATGGAAACTTGTAAAGAATATGATCCTGGGTAATAAACTAAGCCAACATAGTCCAAACTACTTGAGGTAAAAAAGAAAGAAAAGAGAAAAGAAAAAAAGAAAAGGAAAAGAAAAAAAAAATCTCAGCCAGGTGCTCAAAAGCAAAGCCAGGCAAGCAGAGAATATTCATTTGGATGGTAAGGAGTCATTTAACCAAGTGATCCACATAGGTCTAATATTTTCAGGGAACTTTGGGGAGTAGGATTAAGAAGTAAGTTGGTCAAAATTGTGTAAAATATTAGCAGAAAGGGCATGTAGAGGTATGTTTTAGAGGTATAATGTAGCTAAAGAAAATGTTGAATATTGGGATAGCATTTTAAATCACTTTATAAGAGTTAGTAATTTCCAGTTTGCCTTTCCCTTTTAATCTTTATTTTATATTATTGGAAAAAGTAACACAACAACCTGAATTCAAGAGTATTTTGCCTTCTTTAGATGCATATGCTATCTGGATGAGTTTAGGGAATGAACACTGAAGTGTGTATTAGACAGTGATGGAGTATGTGTTCCTAATGCATTTGGCAAGTGCTCTGAGGGAAATTACTTTGTTCTTATTCAGAGAGATACCATCGTGTTCTCCCTAAATAAAATGCCTATAACCAGTCATTTCTGTGTGAGGAAGAGGGATGGTCAGTATTGAATAAGAAACAAACATTGTTGAGATTTATTAAGATGATGGTTAAGCTGTGAAGAGCCACACAGTGGTGAAATTTTTTCCTGGTAGCTCAGCTACCAGGAAAATTTTGCATTCAGAGAAACAGTTGGCTGTTTTCACATCCATCCAAGGATGTGGCATCATAAGGAAAATGCCTACAGCTCCTAGGAGAGGGGGGATGGAGGCTTGCAATCTAAGAAGTAGGGCTAAAAAAAGCAGATTCTCATAGGAAATACCATTAAAAGAAAATATCCTCCAGTAAAATTGTCTTTTTTACCACAGCCCTCTGGCAGCATTCCATGTTGTAATTTCTGGAGAATATCCTGCAAGGTAGACAGGAATACAGTAGATAGAGCCCTACTTGTGAATGCTAGGAAAATAAACAAATTAGACACTAAGTTTTGCACCAGAGACTGGTTGTCTCACAATGTCTTCCCTCCCTTCTTCAATAGAAAAAGAGCCTGAGATTTGATAAAATGGCATATGTCTGCCCAAAGACTACATTTTCCAGCTTCCCTTAGAGTTGGATATGGTCATGTAACTAAATTCATCGGAGGAAAAAAAACAAAAAAAACAAAAAAAACGGAAGTGGTTTTTAGTATATGCCTCGTAAGGTTGATGATGTAATTTTTTCCCTTCCTTTCACCTTCTGATCAGGTGCAGATGCAGGCATATCTTAGACCAAGAGGTTTTTTTAATAATAGATGCCAATCACACAGGTAAATCATATGTTAAAAAGAGAGTGGGTTCCTGCAGTAGGTGGCCACATACACATTGCCACTGCTCCTATCTATAGGTGGAATCTATTTCTCATCCATTTGAGTGTAAGCTAGTCTTTTAGCTTCCTATAACCAAGAGCATGTGGTTGACGTGAATCTTTAATACCAAGCTCTGCAAAGACTTTAAGGTTTCACCCTTGCACTTTTGTGACACTCTGTTGGAAACCAGTTGTCATATAAGAAATCTTATTACCCTGGGGCGCCTGAGTGGCTCAGTTCGTTGGGCATCTGACTTTGGCTCAGGTCATGATCCTGTGGTTCATGAGTTGAAGCGCTGCGTCTGGCTCTGTTGTCAGCTTGGAGCCTGGAGCCTGCTTTGGATTCTGTGTCTCCTTGTCTTTCTGCCCCTCCCCCACTCATGCTCAGTGTATCTCAAAAATAAATAAAAACATTAAAAAAAGAAAAAAAATCTTATTACCCTTCTTTTAGAGAGCTCAAGTTAGCCATGTTAAAGGATACATGGAAAGAGATAGATGCCCAGCCTCAGGTGAGACAAAGCATGTGAATGAAGAAGAACACATGGGACATCCTGTCCCTCTCATACACCATAAGAAACAGAAGAACCACACAACTGAGTCCAATCCAGATTAAAGAATTATGAGAAATAATAAAATAGTTCTTGCTTTGAGGCGATAAATGTTGGGGTAGTTTGTTATATATCATAGATAACTGAATCACTCTCTTTACTTTATTGTTCTCATATGATATAACCACACAACTTCCTCTTTGGAAACCACTCAGAGCAAGTCTGAGTGAATCACAAAATTTGAATATCATGGCTTCACCTGTTACGTTGAGATGACCTGTCTCTTCACAGATGATGAAGGCAACCCTTTCTTTCTCCTCTTGACCTCAGATCTCAGGTTTCTCTCCTTTATGACTTTTGCTCATTCATAGCACTATAAAACTCCTGCGCTGATCCAGATATATGACAACCACTGAGTTTTTTTTTTTTTTACAAAAGCATAAATGATTATACTGTTGAACTTTGCAGCTTATCATTTTAAATTTAATTTGAGCACATTTTAAAGATTATATTGGGAATTTTAAGATGTCTTTACTGTTAATGATTTCACAATTTTTATTGAGTGTATTCCCACTTATTTAATTACTGAGAAGCAAATGTATTGAACACGTTGACCTTTTTTAATGGTTCTGACATGTGCTGTAGATATGGCCAAAATATAACATTCTGCTGTCTAATATTTTATATGTCTCAAAGCTTCAAAATTATTACATTTTATCTTAACATATCTGATGAACAAAATTCACCCAGTATTATTATTGCTATTGCTGTTATTATTTTAGTTTTTTTATTACATTCTTTTTTTACCCATCTTATAAATTCTTTATTGTGCCTCAATAATTCTGCCCCATTTTAAATTAAAATCTCCAGGCATGAGTCTATTCTGTCTATCCCATGGAGAAGCGAGAATATTAAGGCATAAATAGTTATTCCTTCCCTAGTTCTATAGGAGGAATGAAAACATCATATCCTGAGAAAAGAAACATATACCAATTAATGCTCAACAGCATAGATGCAACCTGTCTTTTTTTTTTTTTTTTTTTTGAGAGCGAGAGAGAGCATGTGCATGCATGGGGGAGGGGCAAAGGGAGAGGGAGAGAGAGAATCTCAAGCAGGCTCTACACACCCAGCACAGAGCCTGAAGCTGTGGTCTATCTCATGACCATGAGATCATGATCTGAACTGAAATCAAGAGTCAGACGCTTAACTGACTAAGCCACCTGGGTACCCCACCACCAGTATTTAAGGAAAGAATAACCACATTAAAAAAAATGGAATTTCTAATATAATATTTAATGTCCCAAACCTTCATAAAAACCTATACTTTTGATTTTAATGTCCTCCTATGTGTTGTTCATTGACTTTAATAATAATAATAATAATAATAATAATAATCCTTCCAAACTATTTATTTAAGTGATATTTAAGACTCAGCTGCCATGTGAAACATTTCCTCTGTAACACTACTGAATAATTTACCTTTTAGTAGGTATGAGTGTTGACATTTAAAAGTTTATAGGGACTATAGAGACTATTTTGTTCAAACCTTGTAGTTTATAACCCAAGATACATTTAAAACCTGGTAAAAATGGCAATCTTGCATGCAGAGAAATCTAGTCAACCAGTGTAGAAGTCCCCATTCTCTTCAGCTAATGTTTGAAGTGTTCCATTCTAATTCTTTTAACTACATCTCCTTAGTACTATATTTGTCACATCATACTTAAAATCCTCCTTCTATTATATCATTCTCCACTGCCAAACTAAGTCCCCCTACCAAGACAATCAAGGTCCTAAGTACTAGTCTGATATTAAAGATGAAATAATAATAACTATCCTTATTTTGAAACATTAGATCTACCCTATGACCCAGCAATAGCACTTCTAGGAATTTACCCAAGAGATACAGGAGTGCTGATGCATAGGGGCACTTGTACCCCAATGTTTATAGAAGCACTTTCAACAATAGCCAAATTTTGGAAAGAGCCTAAATGTCCATCAACTGATGAATGGATAATGAAATTGTGGTTTATATACACAATGGAGTACTACTTGGCAATGAGAAAGAATGAAATATGGCCCTTTGTAGCAACGTGGGTGGAACTGGAGAGTGTGATGCTAAGTGAAATAAGCCATACAGAGAAAGACAGATACCATATGGTTTCACTCTTATGTGGATCCTGAGAAATTTTACCAAAGACCATGGGGGAGGGGAAGGAAGAAAAAAAAAAAGAGAGGGAGGGAGGCAAACCATAAGAGACTCTTAAAAACTGAGAATAAACTGAGGGTTGATGGGAGGTGGGAGGGAGGAGAGGGTGGGTGATGGGTATTGAGGAGGGCACCTGTTGGGATGAGCACTGGGTGTTGTATGGAAGCCAATTTGACAATAAATTTCATATTAAAAAAAAGAAGCATTGTTTTCACTAATTAAAAAAAAAATGTTCTCTGTTCCAAAATGTCACATTTGGATCATGTGACTACACATGCTGTCTTATATTCATACCATTTTTAACATTTAAAATACTTTGAAAGGTCTTGTCTTTATTTTTAAATATGCCTAATAGTTACAGTGATTATCAAATAATGTTGTCTTTATATCAGTTCAGATTCCCATCTTCTTTTGAGGCCCAGGTAATGATAAACCCCTCATCATAAAGCTTTCATTGATCATGATAACCCCACTGACTTCTCCTCTCAGCATCTAGAGATTTTATTTGCTAATTACTTGAAACTTGCTCCACATTGCCTTGATCTGTGTTTTTTTTTTTTTCTCATTTATTCTAAGCTTATATCCTCAAACTAGACTTTATACTTTTTTTTTTTTTTGGAGGCAGTATTACTAAACTACATTTCTACTTCTTATTACAAGGTCTGGGACAGTTTCACAAACACTATTAAATATTTAGTGAGTACATTACATTTGAAAAAATGAAGAGTTCAAGTAAAAAACTAATATAGAAGAGGTGAACAGTTAGCCTGATGATAAAACCGATTTAAATTAAAAATCATACCTGTTGTTTATTGAGTGTATACAGTGAACTGTGTTTGTTGCGAAGTACTTTACATACACTTTCTCATTCAGCTAATTATATAGGTGATTTGCTTGAATAAACTGTATTTAAAATAAGTTGGAATCTAGGTAAATTTGAGGTTTATGAAACAGATTTCAAATTGTCAGAAACCAGTACCTTCTGGTAAGGGATTACTTTCTTACTTGTTTGAAAATGATTTCTTAAAGTAGAGGCTCTTTGAGCAGATGTCAGAGAATGTAGTGAAACAAGGAGGGAAGGAAGATGCATGGAGAGATGGAGAGCCAAACAACACAATGACCGTGCTATTTAGATTATGATGTCAGACATGCTAACCTTCTCCTTAATTCCATTTGCTTATTGTGGTCTAAGCATGAACTGAAAACAGAATTTCTATTCAATTTATTTCTTTCACAGAATCAATCTATCTCTAAATCTTGCCAAGAAGCACTCATCTGCAAGTAATGGTGCCCTCATCCTCCTTGTTTCTTGGCTTCCATGTCTCCTGAACACATTCTTAAAAGTTATTTTAATGTAACTTTATGTCATGCTATTTGCTTTTTTTAAATCCACTTTGGTTCCCCCATAGTCAGCACTTCTACATCCTTAGGCAATATATTTTCCTAAAAGAGCACAATAGCCAACATTTTCTAACCTTTTTGTGAGTTCCTCAGGACTATAAATTCATTATAATGGAGTAAGTGAACGCTTGCATCTCATGTCCATACATACCCCACCAAAATATAGATGTGCTGATTAACACATAATACAAATGCTTTATGTTCCAAATAGCCACCCAGAGGAAAGAATGTGCATTTGATTTTATTGCTGAGCATTATGCAAGATGAAAGGGGCATGTGTGTATAATTAAAAAGCTGCAAATGTCACTGACTCTGTGGTCAGGAGGCTAGCTTAAAAAAATTCAGGCAATTGTGTATTTTGTGACCTTGTCTACCTGCCAAAATGAGAGGACTGAAAATGAAACTGCTGAGCTGGGAACAGAAAAACAAATCTTAGGCACCATGATTTCTTTCTGGCACAGAAAGATCAGTGCAATACAATGTTAGGGGTGCAAAATGACCACTATTCCAATTTTGTCTATTTTTTTCTGTTGATGTACTGGTTACTGAGAAGATTGTGTCAATTAAGAAGAGTAAAAATATGAACTCTAGCTCTTTTTGATAGTGACATTTTAGTTTAGTGACTCAGAGCACAATCATAGAAGCCATTCTGCAGGAGTTTAAATTTTAGCTCCACCAGTTCCTAGCTGTGTAACTTTGAGAAGACACTTAACTTCTATTTACCTCATTTTCCACATATTTAAACTAGAGATCATAATGACACTTACTCCTAGGAGTATTGTGAGGATGGAATGAGTTACTATATGCAAAGGGACTAGAAAAGTGTCAGGCACATAATAAACCCCAAAGGTGTTAGGTGTTATTATTCAGAATGGCCCCACCCCAGTCTGGGAATCCTTATTTCTCAGGTTGAGATTCATCTTTTGTTCTCTTACTTTCCTCATCAAAACTTTCTCTAAAGTCTTTTGGCTATTAAAGGGAGAAAACCAAGTAAACAATTAACATCATGTGTGACCAGCATTATATTAGGTAATTTAAATATACTTTTAAAAGTTATTATTATAGGGGCGCCTGGATGGCTCAATCAGTTAAGCATCTGACTTTGGCTCAGGTCACGATCTCACCATTTGTGAGTTTGAGCCCCGCATTAGGATCTGTGCTGACAGCTCAGAGCCTGGAGCCTGCTTAGGATTCTGTCTCCCTCTGTCTCTATCTGCCCCTCCCCCACTCACGCTCTCTCTGTCCTTCAAAAAATAAATGTTTAAAAATTTTTTTTTTAAAGTTGTTATTATTATAATAATAGTTACTTACATATGGATGATGTCATCCCCTTTATGGGTAAGGAAGCTGAGGTTTGGAGAGGAAAAGTTATGGATATGATTATTTAAAGAGGGTGAGGCAAAACCTAGCCTAGGGCAAATCTGTTTAAATGTAAAGCCTGTCATCTTTCCAAAATGTCATACAATGTTTTATTTTTCAACCAAAAAGCATTTGTATTTCAACCTATAGCTCATAAAATATTTTCATAAAATCCTCTCAATTGATTCCTGTAAGAAATTTGAGAAATTTATATTGTTAATATATCACTTAACAAATGACAAATAAAATTCATTGAGAAAGCAAGTTTATTAACCTTATACAGACAGTAAAGGGCAGAGAAAAATACAAAGTTAGGGTATCTTGATAATTTTTTTAGTATTTCTACCAAAGGGATTTATAATGATAGGCAACATTCAAGTACTGACTTTTCTGGGAGAATGTACGTTTTTTGCAACTGGCTGCTGGTCATGGCATAAAAATCCAATAGGGAAGTTTCAGGCAGCTGTCAGTGGGGCTGGTATGTGAGAAACAGAATTCCTAGAATCACACTTTGTCATATAGCTTATCTCCTACCTCGCCTCTCTGTGGACCAGCCATGTAGCTTGGCAAATATGGCCTGTATGCCAACTTTAATATATGCCTTTGACAGGAATAAAAACTGCTTCTGCTACTAGAGGGAACAGATAATGCAATTGGAAGAATCCAGCAATTCCAAGTCAACTCTGAAGGTCCGGGAAGGAGATTACAGAATGTAGGAGCACAAGTGGTATTTTTTACCTTTTGTTTTGCTTGAAGTTTTCCACCTCTGAGTACAGTGATAGAATTTTTTCTTCCATCACATGGATGGCACAACCAGAATGAAGGATGGGTGAGTTCATTTCTCCAAAAGAAAGACCTTGTTTCGCATATGACTTTGTCAAGCAAAGGCAATCTTTGTGGAAGTATTTTAAAAGTAGCTCGGGGCGCCTGGGTGGCGCAGTCGGTTAAGCGTCCGACTTCAGCCAGGTCACGATCTCGTGGTCCGTGAGTTCGAGCCCCGCGTCAGGCTCTGGGCTGATGGCTCGGAGCCTGGAGCCTGTTTCCGATTCTGTGTCTCCCTCTCTGTCTGCCCCTCCCCGTTCATGCTCTGTCTCTCTCTGTCCCAAAAATAAATAAAAAACGTTGAAAAAAAAAATTAAAAAAAAAAAAAGTAGCTGGCAACCAAAGCGTGTTTCTCTAAAACAGAATACAGTGTCCATGTAGAACCAGACTTGGAGTGACAAGGAAACTCTAACCTTCCAGAAATCTACTAGAAATCCCACTTATCAGAGCATGCCACCTAATGTTGTTCACTAATTTACCTCTCAGAATGAATGAATAGGGAGATTGCTAAACTGAATTAGATCATTCATGTCAATGGGAACAAAAAGTGGGAAGGATTAGAGACAATTATTATGCCAATGTTGTGAGCTGAATTTTTATTTGTGCCCCTCTCCCACAAATTTATATGTTGAAACTCAAATCCCAATATGATAGTGTGGATATTGAGAGGTAATTAGGTAAAGAAGGTGGATCCTAAATGAATGGGATTAGTGCCTTTACTAGACGTGAAAGAGGTGAATGTTCTCTGCTCTCTGGTGTATGAGGATAAAAGGAAGAGAAGATAACCATCTACAAACCAGGAACCATGTTTTTACCAGACACTTGGCTGGCATCTTGATCTTGGACAGTTCACAATTTAGAACTGTGAAAAATACATTTCTGTTGTTTAAGCTACCCAGTCTATGGTACTCTGTTATAGCAGGGCAAACTTACTCAGACAGACACATTTAAGTTCTTAGTAGCAAAATAAAAATTTTCACAAAAATAAAAATAAAAATAAATAGGTGTAATTAAGGCATGATTCACATATACTTTATTACACACACAGAGAAAATTTTTAAATCATAAAGACATAATCTCTCATATGACTATCACCATCAACATCTATTTGTATAACATCTAGTTTGTATAAGAGATTTTTAAAATATTAGTTCAAATAGAAATACTGTAAAAAAAAAACCCTGTAGGATATAAGTTATTTTTCTTATGTTATAGAGAAGGAATGTAGGACTCACAGAGATTAAGGGACATGCCCAAATTTATATTCATTGAACTGAGAATTGAACCCAGATCCAGATTAAAAGTCCTGATCTTTGTACCACATCAGTGAATGAGTTCTTAAATGGCTGATTGACTAAGATATTAAAAGTACTAAAACACTATACAATAGGAAATTATCCCAAGAAAAATGGAAAAATTGGTTAATGCACAAAAACATTGTAACATCCCTGAAAATTATTGAGATGGATTGTATCCATGAAAGGAAGTATAGCTAAATATCGTCTGAACCCTAGAGTAAGAACAGAGCCAGAATGAAGTTCAAAAAATACGGCAAATGTAATTCACAGAAGTTTGCTTTTGTTTGTTTTTGTTTCATTTTTCTTTTTTGTTAATAATGAGAAGTTGGAAGGGATAGGCCAGTTGTTTGTAAAAAAAAAAAAATGCAACAGTGTAGCATAAATAGAACAAGGTAGAAGGCAAAATGATTGAACTACAACTTTGTTTTAATCTTCTCTTACAAGAAAACTATACTGAAAGTTCAAAAGGGTAGAAAATTATGATAACTTAGCAAATTTAAATTCAAGATAATTTGGATATTATAAGACTGTTCCAACTTGGTTTTAGTATGCAGACTCAGACAAAGGTTTGCTAGACTGCTAAATGAATTTAAAGATGAAAGCCAGAAGATACTATTTCTATTTAGAAGTGATGGAGGAGAAAGCCAAACATGACAACATATTTTATGTCTAAACTTATAGAAATAGAAAGCAGTCAAAATGGGGTATTTATTTTAGAGAAGAAAAGATGAAGTGGAGACAAAAGTAATTTTTCACAAACACCTGAAGGACAGTTATACAAAAGAGACAATGCATTTTAAATGATTCTCTCAGATAGAACAAAAAGAAATAGAGGGAATTTTTAGGAAGGAATATTTTGTGGAAGACGTTATTCATAAGAACACTTACATCATACATCAAAGATTTCATACATACATACATACATACATACAAGATTTCATACATCAAAATGGCCATCTCTTATAGAATGAATCAGGATGTATTTAGTGTGGATTTACCCCCCCGTTTTTTTTTTTTTTACCTTGTATATATCCAAGTTATTTCTACCTTTTCTTCTATAAAGGAAAATTGGAGATGATTGCTCTTTGAAAATGAATAATCAGGAAATACATGCTTTATAAATAACATTTAATTAGATATCTCATGCAATGTAGCAGTAATGAAGGGGAGGACTAGAAATTAGGAGAAGGATATTCTCATGGAAAGCAAACAGTATTTTTAAGGTCCTGATGTTGAGAGGGGCTTGATTTGTGTAAGAGATAGCAGGGAGTCCAGTGTGGCTGGAGTGGGTGAATGAGAGGAATGGTGAACCAACAAGGGGAGAAGATAGTAGAAGGCTGTGCGATGATTGTAAGAAATTGACTTTCACTATGATATTAGAAGTCACTGAAAGTATTTGAATACAGAAGTGGCTTGAACCAAGATTTTTTTCCTGGTTTTATTGAAGTATCATTGATAAATAAAATTGTATATATTAAAGGTATATATAGCTTGATGATATATAATATCAATATTGATATGTAATATCTATATAGAGACGTATATTATAATAATTGCTACAGTCAGTTCACTCAGTCTTCTATATAGAGAGTAGACAGAAACTACAAACAAATAAACAAATAATCCATTTGGTAGACTACCTCAGTTGTCCAGGTAAGAGAATGTGATTATTTGGAATAGGAAGAAAGCAGTAGAGGTGTAAAAAATGATAGGATTTTGAATATGTTACTAACAAACAATGAGACTTATCAAAAAATGGATGAAAGTTTTAAGGTAAAGAGAGGAATAAAGGATTACAACAAGATTTTTGTTTTAAACAATGGGAAATTGGAGTGGCCTTTCCAGGGACAGACAAATTGAAGGGAAAGCATACTTGAGAGAGTCAATAAATTCATAATAAGACAGGGACATAAAATGCTGTTGAACTGGAGAGGCCTATTAAAAGTGGGAATACTGACCATTTCTTCACTGGATTATTTGTTTTTCGGGTGTAGAGTTTGGTGACTTCTTTATAGATTTTGGATACTAGCCCTTTGTCCAATATGTCATTTGCAAGTATCTTTTCCCATTCCGTTGGTTGCCGTTTAGTTTTGATTGTTTCCTTTGCAGTGCAGAAGCTTTTTGTCTTCATGAGGTCCCAATAGTTCATTTATGCTTTTAATTCCCTTGCCTTTGGAGATGTGTCAAGTAAGAAATTGCTGCGGCTGAGGTCAGAGAGTTTTTTTTTTTTTTTTTTTTTTTTCCTGCTTTCTCCTCTAGGGTTTTGATGGTTTCCTGTCTCACATTCAGGGCCTTTATCCAGTTTGGGTTTATTTTTGTGAATGGTGTAAGAAAGTGGTCTAGTTTCATTCTTCTGCATGTTGCTGTCCACTTCTCCCAGCACCATCTGTTAAAGAGACTGTCTTTTTTCCATTGAATATTCTTTCCTGCTTTGTCAAAGATTAGTTGGCCATACTTTTGTGGGTCCAATTCTGGGGTCTCTATTCTATTCCATTGGTCTATGTGTCTGTTTTTGTGCCAATACCATGCTGTCTTGATGATTACAGACACTTCTCTAAAGAAGACATCCAGATGGCCAACAGGCACATGAAAAGATGCTCAATGTCGCTCCTCATCAGGGAAATACACATCAAAACCATACTGAGATACCACCTCACGCCAGTCAGAGTGCTAAAATGAACAAATCAGGAGACTATAGATGCTGGAGAGGATGTGGAGAAATGGGAACCCTCTTGCACTGTTGGTGGGAATGCAAATTGGTGCAGCTGCTCTGGAAAGCAGTGTGGAGGTTCCTCAAAAAATTAAAGTTAGACCTACCCTATGACCCAGCAGTAGCACTGCTAGGAATTTACCCAAGGGATACAGGAGTGCTGATGCATAGGGGCACTTGTACCCCAATGTTTTTAGCAGCACTCTCAACAATAGCCAAATTATGGAAAGAGCCTAAATGTCCATCAACTGATGAATGGATAAAGAAGTTGTGGTTTATATACACAATGGAATGCTACTTGGCAATGAGAAAGAATGAAATATGGCCTTTTGTAGCAATGTGGGTGGAACTGGAGACTGTTATGCTAAGTGAAATAAGTCATACAGAGAAAGATAGATACCATATGTTTTCACTCTTATGTGGATCCTGAGAAACTTAACAGAAGACCATGGGGGAGGGGAAGGGGGAAAAAAGTTAGAGAGGGAGGGAGGCAAACCATAAGAGACTCTTAAAAACTGAGAATAAACTGAGGGTTGATGGGGAGTGGGAGGGAAGAGAAAGTGGGTGATGGGTATTGAGGAGGGCACCTGTTGGAATGAGCACTGGGTGTTGTATGGAAACCAACTTGACAATAAAGTTCATATTTTAAAAAAAAGTGGGAATACTGAATTGGAAGTTGATAATTTGATTCATGAATTCAAGAAAGAGGTCAAGGAAGGGGATTTATTGTAGAATTGGAAAGTATTGGAGAATGTGTGATATTTAAATCAATAGGACTAGATGAAATCACACAGGAGCATAGAAGAGAGGTGCAAAGGCTGAGTCTGGGCATGCCAGAATATAGAGATTGGGGAATAAGGAAAAGTGAGTAACAAATGTGGCACAAGGTAAATCAGGAGAGTCTGAGGTTAAGATGCTACCTACAAATAGCATGTCAAGAAAATGAGAGCAGTCAGTGCTGATTGGTCAAACTAGATGAAGACTGAGAGTTAACTAGGAGACATGGAAATATAGTTGTTATTGGTTATCTTGGTAAGGTACATTTTAGTGGGGTAGTTGAAGCAACAGTATAGTTGAGGAGAGTTGAATAGAGAAGGAGAATCTAACAAAAAGTCAGTGAGGATAGGCAGGCATGAGGGGCAAATCATTTTGCTTTGAAGGCGACATGGGACAGTGAATAGAATGAGGTGCAGATCAAAGAATTTTATCTTATTTGTTTTATTCACACATTTAATTAAATATGTACTTGGGATGAAGAGATTATACAGTTTGCGTACTTGCATACTGCTGGGTCTAATTCAGTAGAAAAGAAATGGGAAAAATTAGAGCAATATGTTCATTATTTGAGTGAGGAGAGGATGTCATGACTGAATGGAGAAGTTGCTTTGCTTTTAGAAAGGTTTATGAACAGTTCACTCACATGTTGGGAGGGGAAGATGGGGATGCACTTGAGGTGAGTGGGCAGATAGGATTATGGTCATGAAATAGCAGTGTTCTAATGGCCTCTTTCTTCCCTCCATGAAAAAATCAAGCATGACCAGTTCAAATTCTTTTTCTCTTGTGATTTCTGCTGCTAGACTCATGACATGTTCAAGTAGTGACCAAGTTATCTTCCAAAACTACCCTTTCTTCAAACCAGGTCAGGTTTGGAGATACTCATTTTGTTTTGTGTGCAAATTTTCTGTTGACTGTAGCTACCCAACAAAAAACAGGGTACATCAAAAAGAGTTATGTTCCTACAGTGATTCAAACAATGAGATCTTAGCACAGAAATATTAAAGATCAATGGAACAGAAATCAGAGTCTATAAAATACACACACACTCACACGCACACACACATAAGTACATGTAAAATTTCAGTATGTAATGAAGGCAGAATTTTAAATTGTTGGAAAAGAATGATACTTTTAGTAGAGTTTATAGGACTGACTTACTCTTCGAAACGAAAAAGACAAAGTTAGATCTTTTTTTTTTTTTTACTTACCCAAAAAGAAATCCAGATTGATTAAAGCTATAAATGAAAAACAGAGAAAAAATTAACTGCCTGAAGAGAATATAGCCTATTTATAGTACAGTATGGAAAAATATTTTAAACAATTTTATTTTATCAGTTCAGTGACATGCATTTAAAAATAAAATCTAGGGGCACCTGGGTGGCTCAGTTGGTTGAGCAACCGACTTCAGCTCAGGTCACGATCTCACAGTTTGTAAATTCGAGCCGTGCATCAGGCTCTGTGCTGACAGCTCAGAGCCTGGAGCCTGCTTCAGATTCTGTGTCTCCCTCTCTCTCTGGCCCTCCCCACTCATGCTCTGTCTCTCTCTGTCTTAGAAATAAATAAACATAAAAAATTAAAATAAATTAAAAAATAAAAATAAAAATAAGATCTAAGACAAATATTAGCAGAATTCTATACATAGCTGTTTCTTCTGCTTTGTATCTGCATATTTGTAACAGTAGAAATATGTTTCCTTTTCTTATTTTATAAAATACCTATCTATTTGCTTTGTCTTATAGAAGAGACCTCTTATATTTTCCTCTATACACCATAATCCCCTTCCTATGCTCATAATGTAATTATGATTTTTCTTCATACAAGTGATATTTTGTCTTAATCTTGGAAGAGAAAAATGTTTAAGCATATTTTGTTGATTGTGGACTAATATTATGTGGAGAGCCCATGTTAAAGATAGCTTTACACTCAGGAGCCCCTAAGTATGTGTTTTATAAGGCCTTTTTATGGAGGAGCTCAGTTTTCCACAGGAGACCTTCCCAGGTTCATGTCTGAGGGATTGGGGTGCTTGCCTGCATTCGAAAACTGTACGGGAAAGAAGCCTGGGTCCCTGACCATTCAGACTCTTCCATACCCACCACATGTTTCTTATAGCTTTTAAGCTAACCTTTGTTCATTGTTGGGCTTGAGACTGCTGAGTTCAGAGCATTTCCAGTTCAGATTCCCTTGAAAATAAACTTTTTTTCCTCTTGTCTGTTTTTTGGGTGTCAGAATGGGGGGATGGTCCTCTTTGGGACCATGTATATCAGATCTGAGGTATCTAATCCCCCTGTACTCATATCGTCATGTATTCTCTACCTAAGAATTTTAGTACTTTGCTTCTTATACCCTGCTAAGTCAGTTATCCTAATTTATCTGATTTCAGTCTTCTAAAAATTATTGAAATGCTAATTTTCTGAAATTTCCCTTCCCAAACTCTTTGTATTCATTCACTTTGTTGAGAAGGAACCACTAAAAGTTTGTGTAACATCCACAATTGTAACCCAAGCCACTTAATAATAGTCAAACATGACCTAATGTGAAATTCTATAAAGTGAAAGAGTCATAAATTGTATTTATCAATAATTAAAACCATTTATAAATTTTAAAAATTAAATAATTCAGGGGCACTTTGGTGGCTCAGTCAGTTAGGCATCTGACCTCAGCTCAGGTGATGATCTCAGAGCTTGTGAGTTCAAGTCCCGTGTTGTGCTCTGTGCTGACAGATTGTAGGCTGGAGCCCACTTCAGATTCTGTCTCCCTCTCTCTCTGCCTCTCCCCTGCTGTGCTCTCTCTCTTTAGAATAAATAAACATAAAAAAAAATTAGGGGCGCCTGGGTGGCTCAGTTGGTTGAGTGCCAGACTTCAGCTCAGGTCATGATCTCACGGTTCATGGGTTCGAGCCCTCTGTCGGGCTCTGTGCTGACAGCTCTGAGCCTGGAGTCTGCTTTGGATTCTGTGTCTCCCTCTCTCTCTGACCCTTTTCAACTCATACACACACACTCTCTTTCTCAAAAATAAATGTTAAAAAATTTTTAAAAATTAAATTAAATAATTCGATTAAAAGAGACATGTAAAGACAAACGTCATAACGTATAAGAGAAAAAAAATGTCAATTATGTACATAACTGTTTGAAAATAATAATGAAAGTATGAGTAACCTAATGAAACAATAGGCAAAATATATCAGTATGCAGTTCACAGAAGAAAAAATGATTAATATATGAAAGATGATCAGATAACTAAAGAGAAGCAAATTTATAGGATAGGATTCCACATTTATCCAACTATCACATTTGTTAAGATGAAATGTTTGGTAATCTCTTGTATAAATGAGTGTGGAGAAACAGACATTCTCATGTGCCACTGGTACAAGTGTAAATTAGCTCCATGTGTATGGAGAGTTAATTGCTAACATCCATCAAAATCTAAAATGCCCACTTCAATCCAGCAACTTCATATCTATAAAGTATCCTTAAAATATTTACATAAAACCAGGCAAAATTGCACATATAAGGTTATTATTTCAACATTTCAGCAGTTAACAAAATAAGGAGCGCCTAATACTAAAGAGAGTAATCATATATAACATGATCTATGCATGCAATGTAATAATTGATATTTGCAAAGAAAGATCTATATATACTAATATATGGCAAATGTCTAGGATTTTTTAAAATGTAAAGGCATACTTTGTATAGCAAGCACTGATTTGTTCACGCAAAATAATGCACATTTATATATATGATGTGCATTTAAAATTACTGGATGATACGTAAAAATTGTTATAAGCTCTTAAAGAGTAGAACTGGATGATGAGAAGTGTGGGAGTAAATTTTGCTTTTCACTTTATGTTATTTCATACTTGTGAATAACATGATTTTGTAGAAAATATACATCCAAATTATGTTTTTAAATTACTATTTAAATATCTGGCAAAGTGTCTGTGATATTTTGGTAACAGAAAAAAATAATCCATAATCATGAACCTATTTTGTTTAAAACTGCATACATGGAAATGGTAAAAAGTTAGTGAATGTGTGCATGTGTGTATAAACAGAGAAACATGCAGAAAATGTTTCATTCAATTTATTTGCTTTCATTTTCTTAAATTATTTCATTTGTTATATGAAGCAACAAAACCACAGACACACACACACAAATAAAGTGATTTGAAAATAAAAAGGAAGGCAGAGGGGAGGGAGAAGGGAAGGAGCATTTTTCCTTCTGCCACTTATGCTAAATAGAATTCCTTGCCCTGGAGTAAGGAAGTGAAATAACCTCCAACATGCAGTAATACTCTAAATTATTATGCCTTATTCCTTGAGTTGTTGCATGCCCTCCCAGGCACAGAACACCAAGTCTGCCTCTACTGACTGCCTGTGCATTCCCATCTCTGGCTCAGCATCCCTGTAATGCCTATCAGGACCACTGGTTAGGGGGCAGTAAGGCACAGCTCTGCTTTGCACCCTTCTGCCTTTGTTCAGTTCTGCTGTGGCCTGGAATGCTTCTGCCCTTCTCCTTCCACTGGCCTCCACTCTGTGCTGTCTCTCTACTGACATCCTTTCCCTGTTCCAACTTTGCACAGTGGTCACTTCTCATGGAATCCTCATTTGAATCAGTCCATGTCCCACGACATGTATTTGTTCACATGTACTCAAATATTTGTTCACATGTATATTTTTTAGAAGAGTATAATCTTCTTGAAATTAGAGCCTATGTTTATTCATCATTATATCTAAAGGTTTGTGTTTTTTTTTTTTAGCACACTATTAGGTAAGAAGCATTTCTTTCTAAATATTAGCACGTTTCATAGAATAAAATTTAATGATTACTTAGCATCCCATATAAATAAAGCCATTAGCTCAAATTTATATTCTTCCACAGATATATTATAGTATTTTTTCAGCTTATTAGTTTATGTTTTCATTTTCTTCCCAGCAAATAAAAGAATTTCAGTTGGAAATTTAATATAAGCCACTAGGACAATTTGGACTGAGTGGTATATTAAATTGTCAAAAAACTGAGTATATAAAATATAACACTTCTTTCGGTACTGTAATCTGTGTTTCTGAAGCCAACTTTAGCATGTGGGAACTATTTCTGATTATTTCTTTTTACTGGGTAATAGTATCTTTTAAAATGCTTCAGATACTATCTGAAATTAAATGTGAGACATTAAATAGAGTCCTTTTGGGAGATAAAAGCATTTTATTTAATTTCTGTGTTTATCACACTAGGAGAATCCTTAACACATGGCAGAGCGCGGTGCATCCACAGAACATCCTAAGGAAGGGGTAATTTTTTTTTTATAGGCAGTATGAAAAATACATACAAAGTCAGACCAAGTTAGAAAGCGTGGAAGAGGCAGAGTGGATTGGGAAGCTATGCTAAATGGAGAACCAGTAAAGACTGCCTGGATGAGTAAAGTTCCCACCTCAAAAATAGAAGGTGAAGATAAGACACCGTTCTTCCCAGGCACCAGCAGTGAAAACTGTGAAGAAACTAATTGCCTTCCAATTAGAGGCTGAAGGGAGATGCAAGGTTTTTTTTTTTTATTTTCTTAAAGGAGGAATTTAGCTCTTCTAGCAATGATTTGCTTACACATAAAGGGTTTCAGAAATGCGGAGATCATTCATCTGTGTCCATTCAAAAGCAGATAGATTAAAATAAGGCAGTTCTAACAGACTGTGACATGGGAGACAGCATCAAAGGCCTCCTTGAATAACTCTTGTCTGGAACATAATGCAAGTGAAAAATTATTTCCTCCCCAAAGCTCCAGTCAAATTATATAAACTGATTAAAACAAACAACCAAATCCCAATTGGTTTTAAATATTAGAATTTACTCATAAGCAATTTTTCTCATTATAAAAAAAACAGGCAAAAAAAAGTCTGAAAGTTGACCACATTTTGGCCAATTATTTATTCTTCATTTAAATATCCAATTCTCCATCACAGCAATTGTCATCTGGTAGGTTATTGACTAACTGTGGTTGTTTATATTACTCAATACTCTGTAGATACTGCAAAATCTTTGAGGATAGATAGTAATTACTCATCCATACTAGAGAAAAATGGAATATTTTGTGATCATTGAGATGTGCATGTGGAGATTATCTGGGCCAATAGATGGGGCAAGGAAATGGCTAATGAGATAAATCCCAGTGTATATACAGACAATTCTTGTTTAAAGCACACACAAATCTAAGTTATAATGGTTTAGTTACATAAAACCAGTCCCCAACATCACAGTTCAGATTTCAGGTGTATAATAATATACCTTACCAAGTATATTACCTGCAAATGTGTAAATTGCAAAGTTTTCTGCTGCTCTTGAATCCACAAATCATTACATGAATAACATATAAGCATCATGGTCAAACACCACATCACTTCTTCCAAAGTCTCTTATGTATTGGGCACTGTACATTTGTTAGTTCATTCACAGACAGCAAAGCATGTGGTTGAGTTGTATCCTTGTCTCCCAGTTATAAACCTATGTGCCATTTTACAAAAATGGATAATCAAAAGATGATCTAGGCCAATAAAAATAAAAGTGTAGTAAAGAAGTGAAGAGGGATGACATTGTAAGTGAAATTCAAACAAAGATAAATGCAGTTAAAGAAGAAATAGCTGGCCATAAGAATGTTGACACGGCCATCATTAGATTTTACATAAGGGGACAGAGGAATGTAGTGAAAGAGACCTTATCAGCATAAAGGAAGTGATTGTGACAGAAAGGATGTAGGTATCCCAGAAGAAGTGACACTGGCAAAACAAAGAAAAACAAAACAGACACTTCACATTAAAAGAACTCTTGGGTATATGTAATCACATTGGAAGCAAGAATGATAAAATGTTGGAAGCTAATGCAAATTTAGAAAGGAGAGGGGCACCTGGGTGGATCAGATGATTAGGCATCTGACTTTGCCTCAGGTCATGATCTCACAGTTCATGGGTTCGAGCCTCACGTTGGGCTGTGCACTGACAGCTCAGAGCCTGGAGCCTGCTTCAGATTCTGTGTCTCCCTCTCTCTCTGCCCCTCCCCCACTAGCATTCTGTGTGTGTGTGTGTGTGTGTGTGTGTGTGTGTGTGTGTGTGTGTGTGTCTCAAAAATAAACATTAAAAAGAAACTCTAAAAATTTTAGAAAGGAGAATGACGAATCACCAAGACATAAAAAAGATACTAATTATATGTCAGATGTTATACAATGCGAAGAAGGCAATCATTGTTCAAACTATTCTTGGTACTTTTTTTGCAAAGAATTAAACACATTTTTTCATTTTGTCTTATGTTTTAAATTATACTAAATAGATACCAGTTCCCCACCACCTCCACCACTGTCCCGACCTCCTCCACAACCACAGTCTGTAGATGAGATGGATGTTTAGCAGACCAAGATTGAGAAGTTACAGAAGACTCCTTGCCTACACCCTTCATTTTATATTTTGACAACAGTGGGTTTGCGTATATATACATATGTGTATGTCCAAAGGCATAGGTAGTAAAATATCTGGAGAGGAGGTAAAGATTAAGAAACTATTGAATATCGTTAGGGGAAGGATTCCAGTTGGAATGGGACATTTGTCCCATTGGAAGAACATTTCAGTAATATGCAAAACTGCTAACTTCAAGCCCAAAAAATGTATAAGTCAAAATCAAAGCAACTCAGTTCAACTGGTGGAAAGTGAACTGTGTAGATTATGGGATAGTCATAATTTGGCTCTTTATTGACTATAATACCAACACGAACAACCATAATAAAAAGACCAGCAACAGCAGCAACATTTACTGAGAATTGACCATGTCCCTGTCAATATTATTCACTAAGGAGTGGCTCATTTAATGTTCCACAAAACTGTATGAGATAAAACCTATTAGTAACCCAATTTCATAATGGGAAAACAGATATTAACTAAATTCCCTAAGGTCACATGAGTAGAAAATATTGCAGCCAGTCAGGAGTCAAGATCTTTCACTCCAGAACACGTATCCAGTGGCTGCTATAGTACGCTTCATGCACAGATTCATAAATGGGGCCATATACATGAAGTCTTTAGCCACTGTTTTATTCCAACTAGGAATGGTAAGGAAGGTCATGTGAAACAAAATGAGCATCTACATTTTGAATAAATGGGTGAATAGCAATAGAGTAAAATAAATTAACACTTAGGCTTCACAAGTTGTTTGCACACTGGTGGGTGGCAGACACATATTCCATGTGCCTAAGTATCTTAAGATAATACAGAATTCAGCATGTAAAGGCAGGCTAGTGAATTCAAGTTATTATTACTGACTGAAAAGAAATACAAGTTCCAGTTGAGTTTCAGTCATATTCTTAGTAATAAATATATGAGAATTTAATTTAAAAAAGTCTGAATAAACCATGATCTCACTCTAGTTTTTCAAGCTTAATAGCCGGCTGCTTTTAAGCAAGGCCAGTAGAGATCATAGAGTACATTGCATATAACATTTTATTCCATCTCTGTCCAGTCAAGCATACAAATGATTCAGTTGTACAGTACCAATGCCTGCCTAAGATTTTGTTCTGAGTTTGTCTTAAAAAAAAAAAAAAAGAACTTCATTGTTGAATCGATTGATTGACAGCCACTTATAGGCTCCATTTATCCATTTCATGGAATCCTACAATTACAGAATTTCACAAAGGAAGTACTTTGGAATAAGGAGTTTCTTCTGCTTTTCAAACTCAGCTTTCTTTCATACTTGATTAAAAGATTAAAATGTGTAGACAATTTCATTTGTTAAATACATGGCTGTGATTGATTTCATTTCAAAAAGAATCAGGCAAAGTATTGACACTTGCATTGTTTAGGAATTATCACAGTTAACCCACCCAGAAGCCTAATAAAATGCCTTATTCCTGGGTAAATTGAACCAGCATATACAAGAGAAGTTTTCATGTTAAGTAGATATGAAGGTCAATGGATAAATAGACACTGAGGAAAAAATAAAGTATTTTGTTTCTCCCTATGCCTTTTCTATAAAAATGCCTTTGCATCTATCAAAGTTGGTTTATTCCAAAGCTTGAAATTGGAAGGAAACTGCAATTTAAGAAACAGTAAAAGAACACTCTGTACTCTCCTTGAACTTCTATCCCCCAGTCTCTACATATATTTTCATTTTGTCCTCAGTCTTTTGTGATTGCTTTTGAAGAATAATATGGGCTCCCTCTGGTGACTAATTTCACACCTAAACATTCCCATGGCAGTTAATTAAGAGGCTGCAGTCTCTGGATTGTGTGCTTGTCTTATGCAGAAAAGTATATGAGGTTATAGGCCTACAGGGAAGATGAAAAAAAAAAAAAAAAAGAAAAACCCTCTGAGTTTAGCATTGGCTGTCCATTGAATGCATAAAATAAGTTTTCATCACGTAACTAACTTCATCACATTAAACTCCCCAGTTGTACACTTTTTTTCTTTCTTACTGTAGCTGCTCTGTTTTAAAATGGGAATATTTGACATTTTCAGGCAAAATAGTTTTTTAAATTCAGACAAATTTAAAATATTTAAAAATTATATATATGAATTTTTTTCAATGTATTTGTGCATATAGAAAATGGAATACAATCAGGGGGAATAGGAAATTGATTCCATAGATGAAGGACTTCTCCAGGCCCAGTCTCTCCAAGCTGGACAACTCTTCATTAGCTCAAGAGAGACATAGGTGAGGTCTCCTTCCCGGTATTATGTAGCAAAATTCAGGCTCCTTATTCAACCCATCCTTCTGTCTTTTTCTTTCTATCTTTTCTCCTCCCTCTCTTTCATGCTAGCGAATAAAAATATATTCTAGGAGATATAATTAAACTTTGGAGCCATATTCTGGTCTCAAACTCATTCTTTACTCAAAAATCATCATTTTGAATTTTCTATGTGTCCTTTCCATCCAGCAGTTACATTTTTAACACAGGTGCGTCTCTATAGAAACAGTAATGAAATTGAATATTGCTTTGTCTCTCTTTGTAATTTACCCATGTTAGTGTCAATGTGTATATACCTTCCTGCAGCTGGCATCTTTATCAATCTGAGATTTTAGAGATTTATACATGTTGATGTATGTAAATACAGTTCATTTTCTTTACCTGCTTTCATCTCTAATACTATAATACTATTTATTTATCCAGGCCATTAATGATTGCCATTTAGATTGTTTTTTATTTTCTAGTCAACCTAAGGGTTTATAGCATCTCAAGGCCTTTTCCTCTTTTATATATGAGGTTTTCTCAGCACACAGATTCTGAAGTTGGATTGGTCTCAATGAATGGGCACCTTCAGCTCTATTAACTAATACAAAAGTATTCTTTAAAGTGATTGTTTCCTTTACTTCCCAACCTACTTATTATTTACTCTATGAGAACATTTTGCTGGGGGCAGATGTATTCTCAGTTTAATTTCTGCCATTCTAAGTACTACTTTTAAAACCAGTTTTCAAAAATCAGGAGACTATAGATGCTGGCGAGGATGTGGAGAAACGGGAACACTCTTGCACTGTTGGTGGGAATGCAAATTGGTGCAGCCACGCTGGAAAACGGTGTGGAGTTTCCTCAAAAAATTAAAAGTAGACCTACCCTATGACCCAGCAGTAGCACTGCTAGGAATTTACCCAAGGGATACAGGAGTACTGATGCATAGGGGCACTGGTACCCCAATGTTTATAGCAGCACTCTCAACAATAGCCAAATTGTGGAAAGAGCCTAAATGTCCATCAACTGATGAATGGATAAAGAAATTGTGGTTTATATACACAATGGAGTACTACGTGGCAATGAGAAAGAATGAAATATGGCCTTTGTAGCAACATGGATGGAACTGGAGAGTGTGATGCTAAGTGAAATAAGCCATACAGAGAAAGACAGGTACCATATGTTTTCACTCATGTGGATCCTGAGAAACTTAACAGAAACCCATGGGGGAGGGGAAGGAAAAAAAAAAGAGGTTAGAGTGGGAGAGAGCCAAAGCATAAGAGACTCTTAAAAACTGAGAACAAACTGAGGCTTGATGGGCGTGGGAGGGAGGGGAGGGTAGGTGATGGGTATTGAAGAGGGCATCTTTTGGGATGAGCACTGGGTGTTGTATGGAAACCAATTTGACAATAAGTTTCATATATTAAAAAATAATAAGAAAAAAATAAAAAACAAAAAACAAACAAAAATGACTTCATTTATGAACAGCCTACCATTGACACAGTTTTCCCCTCACCACCTGATCCTTTTGTATACGATAGAATAAATCTTTTTTTTTTTTTTTTTTTTTTTTTTTTTTTTTACATGACAGAACAAATCTTAACACTGCCTTGCCTTGCTTCTGTGTATATCTCCCATCCTAAAAACTCATAAAATCTTATGTGATGTCAAATCTCTGTCTGGCCAAATTACCTGGTTTATGGGCTCCCCCTTTGCACAAAATTTGCTGTTTTCACTTCCCCTCCTCCCATTTTCTCTTGAATTTATCACAATAATATTTTATTTCCCTGACATCAATGTAAGTACTATTACTCTGTTGGACACTCATGACCCTCATGTTGCTATAAAATAAAGTGTTTTTTATAAAATAAAGTAGCATACCAGTGCTATTTTTTCTGGCCTCTCTTCAGTCAACTTTTTATCACATTTAACCTAGCTGATAACTTCCTCTTTCTTTAAACACTTATTTCCTTCATTCTGGCCACCACTATCTTTTCCCTAGTTTACCGAACATCATTTGTTGCTCAATCTTCCTTGTCTATTCCAAATATCTAAATTTGGAGTGACTTAGGACCCATTCCTTGGAACCCTCGTCTAATTTCCCTTGATGAGCACATCTAGAACTATGACTTTAAATGCCATCTGTATTCAAATGTCAGATATATATATATATATATATATATATATATATATATATATATATATATATATAATAACATCTTCATGTGAAAGTCTAGGAGTCAACAAGACAAAACCAACAAGTCAAAATTTAAATCATAATGTTCTCCTCAACTCATATTATTTTATTCCTTTTCTCAGTTTTCTCCAACCCACTTGATGGTAACTCCATCATTCCTATCACCAAAGCTGAAAACCATGGAGATATCCTAGGTATTTCTCTTTATCAACTATTCTTCTTCTAATATGAAGTAAATTCTGTTGACTTTTTCTTCAAAACATACCCACATTCCAGCAGCTCTTCCTAATGCTACCACTATTATTTCAGTGTAAGCCTTGCAAGCCTTTCATTATCTAGTACCTGATACATGTCCCTGATTCCACTGTTGTGCTAAGCAGTATGTGTTTTTCTGCACAGAACACAAAATGATGCTATTAAAGGTAGCTCTCATATCACTTATTTTGTAAAAATTCGTATAATTTTTTGCATGTATCTCAAAAATATCCAGAGTGATTACCATGTCTGCATTAATTGGTGCTGGCTATCTGTCTTTCTCATATCCTACCTCCTTTCCCACTGCTCACTTCTCTGCCGCCATTTGGCTTTTGTGGTGTTAAGCATACCAAGCATCTCTCTGCTAGGGGTCTTATATCTAGTGTTTCATTTTTCTAGAGTCCCCAGATCTTTGTAGAGCTTCCAACCTTGTATCACTTATTTACCCTATTAGAGAAGTTTTCTCTGACCTCCATTTCTAACATGAGAATCTATTCTACCCCTCTCTACCCAATACTGTTTTTATTTTTACAGAATATATTATCACCTATCAACTTTTGTGTTTATTTATTTACTAGATATTTATTACTGGTTATTTATTTATTTATTATAGCTAATAATGCAGGGGCTGTCTTTGCCACTCTATCCCCAGCATCATGAAAAAGACACAATAAATATTTGTTGAATGAATGAATAATATTGAATTCCCTAGTCACAACTTCCTGTGTACTCTCCTTTCCTAATATTCAAGTCATGAAAGCTGATTTTTATTTTCAACATTACCTGGGCTGCCTGAGACACTTCTCTTACACAGTCACCTCCTCCTCATTTGCACTTTTACCCTGTATAGTCTGAATTTAATTTTTCCCCATTTCAACTGCATTTCTAAATACTCAAGGTTCTATTTTATTTATTCTACCATATTCTTATACTTCCTTTATCAATTTGACTAAATAAAATCCAACCATTTATTTTTTCAGTCTGATTTCTGACATAAATAATGATTTTCACTAAAATAACATAGGTATGTTAATTTTATTAAATCTTGATATGGAAAGATTTGGAAATCAAATCAGTTTGTTGTTGGTAATAATTTCCTCTAGTAACACTTGATAGGGTATCATTTTATAAAATGTTATTTTCTGTATGAAAATTGTATATTTTATGTAAACTTGGGCTAAGGCTGTCAACAGTGGGATATTATCAGTAATAGTAAGTTTAAAATATTATTTTTAAAATACAGAGTCCAATATAAAAGAAAATAGGTGGGGAAACCTCACAGATAGCAGTGGTTCAATAGGATCCTCCCCCTAGTTAAGTGACCTGTGGTTGAGAATATACATCTTTCTCTTGGATATCTCTTCATGCTTCAGACTACACACAACTGAGAGACTAAAACTTTAAGTAAGTCATTTAAATATCCAACTATGGAACAACTTTATTGATAATTCTCCACATTGACCTTCTGAACAGATAAACTTCTACTCAGCTTCTATCTCTTTCAAACACACAGAGACTCTTCCAACTTATCATAGGACTTGGAGCTAAAAAAAAATACATTTTTCTGTTTTCCCCTCTTTTTTCCTGTTATTTTCTTTCTTATTTTTTTTCTCTCTTGGTAAATAAAGGAATGAAGAACCATTTAAAGAGACCACTGTTTTGCCTTTTTCATCTTTGAGAAAACTAAGTCAATCTTGCATGAACCCCTTAATTCTGCCTTTATCTGTCCCTAAATTATAGAAGTGATCAGCTTAAATTTCATTTTTCATTGTTCTCACAATGTACAGTAAGATAGAATTTATCATATTCTTACCAATCTAGAAGAATATCTATAAATTTATAATGGTATAACTAGTTCATCAAACATATCTCTCTGGAGATCTATTAGAAGCAGTCAATACCAGAGTAAATAAAGTATCCTTTCTAGTAGATACAATGCAGTTCTTTGAAAACTGTTTTGGGGCTGTAAAGTAAATACCTAATTCTAATTTTAACATGTAGAATATTTGTTTTGAATTTTAAAGTGAAAAATTAAAAAAAATCTTTGAATCTCAATCTCTCTTTCATTAATTCTTTCTTTAAGATTATAGTATTCTAAAAATATACAATGTTTCCTATTATATGTATTGTTTTTTGGGGGGACTTGGGCTTCTACTTTAAAAATAAAGGAATAAGTTAATTACCCACTGTTTTCATGGGGGAAGAAATTTCAACTATCTGGATCTAATTGATTTGAACAGTTTTCAAATCTTTACCATTTTCTCCTGATTGTCATACCTCATACATTTCTTCCAGCACATTTTACAGGCAGCAGATCTCTGTATTATTCAGTATCAAATTTGGCTAACAGAAATGGGGGAAATAGTTTAGCCAAGACATAGGAGCAACATAAGTCATGACACTACTATGCCATAATATTACACTTAATATTGAACTTAATTTTGAATGGAACTTTAAATTTTGGCTTTGCTAACTGGTAACATTCTAATCAATTTTTCATGATATAACTGCTTTTTCTACAGATGAATGCTTTGTGGATACTCTAATATGTTAAGGACACTAATGTCTGCTGTATTATGGTGGGTAAGTTAATTAATGTTAGGAATCATTACTATATATAAGATATGCAAAGGTGTCGCTTTAATGGTATTGTCTTAGGAAAAATAATAATATATTCTAATGTGCCATATACAATAAAAAGGAAGAGACTGTATTTACATTGATCAGGATGAGTTTAGATTCAGATTCAGCTTTTTCTACACATTGCCAAAAGCGGTTGTTCAAAGCCCCCATATTGATCAAAACATCCAACATTAGTCTACCAAAGGCTTAAGATTTAGCATAACATATCCTTTGAACTGAGTTGACTTCACTGGTAGATTTGATATGATGAATGATTTTTCATAGATCTTTGAATATTGCTTTGGGTATTTAAATACTGATACTTCAGACTTTCCTTAGTCCTTATCCCCAATCCAAAAAATAAAGTGAATATGAATGAATGCATTTTAGGTGGTTTCTGAATTTCTGTTGCATAATATGTATGTACTGAAACATCCTAAATGAATATTAAAGACTAGAAATTCTCTGACTCTCAAGATATGAGAAACATGCTCCTCTAAATGTTTACTAATTAACATGTGTCCAGAAATGTGTCTTTTTTTTTTTTTTTTTTTTTTTTTTTTTAAGGAGAGAGAAAGCATGAGTGGGAGAGAGAGGAAGAGGGAGAGAGAAAGGGATAAAGAGAATGAGAATCGTAAGCACTCTCTATGTTCAGCACAGAGCTGAACACAGGGCTCGATCCCATGATCCTGGGATCATGACCTGATCTGAAATCAAGAGTCTGATGTTCAACTGACTGAGCTACCCAGGTACCTCAGAAATGTGTCTTTTACAGTAACAAGAAACAGACTGTCCTTTCCAAGCAATATGATTTAAACAATGTGCACAGAAATATAATCAGCAATACTAACTTAACATAGTCACCAAGTAACTTAAAGGTTAATAATATAAACTAGGAATGAAGAGTCAATATTGCTAAAGTAACAGTTATTCTCAATTTCAATGATACATTCAGGGCAACCCTAATCGAAATCCCATCAAGCTATTTGTAAAAAATTGATAAGGTGATTCTAAAATTTGTATGAAAAGTCAAAATAACCAACACAATACTGAAGAAGAAAACAAAGTTTGATGACTCATTGTACTCAGTTGTAAGACTTATTGTAAAGCTATAGTAATCACAACAGTAGAGTATTAGTAAGAGGAGATTATAGGTCAGTAGAACAGAGAGCTTAGAAATAATTGACTCACACAAATATAGTCAACTTATCTTTAACAGAAGAGCAAAGACAACAGGGAAAGTATTTTCTTATCAACAAATTGTGCTGAAAAAATTGGAACTGCATACATAAAAAATGAACGTAGATACATTATATCTTATGTAAATATTAGCTCAAAATGGAATATAGAAATTAAGTGTATAATGCATATCTATAAGACATCTTGAAGAAAATATAGGAGAAAAACTGACATCACTTTGGATTTGGTGATGAAATTTTAAATAAAACACCACTAGCATGATCCATGAATGAAAACAAACAAACAAACAAAAAACTTATATGTTATTAAATTAAAAAGTTCTACTCTGTGAAGGATATCAATATGACAATGAAAAGATTGTGAGAAGATGATTTGCAAAACATATGTCTGCTAAAGAACACACGTCCAAAATATGCATAATTCAAAAACTCTTAAAATTCAGCAATGAAAAAAACCAGCAGTCCAGTTAAAAATGACAAAATAGCTAAGTAGTATTGGCAAATACTTAGGTGACAAATAACCATAAATAGAAGATTCTCTACATCATTTGCCATTAGGAAATTGGAAATTAAAGCAACAGTGAGATGCCACTACATACCTATAGGAAAGGTAAAATTCAAAACACTGACAATATCAAATCGTGACATGAATAAGGAGCTAAAGGAACTCTCCTTTATTGTTGGTGAAAATGCAAAATTGTATAGCCACTTTGGAAGAGTGTCTGGCAGTTGCTTATAAAGAGCTAACTATAGTTTTTTTATATGATCCACATGTTAAGTTCCTAGGTGTTTATCCCGTTGAATTAAAAAGTTATGTTCATACAAAAACCTGTGCATGAATTTTTATAGCAGCTTTATTCATACTTGCCACAGCTATAAATAACCAAGATGTCCTTGTTATAGGAGGTGCAGGTAAGCCAGGGAAGCAGGATAGAATGATCCATACAGTAATAAAGTAAGAGGCATCAGTATGAACTCATTTTTACCTAAGTAGACAAACTGATGTTTACATGTGGAAATGCATATATATATATATATATATATATATATATATATATATATATATGATGTGTATATATATGTATAAATACATGAGTTAATATATACACCTATATGTCCTTCCTCTGTCAGCTGAGATGGTCTAAAAGCAATGGCACTCTAGTAGCAATTAATACACATAGTGCCATGATATTAATTTCTAATACTGTTTTCTAATAAAGGAAACCAGGGTTTCCTTGGAGAAGTAACTTATTCTAGGACTTACAAAAGAAATATACAAGATTAGCCTGGATCATCTTATAGTGACAAAAGGTAAGAAAGTACTAAAAACCAAACAAAAGCACAAAATGACGGGAGTATGTCAAATCAATACAACTGAAAGGAGACAACTGAAAGAGCTTCAGTGGCCAAATAGGGACAATTTAAGCAAAAAAGAACATTAAGTTGCATTGGATTATAACCTAAACTATAAAATAAATATGCATGAGTCCATACTGACATAAATAAATGTTTGAACAATAATAAATGAGGTTTGAGAATAAACAAATATCTTTGCAGAATTGCAAGTAATTTTTTAAGATACTTCACTTTCTAAGAGGTAGAGCTTAACTCCCACTGCTTACTTGTGGACTGAGCACAGTGACTTACCTCCAAAGACTATATTTATGTAGGAAAGGGGGAATAAGAGTATCTTTATGGTGTAGCAACTTGAGGACCACAGTCTTAAATTCATGTGGTTAAGAATAACAATGGTAAGAAGTCATATTGATAATATTCTTGATGTGATGTGATAAAAATGGCACTTTACCACTGTGATCCTTTAAAAAAACATTACTGTAGTTTATAAGAGGCATAGAATAAATCTCAGTTGAGTGATATTCTACAAATATTCAGATTAACTATCAAAAAACAAGGAAAGTCTGAGAAACCATCATAGTCTAGAAAACCCTAAAGAAGTTTAATGATTAAATGTAAGGTGGTAAATTGAATGGGATTCTGAAATAGAGAGAGTACAATAAGGATGACGTAAGGACATCTGAATAAAGTATGGACTTAGTTAAAAATAAGATATCAGTAATTGTCATTAATTGTAACAAATATACTATATAAGATACTAGTAATAAGAGAAATAGGGTATGACATATATGGGCAGTATGTACTATCTTTGTCATCATTTTTTACATCTAAATCTACTCTATAATGCTTATTAATGTATATTAGCTGATGATGTGTTTTTATTTATTTTTATATTAATGTTTATTTTTGAGAGAGAGAGAAAGAGAGACAGACAGACAGTGTGAGAGGGGAAGGGGCAGAGAGAGAGGGAGACATAGAATCCGAAGCAGGCTCCAGGCTCCCAGCTGTCAGCACAGAGATCTATGCAGGCCTCAGACTCACGAAGGGTGAGATCATGACCTGAGCTGAAGCCAGACACTTAACCGACTGAAATACTCAGGTGCCCCACTAATGATGTGTTTTTAATTGTTAGCTCTACCATATGAGTCCCCTTAACATTTCCAGTCTTTAGGGTGGGAAAAGTCAAAGGAAAGTACTAGTGTAATTTGACTGCATTATAGAATTCATATTTGTTATTTAGGTAGTTTAAGCTTCCCAAATTTTCCATTCAATATAAATGCATTAAGTTAAAAACATTTCATTAGGTATTATGAGAAAAACTTTCAAGGTAATTTTTTTTTACATTAATGAAGAGCTTGGACCACAGAAGGATCTTCAAATAATTGTGAAAATTGTAACAGAAAGTCACTTCTCCATTATTACCTGTTTTATTTAATCAAGTGCTTAAATTTTCAGTTACTTTAAAAAGTACATACTTCCTGTAACTTAAGAGTAAGCCACTCACCTTTTCCCTTTTCTTTTTTTCTGTTTTCCTTATCCTCTTAGGAGACATAGATATTTTTGTGGTTGTTCTTATACCAGAGGGGCCAATCCGCTCCCTTGCCTGAGGTTATGTAGAAAGGAGTCTATGAAGTGTCATTTGATTCTATTTGTAAAGAACAGTGGTGCTTACTAATTCCATAGATGCAATAGTGATTATGAGTTAGGTAAGGTAATACCTAACAAGGTTACTTGTTGATAAAGGTTTAGATTGTTGCAGCCTCCAGAATAAATCTCTGGCCCTGGAAAAAGAGTTTGATTTAATAGGTTCAATGGGAAAGAAATCTGTCTGCAACTTACTATAATGAGAATATTTCAAAGGAGACCTTGAGGCCTATCATTCCAATTTTCCTTTCCATTTTCCTACTCTGTGTGCCCAACATGATTGTTTGAAACTTGTGAATGATGGGCAAAAATTATCTCAAAAAAAGACCCAAAGTCCCATCTAAGAAAGATAACTTAGACATGAGAATAATAGAGAAGGAGGAAAATAGATTCAGAGAGCAGGAACCCTACTTGGAATAGAAATGGTTATTATCCAAATGTTAGTGAGAGTCAGTCAGAGAGAGAGAGAGAGAGAGAGAGAGAGAGCGAGCACACAAGTGGGGCAAAGGGGCAGAGGGAGAGAGAGAGAATCTTAAGCAGACTCCATGCTCAGCATGGAGCCCAATGCAGGGCTCTATCCCACCACCCTAGGATCATGACCTGAGCCAAAATCAGGAGTCAGACACTCAACCCACTGAGCCACCCAAGTGCCCCAAGACTTCAAGATTTTTGATGTTTTTGAGAGAATGGGCCATAAATATTAAGCTAGGAAATCGTACCCCTCAGGAGAGGGAATGCTGTGGAAAGGTAAAGTCCTTTGGAGATTTTTCTTTGGACTCACTTCACAAGAATTTTCTAAAGTTGTTATTCCACTCTTTATATAGGCCCAATTCCTCAAAAATAACTTCATGTTTATTTGCAAGCTTTGGTGTGGTAGTTCTCAAAAGGCTGTAGAAAAATAGGGCTAAAGCTCAATCAGAAATTGCCCCCTCCCCATATATTCTTATGGGACATATATAGAAGGAGCATTCTTGAGTTTTCTAAGCTACAGTTTTGAGTTTTAGGTGGTAAAGGGCATTGATCTTGAGAGAATTAAAACTCAAGTTTCTGATTACTTTTATACTTTTATATATATGTGTACATATATATACTTTTATATATGAAAAGAAACCACCCAATTAAAGGATAGTTGAGGATGAAATTTGTGTTATATCAATAATTCTTGAGTTTTTATGAGTGTTTTATTATCTATTGAAGTGAAACAAAGTGAGCAAAACTTAAGGGCTTTAAGCAACAATGACTTACTCATTATTGTAATTCTGTGGGTGATTCTTCTGCTCCATATTTGTTTTTGTTGAAGTCACTTGAGCAACTACATTCAAATGTGAGCTCAACTGAGAATGTAATTTCCAAGATGGCCTCTTGTTCTTCAAAGTCTCTCTTTCTTCTTCTGTGCCACCTCTATTTATTCAGTAAACTTGTCTGAACTTCTTTATAGAATGGTAGCTGGTTTCCAAGAGAGGGAGTTCTCAGATGGCAAGCCCCAATGTGCAGATAGGTTTCAAACCTCTGCTTTCATTTCCATGCTAATGTTCCATTGATCAAAGCAAGCTATGTGGTCCACCCCAGTTAATGTAGGAGAGGATTACATAAGCACCTGAATACTAGAAGGAATGGTTTATAGGGAGCTTCCAGTTTAATAGCCTCTCATAATTAGAATTTCAGAATAAACATCAAATTCCCACAAATTGAATTTAAATTATTATGCCTTGGGTGATAGAGAGGGTACATGGGAAATAGAGGTCAGGCAATGTTCCAGAATTTTTTTAAACAAAGTATATTGGTTTCTAGTAATTATCTTCTGGGGCCCAATTACCACTTTAATATACCAAATCAATAACTTTAGTTGAATTTTGTTCCCTGATGTATTAACAACTGAATTTTGCAGAACTAATTGGTTTCCTGTGTAAATTCTCTGCTAATATGGTTATTTCCAGACACCACACTTCTCTCTCCACCTACTAGCCTTGCTCAACACAATAAACATACATGCACACACACACACACACACACGCACATACACATACACAAAGATACACACACCTGAAATTAAGTTTTAAAAACAATATAAAAGGTCACTTAGAATTGATTAAGTCTTATTGATTTATATCTTATAAATCTAATTGATTGATATCTTATAAGCCTGCTTCCTGAACTTTATTTTCCTCATTCCATCATCATTTTTAAAACCATGACATTTATTAGAGAGGGAGGGAGCCAAAACATAAGAGATGCTTAAAAACTGAGAACAAACTGAGGGTTGATGGGGGATGGGAGGAAGGGGAGGGTGGGTAATGGGTATTGAGGAGGGCACCTGTTGGGATGAGCACTGGGTGCTGTATGGAAACCAATTTGACAATAAATTTCATATTAAAAATAAAGTCTTATTCTAAAAAAATAAAAAATAAATAAATAAACCATGACATTTAAAAATAGTTGAATGGCTTTCATATATGAACACTGTACTAGGCACTGGGGAGTTACAAAAGAAAATATGAGACATCATATCCAATTTACATAATACTTTTAATTAAGACCTTTCTTGGGGCGCCTGGATGGCTCAGTCAGTTAAGCGTCCGACTTCAGCTCAGGTCACGATCTCGCAGTCCATGAGTTCAAGCCCTGCGTTGGGCTCTGGGCTGATGGATCAGAGCCTGGAGCCTGCTTCCGATTCTGTGTCTCCCTCTCTCTCTGTCCCTCCCCGTTCATGCTCTGTCTCTCTCTGTCTCAAAAATAAATAAACGTTAAAAAAAATTAAAAACATACCTTTCTTCATATGTGTTAAGATTTTGTTGAAACTTAAACCATGTTGAGTTTTCAAGAGAGATATTATATCCATATTATGGATGATGAAATTGAGACTCAGAAAAGAGAAGTGAATGTCCACAGTTTTACAACTAGAGGAGATTGAGGTCAGCTTAGAATTCTGATTTTTGAGTAGACTTCCAGTGCTTCTCTGTTATAGAATACATATGAGCTGCAGGGTTTTATAGATCTGGGTTTAAATTTTAACATCAACACTTGGGAAAATTATATAAACCTGTGGAAATGCAGATTATGCATCATAAACATTACCATCGTGATACTTTATACCATTAGTGTGGCTATATTAATATCAATCTACCACATCATTTGATGTCTTGACTGTTATTCTTAAAGCCTTGCAGGTTAGTTAAGGAGTAAGGTATAATCACCAAAACCAATGGCATTAGGTATTGAAAAGTATTAAAAAGAAAAACGAATAATATAAAAATATGGTTAAATGTTAAATTGTGTAGCAGTGAAGGAAGCAATATATAAGTTCATTGAAGAGGAAGAACGATGAGGGCTGATGTAGATAGGACTTGATAGAAAAGGTGACACTTGAACTTGGCCTGAAATCTATTATACTCATTTGTAGCTGTGTCCTTTGCCTCCAACCTCAGCAGAGTTCATATTCATTCTCTGGCTGTTCACAGACATGACATCTTTTGTCAATCACATCTCAACTGAGAAGGATTGACCCTCTTGGCACATTGATTAGGTATCACATTGATCACCCATGCATTCTGTCAGCTCACCTTCCTCACCTTTCTCTTGTGCAAGTGCCTGCACTCTGCTCTTCCAGGATCTAAGTACCCATATCCACTGTGTCTTGCCTGGAATCCATGTAGTGAAAAGCACCAGGTTCTTTATGATAAGCACTTACATTGGAGAAAATGTGCTCTCCAAAAATATAAGTGCTACTACTCTAAGTACCTGAGGTGAAAGAACAATCGTGAAATTTAATAAAGAAGAAATGAAATGTTCAATTGGAGACCAAAATTGCTTTACAGCACTACAATAAAATAAAACACAAGCCAGTTGCCCTCAGCACCAGACTATTATTCACATACAGCAAAACAGGAAGTAGCCCTCAGGGTTGCTTGACCAGAAATATATGAGCGATGAAAGTTTTATTTCTTCCCTTTTAACCTCTGAGGAACTATGGGAGAAGGGTAAAAAGACTCACATTCAAGAAAAAGGTAGAAATACTTTCTTGTTCTTCTGCCATCTTTCTCATATTTTATTCTGGTAAACTGCTACTAGATTGAATAGAATATGTACTTCTTTATTCTCTTAGGTAATGCTGCCAGTCAGGGGTAGAAATTTGCATTTTCTTTCAGAAACGACACAAATTGTTTCCCATTAGTATTGGAATAGGGCAATAATTCTGGATCCATGAAAAATCTGGCATGTGCCCAACTTAAATCTTTTACTTCAAAATCCTACTTGGTGCCTAGTGCAAAGCCACACTCATCATTGCACTTAAGATCTTGTGTTGAAAAAACAGACAGAAGATATTTATGTAGAGAGAGAGTGACAGTCTGAGTAGCAGATGAAGAAGGATTGTGAAGAATTTTTCCTGAAGCTGTTTTTTCAGGGAAGCACACTAATTTTACTCAGTGTGTTTATTTGGGGTGACTTAAGACAGTTGATAGGAAAGTCATTTCTTGTCCTTCTGTCTACTCTTTGCCTGTTTATTTAAAATCAACATACTTTTTCTTTACCTTAGACAGATTCTTTGAATGTTTTTGTTTTGCTAGAGGGACAAATGAGAAGAAGTTGATAGAAAAATAAATGAACTCATGTTGGCTTTTATATTTATTAACGCCAAAATTCTTTTGTGCTTTCTCAGTGAATCATAACTATTTCTATCATCATTCTATTGTGACATGCATGAGAGGTCAAACTTGAGCAGGATTTTACAGGGCTTAGAATTTTAATCTTCTTTTTCAGTTGTTGTTGTTGTTGTTGTTGTTATTCTTTTCTTCAATCTTTCTCAGCCTCTAATCAAATCTCACACCCTGTTAAGATGAGGTAGTATTCCCATATTGTGCATTCTCTCTTTGCCTAAGCCCCTGTGCTAGTATTTTACAAATAATATACAGAAAATGACCAAGAATTTAAGTCAAAGGTAGCAAAATTTTCCTAAGTCTTTATGAAATATGTATATATGAACCACACACAGACCCTTAGAGACTGGACTGATGTCACATAGAGCTCATTCTGGGAAAGAGGGAAGAAATGAACGTGAGGAGGCAACAGAGATTCTTCATTCCTTTCCTTTCTGCAACCCTCTTTATAACATATACATCAGATTTCCATGTACAATTTCAAAGTATGGAAAGTGTTGCTATTAAACAAAGCCTGAAAGTACTTCTTTCTATAACTTTCCAAATGGATGGGTAAGAGAACCCAAAAGAATTGTTCCCATAAAGACACTCATTTTAGGTGCCCCTGGGTGACTTAATCGGTTAAGCTCTGACTTTGGCTCAGGTCATGCATGATGTCACAGTTCGTGAGTTTGAGCCCCGCATCAGGCTCTGTGCTGATGGTTCAGAACCTGGAGCCCGCTTCAGACTCTGTGTCTCCCTCTCTCTCTGCCCCTCCTCCCCTAGCTCGCTCTCTCTCTCTCTCTCTCTGTCTCTCTCTTTCTAATCAATAAATAAACATTAAAAAAAAAGACACGCATTTTAATAGTAATACAAGTCTTTTATAGGTAATGACATCATTCTCTAGCTCGACCATCTGTGATTGGCAGAGTGGAGATTTTAAGGGGAACAAAGAGGAGGACACATGATGTAAGGCCAATTGGGAGAATATTTTGAGGCAGAATCAAAGGCATCAAACCAACAGCATCGTCAAGAAAGACATAATTAGAGAGTGAATCATTTTATTGCACACTAGGGAAGAGGCACCACCTGAAATATCACCTGGTACCTGAGGCAGAGAGGAAAGAAAATCTCTCCCCAGTTCTTTTTCTAGCCTAATTCCACACCTGCTCTTAGAGAACCACAAGAGTCAAACCTTGCAAATAGACAGACTCAACTGTTCTAAAGCACTGCATTTTTTTCTGCCCTTAAGTTCAATTCAGTTTCCTTCCTGATAGTTTGATTTTTGTGTAATTTCAAGCCTTTTTTCTTTCTTTACAATATCCAATTCGTACTTTCCTGATAGTGTTAATGAAGCAGCCAGACACCTGTGGACTTCTGTGCTTCCTTAGTTCTCTCTGCAGTTGAAAAGTTTCTTTCAGTTCCTTGTGAAACCCAGTCAGTGCCCCCAAGAGTTTCTATAAACCTTTCTGTTAATCTTCTAAATTGCATTTCTCCAAATATTGGCTTTTTTCTCGGTCTTTCAGACTTGATAACCACCTCAATTATTGTTACAAAAGCAACTACCTTAATTTTCTCCAAGTGGAGAACAAATCTTATTTATGAAGTAAGTTTCAAAAGATCACACCTTTGCTTTCTCCCATTTAAGCAGGGAGGTCATATATGTTGCAAATATGTCACTCTTGGCAGCATTATAAGCCTTGTCCTTAGTACTTGCTTAGTATTAGAAAATTCACTACAGAGGGAAATGTTAGCTTTCCTTCTCTGTGATGGAAGGAAAAATAGAAGAAGGAAAAATATTGACAGTGGGGTTAGGAGTGAAGATAAAGATACAAAATAATTATAATTTTAGTTTTTTAAGTTCATTTATGTTGCGAGAGAGAGAACAAGCACAAGCATGGGAGGGGCAGAGAGCAGGAGAGACAGAATCTCTGGCAGGCTCCATGCCATCAGCTCAGAGCCCAATGTGGGATTCAAACTCAGGAACAGTGAGATCATGACCAGAGCTGAGATCAAGAGTCAGAGGCTTAACTGACTATATCACCCAGGTGTCCCAAAATAATAATAATTTTAAAGAATAAATATGAGGAAATAGAGAAATAAAAGAGAAGTACAGTAAAGGGGTTAAGGGGGTGATTTGAAAAAAAAAAAAAAAAAAGCTTTGCAAGGTAAGAAGATAGAAAACGACATTTGTTTATGATTTTATATCTGCTGAGCACAAAACCGGACACAATATTTGAACCCAGAATGATACTTTTTTTTTTCTTACTTGACAAGTATAATTAATCAAACAAAAAGAAGCAAATACAAACAAACATGAAAGGGTCCTGAAAATTGGAGAGTTTGTGGACCAATTAAAAGGGGAGAGAAAAAGAAGGTATCAGAGCCAAATTTCCAGATTCCTTTATCAGATTCTAACAGAGATTTTCGAAAAGATGTGGAGGAAAAGAAAAGTTGCTCACAGAAAGTATTGGAGAGAAGGAAATTTCTCCCTTTACTCTCAGAAGTTCTTCTGACTGGATTAATAATTGACACAAGGCAGATTAACAGGAGAAAAAATGAAGTTTAATTATGCACACGTGGAAGTCCTAGAATAAAAATTGAGACCCAAAGAAATGACCAAGGCATGTAGCTTTTATACATTTTAGACACAGAAACATAAATCTGTGAGGAATTGACAGGACAAAGAAGGCTTCTGTTTAGAAGTTTCAATTGGTAAAGAATTCTAAGCAGAATTTGGGCTGGGGCAGTAAATTAGTAAAAGTAACAAGGCTTGTTTGTAGGGGCTTCTCCAGCCCTGAATTCCCATCTCTGACAATAAGAATGTCTCTCTCTACCTCCTGGTACAGGGAGGGTACGTCTTATATGGGAGATTCATTTCCTACTTCTGGAGACAAAAAAGGGTTAGAGTCTTCTTCTACTGGCTGTTTCTGAAGAAACTTTAATTCAAAATGATCCGTATGCCAGTGTGGCATATCTTGGGACAACCTATCCTGATCACCAACAAAAGGAAGAGGTGAATATTCTGTACATGGAATTTATCTGTAAAGAGTGACTTTTTAAATTGGCCCATGCTTTTCCACTAACATTTGCCAAGATAATGTTGTGTTTCATTATCAATTAATGACTTCCTTAATTAAAGCAAGGGCTGGAATTTCTTCAAAAAATTTTTTTTTAAAGAAACCTAAGCTAATCACTTTCTTTGAAAGAAAATACTTAAGTTGACTCTTATGTGAATGGATGTGAAGGGTGCCAACATTCCCATTCAACCCAAAAATATGTTCCCATAGAGAGCAGAGAAACTTGAATTTCTGTTTTAAATTGGCTTCAACCAAGAAGATGGTACATAAAAAATACCTCTGGTTTTAATCAAGGGAAGCATAGATTATAAACTTTTCCAATTCAACCTCTGTAGCCTATGAATAATACTCATAGGATAAGAAACAAAGTAAGCTGCCATCAACAAAAATAACAATTTCCCATCCTTTTTATGAGGCTGAATTGGGTTTGTGTATCAGAATAGAAGGGTAGAGTCTAGACCACAGAACATGACCTGTGAATATGGGCTAGTAAATATAGCTCACTTGGTCCCTTGGGAAATGTAGGAAAATGGTGTTAGATCTTGGGAGGAAGGCATGGAGTTGGCTGCAGTAGGGCAAGGCACGTTGTGAGTTTGTGAAGCCAGAAAACAGATTTTCCAGTGGGAATGGATAGTCATTGGAAAATATATCTAGCTTCAAATATTATAGGGTTACCTCCGATGTCAGGCATGCCAGAAGATGAAGGAACATTGGAGAATCATTCATTCTGAATAAGAAAATCTTGATTTTGAATGCCAGTACTTTCAGCTCTGTCCTTAAACATCTCCGACCTCAGATCCCCAACCTAAATAGTTCTGAGTTGTAGAAAAGGAGCCTGTGAGCTCTGGGAACTAGATGGAGCCTTCCAATGGGTGCTGAAGAGGTCCTTAATGTCTTCCACAGTCTCACTAAGAGTGGATACTACCCTTATGTAAGCCTGATGATTAAATACAAAATCCTGTAAACATTACAGACATTTCTAATCCAATTAAATTGCCAGCAAAGTCAGTACATTCACTTTGCAGTCTTTGTCTCCATAGTTTCTGGAAAGAGAAGAATAAAGACATCTTCTCCTATTAAAAATAAAGAAAGCAAGCATACAAAATGTCATGCATGACTATGACAATAAAGAGATTTCCTTATCTGTATTTTTATAATACCTTTGGAAATGTTAGTGATAAAAGGTCTCTAAGTCTTTTATTCTTACTTAGAATAAAGAGGTTTTCTTTCATTCAGAAAAAAAAAATAGTTTGCTTCTAATAGTTCAGAGGTTGGAGTCCATATAAAACATTCAGTATTAAGAAATTTTTAATTTTTTAATCACACATTCTGTAACTCAGAATAATTTATCATGTTATGTATTTACTATTATTATAGTAGTATGTCTCAGGTCAGTACTACTTGACAATTTATAAGTCAGACCTACTGATTTTATTTTTTGATGAGAATTACATTTTTAAAAGTCCTTTCTTGCAAGATGAGTAAATGAAGAACCAGTAAATTGTATTATAAAATTAGTCTTTACATTATAAAAGGCCTTACCTGGGATTCATCATGTAATGATTTCCTTTACTATCATTGTTTATTCACACATAGATAAAGGAGCTGCATTGAAGGCCTAAGAGGCTAAGATAATTGCATCTAAACTGTATGTTATCTAATCCATCCAAACTGAAGATGAGGCATTCTGAATAAAAATTTTGTTTCTGGTAAAATAATATAGTTGAACCATCAAGCGATTTATAGAATCCCCCTCCTTTTTTTTGTTTTTTAATTTTTCTGAAATATATGACTGCTGAAATAAAATCTACTTGTCAATTGTATAAACAACACCTCATGCTGTGACCATAAACACTCTCTCTAGAATACTTAGGGAATTCCTCACTGACCATCTGTTTCCCTGAACCCTTGACCATTATATCCTTTAGTTGAAATAAAGCATGAAGACTACGGTGTGCACATGACTTTTTATTTCTTTTTATTTTTTTAAGTTTTATTTAAATTCCAGGTAGTTAACATACAGCTAACTAATATTAGCTTCAGTTATATAATATAGTGATTCAACACTTCCACACATCACCCATCACATGCATTCCTTAATCCCCATCACCTATTTAACCCATCCCCCTCACCCCAACCTCCACTCTAGTAACCATCAGTTTGTTCTCCATAGTTAAGAGTCTGTTTCTTGGTTTGCTTCTCTCTTTCTTGCCTTATGCTCCTTTGTTTCTTAAATTTCACATATAAGCAAAATCATATGGTATTTATCTTTCTATGACTGACTTATAAGATGTTTTATTTAAAAAAACCAGACACCTAACTCAGAAACTCAATCTTATCTTTTTGTTTCCTCTCCCCTATTAAAATGTGAGCCTCATGTAAGCAGGGATTTTCTCTTATGTTTTCTCTACTGTACCAGAAGCACTGAGAACAATCCTTGTCGGTGTATTATATGTTACTATATATTATTTGATATATTTTATTTGTTGAGTGTAGAATGAATGAGCTACCTTAAGACCAACTTAAATGATGTTAATATGCATTATGGATCCAGGGTCCCAAAAATGCCACAGTTTCACTCTTGTCTCTCCAGTATCTTGACTCTGTATTCTTGCTTATTCACATCTCTTCTAATGATGAATTAGTCCCCCATAGAGAAGGGAAGATGGTCACTGGAAATCTAAGCCCTTTCTCTTTTATTTGTGATCTAGTGAATGATTATCAAATATAATGGAAAGACTCAAAATATCTGGGTACGCTGTCAGTTTTATGTGTCAACTTGGCTGAGCCACAGAGTACCCAGATATTTACTCAAAACTATTCTGGATGTTTATATGAGGGTATTCTGGATGAGATTAACATTTGAACTGGTGAAATTTGGGTACCTGTGGCTCAGCCAAGTTGACACATAAAATTGTACCATACCGCTGGAACTCTAGAAATTTCACTGAGGTAGAAGTCCCCTGAATTTATGTCAGATTTGTTTCTCATCCTCTGACACATAGAAATCTTTAAAATATATCAAAATAGTTGCTGTTTCTTGCTCATCTGGTCCAAATAGCATAGTATCATCAACGTAAGGGACTAATGTGATGTCTTTTGTAAGGGAAACACAAACAAGATCCCCACCCCACCCCCCAACTAAATTATGACCTAGGGTTGGAGAGTTGAGAATCCCTAAGGTAGGACAGTGAAGGTGTATTTCTGGCCTTGCCAACTGAATACATATATTGCTTCTAGTGGTCCTTATTGGCAGAGATAGAGGGAAGTCATTTTCTAGAGCAATAGCTGCATAGGTAGTATTAATTTGCCCAAGCATTGAAACCATATCTGGTACAACAACTGTCTTTGGAGTCACCACCTAGTTAAACTTGTGATAATTCACAGTTGTTATCCAAGGCTTGTCTTCTATGCAGGCCAAATTGGCAAGTTTCATGGGGATGTGATAGGAATCCCAGTCCCTGAATATTTCAAGTCCTCGATGGTGGCACTATTTGTTGCAGTCCCTCAAAGAATGGGCCCTTGCTTTAGGTTTGCTATTTTTCTATGTAGAGGCAATTCTAGTGGCTCTCACTTGGCTTTTTCTATCCTGTTAGCCCTCGGTGTACAGTTGAGTGAACTACTATGAGGATTTTGCCAACTGCTGAATATATTTATTCCAATTATGCATCCTGGTACTGGAGAAATAACCACAGGATGGGTTTGGAAATCTACTGGGTCTGTTTTGACACAGATATAAGCTAAAACTTGATTGACTTCCTGACTTCCATAAGCTTCTATTCTGACTGGTAGACCAAAGTGACATTTTGAGTTTCCTGAGATTAGTGTCAGTTCAGACTTATGTCCACTGGTTCCTGAAAGATCCAATTATTTCCTTTATTCCAACACACAGTTACCTTGTTAAAAGGCCATAGGTCCCTTTGGAGAAGGCTGAGAGAAGATATTGGCTGAATAACTTAGATCCAGAACATACCTCCTCTTAAAGACCCCAAATTATCCAAATTGTGTAAATTATACATGCATCTTTTTTTCATCTTTACCATCCAAACCCCATAGATTTTTATCCTCTGTACTGTCCTTCAATCACTAGGAGCCACTGGTACTGACATTAGAGCTTATTTAAATTATTTTCAACTCACTTTAATATCTTAAATAGTACAGTTGAAAAAGTACTTTAGCATAATTAACTCCAACTGATCAATGCAATGTTTTGTTAAAGCAATTTGGCTAGATATTAGCATTAATGTGAGGAGAATGATCTGGGGCTCACATATGTCATTACTCCACTCAAAGAATGTGAAGAGAATATCTACTGAGGACACTGATATCATTATTTATTTGGATTATTACCTCATTGCTCAACCTTCCTTAATTGGACCACAGTGAGAAAATTATAATAATGAGATTGTTACATATAAAACTAGTTGTATTTGTTGATGTAACAGAAAATAAAAACTTATAAAATATGTTGGATTCATTTTCAAAGGGCCAAATTTCCTTTGTGTTAGAAAAATTTTTAAAGATGAACGGAAAGAAATGAATTAATAAATAATTACAAAAAAGAAGATAATTGTTAAAGGTAAATTACCTTACATAGCCCCCCAGGAAGAAAGTAATATATGTATTGACACTACTTGTGACGTTGTGATATTGTTATTAGTATAAAGAAGAAAGAGCTGCGTGAACATGGCTTGCTCTATTAGCAAACTTTTTTCTTTGCATTATTCATTCAAATACGTTGTAAACAAATGGAATGTGCTGTTTCTAAGATTTCTCTGTCTTGAAATAATAAATATACAGTAGAGATCTGCTTCAGTACAGTTTAAGCTAATAGGAAAGCTCATTTTTAAACGATACAAAAGCAATTCACACATTTAGATTTAATCAAATAAAATATAACAACCCAGAGAATTACATGAGAATAGTCTATTGAAGTCAAAGAATAAAAGAACTTGATGAAATTTCAAGGCCATATAGCCCATCCCCTCACATGTTACCAGTGAGGTGATAATCTCTAAGGGTATGCAGCATGCTCAATGTCATGGAATAACTAAATGGTAATTACCAGTTTCCTTTTAGTGGAAAACATAGATTTCCCTTGGCAATTCTTTGTTAAAGTGCATGCACTTGGTCTCAACATTTTTTTTTTATTTGAAAGAACAGTATTTTAGTTTGTATCCAGCTCACAGAAGGGTTGGATTATATAACCACAAATTTAAATATTAACAATTATAATACAACAACAACCAAAACAACAGCTATGTTCTTTAGAAAAGCAAATGTTGAGAATACACATGATTAAAATTCATGAAATCATTAATAAGACAGTCAATCAAGGAAATAAATTACATGTTCACTAAATTATTGCATGCAAAAATATAATAAATTACTTTTATATTTGTTTATCTGTTATATGTCTAGCATTGTACAAATAGCATATCACTTAAGCCTTAAAATAAATTTTATCTTCATTTTAAAAATTAAACAATTAAGAGTTATATATGTTATGCAACTTGCTCAAAGTCAGACATCTAATAAATAATAGGAGATTTAATTGTGGTTCTGACTACATATTTGGTCTTAAATTATTACAGTTGTTGAAGCTTGAAGATAAAAGTATTTTGAATTAAGAAAAACTATATATTTTTATGAAATCTGTGGGCTTCCTAAAATAGCAAGCAATTATCACAAATATTAAAATACAAATTATCTTCATGCATGATCCATGCAAATTTTAGCTTTTATTTATTATTACTATTGTGATTAAGTACTGACATTATACAAAATAATAATAATTTAAAAAAACATATAGTGAAAGTTGAAAATAAAATCACTCACATTTTTCAATGAGTATTTTGTGGTGGTTTTATTTATTTATATGTATTTTTGCTTTGGCTTTTATTTAGTTAGTCCATCTACTTAATTTTCTGAAGAGATTTTAACTATTCTAATAAAGAGTGGATTATTCTTCCAGAAAATGGCTGCTAAATATTTACATTTTTTTAAGATTGGTTTTTAACACTATGTGCACTTTTTACTTTCTGTCACTGTATAAACAATCTCATGCATTAATATGCTTTAAAGTACCTCCAAAATGCAAACGTCTCAAAGTTCTCTTGTAGTAGATCTTGGTAGTGCTCACTAATAGTTTCATTTATCTTGACACTATAGGCAAAAAAGACGTTTATAGTTTCTGACTTATTTAAATTAGAACTGAGTTTGTATTCTGCTTTGACTCATGAAATGTGATGCACATCAATTCCAGGTGCAAACACTTAAGAGCCAATGAAGAGTTCTCTGTGTTCTCTTTTTCCGCCTGAAGCCCCTTATTGAGGTGATGGGGTCATACCTTACTGGATTGTGTGTCAGCAAGTGTTCATGACTATAATGAGAAGAGCCTTCTCACCGAACCCTATTGGTCATGCTTCCAAGAGTTGCAAGCAGTTATTGCAACATAAAGTAACCGAACTTGAAGGTACACCTTTATAAAAGACCTCTCTCTCCAGAGCTCTTATCTTTACATCCAGATTTAAATTAAACATTTCCAACCAGGTGATTTAAAGCCCTATCAAGTTCAGTGAACCCCAAACTGAGTTCATCTTTTTTTTTTCCTCAAAGCCTAGACCGTTCTTTCTTCTTTCCTCTATCATATATATTTGCCTCTCCTTTATCATACATAATTGCCTCCAATATGCCTTCAGTATTTCAATTGTAGTTTTTCACTTTGGATCCACATCTATATTAGGGTATAGCCTACATCAATCTAAATAGACCAATTACAACAAAGACTAGTGCCATATTGTATTATGTGATACTTGTTTTGGAATAAAACCTTATTTTCTTTCTATTATTATTTATGATATATTTCAAACATTAAAAAACATGCAGACCACAACATGATACATATTTATCCAAATCCAAAAATTAATAAAGCATAGCATGATGCCACATTTTTTCTTTTTCCATAGAATTTAAAACCATGTGGAAATGCCTTTGTTTTCTTTCTTTCATTTTTTTTTTTTTTTTGGTTTGTATTTTTTCTTTTTAAATATAATTTGTCAAATTGGCTTCCATACAACATCCAATGCTCATCCCAACATGTGCCCTCCTCAATGCCCATCACCCACTTTCCCCTCTCCCACACCCCCCATCAACCCTCAGTTTGTTCTCTGTATTTAAGAGTCTCTTATGGCTTGCCTCCCTCCCTCTCTGTTTGTAAATCTTTTTTTCCCCTTCCCCTCACCCGTGGTCTTCTGTTACATTTCTCAAGATCCACATATGAATGAAAACATATGGTATCTGTCTTTCTCTGACTGACTTATTTCACTTGGCATAATACCCTCCAGTTCCATCCACGTTGCCGCAAATGGCCAGATATCATTCTTTCTCATTGCCAAGTAGTATTCCATTGTATATAAAACCCACATCTTCTTTATCCATTTATCAGTTGATAGACATTTAGGCTCTTTACATAATTTGGCTATTGTTGAAAGCACTGCTATAAACATTGTACTATGCATCAACATTCCTATATCCCTTGGGTAAATTCCTAGCAGTGCTATTGCTGGGTCATAGGGTAGTTCTATTTTTAATTTTTTGAGGAATCTCCGCACTGTTTTCCAGAGTGGCTGCACCAGTTTGCATTCCCATCAACAGTGCAAGAGGGTTCCCATTTCTCAACATCCTCGCCAGCATCTATAGTTTCCTGATTTGTTCATTTTAGCCTCTCTGACTGGCGTGAGGTGATATCTCAGTGTGGCTTTGATTTGTGTTACCCTGATGATGAGTGACAATGAGCATCATTTCATGTGTCTCTTGGCCACCTGAATGTCTTCTTTGGAAAAGTGTCTATTCATGTCTTCTGCCCATTTTTTCACTGGATTATTTATTTTTCAGTTGTGGAGTTTGGTGAGTTCTTTATAGATTTTGGATACTAGCCCTTTATCCAATATGTCATTTGCAAATATCTTTTCCCATTCTGTTGGTTGCCTTTTAGTTTTGTTGATTGTTTCCTTTAGAAATGCCTTGATTTTTATTATTAGTTTATTTTTCTTTCTCCCTAGTACTAGGTTATGATTTGTATGAAATCAGTGACCTTGATCTCCATATTTTTCATTGTTTGATCCATTGCACTTAGGAGAGTGCCTAATACATCAAAGCCATTCATTTGATATTTGCCAATAAAAGTTGAATAACTAAATTACATCATGCTTTTGGTTCTTATTGCATTATTATCCTTAGGTAATAATCAAAATTATTCATCCATCAAAATATATTTTTCTCACTTATTTTTCAAAAGCTATCAAGATTACTTTATTCATATTATACCTTCCAATTAATATGGTCTAATAATAACTAATCCAATTGGAAAATGACCATCCACAAGAATAGGATAAATTTTAAAGAGGTAAGGTATAAGCTTGGACACTTTTTTATTGTTTAGTACAAAAATCTCTTCCCTTTGATAATTTATTGTTAACTCTTGCTTACATGCTCTTTCTGCCTTATTTTGAAGGCTTTCTTTTATCTCCTTTGCCAGATTATCAGCAAAAAAAAGTTTAATAATTGTCTTAATCAGTTTGGACCTCCATAACAAAATACCAAAGACTAGGTGACTTATAAGCAAGAAATAGTTTTCTGTCATCTGGCTAGATATGGAATAAAGGAAGTCTAGACAGAAAGTATCTTACACCTAGATGCATGCATGGATGGATGGATGATGGGTAGTCAGAAGGATGGATGGATGGATGGATGGATAGATAAATAGATGGATAGACAGATTGATAGATATGAAAGATATATATGAGATGGATGGATGACTGGTTGGATGGACAGATGAATGAATGAATGAATGAATGAATGAATTATGGAAAGTTCAGAGAACTACAAACCTTGATGATAGCATTAACATTTGTATTAGAGACAATAGATTAAGAAATCAGGATAGAAATTTAGGATATTAGAAATTCAGCAGTAAAAAAAATGCTACCAAGATCTAAGGTGTGACTACATTTATTAGTGACCAAACTAAAATGGATATATATGTGTATGTATACACACACACACACACACACACACACACACACACACACACACACGGAGTGCATTTAGTGTCATAGATCTGGATATTTAAGCCATAAGACTGGTGAAATCATATTGGTAATCACATAGGATAATGGAAAAACATAAGGTAGAAGGAAGGATTTATCCAGGTGCAAATGTCTTTGAGGAATGCTGGCTCTTGACTAGATGAGAGGTGGATAACATCAAGTTTAGGAAGAGATAGTAGTTTCTATTGACTGACATCAAAATCAGTGTGATAGAGTTTTTACATGAAAGTACTTGACTATACATATGTGCATAGATTTATTTCCAGGCTCTCAATTCTATTCTGTTGGTCCATGTATCTATTTTTGTAATACTATACTGTTTTTATTACTATAGTTTTGCAATGTAGTTTGAAACCAGGGAGCTTGAGGCCTCCAGCTTTGCTCTTTTTAAAGATTGCTTTGTCTATTCAGGGTCTCTTGTGGTTCCGTGACAATTTTAGTATTGTTTTGTCTATTTCTGTGAAAATTGCCTTAGGAATTTTGATGGGGATTGCATTGAATCTATAGATTGCTTTGGGTAGTATGGGCATTTTAACAATATTCATTTTTCCAGTCCATAAACATGGAGTGTCTTTCCATTTACTTGTGTCTTCTTCATTTCTTTTATCAGTGTTTTATACTATTCAGTGTACAGATCTTTAACTTCCTTGGTTAAATGCATTATTGAAGTTTATTATTTTTGATGCTATTATAAATGGTATTGTTTCTAAATTGTTGGTATATAGAAATACAACTGATTTTTGTGTATTGATTTTGTATTCTGCAACTTTACTGATTGTTACAAACTCTCAGTTTTTTGGTGGAGTCTTTAGAGATTTTATATATAATATTATGTTATTTGCAAATAAAGAATTTTGTTTTTCCTCTCTGATTTAAATAAGTTTTATTTATTTTTCTTCATAATTGCTCTGGCTAGGACTGCCAGTACTATGTTGAATAAACGGGAATAAAAGTGGCTAGAATGGGCATCCTGGTCTGATTCCTGATCTTAGAGGAGGAACTTTCAGCTTTTCACTGTTCAGTATGATGTTAGTTGTGGGCTCTTCATATACAGCCTTTATTAAATTCAGGTATATACTCTTTATACCCATTCTGTTCAGAGTTTTTATTATGAATGAATGTTAAATTTTGTCAGATATTTTTTTCTGCATTTACCGAGACAATCATATGATCTTTTCCTTTCATTTTGTTAATGGGTATATAAGATTGATTGATTTTTGGATGTAGAACTATCCTAAAATTCCTGGAATAAATCCCACTTGATCATTGTGTATGATCCTTTTAATGTAGTCATTAAATTCAATTTGCTAATATTTAATTGAGGATTTTGCATCTGTGTTCATAAGAGATATTGGCCTATAATTTTCTTTTCTTATAGAGTCCTTGTCTGGCATTGGTATCAGACTAATGCTAGCCTCATAAAATGAGTTTGGAAATATTTCCTTCTATCTATCTATCTATTTATCTATCTATTTCTGAAAAGTTTGAGTAGGACTGGTGTTTTAAATGTTTAGTAGAATTCATTAAAGCTATGTGATCTTAGATGTTTCTTTTTGTGACGTTTTTGATTACTAATTTAGATTTCTCAGTAGTAATTGGCTTGTCCAGATTTTCTGTTTCATCATGTTTCAGGTTGGGTGGGTTATATATTTTTAGGATTTTATTTGTTCTATATTGTCCAATCTGTTGGCCTATAATTGTTCATAGTAGTCTCTTATGATCCTTCATATTTTTGTGATAGCAGGTATAATGTTTGATGTTTCATTTATGATTTTATTTATTTGTGTTCTCATTTTTCCTTGGTTAAGTCTAGCTCAGAGTTTATACATGTATATTGTTCATCTTAAGAAATGACTTAAATTCATTTGTTATCCCTTTCTTTGTTTGCTGTAGTCTTGGGGGTCTCTTGGATACAAACTCTGTTGACTTTCAGAACTAGATGTTTTGGGGCTTGTTCCCTTTGGTGAGAGTCTTAAAAGTTGGAACACTAGATATTATTTTAGTATACCATGACAAATAAGAATTTCTTGCGATATATTTGAAATTTTGGGGGAGATTGAGTAGAAGGAAAATATGGATACAGTAGTTATTCCATGAAGATGAATAAAGAATAGGTGATAACCACAGAAATGTATTTATTTTATTGTGACCTACAATGACAGTAAGTACTATGTGGTATGTTGAGAATGGCTGAAAAAATTCAGCCAACCTCTTGAGTTTGGTGAAGGGTAGGATTGCTCTGGAACAAGCCTGAATTGATTGTGAATCTGATGGTCCTAACCACCAACAGGAAGAGCAGTTTACTGGAAACTCACTACAAGTTGGAAATTTTCAGCTATAGGTAAATGGGGTTATCCAAGAATATTTGGAAACAATAATCAAAAACTACTTTGGGGGGTGCCTGAGTGGCTCAGTCTGTTAAGTGTCCGACTTTTGGTATTTTCTTAGGTCATGACCTCATGGTTGTGGGATCAAGCCCCGTGTCAGGCTCTGTGCTGAGCACGGAGCCTCCATAGGATTCCCCCCCCCCTCTCTCCCCCTCTCCCCCTCTGTCTCACTTGTGCTCTATGTTTCAAAATCAAAAACAAAAAACAATTCTGCCCATCAGTCGTGTCCCTGAGTTATAATAAAAGCACCCTTTTGTACCATAAATAATAATTCATCCTTGACCATTGTGCTCAACAACCTGCATCATATTTTTAGTGGCCCATATGTATGGGAAATCTGTATGTTCCTTCATCTGGACTTTGAGCCTCAGTGCAAACTTGGTGAGTTACTCACTTTTCTTCTATTACATTCATTTCAGGAGCTTTTCAGGGAGTGTGGTCTTACTATAACATTTTCATGTTGATTGCTCAGGCTGCAATCCTCTAGCCTGTGGCTGTTCTACCAGGAGGAATAAAAATCTGCTTGTTAACTGGAAGCTGGTATCCAGAACTTGGTGTTCTCTCTTTATTCCTATTCTTATATGAAGCTGTCTTTCTTGGGCACAGGGCAGCCACTTTAGTCACTAGCATGGCTGCCAATCTTAAGACTCCCATGTAAGGTTTCCTCCTCATTGGTCTAATGCTGTCCCTGCTCATCTGGCCACTTCTGGCCTCTGGAGCCAGATGAAACCAGTATTTGATTGAATTAAAACCTAACCTAGGACCTTTGTCTAGGGAATTCAGCTTTAAAGACTATATTTGTTGGAATGTAGCTTAGGGCATGGTGGACTTCTATCTTTACTATTCTTCATCACTGTCTCCTACTGGCTGCTTAACTTAACTTGTAACTATATGTATTTCCTCCTGCAAATTCTTAGTATCTCCATGGGCTAAAATGGGAGGCTCTCTTGATCCATCTACAGGCACACACTGTGTTCGGGGGAAAAACAGTATGGAACCAAAGGGGCATTGACATTCTTCAGTAAGACAGGTTCATAACAACCTTTTGAGGGAATGCTTCTGGTTGCTTGGAATACTAGGAACCCTTGATATTATCTTGAGTGGGACGCCACCCAGGAGTCAGGGGGATTATGGTGATGGACTTTTTTTTCTTCTTCAGTCCCCCAGGACTTCCCCTTGGGGTGTTTCCTAACCTATTGTAGTCAATTTGGAGTACAATAGATAAAGAAGAAAAATTCATATTCTTCTTCAATAACACATGGCCTCAGTACTCCTTAGGAGACAAGGAAAAATGACCCCCTAATGGGTCCTTAAACTCCAATACTGTTTCTGTCAAGATCCTGTACATGCCCCTCTCTTTTTCCTGAATTACTTGTCTCATTTTTCCTTCTTCTTAAGATCTGAAATATATCTTGAGAGGACTAGGTGAATGTGGCCTGACTCTTGTTTTATGGGGAGTTTTTCTTCCTCATTCATTTCCAGGTTAATGGCTATGATAATTAAAGTCAATTGTCTGGTTTGTCTACCTGAGGACCAGGACTTTAAGGAATATTCCCAAGCATCTGCTGAAACTTCCGAAACTCCTTTCATTTTGGGGGTATTTCCGGTCTTCTCTGGCCTGACATGTACTATTTTCACATTTTGTTGGTAGAAAGAAAACATGTGTCTGTTCATCTGTCAGCTGATGAGCTTTAGGATGAGGAGTCCTCTTTTTCTGCTCTCTGGGCTTTTATCGGCTTCCAGCCATCCTGGCAGCACCTCCCCTCTTCTGCCTCCTTATTCCTTTTACCACATTTCTGCATCACCTTGGGCATGGCTTACATAACCAGCTCCTAGACTGCCCTTTTTTTCCTTCAGTGCCATTGGCTGCTGCTCTTCCTGCCCTTGTTATTAAGGAGTGGAGAGCACCCCCTTGGACTTAAACTACCCACTTCAGATTTCCCCACAGGTGCCCCATGTAAAAAATTGACAGTGGAGAACAAATTGATTGGCTTTTAAGTTTACTCAGGTGCAACATATTCAGTATTTAAACTAAAGTTTGTTTAATTAAGATAGCCATGTCTTTGGAGTTATCAGCATTAAATATAAAACTTTTATTCTACCAAGGTTTACTGAAGTTTTTTCTGTTATCTCTGTTGTAATCTGTCAGCAAAACGATGACTTAAAATGATGGTTAATTTTGTCTCAAAGTTTTCATGGATACTTTTTTTAAAAATGAGTAGGTTGAATAAATAAAAGGTTGAAATTGATGGATTTTAAAACTGCACTAGTATAAGATTGAAATTCTGCTTTTCTTTTTTTCTTTAATTTTTAATGTTTATTTATTTTTGGCAGACAGAGATAGAGCATGAGTCGGGGTGGGGAGGGGCAGAGAGAGAGGGAGATACAGAATCCGAAGTGGGCTCCAGGCTCTGAGTTGTCAGCACAGCCTGACAAAGGGCCCAAACTCATGAACGCTGAGATCATGACCCAAACTGAAGTCAGAACCTCAATGGACTGAGCCATCCAGGTGCCCCAACTGCTTTTTTTTTTAAAGACAAAGTTTTCTTGGATTGTTCCTCTGTTCTTGATAAGAAAATGTAAACAAACGTTCTTCTTCTTCTTCTTCTTCTTCTTCTTCTCCTTCTTCTTCTCCTTCTCCTTCTCCTTCTCCTTCTCCTTCTCCTTCTCCTTCTCCTTCTCCTTCTCCTTCTCCTTCTCCTTCTCCTTCTCCTTCTCCTTCTCCTTCTCCTTCTCCTTCTCCTTCTCCTTCTCCTTCTCCTTCTCCTTCTCCTTCTCCTTCTCCTTCTCCTTCTCCTTCTCCTTCTCCTTCTCCTTCTCCTTCTCCTTCTCCTTCTCCTTCTCCTTCTCCTTCTCCTTCTCCTTCTCCTTCTCCTTCTCCTTCTCCTTCTCCTTCTCCTTCTCCTTCTCCTTCTCCTTCTCCTTCTCCTTCTCCTTCTCCTTCTCCTTCTCCTTCTCCTTCTCCTTCTCCTTCTCCTTCTCCTTCTCCTTCTCCTTCTCCTTCTCCTTCTCCTTCTCCTTCTCCTTCTCCTTCTCCTTCTCCTTCTCCTTCTCCTTCTCCTTCTCCTTCTCCTTCTCCTTCTCCTTCTCCTTCTCCTTCTCCTTCTCCTTCTCCTTCTCCTTCTCCTTCTCCTTCTCCTTCTCCTTCTCCTTCTCCTTCTCCTTCTCCTTCTCCTTCTCCTTCTCCTTCTCCTTCTCCTTCTCCTTCTCCTTCTCCTTCTCCTTCTCCTTCTCCTTCTCCTTCTCCTTCTCCTTCTCCTTCTCCTTCTCCTTCTCCTTCTCCTTCTCCTTCTCCTTCTCCTTCTCCTTCTCCTTCTCCTTCTCCTTCTCCTTCTCCTTCTCCTTCTCCTTCTCCTTCTCCTTCTCCTTCTCCTTCTCCTTCTCCTTCTCCTTCTCCTTCTCCTTCTCCTTCTCCTTCTCCTTCTCCTTCTCCTTCTCCTTCTCCTTCTCCTTCTCCTTCTCCTTCTCCTTCTCCTTCTCCTTCTCCTTCTCCTTCTCCTTCTCCTTCTCCTTCTCCTTCTCCTTCTCCTTCTCCTTCTCCTTCTCCTTCTCCTTCTCCTTCTCCTTCTCCTTCTCCTTCTCCTTCTCCTTCTCCTTCTCCTTCTCCTTCTCCTTCTCCTTCTCCTTCTCCTTCTCCTTCTCCTTCTCCTTCTCCTTCTCCTTCTCCTTCTCCTTCTCCTTCTCCTTCTCCTTCTCCTTCTCCTTCTCCTTCTCCTTCTCCTTCTCCTTCTCCTTCTCCTTCTCCTTCTCCTTCTCCTTCTCCTTCTCCTTCTCCTTCTCCTTCTCCTTCTCCTTCTCCTTCTCCTTCTCCTTCTCCTTCTCCTTCTCCTTCTCCTTCTCCTTCTCCTTCTCCTTCTCCTTCTCCTTCTCCTTCTCCTTCTCCTTCTCCTTCTCCTTCTCCTTCTCCTTCTCCTTCTCCTTCTCCTTCTCCTTCTCCTTCTCCTTCTCCTTCTCCTTCTCCTTCTCCTTCTCCTTCTCCTTCTCCTTCTCCTTCTCCTTCTCCTTCTCCTTCTCCTTCTCCTTCTCCTTCTCCTTCTCCTTCTCCTTCTCCTTCTCCTTCTCCTTCTCCTTCTCCTTCTCCTTCTCCTTCTCCTTCTCCTTCTCCTTCTCCTTCTCCTTCTCCTTCTCCTTCTCCTTCTCCTTCTCCTTCTCCTTCTCCTTCTCCTTCTCCTTCTCCTTCTCCTTCTCCTTCTCCTTCTCCTTCTCCTTCTCCTTCTCCTTCTCCTTCTCCTTCTCCTTCTCCTTCTCCTTCTCCTTCTCCTTCTCCTTCTCCTTCTCCTTCTCCTTCTCCTTCTCCTTCTCCTTCTCCTTCTCCTTCTCCTTCTCCTTCTCCTTCTCCTTCTCCTTCTCCTTCTCCTTCTCCTTCTCCTTCTCCTTCTCCTTCTCCTTCTCCTTCTCCTTCTCCTTCTCCTTCTCCTTCTCCTTCTCCTTCTCCTTCTCCTTCTCCTTCTCCTTCTCCTTCTCCTTCTCCTTCTCCTTCTCCTTCTCCTTCTCCTTCTCCTTCTCCTTCTCCTTCTCCTTCTCCTTCTCCTTCTCCTTCTCCTTCTCCTTCTCCTTCTCCTTCTCCTTCTCCTTCTCCTTCTCCTTCTCCTTCTCCTTCTCCTTCTCCTTCTCCTTCTCCTTCTCCTTCTCCTTCTCCTTCTCCTTCTCCTTCTCCTTCTCCTTCTCCTTCTCCTTCTCCTTCTCCTTCTCCTTCTCCTTCTCCTTCTCCTTCTCCTTCTCCTTCTCCTTCTCCTTCTCCTTCTCCTTCTCCTTCTCCTTCTCCTTCTCCTTCTCCTTCTCCTTCTCCTTCTCCTTCTCCTTCTCCTCCTCCTCCTCCTCCTCCTCCTCCTCCTCCTCCTCCTCCTCCTCCTCCTCCTCCTTTCTCTTTTCTTTGCCTGGAAAACCAAAACTTTTATGTTTTGGTATCTGTTTGTCAGGTATCTGATTACTTAAGAAAGTTAAGACTTATAAATCTTAAATGAGCTATGTGTTACTAACAACTGTGTAACTTCCGTAGAATCTCTTATTGCCACCTTGGTTAAGTTGGTTACTTTTCTAATGGTCTGCAATCCTATTTAGGCATGAGCTTCAAAACTTTCTGAGGGTTTTAACAAAAATCCCCAAGATCTGAATTGTAAATGAAGTCTTTTTGACCATTTAGGTTTATTTGGTATGTTAAGTTACTTGGGAAGCACTGTCAAAACATATAATGGTAAGCCTTAGGTTATGTTGTTTGAGTAAATGCTATAACTGCTTTAGAAATTACATGAAATCCCTGAAGTTTTAATATGTTCTGGTATAAGGTTGTCACTTGACATTCTAACTATTAAAATGTGATATGTCACAGAAATAACCAGATTTCCTTGTCAGCTCTATTATAATGAACTCTCAGATCTTTAACCATTTCCTTTTTTGAGTCTTTTATCGTGCATAGTTATTGTTCTTACTCTCTTGCAAAACTCATCTTCAGGGAGATTCATGAAAAAGACAAATACAGAATTTTGATATCTTTAGAATCATGAAACTCAAATGGATAAGAATTTTCAGAACTAGTAGAAAAAGCTGAATTCAGACTGAACAAGAATTAGTAATATGGGACTAAATGAACTGAGGAAGATGATTATAGTTTCTGTGACTCTTGTTTGAAACATTGTTGGTTCTCTAATGTTTGCTCTTCCAGATTAAGGAAACTTTCTCTTAAGATATCCATGAAATACAGAAATATGAATATTCCTTTCTGAACAAAGTGAAGCATATAACTTTTCCCTCTACCTCAACCTTCCAGAATTCAGAAACACTCAGTGAGTATTCTTATTTCATGGAAATTGCAGTTATTTGCCTAAGTTCAGGTGCAGGAACCTGAGGATATTTTGGGGACCTTGAGAAAAGGAATTCGTTCAAACATACGGGTATTGCAAGCCTGTCTGATGACAAGTATTTGGCTTGGCTTCTGGACTAAAGAGGCTATTAAAAACTCAATCTAGAGATTCCTTATAAAAAGTTCCAGCAAAGCATATTTTAAAAGATCCATGAGGCCAATCACTATTCTTGCTGAGCTAATATAAATAATTAAGTGAAGTTTGTTAAAACTGTACTTATTTTCACAAACAAATCAGTCTTGATTTCGCTATCTTTAATAAAAATCAGGGTGGCTATACAGAGAAAATATGTTTCAATATCACATCTTTGTAAATCTTAAATTTTAATACTATTTATTATAAACTAAACTAGACCCTGAATTCATCTGGTTTCCTCAAAGATTTGGTGATGGCTCTCCAAACGAAGGTTTCCAATCTTCTTCCATTCTCTTAACTTACAGTCATTAAAAACTAAAACTGCCCTTTTTCCTAAAGTCCTGAAAACTGATGCTGGACAACTTGAGTTCAGCATCAGAGAAATTGTCCCAAAACTCATGCATAGACAATCTTTGTGCTTGTTGCTCTATGATTCAAAGGATCCCCAACACATTTGAATTACAAACCAAAAAAAAAAAAAAAATCTGATTCCAGCTGCCTGTTCCCACTCCATCTGAGGTTGCTTCAAACCTGACAGCTAAAAATCTCATTGGCAGGCCTAGAGACTCAGACCCTGGGTTTATAATTTGCTCCAATCATTAACTTATGTTTTTTTTTTCTTTTTTTCCATAAAAACAGCTCTTATTAACTACCTGCTTGCTTGCTAAACAAAACAGAGTCTATTTGATGGCTAACACTACCTGCTACACAAATAAGGCCTTACATGACTCTTAAAACAGTGTTGTATTATTAAACACTGAAATAACTCAAATGTGTAAAGCAGTTCTACACAATCAAATGGCCTTAAATGGTTGAACAGCTGCATGAAGTGGTATATGTGTCATTATTAAAAAAGAAGGTTGTGTATGTGTTCCAGATTATCACAAAATGTAACAGGATGGCTAAAAGATACCAATGCTCAATTTAGCACTTTAAACAATCTCTTTCTTTCCATTAGTAATTGGTTAAAATCCTGGGCTGGAGGAGGATTTTGGACAACTATTAGGTCTTTTTATTGGGCTTCTTTTTCTCATAATAATATTAACCCTTTTTTGTTGTCTTTTCTGGTGTCTCTCCACCTGGTGCGGAGACTCCTTCACTGCCATAACTTCAAGCCAATAGATGATCCTTTCTATTTCTTCATGTATGTTCTCTACCTTGGACTCTGCTGCCTCTGCCTTTTGTAACTGCCATGTATAAATCCCCCAACTAACCAATGTTGACCCATAGGTAGGAATATCTCTACACCCTATTCAGCAGGAAGAAGCTAGAGAAGATAAGACCTTCCACCCTCAGCAACCTTAAAGATTTCACGGTCACAATTGTTAAGAGCGGGAAATTATGAGGAAAACAAAGGCAAGAGGAATGTAGATAAAATTTTATTTCCTTACAACTTGCAGCCTAGTGATAAATACCTGAGACATGCAGAGTGTGACATTCCTCCAGGAACACCTGGCTGCCTTAATGCTAATGTTTGCTAGAGATTAAAACAATAGGCAATAGACAATAGACAAACCTCCAGGATCCTGTAAGTCTTCTTTAATATACAGAAATCCCTTTAGAAATCCATGATGTCTACCCTACCCTTCCAATTTAAAAATGTGTCACAGTCCTGCTCTTTCTAGCCACAGGTCCTGTCCCCATGCTATAATGAAAGTATCTTTTTGCACCATTAAAAAAAAATTGCTTTGGATGTCTTTACTTCCTCTTTATTTTAATTGCCTTACTGGTTGAAGCAACTTGTTTTCTTATTTTTCTTTTATAACAAAAGGCAAAGTTTTAATTACTTCTTGCAATTTTCCACATAGTCAGTATCAGGTGGAAAGCTGTGAATAGCAAAGCCAGCTTTAGCTGTAGATGCTATTTTTATAGTATCATTCTAGTAAGCCAACTCAGTGGAAGTTATGAGGATGTCTTTTTTTTTTTACTTGTTTCCTATTATACGAAAGGTATTGTCAATGACTTATTTTCTCTAAAATAGAACAGGTTGCCTTAAGTAGTAGAAGTATGAAACATGTGCTAGAAGTCATTGAAGTTTTTGATTGGTGGATGGACCTCAAAATTTGCTACAAATTCTGAAATTTTTGGAATATTTACTTCTAAGATTTATCTTCCTGGGTATATAACAAGCACTTTATGAATATATGTTTGGTAAGTGAGCTCAAGAGCAAGAGTTGTGAATGATATGCTCACAGGGGTCTTTTTGGAGAAAAGTCTCAATTAATTTTCCATACTTGAATACCCCTAAAGAATAGGAAAAAATAATGCTATATAAGTCATGACTCCTTTGCAGAGAATTCCCAGTTCTGAGGGTCATTTCCTTATTGCCATCCCTACATTTTTTAGATTCAAGAATATGGAACTGGTGGAGTACTCTGTGTGGGTGTTGAATAAACACAAAAGCCTTCTCTCAGTCCTAGATCTCTGAAAAGAGATTTCATCTGTCCATTTATTCTTTTCTTCCTCTCCCTGTCCTGCTGTCCCTCTCTCCCTCTATGTCTCTCCATCTCCCTTTCTCTTTCTCTTTCTCTTTCTCTTTCTCTTTCTCTTTCTTGTGTTTCTTTCATAAAGACCATGAATGTCTACTCATAGCAACTAATTCTCTAGAGCAGTGACCAAAACTATGAGTATTACATGGAGGAGAGACAAAAATATACGTTAAAAATAATATAAATACATACACTGAGAATCCTCTATATAGGGCTCATAAATGTCAATCTATAATTTTGTACCAAATTCACTTTGGAAAACCTTACAATTACAGAGTAAATTTGGTATTCTTCATAAATATCCAGTGGGAAAATTTTAAATGGGACACATTCTGACATAATGAAATGAAAACCAATTTGCCAAATGATTTAGGCAAAATATTTCACTTTATAAACAAACATCATAGGCCTCCCTAAATTACTTGAATTATTGATCAGAATAATTAAATTTCAAATGAAACATTGGATTTTGTTCTATTTTAATCCAAATGACCAGAAATATTCTGTAAATTGGAACAAATTTTACCTCTGATCTCAAGTACTATTTCTACTCTTCTGTATATAGTTCAAATAAATCACTTGTCTCATAATAATGAGTGAAAAAAATAATGCACGCTTAAAATTCATATTTTTACTCTGAAACTTCCCAGTAAAAATATTTTGAACAAGAAAATGCTCTTATTTTACATTATTTTCATCCACTGACTGATGACATTGATTATAGATGCCAATTTTAACTCCTTATAAAGTTGTTAATTTAAGTAAATGTGGAATTTTTAACATTACTATAGTCCTAAGGGAAAAGATAGATAAAAACATACTCAAGGCATTCCAGGCTGAGGAATTCTGGTGCAGAATGTCTTGTTGGTATTTATTCCATACCACATGAAAGCTTGTGACATTAAGCAAGGGATAGGAAAATGATGTATGCATTTTAATCTCTTTCAGAGCCTGTTCTAAGTAGGACCTCTCAAACTTACTTCATCCAGTGTTATCTTAGAGAAAAAAAGTATTTTAAGAACCATATCTGATTACATCTGTTTCTACAAAAACAAATATCAGTCACAATAACAGGGAATGATTTGTTTTTGAAGGTACACAAATAAAATATGGGATGTAAAACAAATTAAATTAACCAACAAGTATTATACCTTAATAATGGTATATGTTTACTAGTAGATGGCAGATATTATTAGGTCAGATTTTTATCTCTTTGTCTTTGTCTTTGGAACATAAGGTATTCAATATGTGTTTATTTAAATAAATAAGTTTTGATGGAAAAAAAACTGGGCAGGCAAGTGCTTATGTTGGTCATAGGATTCTTAAAGGGAAAGAAAAAGAGAAGCATTCTGTCTACCAAAAGATACTGAATGAGAAGACAAGAGGCAATGCGTGCTAGCTTTCTTGGATTTAAAATGTTTCTGAAATTTCAAAATTTTTAAACTTTTCTGACTGTTTTTATTTACTTGAAAACACTGGTAGAAAGGAAACACTTTGGCATGCTGTTATCCTAAATACAACGTAACCAGATGGAAGAACACTTTATTTTTAGCATGTTCCTCTTCATTATCTGTAATGGACTTGGACAACCATTTGATTTTTCATCAATAAACTTTCTGTAAACCTATAAAAATATACTGGGCAACTTACGACTCCAAAATTTTTGCTTTCAGTACAATAGTTTGGAAGATGAATAAAGCAAGACCCCTTTCTAGTTTTCAGAAACCCATAGTATATAGGGCTTGGAGATGGATGGGAGAGGTACTTGAAATAGTCTATGAGTTTATATCTTGCAGGGAGATTGAATTTTATTTTGCAAGCACTGTTGAAGTCATTGCAAGAAAATTAAAATGAGTTCCAAAGCTTGAAAGTTGTCTTTATATATATACTGCTTTCTCTGAGTAATGGAATTTGGCATAAGAAGAAAAGAGAATTTTATATTATACTTGTGTTTGGGATATGTAGCAATTGTTGCCTATTAGTGTTATCAGGAATAGTAATGCAAATGAAACATCAAGGGCATATTCATCAAAAAGTGTTTGTACATTGATAGAGAGATTTGGAAAAAAAGCCTGATAAAAATCTAAATCATGACTGTAAGAAATCAAGCATAAAGGATGGACAAAGCAGGTATTATCCTTTTAATTACCTTTTACCTCTTGAATCTCCTTTTTCTTAGGTTTTAGTAGAAAGCACATAAAATGAATCTTTGTGCGTCTCTCTTGATATTTCTTTAAAAATTAATGATCAGTTTTAATTAAGCCATGTTAATATTTGTAGCTGGCTTGCTCTGACCCTTTTAGTGTCTGAATAATCAATAATAGTGCACATTAATTAGCTAATATGTTTGAACAAGGTCATATTTTTCTTCATACAACTTTATCTTGTCCACTTAAAGAAATTACTTTCATATATAAAGATTATAAAATAAATTGAGATTCTCTTTCTCTCTTATTACCTCTCTCTCCAACTCAGGACACACATACACACACACGCAAGCACACACACACACACACACACACACACACGTATATCCATTACCCAACTTAAATTGCCCAAGTCCTAGTTAGGTTTCAGAGATTCAGAATAATATTTTTGCTTGAGAAGGAAAGTCTATGAAAATATTTTTAAACCTATTCAGCTACACCTGTTCTAAAACTCTGAAATCATGAACAATCACTTCAAAAGACAATAGATTTTGTATCATAGCTTTTGTTATGTATTTAATGTATGTTGTAGTCCGTCAATCCTTCCCCAAGCACATGAATAAGACTCATATGGATTGACCTGGGAAGCAAGTTTTTGCATAGCATTACAGAGGACAAATTCTTAATAAAGGCATTTTTATGAATAAATCCAAATGCATGTTCAAAGTGAAGTTCATGAGAGAGTAAATTAGAATTAGAATTGTTGAAAATCAATAAACATATTTTGTTTGTTTCAACATCACCACCTCTACAACCTCTTCTTTGTTTCCCTTACTTTTGAGATTGTAGAACCGTAATCTCTCAAACTTTTGCACAGAAAGAGAGGGCTAAGGGCCAGGCCAAGATTCACCATCCTTAAAGCCCATTAGGCACAGTAGTTTAATTGTATTTGGGGCACTGAAGGCTGATATGAGCTGTAGTCTCAGGGACATGAAGTGTCTTAAATGAATTGTCAGTTTGAAAATAGTGAAAAGAGAAGGCAAACCTAGTTATATAGCTACCAGACCAAATTGGGATATCAACAAAGGCACACAGAAAAAAAAATGAAGCTATGGTAGACATTGGATTGCATATCTGTTCAGCATTTCTTTGAATAGCCAAGTCTCCCTTATTCATAAGTTAGAATGCTCTGACAAATCTGATCCTTCTCACTACAGGCATGAAAAGAAAGTGATCGAGAATACTTTCCAAGTATTTAACTCTCTTGGCGATAGTGAGTGGTATAAGGATGGGCATGTCATCCTAACAGATCCAAAGAGAGTCCCGTCCCTCTAGCAGGAGAGTTGACCCTCTTTTTTTTTTTTTTAAGGGGTTAATATTCAAGAAGTATACTAAACTAAGAAGGACTAGGTAGGTAGTGAGAGAATTTTGATGCCAGTGCACAAATAGAAGTAGAGCTAAGATAGAGAGGAACAAAATCATATAAGCCAGAGGGAATGCTGTCTGGAAACATACCTATCAGAATTCTGTCAGTCATATGTGCCGATTCTAAGAAGTGCTGCATATTTTGTGGAATTATGAGGACCCTCACCTCAGTAACCATTTTTCATCTCTTGAAGACCCTAGATAAAATAGTGTGTGTATTTTAGAATTCAAACACATACATTTCATAAAATAATTCTGGGGATTTGGGCACAAGAGGAAACCCTTGGCTCCCTAGACTAGAAGCTACTACAGTGTCAGCTCATGGGAGTACATTACGAAACAGCTACACCGCAGCAGAGGTGAAAGAGCATTGTAGAGTTTCCATACCAAAGTAGCTACAACTTTAAGGTTATCTTTTGGAAGATAGAATTTTCAGGGCCCTAGAAGATACGCTCCATAAAGACAGGTACTAAGGTCAGGGTAAAAGTAACATTTGAGATGCTAAAAATATGGAAACAATGCTAATCCTAGCAACGTGTTAAGGTGATAGCTGTTGTTGTTTCTGTGGAGGGCCTGAAGGAAACTTTATCTCTTTTCCAGTCTCTCCTGAGTTTGCTCATCAGTTTTCCAGCCATATTAACAATTTCTTTGCTACTTTTCTAGCTTTCTAGTTATCTCTAACAGCTTTCCCATTGTGTGTGTGTGTATGTGTGTGTTTTGTGTTTTGTTTTTGTTTTTGTTTTTTTCTTCCCATCATCTGCCCATAGACTGGTACCAAGCCAATATCGCCTATTTTTATTTTGTGACAGAAGCACTGTGTCTCTGGGTATCATTATTTGGTGCATAGCCAACCATTCCAAAACAGAGGTTTAAAACAACCATTATTTACTATCTCACAGTATACTGGGTTGGAACTTGGGTGATTCTTACACAGGTCTTTTCTGGGCTTATTCATGACTTTGAGGTTTGCTAGCAGGTCAGTAGGGTTTAGATGGTCTAGGATAATCAGGTGGGTGGTATTTTCCAAAAATCGCCACACCAGTGTATATCCCATTTCTTATGCTATTGTTAACTTGTGATACTGACATTTCATTGAAAGCTGGTGTCCATATTTCCTCCCCTTGGATCTGAGTGGTTCCATCCCAAATGTGTGATTAGTGAGGCTATGTTCTGAGTTTTTACAGTTTCTATCCAGTTTTGTTTCTTGAGATACCCATTCTTCAACCAACCAAATGTGCTGAGAAGAAGTCCAAAATGGCCCATACAGAGAGACCACACTAAAAGTCTCCCACAGAAAGGACCTGGACATACCCAATCAGTCAGCATCAATTACCAGAGTATGTCTTCAGATGACTTTAGCTTGCAACCTTTAAGCTACCCCAGCTGAGCTGCCTTGTAAGCAACACCCAAATACTATGTTTTGGAGAAAAGTGTATCTGGTTTTAAGCCACTTTGGTTTTTGTTTTGTTTTGTTTTGTTTTCAATGCAGCATGAAGTGACCAAAACAGATGGCCTCATTCATATGTGTGTCACTTTGCAGGCTGTTGACTGGGAAGCTTCAATTCTACTCAAAGTGGTTTATCGGGATAGTTCAGACTGATTTGTATTTGGTTTCATGATTCTAAGTACAGAGAAAGAGGGCAAGCCTTAAATGAATAGGTCCTTTTTCAGTCACAGTTTGTATCACACTTACTAATGTCCCATAGATCAAAGCAACCAACCTCAGAATCTATATTATGGCAGAGTGCCTTGGTCACGAGCTCTGCAATGTGCAATATGTATTGTGAAGACATATGGCTTCTGGCACCAGATCAAATGTGGCACAGTGACTGCATATGCAGTTTCTTTTCTGTTTAAGTAACACGGATTTCCTGGCATTTTGAACCTATGAGTAGCTATGGATTTGGAAATTTTTAATGAATGTAATTAGTGTTGGCAACTTAAACATATTGTGGAGTAGAGATCAGAGATTTCCAGGAGATAATCAGATTATAAATTGCCGTCTAGAATAGGTATAAGGAGTCTTCTGGAAAACACAAGCCTCTTAACAGTTTTCACACTCACAAAGCTTATTGGGGATACATCCTAGACTAGGACATTATCAACGCCAGTCTAAGACTTGAACTATGATATAGTCTGACACTTTTCTTTATAATATTATATTGACTGGGAGGCAGGAAAGCTGCTACCAACTTCTATAACAAGGCACATAGAAGGCTCCTTCTGAAGGCCAAAAACTGAGGTGTGAGTTAAGTTGTTATTCCACAGTTAAAAGACCTTCATATAGAGCTAGGCATTTGTGAAATAAAAAGCCTCTCAACTATAAAGGCATAGTCACTAAACTTCACTTACAAAAGCCCAGGCTGTTTTCACTGGAGCATTTTAAAAATGAGATTTTGAAATAGATATTTACAGCTGTGAATTGAGTCTGATTCACCCGAGGGTGAGAGCTGGGCCACACAGAGGTGAAATCAGGATAGTGTTTTATTGACCATGAGAAATTTGGTGAGATAGCATTCTATCAGAGAAAGAGAAGGAAGGAACAGTAAGTTTGTGAAAAAGGTAGGAAAAAGAAAAGCACTAGAAAATAGGATGAACATTCATGAAGCATCACAGTAGTATGTTCTGAGCATTTAGAGTATAACCCAAGGATAATATTACATCAGATCACATGAAATTATCATTTTTATAGAATAAACACTTTGGAACATTCTATATGGTTAAATTAATGATGGGGGGGGAAGGGGGTATTGATTCCTCCTTTGTTTTCTCTCCATCTTGATTATGTGAAGAATAATTATCTCCAACATTGGTGGAGTTATATTGTTTCCGTTTTCACGTTTCTGATGTATCCATGTTGCTTGCTAGGCAGATCCTTGGATGTCTACCTGTAATAGGTACTTTATATAATATGTCCTTAGACAAACCAAGTTTGCATGGGTCCATCTAACACAAATGAATACAAAATAATTTTGAAGCTTTATTAATTAAACACACAAATGGATAAAAAATCTTGACAACTACTAAATGCTCTAGAAATATTCCTATAGTAGGAAATTGGTGTACTGCAGAGTATTGTAAGCAGGTCTTAGCATTACAGAAATTGTCATTGCATGGGGCTGAAAAAAGCCATCATTACAGGTATGGGAAAAAAGAATTGGTAGGAATGGATGATGTAAATTCATAATAAGGAGCAGAGAAGGTTTTGATTAGAAATTTATTCTATCTGTGCATGACACACTCACATGTACTTACATATATCTAAAGCATTGGGATATAAATCAACGCATTGTGTTCAGGATGTATCTGATTGCTACCAACCCACAAGCTCCTGGAATTTAATGAGCATAAGTGATGGAGGCTGTTCTTCACTTAAGTTTTTTTGACACCTTACTGCGATATACAATGGCCTCTCATCAGAGGAGGTAAAAGAAGCAAAAATATACTTACTCTTAGAATTTCTGTAGGAACTTGAAAATGCCCAGGACGATCTGTCCCTCATGTGATCAGGTAAAAATAAATATAAATATTTATAGGTTTGAGCAACAAATATTTTTGAAAGTAAAACTCTATAATTAAATAGAGCTGAACTTCATTTTATGAAGTCCATTGTTCTCTTGCTTTCCTGTTTAGAAATGAGAAATTTCCATATGTGATTGTCATAGAAACAAGAAAACTTCATGGTTTTTTTTTTTCCTATTCTGGATGCTAGTGTTATAATAATTTTGGGCCATATCAATGTTCTTTGATTTTCCACTGGTCTTAGATATACTTGATTTCATCTTCACACATTATAAGCATGTTATACCAGAAAAAAAAATCATGTATCTCCAGATGGAATGTGCTTTAAAGACGGATACACTACACTTCAATTAATAATAGAACTTATGAACTACTGGTGACTCTTCTACCTTTTCAGTAATATGAGACTGGAAACATAGAACACTGGAGAACAAATACATTTTTTAACCATAAAAATTCTACTTCCAACATCTGAATGTATTTATGAAAATGACCATGAGAGATCATGTTTCATATTTCAGCTATAAAACTCTGGCTGTTCCTCAAGCTTTTCTCATGTTAGTTACCTTCTGTGGACCTTTGTGCAGTTTGATCAGCATTTATGGAATGCTTGCTCTATACTGTGCACTGTCGAAGATAGAGTCATGACTCAAGGACCCATCAGGGCTTTCAGTCTAGTGGAGACCCCAAACTCACCTATTACTAAATCTGATTCAAGACTGAATCCATTAGGTGTTCTATGTACAGTAGCAACAAAAATAAAAATGGCAATATGTGAGATTACTCTTATGGAGAGATCATTCTTCTAGTTATATTATGAAGAGAATATAGTTTTAATTAAAAGATTGAAGGACTGGATCCTGAGGAAAATAGAATATAAACTGCATGTTAGCAGATTGTTAGAAAATAAATAAGTGTAAATATTTGTGTCACAAAACATGATCTCACTTCCTCTTGAAATGGCATTTGCCTATCTTATTTGTATGCTGTCTCAAGGAAATAAGTACTAAAAGTTTACTATCTAGTGTAAGAAATTAGACTTTTATTTGTGCTAAACTCTCCATCTTTGACTATCACCACTTTTCAAGTTTGTTTATTTTGAGAGAAAGAGAGAAACATGTGAGCGTGAGGTGGGGAGGGACAGAGAAGGAGGGAGATGCAGAATCCCTAGCCGGTCTATGCTGTTAGCACAGAGACTGATGTGGGGCTCAGACTCACAAACTATGAGATCATGACCTGAGCCGAAACCAAGAATTGGACACTTAACCAACTGAGCCACCCGGATGCCCTAATACCACTTTTCAAATGGAGACATCTGGTTTCCACCATGTGGGGTTTACTGAGCAAATCTCTACACTCCCATTTCATCTCTGTTGTTATTTAATGGAGTCCTTTATCTTCTAGTCTGCAAATCTGTATAAAAGCAAAGTATTGTTTTACCCTTTTCTCCCTGTTTTCCCTTCTCTCGTACCATTCCCTTACCACAATCACTACTTACCACCTGACACTTGTGGGAGGATGATCCTATAATATACAGTCAAGAGAACAAAATCAGGCGATCTCTATGAAAATACATAAAATTTATCTGTAGAAAGCAAATGTTTTCCTGCTTCTTGCAGATGAGTATGGCAACTTTTTTTTTAATTCCCATATAGCATACAGTGTTATATTAGTTTCAGGTGTACAAAATAGTGATTTAACAGTTCTGTACATTACTCAGTGTTCATCATGATGAATGTGCTGTTACTATCTTTCACCTTTTTCACCCATCCCTCCACCCACATCCCCTCTGGTAACCGTCAGTTCTCTATAGTTAAGAGCCTGTTTTTTTGTTTTATCTCTTTTTTTTTCCTTTGTTCTTTTATTTGTTTCTTAAATTCTACATATGAGTGAAATCATACGGTATTTGTCTTTCTCTGACTGGCTTATGTCATTTAGCATTATAGTCTCTAGATCCTTCCATGTTGCTGCAGATGGCAATATTTCATTCTTTTCTATTTCTGAGTCATATTCCATTTTCTATTTATATACAACACATCTTTATCCATTCATCTATCGATGGACACTTGGGCCACTTCCATATTTTGACTTTTATAATTAATGCTGTGATAAACCCCAGGGGTACATACATCTTTTCAAATAAGTGTTTTCATGTTTTAAGGTAAATATCCAGTAGTGGAATTACTGGATCATATGGTAGTTCTATTCTGAATTTTTTTTTTGCAAAACCTTCATAGTGTTTTCCACAGTGGCAGCACCAATTTGTTTATTAGGGTTCCTTTCTCTCCATATCCTTACCAACACTTGTTTCTTGTACTTTTGATTTTAGCTGTTCTGACAGGTGTGAGTTGTTATCTCACTGTGGTTTTGAGTTGCATTTTTCTGGTGATGAGTGATATTGAGCATCTTTTCATGTATCTTGGAGGCTGTCAGTAGGTCTTCTTTGGAGAAATGTCTGCTTATGTCTTCTGCCCATTTTTATTTGGATTACTTGGGGATTTTTGGTGTTGAGTTGTATAAGTTCTTTATATATTTTGGATCCTAACCCTATATCTGATATGTCATTTGCAAATATCTTCTACTACGTTATCTTTTAGTTTTATTGATTATTTCCTTTGCTGTTCGGAAGCTTTTTATTTTGATGTAGTCCCAATAGTTTATTTTTGCTTTTGTTTCCCTTATGTCTGGAGACATAGCTAGAAGAGTGTTGGTATGGCCAATGTCAGATAAATTACTGCCTGTGCTCTCTTCTAGGATTTTTATGGTTTCAGGTCTCACATTTAAGTCATTAATCTGTTTCGACGTGTTTTTTTTTGGGGGGGGGGGGGTGTATGGTGTAAGAAAGTGGCCCAGTTTTAGTCTTTTGCATACAACTGTCTAGTTTGCCCAACACCATTTGTTGAAGAGGCTTTTCCCATTGTAAATTCTTGCCTCCTTTTTCAAAGATTACCTGATCATATAATTATGAGCTTATTTCTGGGCTCTTTTTTCTGTTCTACTGATCTGTGTGTTTATTTTTGTGCCCATACCATACTCTTTTTTTTTTTAATTAGTATAGCTGTGTAGTATATCTTGAGGTCTGGGATTGTGATACTTCTAGTTTTTGTTCTTCTTTTCCAAGATTGCTTTGACTATTAGGGGCCATTTGTCCTCTCATATAAATTTTAGGATTATTTTCTCTAGTTCTATAAAAATGCTATTAGTATTTTGGTAGGAATTGCATTAAATATGTAGATTACTTCAGATAGTATGCACATTCTAACAATATTTGTTCTTCCAACTGCTAAGCATGGAATATCTTTTCATTTGCTTATATTGACTTCAATTTGTTACATCAATGTTTATAATTTTCAGAGTACAGATTACTCCTTGGTTAAGTTTATTCCTGGTTACTTTATTATTTTTGGTGCGATTGTAAATGGTATTGTTTTGTTAATTTTTCTTTCTGCTACTTCATTATTAGTGTGTAGAAATGCAACAGATTTATGTATATTGATTTTGTATCCTGAGACCTTACTGAATTCATTTATCAGTTCTGATAATTTTTTATGTGGAGTTTTTGAGTTTTCTATATAGAGTATCATGTCATCTGCAAATAGTGAAAATTTTAGTTATTCCTTACCAATTTGGATGCCTTTTATTTATTTTTTTGTTTGATTTCTGTGGCTAGAATTTCCAGTATTATGATGAATAAAAGTGGTGAGAGTGGACATTGTTGTCTTATTCCTGATCTTAGGGGAAATGCTCTCATTTTTTCACCATCGAGTATGAGGTTAGATGTGGGGTTTTCATATATAGCCTTTATTATGTTGAGGTATGTTCTCTCTAAACCTACTTTGTTGAAGGTTTTAATAATAAAATTATGTTGTACTTTGTCAAATGCTTTTTGTGCATCTATTGAAATGGTCATAAAGGTTTTAATCCTTTATCTTGTTGATGTGATATATCATATTGATAGATTTGTGTATGTTGAATCACACTTGCATCCCAGGAGTAATTGTGGTGAATGATTTTTTTAATGTATTGCTGGATTCAGTTTGCTAATATTTTGTTAAGGATTTTTGCATCTGTGTTCATCAGAGATATTGTCATGTAGTTCATTTTTTTAGTTATGTCTTTATTTGGTTTTGGTATCAGGGAAATGCCAGCCTCATAGAATGAATTTGGAAGCTTTCTTTCCTCCCCCTCCTTGTCGTCATCGTCGTCGTCGTCCTCCTCCTCCTCCTCCTCCTCCTCCTCCTCCTCCTTCTTCTCCTTCTTCTCCTTCTTCTCCTTCTTCTCCTTCTCCTTCTCCTCCTTCTCCTTCTCCTCCTTCTCCTTCTTCTCCTTCTTCTCCTTCTTCTCCTTCTTCTTCTTCATAATAGCTTGAGAAGAATAGTTATTAGCACTTCTTTAAATATTTCATAGAAATCACCTGCAGAAACAACTGGTCCTGGACTTTTGTTTGTTAGATTTTTGATTATGGATTTAATTTCATTGTTTGTAATCAGTGTGTTCAAATTTTCTATTTCTTCCTGATTTGGTTTTGGTAGATCATACTTCCAGGAATTTATCCATTTCTTCTCAGTTCAGTTTATTGGCACATAATTTTTCATAATATTCTCTTATAGTCCTTTGTATTTATGTGGTGGTTGTTGTTACTTCTACTCTTTCATTTCTGCTTTTGAGTCTTCTCTGTCTCTGTCTCTCTTTTCAGTGAGTCTAAAGGTTTATCAATTTGATTGATCTTTTCAAAGAACTAACTCCTGGTTTCAGTGGTCTTTTTTTTGGGGGGGGGTTCTTTTTTGTTTATTTCTGCTCCAATTTTTATTTTTTCCTTCCTTCTACTGGTTTGGGGTTTTGTTTGTTCTCCCCCCCACACACACACTTCTTTAGAAGTAAGGCTAAGTTGTTTATTTGAGATTCTTTCTTTCTTTCTTTCTTTCTTTCTTTCTTTCTTTCTTTCTTTCTTTCTTTCTTTCTTTCTTTCTTATGTATTGATTTATTTTTGCTTCTTTAGGAAGACCTGTATTGCTGTAAACTTTCCTCCTAGAACAGCTTTTGGTTCATTCCAAAGATTTTGGACCATGACGTTTTCATTTTCGTTAGTCTCCATATATATTTTTTTTATTTCTTCTTTTATCTTGGTTGATCCATTCCTTGTTTAGTGGAATGTTATTAATCCTCCATGTGTTTGCGTTCTTTACAGATTTTTTTTTCTTTTGGTTTACTTTAGTTTCATAATGTTGCAGTTGGAAAAGACATGTTCAACTGAATAGCTTTCAGTCTTTTGAATTTGTTGAGACTGTTTTGTGGCCTAGTAGGTTCCATGCACACTTCTAAAGAGTGTGTATTCTGCAATTTTAGGATGGAATGTTCCGAATATACCTTTTAGATTTATCTGGTCCAATGTGTCATTCAAATCCACTGTTTCCTTGTTGATTTTTCTGTATGGATGGCCTATCCATTGATGTACTTGGGTTGTTAAAGTCCCCTATTGTTATTGTATTTCTATCAGTTAATTCCTTTATGTTTGTTATTAGTTGCTTTATATATTTTGGTTTTCCCATGTTGAGTACATACATTTTTACAATTGTTACATATTCTTGTTGGATTGTTCACTTTATGACTATATAGTATCCTTCTTTGTCTCTTATTACAGTCTTCATTTTAAGTTCTAGTTTGTCTGATATTAAGTATTGCTACTCCAGCTTTCTTTTCACATCCATTTGCATGATAAATTCTTTTCTGTGCTTTCATTTTCAATCTGAATGTGTCTTTAGGTTTGACATGAGTTTCTTATAGGCAGCATATAGATTAGTCTTGCTTTTTTTTTTATCTGTTCCATCACCCTTTTGGTTGTAACATTTAGACCATTAACATTCAAGGTGATTACTGATAGGTATACTTATTGCCATTTTGTTACTTGTGTTATGGTTACTGAGGATGGCAATCTTTGCATCTTTATATCTATAGCTCCAATATCTAGCTCCCCAATAATCTTGTTGAATTCAACTAAATAGCATTATTTATTTTACAAAAAAGTTTAAGTAATGTTACCTCTTCTAATGAATTTGTAATTTGAAAAAAAATATTTTAATATTCAGGAATATTTCTACTGTGAATAGAAATATTTTACCCATTTCTTCCCACTGATAATACATAAAATTCCTAGAACCTCAGAGCAAGTGTCTCATTGTTCATAGGTGATACTTCAATTATACATCACTTGTCCCTTTCTCAGTCCATTTATTATACAGGGAATTCTCTCTGAAATGGCTCTACTTACCTTTTCTTTTTAAATCCTATCTTTCCTTCAAATCCCTTTTTGGACTTAACAACCTCCTTTTTTTTTTTTTTTTTTTTCTTAATGTTTATTTATTTTTGAGAGAGAGAGAGAGAGCGAGAAAGAGAGTGCAAGTGGGGGAGGGGTAGAAGGAGAGGTAGACACAGAATCCGAAGCAGGCTCCAGGCTCTGAGCTGTTCGCACAGAGACTGACATGGGACTCAAACTCACAGACAGTGAGATTATGACTTGAGCTGAAGTTGGACGCTTAACCAACTGAGCCACCTAGGTGCCCCAGCAACCTTCTTTTTAATTTCTAAAAATCCTATCTCCTTTGGTGATCTTCCAGAATACTTTATATGCTTTTTGCATATTCATTCAATACTTGATTATTCTGTGCATTGATTAATTTATCTCCAGAGTCTGAATTTATCTCAGAGTCATTGAAAATAAAAATATGAATAAGGCAAAAGTTTTGACTTTAGGAAGTTTACAAACAGTAAAAATAATAGTAGTCTAAGCAAATCATTATAAAGAAATGGGATGAAGGAAACAATAGTGATATGAACTTACCTGTTTTGTACATATGTTTATGTCTCTTTCCTAGGAATAAAGCCTATGTAAACCTTTGGATAAATGCAGTGTTTTTACCTAGACTTGAATTTACATTGAGTACTTCTGAAATTATCTGCAGACACTAATAGGTTAAGAAGGCTTTTTGCAAATCTGAAAACTAAAATTGGTTGTTGTCATTATAATAGTAACTGATGACTATACTTACTAGAATGGGTGTTAAGAAATTAGGCCCCAAATTACTGGTTAGTAAATAATACCTATAATTGTGAGTTGATTAGTAAATTTACTGATGGTTATAAAGATATATTTAGTCATCACATTTCTTTTAAGTGTAAGGTAATATAATTGTGCAGGTGATAAATTAATTAGCACAGTATATCTAGTAACAGAATCTCAAGGGTGCAAAAATACTTTTGCGAGGATACATGACATGTTAGACCAGTAGGGAATAAAGAAATATAAGACAAACACTGGGAACAAGTTGCAGTGAAAAAGTAACTCTAAGGTTCAAGTCCCTTCATGGAATTTAGTTTTTGCCAAAGCTTACAGGGAACCACTGATTTTGACCCAGTGATCTCCTGTTTGAAGAACTGATTCAAATACTTCTGCATCCCACAGAATGGTAATAGTATTCAGATTTCTTGTTTTCTGTTCAGCCCTATGTTAAAACCCATGCAACTTTCCTGCTTTAAGATTTCCCGTAGCATGGTATAAAATGGTGTATTAAGTTAATCTTATTAGAAATCTTATCTACTTTGATCCTTTTTCTCTGATATGTAATAATGCCCCCAAGGAAGAATGCATGAGTAAGCAAATGGATGTATCTATCCAAAGATTAGGGGAGAGATCTGGGTTGAATATATAAATGTGGAAGTCACCGGCCATAAAAGATAGTATAACTGGGAGTAGATAAAATACCCCATATAGAATATAGAGCAAACCTAGAGGATTAAGGATGGAAATTTGAATGGGGAATGCTTACCTTCAAGATATTGGTTAAAGGGGCACCTGGGTGGCTCAATCGGTTGAGCATCCGACTTCGGCTCAGGTCATGATCTCACAGTCTGTGAGTTCAAGCCCCACATCGGGCTCTGTGCTGACAGCTCAGAGCCTGGAGCCTGCTTCAGATTCTGTGTCTCCCTCTCTCTCTGCCCTCCCCCACTCACGCTCTGTCTCTTTCCTTCAAAAATAAATAAACGTTAAAAATATTTTAAAAAAAGATATTGGTTAGGTTTTGATGGGCTCATAATGGAGCTAGAGAAGTTGGAAAAAAAAAGCTACCATGGTGTTACAAATCTGTGGGAAGAGAGTATTTCAAATCGGTTTGAGTATTTCATAAGTCGAGGAAAATAGGAGAGAGAAGTATGACCTTGGAATGAAAAGTTTTAAGGAAGTGTTAGAACAATAGCCATAATGCAATGAGTATGAAAGCAGCAGAAGGAAACATCAATATAGGGAAGGTGAGGGTGGCTTCAAGGAAACAGACTCATCTCTAGCAGTTATCTTCCTACAAGTATATGGTTAGGAAAAGAAGACATGCTAAGTAGAGGAGGGAAATGGAAGTGGAAGTAATTTAAATAAAACAAAACAAAAACATAGGTTTGATTTCAAGTGGAAATTGGGAAGTCATCCTCACAGTAAAACCCATTTCTATGTTATGTCCTATTTTTCTCTGTGCTTTGTTTATAACCTACTTAAAGACTGCAAAATTCAGCAGTCTCTCACGTGCTTAATTGCTTGGACCATTAGCATTGATATTAATCTTTTCCTTGGCTGGAGCTCATCTTTATGCTATGTGTACTTTTGCTAATTCTAGAGAGAAAATAACTATGATTTCATAGTGTACAAATACCTTTAGACCCACAAATAATTCTGAAATAATTCAGTATTCTCTCAATTGCCCCCTGCCCCACTGTAGTAAAATGGTTTTAATCCAAATTCAGTGGAGAGAAGGTTTAAAGCTTCAGCAATCATGTTCCTGAGGTTCATTTTAGTGGATTATAAATGCATCCAAAGAATATTAATGCTTTCTAGCCATAAGCAGAGGTATGTATGAAGATTTTTCTTTTACAGTTTAGATTTGTTTGGGAGAGAGAAAATATTGGAAAAATCGATGGGTGCATTCATAAGTAGAAAACCTTCATCTCTCCCTGTATGGCATTACTCATCTAAGTTTTTCTATATACAGTTATGATCACTTTATATCTGTCTTTGAGTATTTCCCTCTTTCCTCCAAAATATATTCTAACAAAATTTTTACCGTCATTAGAAAACTTCATTAGTATTTGAAATAGGCATGAAGTTCAATAAAACGTTTTGTTAACTATGCAGTAAGTTAAAACAAATGTTCTTTCCTATTATAATGGTTTAATTAAGACAGAAATACTTCGACTAAAATTGAAGTTAAAAAAAAATAAAGTGTCTTGAGTTTTAGGCAAACTTACTTCAGTTAAGGAAAACCTAATAAGTGCAACAAGAAATCATGGTATTTCAGTTAGCAAACAATAAATTTATTAACACAAATTATATATCTCTCTTCTGGCTTTTGATTTATTGTCTCAGTGCTCCTAATTCATACTTTTTTTTTCTGCTTTGGAAAAATGGATCTGGGCCCTTTAAATATTTTTTCCTTTGCCAAATGGCATGATATTAAGTTTGGTTAGTAGATGTTAATGGGTTAATGTTACAGGAGCAAAAGTTTTGCTTCCTGGTTTTGGTGCTCCCTTACCATGTTCCTGCACTGCTTGGGAGCTTCCTCAGCACCCAACCTTTGTTGTGTATGGTGTTCAGCACTACCCTGTGGTCAGTGGCTTCTCCCAAAAATGTCCTTTGGGCAGACTTGTAGTGTAACACTTCCAGTAAGACATTACTCCATGAACTTTCTCAGCATCCTAGGGAGATGATTTCCAGCAAATTCCACTGGTGTAGCACTCAGAGATTTCTCTACCATTTTGTAGGCTATGTCTGGGCTTTCTCAACAAGGTCTGAATCCCAGACCTCAGGGTAATAGTTGATCCTTATATCTGATATTCTTGAATATTTTAAAGTTCTCTTCCCTTCTTTTTAGCCAGTCCTTCATTACTCCAACATCTTGTTGTAATTAATACTTCCTTATATTAAATTTCTTCTGTTCAAATTCTTCTGTGGTTTCCTTCTCCTCTTTGGACCCAAACTGATAAACTTTCCATGATATAATTATATAAACTCTGAGTTTCTCTTAGAGTTGAAATAATTCAGTATTCTCTCAATAAAACCATCTATAGTGTCTTTGTAGAGAGTTTAGGTTTTCATTCCTCTTTCCTAAGTAAATCTATTTCTTTGAGTTTCAGTATTGGCTCTGGACTTTATAACCCATCTGGGTCCATCACTGGGTCTTGATCCAGAAGTAATGGAAACACAGAAGTTTTCTGGAATTCTGATTTTGCTTTGTAAAAGCAAGTGCTAAGGTATTTATTGTTACTTTTATTCAGATAAATACCACGTTTTTTCCCTTAAGAAAACTATTTGACAGTTACCAACAGAAAATAAGAATAATTAATTTTTGAAACTTTTTATTACATGGTAGTAATTTGAAAAAGAACTGCCAAATTAGAAGAGTAAAAGCAAAAGCTAATAAATATGAGTCACAGCAGAAGAGGCGTTAGAGAAGATTAAACAGCTGTGATTCTGTGTGGTTCAAATCTGTACTTAACTACCCCTGAAAACCAGACATGATAACCAGGCATACTAGTCAGAAGTTCAGAAAAATATCACATGGAGGTTGAGAAACTTCATGTTGGCAATGATGAAGAGAAAGAGTGGACCACTAAATAATTCTATGAATATTACTATTAAAACCCTATAATAAAAACCTCTGTCTTGAATTAGTAAATTATGTGTCTTTGGTCACCAGGGCCAAGGTAATGTATAATTGAGAATTAGTCATTCATAGAACAGTTTAAGAACTCCAGGACTTGAATTTAGGCAAATGGGAAATATGAAACAAACATCTGTAGTCAGCCCATGAGACAATAGTGACCAATTATCCCTCAAACAGATACATAAGGTCATGAACCTAGATTTACTTCCCCAATAGGAAAGGAGTCCCTGATACCATTAACCAGAGACATGCTACCCAAACAAAAAACATGTCACAGCAATATATCCTTACCTATTATTTGGATGCTCTGTGACCTTTTTGTTTTTGTTTGTTTGTTTTTATATGATCTATCAAAATGGAATTGGTATGAGACACTCTCATTTGTTTTTGTGTGTGTGTTTTTTTTTTTTTTTTTTTTTTTTTGCCAATTTCTCTTTGTAAGGTTAAAATATAGGGTATTGGCTAATAACTACACTAGTAGTAGTTGAGGTGTTATAGACCTAGCATTGATTCCCTAGCCCTGTCATTCTTAGCATTTTGAATTGGCCAAATCAGGAAACAGCTTCATTCTTTGTTTACATTTACAAAATATAAAACGTACTTCTAGTTTTTGTTGCGTAATGTTAATCAGAATATTTATAGAACCTTTAATTTAGTTCAGTGTTTCTGTATCATGCAAGTACAACAAATGACTTCTATTATTGTCAATAGTATCATCAGTTAACATTGCTTTACTTATTTACATGATATCTGTATTATATACAGAATTGCTCTTGATTCTCTAGAGCATACATTAAATTAATTAAAGTCACTTTGGAATGAAACCTCAGGTATAGTTATCCAGAATCTGTATTGCACAATCTATTTTCACGATTTAAACTGTAAACACATTTGTAAGTGAAATATTAGTAATCCCTTAGTGATTGCCTCTCTAACATCAGTTATTTTACTGTACTTTTGCATGGAATTGAATGACAGTATTTTCAAGGTAGAACTCTAGAATGAGTGTCTACATGATGTTCTTGAATTTTGTAGTATATCTCATTTAAAGGATATTCTAAAAAAAAATTGAGGGGGGGTTGTCACATAGAAGGATCTGTACAAATATGTGCAGCTATTAGTTATTAGTGATGGTTAGATTTTAAGACCAAGCATTTGGTTCAAGAATAATGCAGGATAAATTAAAAAAAAAAACAGTTTAATTGAGTTGTAACTAGATATTTGAGGGATGCGGAGGGATCAGGGACAAAAGAGGCAAGTATGATTAACCAGTAGCAAGCACTTCAAATATAGTAGAAATAAACAGATGTCAATAGAAAGCTCAGATGTTGGGGACAGGTTCAAGAAACAAGTTATTTCTTGGGGCACCTGGGTAGCTAATCCGACTCTTGGTTTCAGCTCAGGTCATGATCTCACGGTTTTGTGAGTTCGAGCCACCCATTAGGCTCCAAGCTGACAGTGTGGACAGTGTGAAAATCCCTGCTTGGGATTTTCTGTCTCCCTCTCTCTGCCCCTCCCCCCTCTTGTGCTATTTCTGTGTCTCTCAAAATAAATAAATAAACTTAAAAAAATTTAAAAAAAAGTTATTTCACAAATATTGGCAAGGATATGAAGAAATTAAACTATTTGTGAACTTTTCATGGGAATGTAAACTGGTATAAGCATTGTGAAAAAGAGTATAGGGGTTCCTGGAAAAAAAATAAAATTACCATATGATCCAGAAGTTATAATCCAGAAGAACTGAAAAGATATTTGTACAGCCTTGTTTATAGTAGCATTCTTCGTAATAGCCAAAATGTGGAAGCAACCCAGGTGTCCATTTATGGATGAATAGATAAGCAAAATGTGATACATACATAGAGTGGATTATCATTTAGCCTTTAAAAGAAAGGAAATTCTGACATATGCTAAAACATAGATAAACCTTGAGGACATTAGGTTAAGTGAAATAAGCCAATCACTAAAAGAAATATACTGTATGATTCCACTTAAATGAGGTACTTAGAGTAGTCAAAATCATATAGACAGAAAATAGAGTTGTGGTTACCAGAGGCTGAGAGGTAGGGTGAAATGAGAGTTATTGTCTAAAGGATATAGTTTCAATCTTACAGATGAAAAGAGATCTGGAGATGGATAGTGGTAATAGTTGCACTACATCATGAATGTACTTAATACTATTGAATTGTATACTTAAATATGGTTAATATAGTAAATTTTGTGTTATGTGTATTTTATCAGAAGAGTTTCTTTATAGAAACAAATTATTTTGTCTTACCCTATTGAGAGAATTCTCTAAAGAACTAAGGTATAATTTGGTGTGAACTTAAAGTTGGCAGTATGTATAGATGAGACACTGAGTGGTTTTAGTACTACAGAAAAGAAGGAAAAGTCATGGACTGCTTGGGATAGTACTTGACTTGAGTTATTTTATGCAAATTGTGGAGATCCCAAAATGGTGAAATTTTTATCCTGAGGGATAAAGCAAGTTGCAAGAAACTAAGCAAAGAAATCCCTGGATGCCATCAGTGGAAAACTGGACTGTGTATCATCCTTTTCTAGGTTCTTTAATTTTGGTATTTCATTGTTTTTGAGCTGTTTTACTACTTATCAAATTATAAATAACCGATAGAAATTAAAAATTATTGTACAGACATGCAAATGAGTTATTTCCAGTGGAGGTGCTGTTGAGTTCCCTCCTCTAAAATACAAGATTCCAGTTTTGCTTCTTTTCTTTTTCCTCCAAGTTTTTCTTTAAATTCCAATTAGTTAATATACAGTGTAATATTAGTTTCAGGTGTCTAATTTAGTGACTTATCACTTGCATACAACACCCATGCTTCTTTTTCTACATTCATTTCAATATTTATGATCTAAAAATGTGACTTTGTTTGGATTGTTCTTTTAACTGGTTGTAACACCTTACTGGTTTCTTCTTTAATAGTAAGTTAAATAGCACTTTTAACACATATTTGTTTAATATGTAAGTCTCATGACTTTGTCTTTTTTGATAATTATTCTTTAATAAAACAGGAAAGTGAATAATAACAATACTAACAATAAGGATGATTAGGAACTACCCACATTAACATACTCCCTTGACTCCAGGCCTTTCCACTGAACTCCTGCCAGCTTTTTTAATCTGGTGAATTTCAAATAATACAACTGTCCTAAGGCCCTCTCTCCTCATTCTTTCCCTTGAAGCCTAAATCCCACCCTAAAAACACAGCATTATCTTTCTTTGCACTGAGCCCCTAAAGTGGAGTATCAGGAACTCCCCAAGTTACCAAATTTATAAAAATAGAGTATATGCAGCCAAAAGTTTTAGAAGCAAGCAAGAGAGAACATGAAGATGAATATGAAACTTACACTTTTTTGGGATAATGTAATTGAAGTATATATCTATTGCCCTGAGGGGAGGCCAAAAAAGTACTACATTATGTCTTCTTTTCTAAATTCTAACTCAGAAAATTTTGAAATAAGAATTCTGTAAGGGCAGAAAAATATAATTTTTGATTTTTTAAAATTTTTAATGTTTATTTTTGAAGGAGAGAGAGACAGAGCGTGAGCAGGGGAGGGGCAGAGAGAGAAAGGGAGACACAGAATCCAAAGCAGGCTCCAGGCTCTGGGCAGTCAGCACAGAGCTCAATCCGGGGCTCAAACTCACAAGCTGTGAGATCATGACCTGAACTGAAACCTGATGCCCAACCAACTGAGCCACCCAGGTGCCCAGTCATTTTTGATTTAAATATTGTTAGATGACTCCCACTATCTGTAAATGACACTGGTTCATTTAAATGCAGAAGTTATAAGACTGAATTCCTATTTCAATTTTATAAGTTACTTTTGAGGTGGTACCCTGTTTTTAGAAAAAAAAAACTATGATATAATTAATTATATGATATATTTCCTCATTTCCTCCAGAAGTCTGCATTACCTTTCTTAAGTACCATTCATTTAGTTAGTAGAAGTTGAAGAAAAATTCAAAATGTTACCATTATTCATTCTGATATGTGATTATGAAATACTCTTTATCTTACCATTTGTTGAAGTCTTGGGGGTTGCTCTTTAACACTTTTGAAATGAGAATGTTTATTAGAGAAGTAGGAAAGATGCATTAGGGACAGAAATTAAAGTCTTCTGTTATGTACTGCAAATTCAAACAAAAAATATACTATGCATTTGCATTGTCAATGCCAACTCAATGGCTTGTTTAATTTCAATTTAATAAATATGAATAGAATATTTATATAGTATGCACTGGGACCATCTATGTGTCATATGCTAAGAATAACAGTGACAAACTAGAATGTGTACAAAGTGGATGAAAAATGGAAGCTGTGTTACAATTAAGGCAGTTATTGAAATACTAGGTATATAGCTGTATAAGAAAAAGTAGGAAAAATGATTATTCTACTCCAAGAGAGTTTATAATTTTTTTAACGTTTATTTATTTTTGAGACAGAGAGAGACAGAGCATGAATGGGGGAGGGTCAGAGAGAGGGAGACACAGAATCTGAAACAGGCTCCAGGCTCTGAGCTGTCAGCACAGAGCCTGACGCGGGACTTGAACTCAGGGACCGTGAGATCATGACCTGAGCCGAAGTCAGCTGCTTAACCGACTGAGCCACCCAGGCGCTCCAAGAGAGTTTATAATTTAATGTAATAAATACAAATCACATTTAGTATTTATTCAAGACAGGTGTTTTAAGGAGGTTCCTTACGTGGCCCTAAACACTGATAGAAGGATGGTGCTTCCCCTTGTGAATCTTGGATGACATCTTCTAAAGGACAAAATAAGAGAAGTCCAAACATGGACTAAGTAAAACCCTGATGTAGTCAGAGAGCAGTTTTAGTGGGAGTGATCAAGTGACAAAATTCAAAGGATACTGGTTGTGGTTAGAGACTAGAAAGTTTGAATTTAAGAATTCAGGAATGTGACAGTATTAATTCTCATTGCCCAAATGAAACCTTTATCAATACCTTTTATACAAAATGGAAGTCTTACATATTCCTCTTGTTTCATTTTGTAGTTGTTTTCAAGTTAGTCAGTATATATATATATATATATATATATATATATATATATATATATATATATATATATTCCTATATATTTTGAATGACTTTGTTTTGTGTTTTACTCTTGTATATAGAGGAGAACATAGCTAGGAGTACAGAAGGATTTTGAGTTCAAATCTTACCTCTGCCACTTAGTAACTGTGGTGCTTTTTGAACTATCAAAGAGAGCATTTGATTATTGATTGCCTTGAAGTAGATGTGCCAAATTCCATTTTTATATGTCTGTCTATATGTGAACTAAGCATTTTAGAAAAACTTTTATTTTCTTTGTTTTAACTTAATTGTCATGAGACTGCAGTCCAAAAAAATGTCTAAGAAGCACATGTGGTGATAAGCACTGGGTGTGTATGGAAGTGATGAATCACTAAATTCTACTCCTGAAACCGATATGCACTATATCTTAACTAACTAGAATTTAAATAAAAACTTAAAAAAAAAATATTCCTTTTCCAAATCCGGTTGTAAAAGCCAAGAAATCTTTTCCTTTTCAGATTAACTTTGGTCTTGAAAGTGGGGAGCAATTGTTTATGGAAGGAGTTTATTTTTAGGTTGATTGGAACTGTCCTGTCAGTGAAGCCACCTAATGTATGTGCAGCTCTGAATAAATATTTAAATGTAATCTAAATTACATGTAATCTAAATCTTATGCATGACATAAGAAACTAAAAACAATTACTTAAAAATATGTGTATAACGGTGGCTAATCTTAATAGATGACAGTTGTCCATATGATTAATTATGAGATAGTGTAAAGCATATAGTACTTTTAAAATATCCTGGGGCTTGTGTTAGATGAGACTGTGTGTGTGTGTGTGTGTGTGTGTGTGTGTGTGTGTGTGTGTGTGTGTTTGAAAGGCAACAGTGCTCTGCAATTCCTGGTATCCAATCCCATCTTTGTTCCTTATTGGCAGTGCAACCTAAATTATTTCATTTCACCTTGTTGTGCCTCAAGCTTCTCATCAAATTTCTCATCTGATTCTGACTTTGCAATTAAATAAAATAATTTACATAAAATAGTGTTATAAAAATTAAACCACTATTCACGTAGATTTTTATGGATGGGTTTTTTATTCATTGTATGGAAGATTTCATTTAGGCATAAGCTAAAGTGGTACAGAATATATGAAGACAGATGGGCAAACTGCATGCCCATTGGAGTGCTTTAACATGTGGGACCACTTTCTTTTCTTCTCTTTATAGAAAAGGATTTATTTTTTTTAGAGCAGTCCTAAATAATGGAAGTTTCTAAACGTGCCAATTCCAAATTCTGTATAATTGAACTCAATAGGATAGGCTGTGTGTTTCAATTTCCTTCTTAAGAACAACTACACACAGATATTTGAACTACCATTGGTAATAGAATATTCTTAAGGAGAAATTTGTTCTAGAAGGACAAAAAAGAACAGATTTTTTTAAAGGATATATCATACTCTTGGGAGAATTGCATAGATATCTGAATTTCATATAAAGTAATATTTCAATAATATGCCAATAAAAATCTTAATGGGAACTTTCAGATATGGTAGTGAGTTAACTTTTAGGGAAAACAAATATACACCTATGAAAATGTGAAAAAAGAAGAATTGTGAGGGGAAATGGTGTATCAGATAGTAAAATGTTTTAGAAGCTGTAGTATTCATGAAAACACTCTCTTGCTGGTACAGGAATAAACACATTATTGGAACAGGTTAAAACAGAATGACAATCTGGTATATATTACAATGAGCAGTATAATGGTAACATTTAAAAACAGCAGGTAAAAGCCTAAATATGTCACATGGTATGAAGGCAGAGTGTTAGTTATTTAGATATACCAAAATGTAAATTTTGGTATCACAGTATGGAATAACATTAATTTGAAGTAAATTAAGGAATTAAAAAATTAGAGTAAAATATAAGAAGCAAGTATAAAAGTAGACCACTATAAATTGGTAAGAAAATAACAAATGAAAATAAAGGGTAGGGTTAATACAACATAAAAATGTAAATAATTTACATCAAAAATAGCAAAATTCAAATATTTAATCAAAAATATGATTAAAACAAAATGATTAAAAATATGTTTGCCACACATTTGACAACCAATTATTTTTAATAATAAAAGGCAGGTTTATTTTTGTGTGCATTTATGGTAAACTATGTCAAAAGAGCATGTCAGTATAGGAACAATATAAAGAAACAATTTCAACTTTTTTTTGGAAAAGGGTTGGGAAGTAAGGAAAGGAAAATGGAAGGAAGAAAAGAAAGCAGATGACTTATTACTTATAAAATAAAATTTTATCTTTGCCAGTAAGCTTGATGACTACACATTAAAAAAAATAGTAGTTTTAAAAAAATGGTAGTTTAACTTGGTCAATTATTAAAGGTAATCATCAATGTTGGAATGAAAGTTAGCAATGGCCATTGTCATCTTCTGTTTGGGAGACTCTGTTGGTACAAGCTTTCAGGGAAGAATGCAAATTTATATATGATAACTTTGAGCCAGTAATTCTGACTTAAGAATTTTAACCTAATCTGCAAGACATATCTTATGTATGAGTATTTATTCAGTGTTTATTTCTAACATGTAGAAATAGGAAACAACCTCAATGTTTGATGTATAAGGGTTTGAGTAGCTGTTTATGATATATCTGTGGGAGAGTTTATATATAAGGGAATAAGCAATAATATTGATGGAGAAGGTTATCAGTGAGGGTATCAAATTTACTTTTTAGAATATGTCACAGTAAAATTAACTTTGAATTCAGAAAGAAAAGTGAGGATAGAAAGATAAGTTATACATATGTAGGACTAACAGTGAACCTTGATATTAATTAATGGTATTTTTATGTATTAACTATAAATTAATGATAAAAATCATATTGATGTTTGTGTAAAATTTAGTACAGGGAATATTTAACTGTAGATCTAATAGTGTTACTATTAACCTTTTTTTATTGACAGATTTTGCTATATTGAAAATTAAAACCTTTATTGTAGATAGAATCCCGTGATGAGGTGTGCATTATGCAAAGTATCCTTGGCAAGAGGAAGTCTGCTGATGAAAATTCTATATCCAGTTCATCTAGTTGTTATGTATAACCATAGCAACAAATGAACCTAGCTATGAATTTGTCTATTATTGGCTTGTAGTCTTAGAAATATTTACAACTGTGATCTTTCTCTTCATCAAATGATGCTAATAGTAATCATCCTGGCAAAATTCATATGGTTATAGTGCCTTGAACTGCAAAGTGGACACATGAATTACCAGTTGTTATTCTCATACAAATTCCTGTGAAGCAGTCAAAACTCATGGTACTTTCCCAGTTTACAGATGAAGTAAATGAGGATCAGAAAATGAATCAGCATCCCAGTGCAACACAGATAAATGACAGATATGGCACCATTCCATCTCTTTTCTCCAGTCCTGACTTCATTAATCTTGTAACTTTTTGAAGCTACATATGTGAGAATTCATCAATTTCTGCTTGGTAATATAAATGAATGTATAAGAATGTGCGTATGTTTGTGTGTATATGTGTGTGTGTTAGGTAGTTGCCATGAGGTACTTATTAAGTAGATTAATTTAGTATTTTGAAAATTTTAATGAGCATGCAGATCACTTAGGGGTTTTGTTAAAATGAGTAATTTGTTCCATAGTTCTGGAATGAGATGTGAGATTTCACATTTCTAGCAAGCTCTTTGTCTGTCCTTGAGCCACACTTAAAAAGCAAGATCTTAATTCTAATAACTATGCATTTTTCAAGAATGTCAAAATAAGCAAAAAAACCAAAATTCTTCAGTCTGACTATTCATGTTCTCTTTCTTTCCCACCCACTACAAAGAAAGTCATTCTTTACATTACATTCAGAACTCTCAAAAGGCACGTTTAAATGTTTTATTTTAATTTCTTTCTACGTATAAACAAAGTCATATCTCAGGGAAAAAATTAAAGGTATAGGAATCCAGTGGCAAAACAAAAACAAAAACAAAAAACTTAAGATGTAATTATGTTCAGATTTTCACAATATTTGCTATGCTAGCTCTTCTAGTTTTCACCTGTTGCTCTTCATATAGAAACTTTATAGCTCTTTGACTTTTTTACCTCTAAGCCTTATTAAGAATAAAGGTGACAGCAGTTCTTTAAAACTATTTTGTTACTAGAATTTATGCTTAATATGCAGTTCCTGCCTCCAGGAGAAAGAATACTTTCAATTTTTCCCTGTCATAGGTGAGCTTAACTTGAGATCCTTGAATATTATATTTGGATCATGTGACTTTCAAGCGCTTTCTTCAAAATGAAAGTTTGTAATGCATGTAGCATTTTTATGTAGGAAATTTCCTTTGTACTGAAAGGCATTTGTATTTTACTGTTTGACTTCCTGACAGAATTCTTTTTTGTTATTTTGTTTTTCTAATAAACTTTTACAGTTTAGGATGTTTTTAAATTTATTAAAAAAATTGTGAAGATAAAACAGAGTGTATATATACCACACCGAGTTTTCTCTGTTCACATCTGACACTGGTATGGTATATTTATCACAATTAATGAATTAATATTGATACAGTATTACTAACCAAATCCTATAATTTATTTAGATTTCTCTAGTTTTTGATACCAAAAAACCCTTTTTCTATTCTAGGATCCCATTCAGGTTACCAAATTACATTTATTTCCTTTCCCCTCGGGATACTCTTGGCCATGACAGTTTCTTAGACGTTGCTTGTTTTTGATGGCATTAAAATTTTTGAGAATTATGGATATTTGTAGAGAATTGCAGGTACTTGTACCCATCAGATTAATGAAATTTGTCTGGTGTTTTTCTCATAATTAGACTGAGGTTATGGGTTATCATGGAATATTTCTATGAACATTGTAAAATTATATTAAATCAACCTGCAAATGACTTAAAGAGATTCATATTTTATAATAATGATGTCTCTATAGGACTATGGCAATGAAATGCATAGGAGTGTGGTGATTCTTCAGTTCTCCCATGAAATTCTGTTAGATCAAGTAGACAGTATAGATCACTGTTTACCCATCCAGAAGTCAGTACCCATCAATCCAGCATATGGATTCAGTCCCTACTGAGTTTGGGTGCTACTGATATTACTAAATTATGTTAGAAGGGTTAAGACATTGAAAGCAGTTTTTCATGTCTATTTGAAACTTTGAGATGTAACTTCCCACTGTTCCATGGGCATAAAAGCTGTATTCATTCTCCATAGGTACTTTTTCCCCCAGCTTTTTTTTTTTGGGGGGGGGGGTGCTGTGTTTGTTTTTGTTTCTCTGCTCTGCTGTTGCTACATTAAAGGTCCTGGAGGGGTGGGAATAGATGAATGAGAAAAAGGCCAATTAATACCCATGTGGTAAGTAAGGCTTGCTAGTATATTACTGCTTTTTCCCCAATCACGGATAGGTATTATATTAGCCAACTGCTCCCATACGTGTTATGTAGGACAATTTAAGTGATATTTGAATTAGTGGTTCCTATAGCAACTCAGCAATTATATCAGAAGGGACATTGTCTGTGTAGGCTAGCTAATTGGTTTTGAAGTCATTCCTAGAAGTTTGGTCTAGAGTTAGCTCTTTGACCCTTCAAATAATCATGTCAGTACCTAATACCCTATGGCTTTCAACCAACTAGTGGTGAAATAAGGATATATAACAAACAATGAAAGCTTCTCAGTGACATTAAATGATAACATTTATTTTTCATATGTTTGTGGGTAAGTTGGGGGTCTGCTGATTTGAACTGGGCTTAGCAGCTTTTCTCTGGATGAAGCACATACCTCTAGTCACAGCTAGGTAGCTGAGACATGTTTTTTCATGGCAATGACAGAGGGGTAAGAGATGACCTTAATCACACAAGCATAATTGTAGTCAATGCTTGTGTTATATCTGATAACATCCCATTGGCTAAAGCAAGTCACATGATGATCTCAACATCAAAGAATGTGAAATTACTGCAGTTATCATGGTAGAAATTGAGACTGCATAATCCATTTACGAAGCAGGAGTGAATGGCTGAGAACATAATTCAGTTCATCATACTATAAATCTCTGTTTGTAAAAATAGCCAGAGCAGTTTAAGTTCTCAGCAATGGGACACTGAATAATAAAGAGAACTTTTTTTTTGGTAAATTTACCATATATTTAAGATCTTTTCTGTAATAACTCCATTCTCATTAATTTACGTGTATGGTAATATACTTTCTCAGGTAGAAAATGAAGAGTGGATTAAACACCAATAGGGGAGGAAATGAACTTGAAAATGCATTTTACATGTAGAAAGTATTTATGAGTGCTTCAGTCATAACCCTTGGGTAACTACTCCAAGCAGGCTCAGTTACTAAGGCTCCTGGCAGTTGCTACCAAAATTTTGGGCTGCAGAATTTGTTTCCTCCAGCCTTAATCCTATCTGGCTCTGGCTGTTTCCAACCTGTTTTGCTGGAATTCTCCTAGCATACCATGTTGTCAGGAACACACTGATTAAGACAGCCTAATTGAGTAGTAAAATGTCAAAGGCCATTTAAATGTCATTTTTTATGCCTTTTAGAGGTTGAGGACTGCCACTATTAATAGTTTCTTTTGGGTCATGGAGTGAGGGATTAAGTAGGGGGACAGGAGCAATCACTTTGAAGAAAACTGGTATTGTCTTCCCTCTCTGGAACTGTATATAACAGTGTATGAGGAGTGGTAAAGGAATCTAATATAAAGGATAAATGATATAAAGAATAGTGAGATTATGTTTTTCTGGTGAGGAGTACATACAGATGACATTCATCACCATTCCTTCTCTCTTATCTCTGTTTCTGAGCCTTTTCCTTTCCAATTTGAAAAAAGACATTATACAAAATGATAAAGGCTGTTGAACATCAAGATACATATCTCCAAAGTTTTTAATCCTTTTGTACTCTGCAGTTTCTTTTTTTTAATTATTCAGTTCTTAAAAGAATAACTGAAAGTATCTGAATAATATTTTGTCATTGAAATTATTAATTAATTTAAGTCATTTGACTTTTGTGTTTTTATTTTTATATTTTAATTTTTTGGGTATATATAAAATTTTTTATCATCTTGAACTTTTAAAAATATTTTCTTGCATAATCATTGTTTTTCACTTTTGTTTTTCCTGTGTCCATTCTCCAGCTTCTCTTCCATGTGTTCCCAAGGAGTAGAAATGAAAAATATATTTCTCTATTTCCTCCTTAACTATGGATTATTATATATTTTTTGAATTGCCAGCGTTTGGCATTCTTTGCCTGTCTAACCTGTAAAACAGTTTTGACAGATCGTTTTTTTATCATCAGTGTATTTCCAGGAAGTATTTTCACCTCTTGGGCTGGTGAATCTTGTGAAGCATTGATGCACAAAATTAAAATATATATACATTATTGCTTCTTTAGAAGTATCTAAGATACCATCATCTTGTAAACTTTAAAAACTAAGATTTACATTAAAATTAACATTTTATTGAATTAAAAATTTACAAAAAAAACATTAACCCTTAAAATTTGTGCCTTTCTTTTCATAAGTGAAATTTTAAAATCAGTTATTATAGTTTGACCCTAACCTAGAAAGTCAGATACATCGAAACCATCATGATCTCTTTAAACGATTACTTCTTAATTTTTACTTTTTATTATTTTAGTTTTTATTCTAATATTAATAAAGTGATGTAACAGAGCTTGATGTATTAGATCATTACTATTCTTCATAACTTTTACATAAAGTTTGCTCCCAAATCATTTAAATCCTTTATTTGAACTCATAAATAGTACTATAAGAAAGTAGTTTTATATTTGAAGAAATTATAGAGGTTAATAGTCTTATTTAACTATGTTATGTGTGTGCGTATTTGCCACATTTTGCTGAATTGTCCATTTCCCAGTCCAGTTCTTTGTTCCTTCTACTAAGATTTAAAGGATGAAGGCATAGGTGAATGGTGCTGTTTATGGCCCTGCTTATCACTGTCAAAGTCCAGATAAAGGGAATCAGAGAAGATAATTAAAGGCATATTTGTCTCCTCTTTTTGATCACTATTCTCATGCTGAGTAATGTCAGGAGATTTTTCCCAGATTTTCCCATTCTTAAGAGTTAAGAATTTAAGCATGACCTAACCAAAGTTTCAAACATTTTGATTCTATGATTCCATTTAGAATACTTATCATGAAAAGCAGAAAAAATTACAATCAAAGAGAAATAGATAGTATGAGAATAGATATTAAGTAAATAGGTGATAATAACACTAATAACAGCTCCCATTTATACAGCAATACTTCATCCAAAGCATACTCTCTTACCTAAGTTGCAACTCCTCAACAGTAACCACTGTGCTTCCTCATTTATTTGTAAATCATGGTTTTTCTACCATCCTCTGGTAGCACTCCCTAACCCTAGTCCCTCAGGTTGGAATCCAAACCAATGAACATGTTTGTTTAGTATTCATCACCCATCCATTTATATCTTTTCTATTTTCTTGATGGTAGGAGGGAGAAGTCAAATATTTTACTTAGAACAAGACTTTAGGAATTGATGCTATTTATTCTCAGGTCTTAATTATACATTTTTAAAAGGCAAACCTAAGGGGAAAAAATTAATAAATGGAAAGAGGTTATGGTTTGTCTAATGAAAATCCCTCACTGGTGCTAAGAAAGCTTTATAGCAAGTATATAGGGGCATTAGATCACTGCATAAGCAACGCGCTAACTGAACTAATAAAGTGTATTTTATCCTGTCAGCTCAGCTTTGGTGGGGGCTGGAATATCCTACTCAGACCCTCTCATGATTTAATAAAAATACCTGCCCTGTTCTTCAAGAATTTAACTAACCAGAGAGTGAACTTTCTCTTTCCCTGCTGGGATCATGGATTGCAAATCAGTTTTCTCTGCCCAAAAGCAATCACCTAAGCCAGTGGTTATGTGAGACTAGGGTAAAAGGAAAAAGCCATAAAAATTAATGAGCCTGCCTGATGCCCAAGCATTCAGACCATAATTCTGGGCAGGAGAGAATTGAAGTCTTATTTGGTGCTGTCTCAGGTGAGTGTAGACTGTAGTAGACACTAGTGGTTTGGGAACTTTCACTGCCTATGGACTGCTGTTGAAAAGTCCTTCTACCTCTTTCCTTAATATCTATTCTCAAACCATCTACTTCTCTTCGAGTGTAATTTGTCCTGCAACTACTAAAATAATACTTAGCAAAGACAAAACAAAAGGCACTGTTAGCAGAGTTAGAGGTGCATAAGTGAGGAATCCTTTGGATATAAACAATAGAAAACTTTTCCAAACTGGTTCAGGCAATAATGCTGGCTTTTGTAACTGAAAAGTCCAGTTGTAGGAATCATTTGATGCTGAGTTGAGGCAACATTCAAAATGTTACCATTTTTCTCTCTCCTCTCCCTTCCTCCCTTTCCCTCTCTCTTTACACACCCCTCTGTCTTTCTCTCTCCCTCCCTTACTCTTTTTTCTGGTCCTTATCTCTGACTTATGTGGTGTTTGCTTTATCAGAAGACTGGCTAGATCACCTTGAGAGTCATCTGCCATCACCTTCTGGGAGTTACAGACTTTACATGCTTTCTTTTTTCCCCAGAGTCTTTTCTGAATAGCAAAGGGGTTTGTCCTTTCAGAGATTACACTAATGGGTAGGTCAAAATCAAGTGGCTGTTTCCTGAAGTTAATTAGCATCCTTCCCAGGGAATGGGTTAGTCATGGCATGCAGTCATAATGACGGAAGTGTAAATCGCCAAAGGAATAGTAAATTATTATGATTAAGCAAAAGTGGGAATGGATGATAAGTGGTCAAAAATAGCCAACATCCACTAAATATCGGAAAACAAAGTGCTTTTTAAATATAACTACCCATAAGTGCTATTGCATTTGCGTAATTTTCTGCTAGATTTTATGGCTTTGCCTTGCATTAATTGGCATCCACTTGGTGGCAAATGGCAAAAATCTCTATTTCTCCTGAAAATTCAAGAGAATAACACATATGTTATTGAGCACTCACTGTAATATTTTTAAGCCATAAAATGCAATTTTAAGTTGATGATATGTACAAAAAAATACTTTCTTTGTGGGATTGGAAAATGTGTAACTCTTCTAAATGTGAGCAACTGCTCTACCATCTCTTGCCACAGCAGGTATAATTCCATAGTAGTCAGAAGACACCTCAGATTCCTACATAACAGAGGGTATTAGTTAACTAATATCAGTAATACATGCTCAAATGCATAATGAAATCTGTTTATCACGTCTGAGACTTGCCACACGTATAATATGGCAATGGCTGTGAGAGACACAAACATGTAAAACCTTTAGACCATGCCCGTTTTAGGCAGAAAACTATGAATCTGGTATGATATTAGGAAGAGATACCTTGTAGAAGTCACTAATTCTTTTCTGATAGTACAGCAGCATTGAGGACAAAGCATGAAATGACTTCATGAACAAGTATACTGGCTTATGTGTACAACCCTGAACCCTCTCCTCAGGTAGTAGAGGTTACGGCCAAAGAAAATAACAATAATAGGACTATTATAGCAGACCCACTGTTTGTGTATAATTTAATCATCTTATATTTGTAATTTGTTTCATGTCTTATTTAGATGTCCTGTCATGAGAGATGTCTGACAAAATAATCCTATAAATTCATTTTCTGTGTTTTTATATTAAGAAGTTAATTAATGATACATACTGTATAATGCAACAATCAGGCATTAACTGGATACATATAGGTTTTGTGGGTTCTCTTGATAATTTAGTCATGTCCCTCGGTTCTATAGGAAGATTTAAGCAATACTTACTTCCAAGTTTTACAACTAATTTCCCAGAACTCCACTTCATGCACTGAATCTTTGAAGAGTCTAGACATTCTTTAGTGAGTTTACTTTTCTCTAAATTTCATATTACCCCTTTCTATCATTCTTGAATGTCTAGTGTTATTTTGAAAAAAAAAACATACATCATTATTTAAACGACAGTAAATATGTTGTCTTTTCCCTCTTTGTATTGCTTCTCCATCATTCTAGACTGACACCTCCTGTGCCTATTGGGTCTTCTGCATTCACACGGCAGGTTCTTTTCTGTTAGTTTTCAAAGAGTCTGATAAACATATGCAGAAGCCACATACATAGCTTGTTAAACATCATCAAATAAGAAATTAATTTCCCATAACTTTTATTATTTTAATACTAATTTTTCATTCCTCTGAAATATTCATATTTAACCCGTGTGAGAGAAAACTATAGCTATAACTTTTTGTGGATAAAAGTTTGTCTGTAGAAAATAATAATTACTCCTCAGCTTTTAATTTTTTCTGTCTATATACTTTTCCATCATCCTCTTAATCTTATTTTTGAGCATTTAATAGCTAGGGATGAATAGCAAAATTATTTGCAATGCTTTTTTAAATATACAAGTATCTGGGGCGCCTGGGTGGCTCAGTCGGTTAAGCGTCCGACTTCTGCTCAGGTCACGATCTCGTGATCCGTGAGTTCGAGCCCCGCGTCGGGCTCTGGGCTGATGGCTCAGAGCCTGGAGCCTGCTTCCGATTCTGTGTCTCCCTCTCTCTCTCTCTGCCCCTCCCCCGTTCATGCTCTGTCTCTCTCTGTCTCAAAAATAATAAAATAAACATTAAAAAAATTAAAAAAAATAAATATGCAAGTATCTAGCCATATTCTCCAGAAATTCTGATTTAGTGTGTATGTTGGAAAGAGGCAAAACTATCAAAGCTATACATAAGTCTGGTGAGGAACCACTGTGTAACTCTTTCTGTATGTGGAGTAGGCCCTCCATCTAATGGGACCGCTTCTGGTTCCCTTTGTTTGATCAGAAACCATATTCTCTGAATTCCTCCTTACAAGAAAAGCCATTTTACTGTTGGTAATTGGGTCCCGGACTAACTTAATGGAGACAGTGCTTTGATTTTGAAAGACTACCTAAGAAAAAAAGAAACTGTGATATAGTACATATGTTGATAGATTTTACAATATCATTTGACATTTGATTCAACATGAAGATAAATAAAAGGGAATTAAAGAGCACAAAGAACTTAGGATATACAGTTAGTATCAGCCTTAAAATATTCACCCAAATAGATACTGGGACACTTCTTGAGAGAGAAGCTATGCAGAAAAGTGGCATTCTTAGGTATATAGTGAAATTAGTATCTCATTCTTGATATTGATTATTTTCTCTGCTCTCTTCCTTGTCATCCTAGGTAGGAATTTATTGTTTTGATTTATTAAAAAAAAAAAAAAAAAACTTTTGACTTTTTTTCCTGTCTTCTTTTTGTACTTCCTCAATTACTGCTCATTATTATTTTTCTACTTACCTTGCTTTAACTATGCTTCTCTTTTTTTCAGCTTCTTAATGTAGAACCTTAGCTCATTGAAATTAAATCCATTTTCCTCTCTGGGAAACAGTAAAATCTATGTTTTACTTAACCACTCTTTTAGCTATACCTCATAGGTTTTGAGATTTTGAAAGGTTGTATTTAAGTTTTTCTTTAGTTAAAATGCCTTCCATTAAAAAAATAATCTTTGATCTGTGGATTATTTAGAGGTGTGTTGTTTAATTTCCAAATATTTTGGGTTACCTAAATGTATTATTGTTATAGATTTCTTATTTATTTCTGTTATGTTTTGAAACATACACTTTATGATTTTAATTGTTTTAAATTTAACGAGCCCCAGTACCTAAAATCCGTCTTGGTGAGCTGTCTTCATAAGAAATGAAACTTCACTCCCAGTGGCTTTTTTAATATTAGTTAGGACAAAGTATTTGATAGTATTGTTCTCATCCATCCATTGTTTTCTGTCTAACTTTATCATTTGTAGAAAGGATGTTAAACTCTTATGGTGACTTTCTAATTATTTACGCTTCTCTTTAATTCTATTTTTCTTCGTGTGTTTTGTACTTATGAGGCAAATAACATATTTATGATTGTTATGTCTCTTATACCACTTTTCTTTATGAAATTTCCCTGTTTATCCCTAGTGATATTCTTTGTCTTGAAATTTATCTTATCGGATATTAGTAAGTTCTCTTTGGGCTTTTTATTATGTACTGTTCAAATGAAATATGTTTTCCACCAATTTACTTTAGCCCAGTTTGGTCTGTGTCTTTATATATAAAAGTGCATTTCTTGAAGACAACATCCCATTTCAGTTGTGCTTTTTTGTTCATTCGATTATCTGTACCTTTTAAATAGAGTTTTTAGTCCATTAACATTTAATTCAATTATTGATATAGTTAGGTATATAGTTTTATAATTTCCTTTATTTTCCCCTCTTTGTATATCTTTTCTATCTTACCTTCTTTTGGATTATTTGCATATTTTTCAATTCTATTTCAATTTTTAATTTTTTTATCTATATATTTTTTAGTGCTTATGGTATTATGACTTACAACTTTTTTACAGTGTGTTTAAAGTTCATATTGTACCACTTTACAGAAAATGTATAAATCTGCAGCTGTATAGATTCATTTTTGTCCCCCATCAGCCATCCTTTTTACTAAAATTATCAGATGCACTGCATCTACATAGAATACAAATCCATCAAGATGATGTCATATATTTTATTATTAATAATCATTCATATTTAAATAAATTAATCAAAAGGACAGTATTTCTTATGTACCCATCTATAAGCCACTTTCAATATTCCACATTCCTACTTGAAAGTACAAGTTTCTCTGTACTATCAATTTTTTTCAGCATGATAAACTTCCTTTGGTATTTCTTGTAGTGGCAGGTCAAAAGGTGATGATTCTTTTCATTTTCTTTTATCCGGAAATCTTTACCTATATTCTTGAAGCATGTTTTAACCAAATATTGAATTCTGATTTGATTATTTTTTTTTCATAACTTGAAACATGCTACCTCATTTATCTTCTGGACTCAATTGTTTCTAATGTAATAGTCCCCTGTTTTTGATACATTATTTTTCTTTGGCGGCATTCACCATATTCTCTCTCTTTGCTTCTAAATAGTTTGACTTTGAAGAGCTAAGGCATTACTTTCTTCATATTTGTCCTCTTGGGGTTTGCTGAGCTGAATTCACTGGCAAATATATGTGTTTCATGAAATTTTGAAAATTTTTTGTCATTATCTCTTCATTTTTTTTCCCCATTTTCTCTGTTTTCATCATCTCTTTCGGCTTCTGGTCCACCTCTCTCTCTTTCTCCCCATCCCTCTTTCTAGAATTCCTCAATACTTTCCCATAGGTTTTTGATGCTTTTTTATTGTTTTAAATCTCTTTTTCTCCTTGTTATTCAGTTTGGATAATCTGCATTTATCTTTTTTTCACATTCAGAATAAATTTTTAATATCTATAGACATTTGTACTATCCTAAAAGTAGATATAAGGTTTCTGGGACAGGTACAGATTGATTATTAGTTCGATCAGTTCTCTCTAGTTCTTTCTAGTGCTATCGGTTGCTTCTAGCAATGCAGCAGGAACTACATTGCTTCCCCTTAGCCAGTCTCTCCCCTCTGAGGAGATGTGAGGAAAGCCAGATGGACATCATCCTTATGTGTAAGAATACACACACACACACACACACACACACACACACACAGTCCTCTTTCCCTCTGAGAGAGATAAACTTAATCTCCTCATTTCTCCTCAGAAATGCAAGGGGAAGAATGCTAATTTCTTATCTTATGGAATGTAAATAAGTATCTGATGAGGTGAGGAGGATAAAATAAGCCACCCTAGTTTACAGCCCTTAGAATATCTCCATGGCTCCTATTCTCATTCCTCTTTGAAATGTAAACTCATAATTTTTGGATAGTGCCTTAGCATTTGAATCATCCCTGAAGTTTTAAATCTTATCCATCGATGCACCTCCCAGTAAAAGTTTCCCCAAAAGCCTGAACCATGCAGAAACATAAAAAACTCCCTTCCTGGTATGCATTAACTTTTTTTCTCTATTGTGTTTATTTTGCCAGAAAGGTTATTTTGAGAATTTTTATTTAATTTAATTTTTTTCATCCTCACTTGTCCACTCTGTTATTTCCTATATAATCATTGTATATATTATATCTATTATTTAAGATAACATGTATATATTATATATATAATCTATCCGCTGATATTTTTCTGTCTTGTTATTCTAATTTACTTGAGCTCATTGCTTTAAAGTTTAGAACTGACAATTCCAACATGTGGATCCTCTTAGAGTTGACTTCCTTTTTCTTTATGTGAATGGGTAATATTTTCCTGTTTTTATTATGTTGAGTATCTTTGGATTTCATTCTAGAATGTGTGAGCCTGTGAATGATATGCTATGTGGTCTCTGGATCCCCTTACATTTCTCTAAATAATGCCTTTAGTTTTGTCAGCCCACAGTTAACTCAACCTACCTGCAAACTCTCCCTTGTTGGACGTAAATAGCCATTTAGGTTCGTTTGGTTCTTTTTGTTGTTGTGTGTTGTGGGCACAATACTCCCAGGTAGACATAGTTCAGGAAGAGCAAGAGGCTTAGGCAGAGGTTTCACATAGAATCCAGGCCTCTCTTTTTTCTGGAATTCCCCTCGCTTTCTAGCAGCAATGACTTCCATATGCCCTACCTTCCTCAGGCTAGAAAGACCATGTGTTTCTATTGGAGTTTCAGCCACCCCACACCATACTTAACTCCAGGCCATCAGACCATAAGGACAAAGAATTTAACTGCATGAGCCCCTTCTTACAAGACTCTGCCCTTCTCCAAATATGCCTGTAATTAGATATTCTCTAGATCCTTTACATGGTGTCTTTTAAATTTTATATTGAGTGTAAATTTATATGTGTGGGTGAGTCAGCTTCTGGCAACTTTATTTGCCATACCAGAGATGGAATTCACACTTAGTAATATCTTACATATTTATGTATAAATATTTTTCACAACTTTCATTAGATTTATTTCTCAATACTTGATAATTTTAATTGAAGAATAATTTACATAAAGTGAAATACAGTACTCACTTTCCATCTCTAAGAATACCAGATTGTTAGTAACCATGATGTTTATTCTATGCTCTCCAAGAGTGGATTCCTTATCTTAGAACTAAATACTAAGTGAATATTTAGTGACAGGCACACATATTAAGTACTCTGTAGGTATTTTGAACACATTGTCAATTCTGATGTAATTAATAGGTACTTTTTCTCTTATGAGTTACTTCTCCTTGGTTCTAACCAAGACTAACTTTGGAAGAAGGCACAGAACTCACAGTTACGCACTTACAGTGACCCTTCTACTCTCTACTTCAATGGGTTTCTACCTTCATTGACTATAACAGAATCACCCACAGGGATGTTAAATAATACTGATGCCAGTCTGCACCCTAGACCAGTGACTCTGGGGATGGCACTCAAGTACCAATATTTTTTTAAAAAATCTCCCTAGATAATTCTAATATGCACTCAGGTTCTGGACCTTGGTTCTATTTAAAGTCAACCACAGAGGTATAAATTATTTAAAGAATTCTAAGGGAACTCACTATGAGAAAATAGACAATGAAGAAAAGCACAAGCCTGAGCAATTTTCTATTCTTTCAGAATTTTACAGTTTTTACGTGCATGAGTACCATTTTCTGCCTTCTGACTCATTCATAAAAAAAGTAATTTGAATTTGCATTGGAATTTAACCTAATATTTATAAGTAATCATGGGATAGGGAACTACAAATATAAGATAAGTCAGAGTGTGGAGGTCAGATTTTCAGGCCACAATCCACTGTGAAGTCATTGAAGGATTCTGATCGGAGTAATACACGAATACATACATACATACATACATACATAGACAGAGAGACAGAGAGACAGAAACAGAGATGGATGTTTAGAGAAAAGGAGGTTGACAGGGATTTACAAGGCTTATCAGAGAAAGCCTATAGATAGTGTAAATGCAAAGAAACTTGGAACTCTAGGCCATTGAACTTATTAACGTTGGTGAAGTTTGTTTTCAAATATGATTTTAGACCAAAATCAGAATTTTTAAGTAGCCCAGAGGATGAGAATAAATTGTGTGCTTCTGGAGTTTTCATGTTGTTCTGTATGCTCATTCTACAGTGCATCTAGATAGCATCTTGAAAACACCCTTCTCCCCTGAGAGTGGCCTCTGACACCTCTCTTGCTTATTTCGGGAGCTGAAAGGCAACTTAATCTCCTGGGGATGAATCTCAAGGGGAGAAACACTGTGAAGTAGTTGAAAAGTTGACTGAGTGTATTGAACTCTTATTAGAAAACTATTCACCTTCTTTCTTTGTAAAAAGCATTTTTGTGTAGGGATTAATAAATTGAATCCTGCAGACCTAATATGAAAACTTGTTCAATAAAATTATGCCTTTGATTATGTCACCAAAGACATTGCCTGTCTTTGGTTAAATGCATATATTGCCAGGAAGTCTTAAACTGATTATCAAGTTATTGCTTTAGTTTTTAGATAAGATCTCATCTTGTCAAATCTGATCATGTTGATAGACTCTTAAAAGTTTTCTGTTGTTCTCAGTAGCTTTCAAAAAAAAAAATCAAACCTCTTATGTTAGCACATAAAATTTTTACTTCTCTCTCCTAAAATCCTGCCAACTGCTCCCTTACCCCACCCTCTTCCCTGCCTCCCAACTAATAGACAGCCATAGCTGTCCAGTGATATTTTACACATCTCCACCTTTGAACATAGTATTGTCTGTACTTAAAATCAAGTTGTACCTTCCCTTTTCTTCTAAAACCTGTACTTATTTTCCAAAATATCCTATTGATAGAAAGTTTTTCTTCATGCCTTTCCATTTTGCATCCATAATATCCATTTCTTATACTGAGCATAGCGAGAATAGTAATGAATGTGAGGTTGTCTGGCTATTTTTTATTTATGTATTTGTCCACTTTCCCCAGGCAGCCATAAACTCCTTGAAAAAGAGGTAATAGCATTCTAATTTTTCTACTCCTTAGCCTAGTAAAATTCGAAGATATGAGTCACCCATAAACATTTTCAATTAGTTATTCTATACATTATTTAATTAATTTTAATAATTTAAATATGTATCAACAAATGAGATCAGTTTTTGTAGGAGCTAGATATAGCAAAGGTCAATGGAAGGTAGCAAATATGGGACTGCGTGAGAATACCAAAGTCAACTCTTACCAGTTTTGTAATTTTTCCAGGTACGATATTGGGAGATAGTCATAGAATGGATGCCAATTTGAGCTATCTGGAGGAGGAGGAAAGTGAAGATAAGGAAAAAAATACTGCGGCATGCTACAGGGCACAATTTAAATTAGCGGAGCAACTAAAATATGCCAAGATAATAAAACCTGTGACTTACATTTTCATGAATTTATTAAATTTTGATATGCCAGGATCCCAGTAAAAATATTCCCCCTTCTCACAGTTATTGCTGAGATTTTCCAATGAATGGAATTTGTGTTTTGGTGTTTATTCTTGCTTCAGACTGTTAGAGTGAGGATGGATTCTTCTGCCCAGATGGCTTACAGAAACTCACAACATTTTTTCTGAGAGGCTTGCAATTCAAGTGAATCTAGTACAGCTGATTCTGGGATCAGATGATAGTGTAGCTGAAGGTCATTCTTCCTGAGTCTGAACAGAATCCAGCAATTCTCTGGCACACCTTTATAAATAAATTCTCATGACTGTCAGTGACAGTACTGAGAGTTGACCCAAAGTGGAATTAAGGGTGGCCAAAGTTGAGGTGGACAGGAAGAATACTGACAGTGTTCTCTGGTGACTGCTGGTCATGGGTTGTTGCGGGAACCCACGTGATCCCTCTTGGTGGTGACTGCCAGACATAAGTGCATGTGTGTATCTGGGGAAGGAGTGTTATGAACTGTGTTAAACAATCATTCTAGGGATGGTAGAAGCTACAGAGTTTTTGCCATTAAAAATAAATTCAACATATTCTATGATCACAGCATGGATGAAAATTGGAATATCAGAATTATTATACAAAAAAGATGAGACCTTGGGCCTTCTCCTTTGGACTTATTAATGACACAAAATGGACATTGATTGTACTTTATTCTTTATCCTTTTAATATTTAAAAATGTTTCAGTCAAGTCACAGAAGTATTTTTTAAATCATTAAGAAGTGCATCTCTTACTTTAATTTTTTTTTCTCATTCGACAGAATGTACACTGATTATCTCTTTTTCATAGTACCATAGGAGATGATTTTGGTGTGTCAGTGATATCAGTGTAGATGATATGAGGCTTCATAAAGTCCATGTGCAGTTTTGAAAGGCTAATAACTTAGATTAGTACAGAAACAGTCCATTTATGTCCTTAAAAGTATGTTACAATGTAGAGCAGTCTTATTGCCAACACACAGTTCTAGTATCATATCCCAGATATGGGCAAATGGCATTGCCAGTAAGCAAGTAAACAGTATCCTGTGGTGAGAAGAAAATTCTACATGGGCCTGGATGTTAGGCTTTTCACTCTCCATAATGGACAGTAACTTTGGAAGACATCAATGATGGAGGTGATAATCTCACTGCATAGAAGGAGTACAATGATTATGTTTTATGCATACAGTCGCCTTAGAGTGACTCTCTCTATGTTACCCATTGAAACTGGAGAACACAGTGTGCATTTATATAAAAAGATACATGAGAGGTTTCTTTGGTGAACAGGATTTAATTACTTAAAAAAATAAGTTCTTCTCAATAAAAAAATAGCCAACGTCCTCAAAACCACATTTCTTCCACATCTCTATTATTTCTTCGTTCTACATTCTAAGGGGGTACTTCCTGCCTATCATTTTTTTATGTTTCTTTATTTATTTTGAGAGAGAGAGAGAGAAAGAGGGCACAAGCAGGGGCAGGGCAGAGAGAGAGGGAGGGAAGGAGGGAGGGAGGGAGAGAGAGAATACCAAGCAGCCTTCAAGCTATCAGTGTAGAGCCTGATGTGGGGCTCCATCTCATGAACTGTGAGATTGTGACCTAAGCCAAAGTCAAGAGTTGGATACTTAACTGAACCACCCAGGCACCCCTCACTTCCTGCCTATAAAGCAACCATGTCAATATATATCATCACCCTTTAATGTAGATGTAATTCTTTAGTAAAATGTTAAGAAAATAAAGGGAATCACCTCTGTATTATTATGTTTCTTTTATTGATTTGTTGCATTCTTATTTAATTTTTTTATTTTTAATTGAAAAAACTAATGGAAATATAATAATAAAACAAGTTGAGTAAATAAAGGAGAGAATAATGCCCATACTATCAGATTTGGGTATAACTATTCTCACGATAGTTTTTTATATTTATGAATATGCTGAAAGTAGCAATTGAGATATTTCCATAATTTTTGAATTGTGTATCCTGAGGTATTTCACTTAAATATGCTTATACACAGATGGGTACACACACATGCAAATGCACATATACAGACAAATTTTTCCATAGAATAATAAAGGATATTTTGGCGGGACAGGAAAAACTTAGGTAAGAAGATAGTATAGTATGATCAGGGTGATTCAGCCTCTCTTAAAATTACCTGGCCTACTATGATTTAGGTAAGAATTTTTGGAAGCAGAGCCTAAGACATAAATGATTTCTTTTAATCAGGATATGCATGATAAGGAAGGTAAAAAATAGGTAAATAGACATAGAGTCTTTGAACAAACTATGAAACACAAATTATACCATAGAGTTAGTCCTTTTATTTTTCTGGTTATATATATATTTTTTTTATTTTTATTTTTTAATATTATTTAAAAGAGAGAGAGTGAGAGAGAGAGAGAGCATGGGAGGGGCAGAGACAGAGGGAGAGAGAGAATCCCAAGCAGGATTCCAAGTCCAATGCAGGACTCGATCTAATGAACCATGAGATCATGACCTGAGCTGAAATCAAGAATTAGATACTTAACTGACTGAGCCACCAAGGTACCTCTGGTCAGAGATTTTTTGTTTTTTTTTTTTAGTTTAAATTAGATTTATTGAGGTACAATTTATGTACAAAAAATAACATAATGACTTAATGTGTACACCTTAATGAATTTGGACTTGTGCATATACCCTTGATGCCATCACCACAACCAAGGCATTAAATGTATCCATCACTCCAAAAATTTCCTTGGGTGTTTACAGTTGTTTTGTGTGTGTGCTCCAGAGAGTTAGTCTTGAGTTTAGAGACTGGTCTTTTGTACTTTCTTGCAGGCAGCTATTGGCTGATGTCTATAGACATTTTGGTAGTGGCAGGACCAGTCTCAGTAGCATTTGTCCAGAAGCAGTTCTTCAGAGAAGCTACAATTGTGAATTACCGTCTCACACTCAGGACAGCTGGGGTAGGTGTACATACCTGGCTAGTAATGAGGATAAAGACAGGACACAAACAGCATCCACTAGAATCATAGATTTAGATACAAATATCCTTACCTGTCTGACTACTTCTACTTTGAATTCTATTACTTGGACCCATGGAAAGGAAAGAACGGAAAGTATGTAGCAGTGCTGGTTAGTGATTGGCACTGAACCATGATGTCCCATATCTAAACACTTCTGTTAGAAATTTTTCCAAGATAAAGTCACAAAATCTACTCTATGCTGGTCACTATGAAGGCCAGGCTAAACATTTTCACTTCTGGATCTTGTACATAGGTGGTCAGATCATTGGAATGAATTAAATTGGATACCATTGGGGCACCTGGGTGGCTCAGTCAGTTGAATGTCTGACTTCAGCTCAGGTCATGATCTCATAGTTCATGGTTATGAGCCCTGCATTGGGCTCTGTGCTGACAGCTTGGAGTCTGAAGACTGCTTCAGGGTTTGTGTGTCTCTCTCTCCCTTTCTGCCACTCCCCCTGCTTGTGCTCTGGATCTCTCACTCTCAAAAATAAATAAACATTAAAAATGTTTTAATTGAATACCTTGAGCGCCTTACTCAGACTTTTTTAGTTCTTATTAGTTTCTCACTAGCATTCAGAACAGTTCAGTTCACCAGCCAGAGAGGGGCTATTTTAATTAAAATAAGCTCAACACAGTATTATTTTGTCATTGTTCCACATGCCAAGAATGCTTTATTTTATGATCAACCATTTAATGCACATTTTCATGGTCGATTTCACTGACAGTGATACAATATGATAATAAATAACCAAGCAAACCAATCAACACCCCTCTTTTTTAAATTTGGATGAGGAAGGAGTGTAAAATACAAAATTTTATGATAACCACACATAAAATGCAGCTCATAAAGGAATATCTAAATGTTGATTAAAGATGTTGGTCTTCAAATAATTGTGTCTCACTTCATAATAGTTGTAGCACTGGAGGCAACATGGGATGTGGGATTGCTCAAGTGTCTGAAATTCACATACAACAAATATTTAGTCAGTTTAAATATACTTCAGATTAAAAAAAGAAAAAAAACTCTCTACTCTTAGAGTCTAGGGAAGCACACAATGTATGGCAAAAATGCACAACAGCCAGATGGGGTGCCTAGGTGGCTCAGTTGGTTAAGCATCCAACTCTTCATTTCAGCTCAGGTCGTGATCTCATGGTTCATGGGTTCAAGCCCCACATCGGGCTCTGTGCCGAGGGCACGGAGCCTACTTGGGATTCTGTCTCCCTCCCTCTCTGTCCCTCTTCTGCTTGCTCTCTATCTATCTCTCTCTCAAAAACAAATAAATAAACATTTTTAAAAAGTCTGTTAAATGTACAACAGCCAGAGTTTCCTCCAAGAATTTAGCCCAAGGATTGTTCATGTGGACATTACTTCACTGTCCTCAGTAAAACAGCTCACATACCTAGGGTACAAGGACAAGGGGAATTAGGCAGATCTTTTATTTATATTCCTTGGAGATAGTCAGAGACCTGGTGCCTTAGAACTAAAAGCTTCTTACTGATAATTGCTGAAAATTGCCCCATTACATTAATATTTTAAATGTGGAGTAGCAAAAATAGTTCAGGAATAGTATTTCGAGTTCTGGTCCTGATTCTGGATATAGTCCATTCCCAAGTGGCTTAAAAGTCAGAAATCATTTCAGGGTGATTTTAACAGGCTTACTGCAAAGCAAGTGGCAGGGTAACAGTATTCCCAAGTAATATGGAACCCTCTCCACTTCTCACTCAAAACTGGCAGTACCCTGAGATAGATGAGCTGGTTAACCACACATGGTGATATACAGGCATATGCCAGTCTTCATCTGGATCTCACATCTCTCACTCTTCACTTTTCTATAACTAATAATAATAATAATAGCTAACATTTATTTAAATTATGCAATGCACTAGGCTAAGCCCTTTATAGATATTAATCCCATTTAATCAAGAACTTAAGTGAGGCATTTTTTGCCTCTTTTTACAGATAAGAGAATACATGTTCAAAGGTATTAAATGACCTGAACATAGTATACAAGGAATGAATGGCAAAATCATAATTCTGAACTGATTCCACAAACCTAAACCTCTATACTATACATTCCTCTATTCCTGCTAGTTGCCTTAGCTTTCTACCTTGTTTAAAATCCATTCTGTTATAGAAGTTAATTGAATTATTCCTGGCACTGTGGCTGGCTGGCAGTGAGCAGTATTCATTAGGTAAAATAGATGTCTCAATTGCATGTCAAATACAGTATACCTCAGATCCCTTATAAATCATATACCTAAAGTCAGCACATTTCTGTGTACAATTTCCAATTATTGTCTTCAAAAGCAATAACATCTTAGAGCATGCCTTGGTGTCTCCCCATTTTCACCAGATAGCTGCAATGACAACGTACATGTGAACTTATATAATAAAGTCCTACTCTCTCTTTCCTGTTCACGCAGTCACACCTGTTATTTTGCCATCTGATCTAGACTCTAGATGTTTCCCCATAGGCACTAAGATAAGAAAAGGCAAAACTGATAGTCAGTGATAAGTGTGTGTATGGGATATAAGTATATAGCAAGGGTCCTGTTTATATATTGCCATGAAGGTCTACAAAGCCAGAATTGGATGTGGAGTCAGTGCACAGGGCCTAACATGCCATGGAGATCAGTCAACACTGACCCCCATTCTGTTCCCAGGTACCACCTGTGGACACTGTGCTTGGCTTTGTTTCTTCTAATCTGAGAACTGCTAGTATAGGCAGCTTGTACCAGCTAATTACAGTGCTATCCAACGGAGCACACCCAGGGGATTGATACAACCGCTGTTTGAGCCTCTATGAATTACAAAGGCAAGCCCCACAGAGCTATGGAATATCAGTTATGCCACCATTCTTTACCTTAACTCCAAAGTATAAGGTTACAAGAGCAAACTCCTCTTTCCATGTGTCTGAAGAATTGATCCATGTATGGGAAATCCCAGAAGTAAATATTTTTTACTCCTATTAACAATAACATCTATTGATTTAATTGCTTATGCACAAATCACTTAAAGGCTTTCCCAAAAGAAGACGCTGTGACCAAATGGGGGAGTCAGAGGTCAAATGTAAAAACTGCCTGACAATCAGGCAGGCTCTTTGTTAAAATATTGACATAAATATTTTCTTATTTATTGTCAGGGGTATGTTAAAAGTAGGCCAAATCTAAGTAACAAATTTCTTAAATGGATATTATCCCATGGACATGTCCTATGGAATGGGGGGAAAAAGGAAAGCAATGTAAAATAGGAATATATTTGCCCCACATAACCCCACACATAAGCTGTTTCCTGTACAACATAGTATTTATCAATTATTTTTCCAACCTGGAAGTATATTCACTTTTTTAATCATATATAATTTTATATCATGTATCAATTTAGTGCTCATATCTTCTGTAAAGGTTTTCAGGTCTATATTAGCCCAGAGTGAGTCTTTCCCTTCTGCTATGTGTCTAGAGCAGTTTTCAACTATGATATTTCAAAGCATAGATGCCTTTCAATCGGTTCTGAATTTGTAAAGAAGACATTTATAAAAGGAAAACATGATTGAATGTTTTCAAATTATTTACCTTAATCTGGATTTAGAAATACCCTTATAAGTATGATGAACATACAATTTATCTAAATCAGTGAAAACTTGAAAGTGAAAGGAAGCACTAACATTAATTAAGCCAGAAAAATATATTGTAAACCCAGACTGCCCTGAGCAAAGCAGAACACATGGTCATTGACCATGTGAGGCAAGCCAGGCTCCTAGGATACAAAGTCTTGGGGGGCACTCACTCTCGCGGTCATGCAAGTGCCTGCACAGGGGAATGAGTGCTTCCCTACATTCTGTAGCCTGGGTGCCTCATTTTCTCACCATAGTCCATAGTCCTGCTACTGTAATCATGTCACTCCCTGTCACTTTTCTTCCCAAAGTCTTTCTTTAATAGCACAAAATAGGGAATAATTGAGGTTACAGCAGAGGCATCAAAAATCATGCATTCATCCCAGGCTGCTGTCAACTGTTGGGTCTAGCATTGCTGTTCCTGTTGTGTCATATGTGTGGATGTCTCAGTGATGAGATGTGAGAGTCACTCACTGTCCTAGAGTACCTATTGTTAGTTTCTCTCAGCTTCCATTTGACACATTCCACCTTTTATCGTTATATATATGTGAATGAAACTTATCCTGTCACTGTGATTTTATCTACACCTCTGTGAAAGAAATGGAACAAGTCTAATTTGATGCATGAAGATGTCTCATTCTGGTACACATGTTTCCTATTGTTTCATAAGGTACAGGCAGCTCATGAATTTAATTCAGAGAAGAAAACAACTCTTGGTCACTTCTTATGTCTCACACCCTATGCTAAGTATGCGGCTACAAAAATAATGCATTTTTTTTTTCACACTAATGGCGATTAAATTACATCTGGTGCTGTACTCTATGACAAAGGATCCTTTCATTAGCGTCAAGGTGGGCAGTCCATTTTTGTTTTTCAAAATTCAAACAGTCAAATGTTTGTTGTATGAAGTGTGGATAATAAGGCATGGATATCATTTTATTTTCCCATTGGTTTTGCTCTTCCTTAGTGTGAGGGAGATGGTTAATGTAATTCTTGAATTGACACTTGATTGGTATTTCTATACTTCTGAGAATATAGAATGCTATATTAATTAATGAGAAACATAACAAAATGTATTTCTATGAAATGACTGGTCAAATAGTACTATATTTTGCCCATTTTAAAAGATCTCAACTGAAGTAAATGTCAGGCTTCCATCTGCAATGATTTTGCTTTGGAATATTTGTGTTTCAGTGTCTGCTTCAGAAATAGGCCTGCTACACAGATAATTATAGCATAATACTACTACTACTAATAATAATTATTGTGCAACATATACTTGCTAAGTGCTTTACGTGAATTACTCTAAATCTCACATCAAGTGTATGAGATTGGCAATATTAGCTATATGGAGTGTTAAGTAACCACACTCTGATTCCTTTTCTCAATCTGTAAGATTAGAATACATAAAGTACCATCTCCTGGGATTGTTGTCATGATTAAATGACATGATTCTAAGTCCTAAGTCCTATATCCAGTACAATGATTGAATTCCATACATGTCAACTGTTTCCTCTCTTAAAGAGGGGAAGTCACCTGACCAATTCTATTTAGTTATTGGGAAAGATTTTAAGCTACAATTCAAAGCTAGGTGTCACTTACAGAGACTTATGTTTTACCATTATGCTACATTAATACAGCATTTCAAGAAATGCTTTTTTTAAAATTTATATTCTATTTATTATTTTAAAATGTTTATTTATTTATTTATTTTGAGAGAGAGAGAGAGGATGAGCAGGGGTGGGGAAGAGAGAGAAAAGAAGAGAGAATCCATGGATGGAGGTTCCATGATCTGTAATCATGGGCCTTGATCTCACAAACTTTGAGATCATGACCTGAGCTGAAATCAAGAGTCAGATGTTTGTACTGACTGAGTCACACAAGTGCCTCTCACACAATTTTCATAATGCATCTATAATAATAGTTCCTTTTTTTTGATACTTTGCAAAAAGAAAATGTTAAGCTTTTTTCATAGACAAATTCCTGTCCAAAGGTTCTTAGAATACAAATTCCTTACCCTGATCTACAAGTTCTTAAATGGTCTGTTCCCAAGAACTCCTTGTCTTTAGCTCCTCCTTCTCCGCTAATCTTTCTGTACTTTGCTTTGGTTGTGCTGAACTCCTTTTCTTGGCCATACTTGGCTGCTCTTTTTCCTTAGGAGCGGTATCTCCTTCCTTTTGCGTCCTTTACATATTTCCCCCATACCATGTTCTTACTGAGGTTTTATTATTTCAGCTCCTTACAACATCCCCCAGTGTGTCAATTCCTCTTACCTACTTTATTTTTCCTCTTCAGCATTTATCAATAATGAACTCACTATTTATCCATCACCAAAATATAAGCTCCATGAGTATAGGGATTTTTGCCTCTGGGGTTCATTACTAAATCCATTGCTTATAATAGTTCCTGTCATCTGTCATGTAGTAGGCAGTCACTCAATATTATGAATACATGGATGCATACAAAGGGCTGAATTCCTTCTATAAATCATATATATGTGTGTGTGTGTGTGTGTGTGTGTGTGTGTGTGTGGTTAATTGAGCACTTGAATGTGGTTAGTGTCCCTGAGAGACTGGATTTCTTATTTTATTTAATTTTATTAACTTAAATTTTAATAGCCATATGTGACTAGTTACCACTTATTTTTGTTACTTGCAGTTTCCAGATTGAGAGCTAATATATGGTTCTACAAACACTAGCATAAAATTTAAATAGCCCTGAAAAAGTTTTTCCAGCTGCTTTTAAAAATATATTGTTAACTAAAGGCAAAAGGATATTGCACGATGCCAGAATTTATGGACTACTGCCTCTGATTTAGGCCACACTGCATCCCTTCTCCAGGTTTTCTCTTTGTTCCCTTTGTCTGGAATGTTCTTCATCTAGATCTTGATTGCCTCTTTCAACATTCATCTCTCTTCTCCATTGTCATTTTTTCAAAGAAATCTTTTGTGTCCATACTATCTACTATAGTCCTTCACACTGAGGGACACATTTATTATAATCCTGCTTTACTTTGTTACTAGCACTTTACAACATCTGTCTTACATTGTTGGTTCTATTTGTTTACTACTATCCTTGCCCCACTGTGATGGAAAGTCCAAGAGAAAATGGACCTGGTCTTTCATTTTCATCACTATATGCTTCATACTGAGGATAATGCTTAGTACATACAAGGAGCTCAATATGTATTTGAAGAATAAATAAAGGGTACAATTATTTTTCTCTCTTAGTACTCGTAATTGTGACTTTAGGTAGAATTGAACAGGCTGGTTATGAACTCATTTTGTTGTGCTTTACTTTTTCAAGATTTTACTTTAAAGTGATCACTATACTCACCGTGGGGTATAGTGAACCTACAACCCTGAGATCAAGAGTCGCATGCTCTACTAACTGAACCAGTCAAGTGCCCCATGACCTCATTTTATAGATTAATCTAAAATTGTGTGTGTGTGTCTGTGTGTGTAAATAGCTCAGTAGTATTGGACTGTTGGGAGATTTGTTTGCTATTTTCAAATTTGCCAATGATTTCCCTTGTGACTACAATTCAAATCAGATCACCTCCCAGGACCTCAATTTATTCTTCAGTCAAATGTGATGATCAGATCAGCTAATGTTTAGGAATCCTTTCTTTATAAACTTTCTGACTACCTGGTCACTACCCACATTGTTCCTCATTAAAACCAGGGCCTGTGGTGAGAGCAAATTATAAGGAGCTAAGGAAGATTCCAGGCAGTGCTCAGATTGTGAAAAAGCAAATGAAACATTTGCCATGGGGGAAAAATTAGAGGGCACTCCTTAATCAGTAATTAAGATAAATTATGTTTTGTTTTATTAAAGTTTATTTACTTATTTTGGGAGAGAAAGAGAGTGGGGGAGGGCCACAGAGATAGGAAGAGAGAGAGAGAGAGAGAGAGAGAGAGAGAGAGAGAGAGAGAGAATGAATCCCAAGCAGCCTCCCTGCTATCGGTGCAGAGCTCAATGTAGGGCTTGAACCCACAAACTGTGAGATCATGACCTGAGCTGAAGTCCAGTACATAACCGATTGAGCCACCCAGATGCTCCAAGATAAATTATATTTTAGTGTGATTTTTAAAAACTTAGAATCAGTCACTGTGCTGTAATGAGCCATATTAGAGCCATAGAAAAAAAGGAAAAATCGGTAAGACTGATACCGGCTCTATTTAAAAATTGATATTGTTATCATCATGGAATTTTTACATTAATTTTGACTTTTTAAAAATAGTGCATTAAAGTTAGAATTGCCAGATTTAGCAAATAAATATATTGGACATTTCAATTTTAATATTAGGACAATAAGAAAAAATTTTCTGGAAGTATACTTCATGCAGTATTTGAATTTTAGATGAACTATTATGTGAAGTATACTTAAAATTTTTTTAAATGATCTGTAACAACATTTGCATATCTAGAATTCAAATTGTACTGCTTACTTTGTGTTTTATGTGGGCAACTCCAATATACTGTTCATCTTTATTATCAGTTTTTGGCACACTTTAGTTTTGTAACCCCCTAAACTTTGTACCTAAGGAGAGTACTTATCCCCTCCCTTTTTACGATATACAATGCTGTCCATAAAACAGCTACAAGTAGAATAACGAGATAAGGACTTCTTGACAGCAAGGGGACATTAAGACTATCAGCTAGTTGCCTAAAGGCAAATTTTGCTTATTTCACAATACTGAAATGAGCAAGTCATTCCTGGTTTTAGCTGACTAACAGGGGGTCAAATAAATATAAAAATATTTATATGGAAAAGATGTATTTTAAGAAATGCAAACATACAAAAATGTTTGAAAGTAATTTTTGCTCTGTTTTGAGGATGAAGCAAAAATGTTTCTAACCTTGTTGTTACACCCAACATTGTTTTGAACAACTCAGATATTAAATGAATCCCTCCTAACGTTTAATCAGCTATCTTACTACTCTATAATGTATTTTGAACAGAGTCAGCAATATGATTGTGAGTTGTTTACATATGAGACATTTTTAGCAAATGGAGAAGAAAAGTGACATTTAAAAATACCAAGATCATCACTTATAGAAAAAAGCCTATTTATTTGCATATGTTTATTTCTTCTACTTCTTCTTCTTGTTCTTCTTTTTTTTTACACAATTGCTCCTGTTAATTTAAAAGCTTCTGAGTATGAATTCATTAACATATACCATGCAATAACATTCCAAGAGAGAAAAAGCATGTTGTAGAGATGTTAATTGAACAAAATTAAGGGGAAACATCTGTAAACAGCTCACAGTAAATGCCATTGGCTTATCATTTAACTTTAAGCTGTAAGGAAAATGGACTTTAAGAAAGAAAAAAATCATTATAAATATTCAGTTACTTCTATGATAGCCATGAAAAATGAATACAGTAGGTGCAGAGAATTCAAGCGGCACCATTACATTTTCTTAAAGTGACTATAAGGAGATGCGTATAAGGAAGTTTATTGACTTCATAGTATTTAGTGGGAAGGATAAATATGAAAAAAGGCATATGGGGATTCCATACACCAAGTTTTAGAGTTAGAAAGGCCTCTGTGTGTGCTTGTGGGTGTGTGTGCACGCAAGAGAGAGAGAGAGAAAAAGGGAGAGAGAGGGAGTGAGCAGGAGCGAGCATGAGCATGCTCATTTTAGGCTTTGGATTTTATAAATGGGGAATGGTAGCCACAATGCACATTAACACATTTTTATCTCTATCAACAATGATCTCATGCCATGCCTGATCCCCGGGATAGAAGAGTGTCATCATCTCATCCACAACGAAAAATATCGTAATAGTGATGAAGGTAATGGATTACACCTTTCTTTTACAAGGCTGTAGTGGGTTGAGTACTGTTCTTACACTCCCTCCCAAAATTTCATGTCCACCTAGAATCTCAGAGTGTGACCTTATTTGGAAGTAGAGTCTGTGCGGATGTAATTAGTTCAGTGTCTTGAGACAGAATCACCTAGGATTTAGGGTGTAACCTAAATTCAATGACTGGTATTCTTATAAGAAGAAGAGAGAACACAGAGATAGAAGAAGGCAATGTGAAGATGGAGGTAAAGTTTGGAATGATGCATCTGCAAGTCTAGGCTTGTCATGGATTGCCAACAAACACCAGACACTAAGAGAGAGGCATGGGATGGCTTCTTGCTCAGAGCTTCCAGAAAGAACCCACCCATCAGACAACTTGATTTTTGTGTCTGGCCACTTATACTGTAAGGGAATAGATTTCTGTTGTTTTAAGATACCCAGTTTGTGGTCATTTATTAAGGTAGTCCTAGGAAACGAATATAACAACTAATAAACAAGCAGTCATTCATTTAGCATATTCAGAAGGCTGTTACATGTTAGGCCAGTGCTTCAGACTATAATGTTCACATGAATAACCTGGCTTTGTTACCTGCATATTCTGGCTCATTAGGTCTCTGGACTGTCCTGAGATAGAATGTTCTAAGAAGGTACTAAGGGATGCTTATTAGCTGGCTCTGGAATGAAATTTTCAGCACCAGAGGTATAATAGGCTGCAACAAAAACCTCTAATCCATAAACCTCATTCTTTTTTATTTTTAATTCCAGTTAGTTAACATACAGTGTTATATTAGTTTCAGGTGTACAAAATAGTGATTCAACAATTCCATACATCATCCAGTGCTCATCATGACAAGTGCTCTGCTTATTCCCGACCACCTATTTCACCCATTCCCCTAGCCCTCTCTCCTCTGGTAAACATCAATTCTCTATAATTAAGAGTCTGTATAACCTCACTCTTAAGGAGTTTGTGGTCTAGGTAAAAAGGTAAACCATATTAACACAAAAAGATATGAAAATTGAAAAAGTATGTGATATCCAGTTATCAAAGAGAATAAATATTAAAACAACTTTAGAATATCATGTTATCAGTGTGAGTTGAAGGAATCATAGAAAGTTTTGATAAAGAGGATGAAGGTTTGGGTCAGGAGTTTAAAACAAAGAAAATGAGCAATAGTAAGATAAGATCAGATAGTGCAAGTCCCTGATAGACAACACTAGAGAAATGATGTGAGAAAGGTACAATGCAGTGTGTTATAGCAACATAATTATTGTTTAACCACCATATTTGCCATGGATAGAAGTTTGTAGTAACCAATAAATAATGAATATGTGGCTAAGTTTTAAAAAAAACATAACGTGGCATTGTTTTCCTGTTAATACCAAAAATAACAAAAGACAGAATATAATGTTCTATAAATAAAATTGTATTGCTATGTAAAAATACTCAAACGGTGTGTGAGAGACGTTGGATTTGTCAGAATGGGAGCAAGTTATGTTATTTTTGTTTTGCTTCTTTATGATTTTATTGTTACTACTATTGTTCTCAATTCTGGAACTACTACTTCAATAGCAAGAGCCTTTGGGTCTTGTACTGAAATATATAATACAAATGCCATAGGCTCATAGGGGACTTCCCAAATATTATATCTGCCATATAAGGCTAATGATCCCTTCAACATACTCAAAGGGATGCATTTTGACCAAACCTTATATAAGCAACAAAATACATTCCTCAGAATAATTTTTCAGAATCCTTTTACATTTTCTACTCTTACCAGTAATGCCACGACAAACAGCAGGAACATTATCAGGAGATATTGGAAAAATAAATTTACTCTAAATTTAATTTTGTAGTTTTTGTCTTCTGGCAAATTTTTAGCAGCCTGTGATAGACTTACATCAACAGTAAGACCTCAAGATTTCTAATGGAGTTGAGCATCGCATTCTCTACTATGTTGACACCATTTATACTACCCATGCATCAAGTGGATGAAGATCAGTGACAAGTTCTATATACAAGTTAGGTATGAGTTTTCACTATTAAAAAATGACACTCTTTAATAAAGAAATACAAGTTGATAGGGGCAGTCATAATGTCTAATCCTCGATAATATACATATATCATAGTAACATCACCCCCTTGCTATAGACTCTTTGTGCCCACCTCCCAAATTTATAGTTGAACCTAATCTCCAGTGTAATGATATTTGGAGGTAGGACCTTTGGGAGGCATTGTAGTTAATGGAACTAGTGCCCTTGTAAAAGAGGCTCTGGAGAGCTTCCTTGCCCTTTTCTTCTATGAGAGAACACAGCAAGAGGATGGCAGTTGGTGAACCAGGAAACAGATCCTACCAGGTACCAAACCTGCAAGTGTACTGATCTTGGATTTCTCAGGATCCAGAACTGTTAAGAAATGTTTGTTGTTTAAATAACCCAGTCTGTGATACTTTTTCTATAAGAGCCCAAATAGTCTAAGGCAACTCTACATTCTCTTTATTGAATAGGGCCTGCATATATATCCTCCATTTTCAACTGAAGTTTTTCTCCTCCAGCAAGTATTATAGTAACTGTTTATTCAACTGAATTTTTTTTTAATTTATATTTCGAGTAGGAGAAAGTTATGCCTAACCAATGAGTTAATAAAATAATAAACCACCAATGAAAACTAGGACTTTTTCATCTATTTATAGATATTTGAATGCACGGAATACTCTAACAAGTTTATTAAATGCAAGGCAAAAATAGGTAGTCTAGCTATCTAATGCAAAAATGTGCTACTAGCTACCCAAGAGAGTTTGGACATTTTCAGCATTTTTGGATCCTCCTAAATTTATACTGATACTTAATTTAAAAATGATTCCCTATTTTTATAAGTATATAGTAACACATTAATTTTTGAAATTACAAAAATTTACTTCAAATAATAAAGGCAAAAGAGAAATGGGTGGAGGTATGGATGGGGTATTCTATCCTGTCTACTTTTTAGGTATGTTCAAGGTTCCTCATAATCAGAAATGGAAAATATTACATATAAAGATCCATCAATTTAGCATTTCCTTCTCGTACTCCACAGCACTTTGTACTCCTAGCAAAAACTAACATATCCTATTGCTTTTGTTCGTTTTTCATTCTAGACTATAGGTCCCATCATGGAAAGAACTGTGTTAATTTTGCCCACCATTGTACCCACAAAAATATACCGTAACTAGCAAAATCCCGTGGCTCACTCTCCCCTTTTTTCAACACTGTGTTAGAGCCACATCAAATGTGACTTTTTGAAACTGAAAAAGACCAGCAGTTGATTGTGTTTATACTGACTTGGGGAAGCAGTTCCCAAATGATTCTTCCTGTTGGTCAATATTTATTTTATATTCTAACAAGTATTACCAGATCATTGTGTCCTGCCTCTTTAAACATCCTTTTGTCTTGCACAAGTTATGAAACCTGATTAGTCTAGGTTTTGTGTGAAGACCTGCTTTAGCAGATGACTTTTAGGAGGACCAACTCTAGGAACAGGAAAAATAAGGCAAGTTTGATTATTCCAAAATCCTTCTGGCACCAAATAAATTAAGACATTAAAAAAAAAGTTTTGTATTATCTCAGAACCTTGGCAGAATTGCTTCTCCACTCTCCAACTCTTTTCTTCCTTTTAGTAAAGCCCCAGGGAACCTTGCCTGATGTTAAGTGGAAGCTATAATAGGTTAAAACCTCAGTGCTCATTCCCACCATGGTATGTAATTCAAAGATGTAGGCAGAAGGCCTAGATTTAGCCTCAGCTCCACCTCTCCTAGCTGAGGCACCTTATTAAGGAAGTCACTCAATCTTTCTGAGTGCCACATTTTTCATTGATGGGAGAGCACTTGTCTCAAAACTGACAAAATTACAGTCAAGACAACACATGAAAAACATGCTATGTAAAGTGCAATATGTTACAAATATTTTATAAATATGCATATTTTATTATATATGTATTTATATATTTTTAATTTTACATTGATTTATATATTTTTAAATATGTAATTTTGCTACATTTAGTAGTAATATTTTAATTTATCATATTAGCAGTCATTTATCCCTGTGATAAAGTTCTAAAAGAGTAAGACAGGGAACTTAAAAATTTTGACATAAAATTCTTCCAGAGTATTGGGTTCACCTATCTTTTCCTCCCTTCCCTCCACATGCAGAGGATTAGATTATATCGTACTGTTTCTTCCATGGCACATTATCATTATCATGGCCTGAAGAACCTTTTTCTCAATTTCTCAATTTATTTATTTCCTTCATCTTAATCCCATATCCCCTGTTTCCTGTCTTCCTCCTACACATCCGTTGAAGTGTTTAATGTGTATTTTTTTGTTTGTATGTTTTAAAGTGTTGGCATATGTCCATGTATTTTATTTTAACCAAATGATATTGGGGTTTAGACCTCATTTTTTTTCCTTTGGTAAAAATGATGTGTCTGCATGTATTCAGTCCCTATATATGCACATCTGGACCTTTCCCTCTGACTGTATCGTGGTGCTCCATCACCCTTTGACCTCCAGTGTATTTCTTAGTTTTTCACATTAATGACTATCCCAACAATGAGCTCCAGATTGCCTCTGTCTCCTGGAAACTACATATGACCAACAATGAGCATCTTCACATAGGCCACCCATGTACCTGTGGGTGCATTTCCTTTTTTTATATACACTGGGAGAAGTGTCAAGTCATAGGGTATTCCTACACTTAACTGGACTAAGTATTCCAAAACTAATCTCCAGAATGGATGCATTATTCTCTGCTCCTGTGTAGAAAAGTTTTGTGGGGGGTTTTGTTTGTTCAGTTTTTGTTGTTGTTGTTTTTGTTTTTCTTTCTTTTTTTCTTTTTTTATAACATTCCTACCCACCTTTGGCATTATCTAAGCTTCAAATATTTGCCAATACAGTGTTTCTAAAGTGACATCACATTCTTGTTTTAATGAGTATTTATCCAATTACTAGTCTCACAGTTTCTCCATATATTAGTTAACCTTTGGGATATCTAGATCTTCTAATTATTCTGACATTACATTGCCCATTTTTTTCAATTAGGGTCATAGGCTTTCTAGGGGGTTATAGCTGTTTTTTTGTGTTTCTCCTTAGACATTCATTCCATATTAGATTTTACAGATACCTTCTCCCAATCTGTCATCTGGCATCACGTTAGATGCCATTATTAAACAATCTGTCCCATCCTACTTGAGTTATAGAACTGTACTTACTGTATTTTAACTTTCCAGATACATACTAAAGTTTAACAAACAAAACAGAGAAGAATTGACCTTGCAACAATGATAGTCACCATGAAAAACCATAGAGAATATTCCAGTTTTTTAGATTATTTTCAATGTCCTTAATTAGAATTTTAAACTTTTCTCCAAAGTGGTCTTATATTTTCCTAGTTAATATACTATATACTTTATGGTTCTTGCTATACTTTTTTTTTGATGTTTATTATTGAGAGAGAGAGAGAGAGGATGGGAGTGAGGGCACAGGGGAGGGGCAGAGAAAGAAGGAGACAGAGAATCCCAAGCAAGCTCTGCACTGTCATTGTAGAGCCCAATGTGGGGTTCAAACTCACAAAGTGTGAGATCATGACCTGAGCCAAAATCAAGAATTGGAAGCTCACCTGACTGAGCCACCCAGGTGCCCCTCTTACTATTCTTAATGGAGTCTTATATTTAATTTTATGATTAGTTTGTTATTGTCAGCTTCAGTAAATGCTGCTGAATTTTTAAACTTTATCTTTTATGTGACAATTTGCTGAAGTCTTTCCTAGTCCTAACAATTTGCCAGTTGATTTTTTTTAATTGCTTTGGTGGATGATTAGTTCATTTTAAGTATTTTCTTAAATTTAGCATATAAAAATATCCCAAGAGTGATTTTACATTGAAACAATAAAAGATGGTTTACAAATATAAATCATCACACTACAAATATAAATGACAAATTCAGACCTCCCCTCTGAGCTGCAGACTAGTCTTAGAGACCTTCAAGCATTGACTCCAAAGTTCATCTTTTTCTGCTGTTCTTTATTAATGACTGGTACAATTTTTAGTCCAGTGACACAAAGGAGAAAACTAGGAGTTATCTGGAATAAGCTTCTTATACTTAACCCTCATATCACATACATTATAAAGTTCTGGGAATGTTAACCTTCTTTGTTTTTAACTTTTATTAATTTGAATGCATTTCTTCTCTTCCTCTTCCTTCTTCTTTCTACTCCCATTATAGTCTCCTAATCATTCTCCCTGTATCCATCCCCTGGTTATCTTCATTATGTCAGTTAAATAATTTTTAAAAAAGTTAATGTTTTATTTATTTTTGAGACAGCGAGAGACAGAGCATGAGCAGGGGAGAGACAGAGAGAGAGGGAGACACAGAATCCAAAGCAGGCTCCAGGCTCTGAGCTGTCAGCACAGAGCCCGACATGGGGCTCAAACTCACAAATCTTTGCCACTTAAAATTTTTTTCCCATTATTCTTGGGAAGAAGTAAAAAGTTTACAAAATGATTTATAGTCTTTAATGGACTTTAATGCCTTCTTCCCTCTCTACAGTTCAATTGAATACAGTACAACCCTGTTTTCTATTTCTCCACTTACTATGATTCCTGTTCTCTGAACTCCTACAACTAATGTTAGGTTTTTCATATTTTTCTTTGTTAACTCAGTCCTAAATGTATACATGAGGTCTTTGTGTCAGAGCCAGATTTTGTTTTATACTCATAGCACAATAACATTATAAATAACAACCTGAATAACATTATAGTGTTGGTCCTCCAATGCCCAGCAGCCTCCCAGAGTTATTTCTGTATAGCTCTGTTTCCTCTCCCCCACTTGTGTGCTATCACTGTAATGCATGTTATATCTATATATGATACAAACCAATGGTACATCGTTTTAACTATTACTGTATATAATATAGCATATTTTTAACATGAGAAGAGAAAGAACAATATATATTTATATGTTTTGTTATGTTGACATTCTTGTTTACCATTTCTGGTTTTTTTTTTTCATTTGTTTCTGTGGATTTGAATTATCAACTGGTGTAAATTCCTTATTGCAACTGACTTCTGCTCTCGTCTACCTCCTTTGTGTTTTATTTTTTTATTTTTATTTTTTTAACGTTTATTTATTTTTGAGACAGAGAGAGACAGAGCATGAATGCGGGAGGGTCAGAGAGAGAGGGAGACACAGAATCTGAAACAGAGTGTTTTAATTGTCAAATATATTTCTATGTATTATAGTCCCAACAATACACATGCATACACACATATTGACTTATCCTATTGATTTAAAATCAATTAAGAGAAGAATGGAGAAGAAATTTACCAGTGTTTTGTGTTGTGGATTTGAATTACTTACATCACTTGCTTTCAACTTTCTTTAGTATTTTTTGCAAGGTGGGCCTGCTAGCAACAAATACTTTCAGTTTTTGTTCACATGTAAAAATATTTATTTTACTTTCATTTTTGAAAAGTATTTTTTCCAGGCATAATGTGGGCAACAGTTTTCTTTTAGTCCTCTAGTGCTTTGAATATACCCTTCGGCCAACATTGTTTCTGGTGAAAAATCAGAATCTAATTGTATTGGGTTTCCTTTTATGTCATGAGTTTTTGGGTTTGTGTGTGTGTGTGTGTGTGTGTGTGTGTGTGTGTGTTCTCTACTTTTAACTTTCTCTTTGTTTCTTGACAGTTTCTACTAAGATGTGTCTGTATATGGACCTCTTTGTGTTTATGCTCCTAGAGTTTGTTGCGTTTCTTGGATACATAGGTTAATGTTTTTCTTTAAATTGGGGAAGTTTTCAGCTATTCTTCCTTGGAATAATTTTTCTGCCTCTTTTTCTCTCTTTTCCTTTTGCTTATGCCCATTCTGCGTATGCTTGAACAGTTAATGCTGTTCTGTGTTTTCTTCAGGATCTTTTCATTCTTCATTTTTTCCCCTCTTCATTGGATTGTATAACCTCTATCAATCTTTATTCAAGTACACTGATTCTTCTGCCGTTCCTATCTATTTTTTTTTTTTAATTTTTTTTTCAACTCAATCTTTATTCAAGTACACTGATTCTTCTGCTGTTCCTATCTATTTTTTTTTTCAACGTTTATTTATTTTTGGGACAGAGAGAGACAGAGCATGAACGGGGGAAGGGGCAGAGAGAGGGAGACACAGAATCGGAAACAGGCTCCAGGCTCTGAGCCATCAGCCCAGAGCCTGACGGGGGGCTCGAACTCACGGACCGCGAGATCGTGACCTGGCTGAAGTCGGAAGCTTAACTGACTGCGCCACCCAGGCGCCCCTGCCGTTCCTATCTATTGTTGACCCCTTTAGTTTTTAACTTTAGCTACTATACTTTTTAATCCCTAGAATTTTCATTCCGTCCTTTTTTCAATTGTCTCAATATTTATATTCTGTGTCATCTGTTTGATGAGTCATTCTCGTCAATCCTTCCTTTACTTCTTTAATCATTTAGTTCTTTTAGTTTTCTGAGCATATTGATAGTGAATAAGTTAAAGTCCTTAAGTCTAACATCTAGGTTCTCTCACAGACTTGTTATAAGTACCTACTTTTTTTTCCCCCTGTGTGTAAGTCATGCTTCCTGGTTCTTCAAATTCTCATTTATTTTTTGTCGCTGAAAACTAGATATTTTAGACAATATATTATAGCCAGTTTACTTTCCTCTAATCTTCAAGGTTCATTATTGGTTTTTTGTTTGTTCTTTTCTTGTTTAGCAGCCTGGCTGGATGGTTTTAGTGAGGTCTACTTCCTATGCAGTGTGAAGCCTCTCATGTCCCTCCTTACAGAGTGTACAGTCTTGGGCATGCTCACTGTCACCCTGGGACAACAGTGATTTTAGCAGGACTTTTTGAGAGTCCCTTTCTTGATCTCTGTGTCAAACTGTTTGACTCTGTTAGTTATCACACCAGCTCCAAGTTTCTGCTAAATGCTGGTTGATTGCTTACTGATTTTGACAGTGTCCTGGGGCATAAATTGCTGCACAGTCTGATCCAATTAAAATTTCAGAAGATCATTTTTAAGATTCATATGTGAGATTTATTCTGACACCAGAAGTGCTCTTCTTAGTTGTATTTCCCCTTGTTCTTTCTGTAAATTAGCTGTTCTACAGTCTAACTTGTGGCTTTCATGGAACTCCTAGCACCTTCTTAATTACTTACCATCAAATTCTACTTTGTTTATATGGGTGCTAACACAGAGAATAATGTCTAGTGTCTATAAAGCTCTCAATAAATATTTATTGAAGGAATGAATTGTGAAAATGGAGGAAACAGATCTCTGATGCAGTTGTTTAGAACTAGCTCTTGTAGGGTAGTTTTTTCTCTTCATCTTCAGAATCAGGTTAACCAATCCTAAGATCCCAACAAGCCAAATCCAAGCCAGGATTTATAAAGATTCCCTCTTTCTCTCTCCCCACTGCCCCCTTCTCTCTCTCATCTGTGTGTGTATGTGTGTGTTTGTGTGTTGTTTATATATGTGTGTTTGGTATTAGAGGAAATAGAAACAGCATGAGCTGTCCTGTCTTTGAGACACAAAACTACAAAGTAATGTCTGAATCATATCTAAATTAGACCCTTTAAAAATGATCAATGTTTTTGAACAAGAGGGAGACTTGTTTTCTTTTGGCTCACATCTGTGGTTTTCAACCTGGGATGAAATTGGGGCTGTACTGTGTGTACAACTAGGATGAGGGGGGAGGAGAGTGAGTGTCATGTCAAGGCTTTCTCATACTGTCCAGTTCTATGATTTCCCACTTAAGGATTATTGAAATGGTGTGTGCCTCGTGTGTGTGTGTGTGTGTGTGTGTGTGTGTGTGTGTGTGTCTGTGCGCGCGCGTTTCAAGTGTAATGGAAAAGAAAAACAAATGAAAGCAATATAGCTATGGATTGTCAATCAGGATGGTGTCAATCAGAATAGAGATGAAGAGAAGTGTCACATGTGAGGTGTATATGAATTTGATTGGCTAAGCATATATTGTGTGGAACGCTGATTTTTGAAAACTATTTGTGAGATGCCCTACCTAAGTCAGGAAAGAGATAGCTTGGCTTTCTGGATCAAAATCAATGCTCAATGTTTGAATTTTGTTTCAATATATTATATGAGCTCAGGATAAGAGTTTTATTTTTTTTATTTACAAACTCTCATTTATTAAACACTATTGTTCTTTGTCTGCTTTATTATGCTTTACTTCTTTGTTTTACTTTTAAATTACTTTAAACCATCTTTCCAGAATTTGGTTAATATTTCTTTTTTCTAAAACAAAATTTTTGCTTTGTAATCTATATTAGCTGAAATATTTAGGGAGCAAGAGCCGGATTGATCTATTATTTTATAAGAAGTAGATTTTACTAATGTAAAAGTTCTAGCTGTTGTTACTTAACTTTGAAAAGAACAGAAAATCAACCCAGGTGAGAAATGGGGTGCTGGCTTCTGAATATTATGCTGTGATTCTGTGTTTCTCCAGTTAAGAAAACCACACTGAGGAACAGAATAAAAATTAACAAGCAGGTTGTTATTCCTTCCTTTGGACTGAAGCCTTTTTTTTCCTTTCTTTTTTTTTCCCCTTTCTTTCTCTCTTTCATTTTTTTTAGAGGGCAATCGTCGCTACTTCCAACAAAAGATCCTTTTGTTAGAAAATAAGGAAATTGATTTTTCCTTTTATTCCCAATGAAATATAGAGGCATGCAGAATAAAAGCACAATTATAATGAGTACAATCCTGAATTCTTTCAGAGTAATTACAGCAACATAAAATTGTTCTTAATCAAGGACAAAATGTGTTGAGATATGTTTCCATGTTAGTTTTAGCATCATAAAATTAGGTAAAAGCCCACCAGATCACAGCATAGAAATTCCTTATGGAGACAAATTACACATTCATTGTTTATCTCTACTGAACTCAGGACCATAGGTCTGTGAATTTACTTCTCATAATCAAGAGAATATCTCTTCACAGCGTTTTATAATGAACACAGTTAAATCTCAAGTCTATTTGTGCTAACTTGGTAATTTAAACTAAAGTTTTATTCATTCTCTTCTCTTTTCACACAGTATTTAATGAAACTAGCCTCAGAGGGAGGCTTATCACCAGTCCTTAATTGCTTTGAAATTTATAGAGATGTATTTAGAATATTTATCTCTAAAGAATTAATAAATTCCTGGGAATAGCATAATTACTATTGGCATATATCTTTTCTTTAAAACCTGTGACAGGGACATCTGGGTGGTTGTCAGTTAGGCATCTGAATTTGGCTCAGTTCATGATGTCATTGTTCCTGGGTTCGAGCCCCGTGTTGGGCTCTGTGCTGACAGATCCTCTCTCTCCCTCTCACTCTGCCCCTCCCCTGCTTGCTCGCTCTCTTTCTCTCTCTCTCTCAAGAAAAAAAAAATAGTAAAAAATTAAAAAAAATAAATACAAAAATACAACCTGTAACATGTATTGAAAACTACACATGCAAGCCAAATATTTACTAAAATGCAAATAATAGTTAAAACAATTCAGGTTGAATAATCATGCCATGTTTAGATATTCTGTGTGTCAAATTTGCAATTTATCTGCAGTTTATTTATTGCCTGTCAGAATCACCTGAGAATTTTCCTAAATATTTAGATTTGCAAGCTCTGCTTGTAGGTTGTGACTTGATACAGTTGTTACGAATCTTCATATTTATATTTCAGGAAGAATTCCACAGGTCGCTTTCAGTGTAGACAAGATGGCAGAACACCCGCCTTTTCCTAATCCTCCCTAGTAAATAAAACTATAAACCCTAAAAATGGTGACAGCTGACATGTGGTAAGAAGGAGAATCAGTTTGAGACCCTGGCATTGGAGGAATAGTGCAGTAGCAGTGACTTGTATCCACCCCACCCAACGGAGGATGGCTCCTCAGCCCTCTTATTTCTTGATTTCCAAGGAAAAAAATAGAATATAGCCCAGGCACATTCATTCTGGCCCTGGATTGAATGGAAATCCCTCTGAAAACATTGGGAGATAGATTGGGAGCCTTTTCCAAAATAAGCAGATACGGAAGCACTCCCATTCTCTGCCAGGCCTGAGACTCTCCTTTTCTACCAAACAAACTGAGAACTAAGATGGCTGGGCACCAGGAGAGACCCAGCTCTAGTAAGTGGCCTGGTGCAGGAAAGCTCTTCATACTCATGGATCTAAGATTCTCCTCTTGTCCTCAGAGAAATCAGGACAAGCTGGGAGGACTAGAAAAAATGATTCACTCACAGCAAGCAGTGTGTAGAATCAGTAAAATGGTATAAAAATCATTAAGTGACCCCATCTGGGAAGCCTCATAGTCCTACTATGGTTGAGACCACCTCAAGCCTCATAGTCCTCCTGGCTGAGACCATCTTCCCCTCCATAGGGACGGCAGCCTGAGGCCACCAGTAGGGAGAACCTGCCACACCTTTCCTTTACCAAAAGTCACCTGGCCTTGGGATACCTCTTATGCTCCAGGGTGCACTCATGTCACCTTTCATACCATGAATCAAGAGAATCACAACTTGAACAAAATGATAATCAACTGACAGAAACACTAAGGTGAACCAGATACTGGAATTATATGACAAGGATTTTCAAAGCAACTGTTATAAAAATTCTTCAACAGTTAAATACAACTTTCATTTAAATAAAGAAAATCTCAGCATAAAACAGAATTTATAAACAGAAACTTGAAAATTATAGAACTGAAAAATATGATATAAAGATTATAATTTAAGGGAAAAAAACACCCTCTCTGGACAGGTTTAATAATAAAATGTAGATGGCAGAGGATAGGATTAGTGAATTTAAGGACAGAAAATAAAATTAACCCAATGTGGAAAACAGAAAATAAACTGAAAAAAAAGTGAACAGAATTCTGGTTTTTGCTTTACCTATAAGGAGCTTGGAAGCTGCCGCTCCATTTAACAACAAGTAAATAGTTGAACAGACTGAAAATTCAACAACTCTTGTTGGATCCCTAAGAGAAGGATGGACATAGCGCAAACTGCTACCTGATACTGGAGAGACAGGTGAATACAGAGATTAATAGCTTACCAGAGCAGAGAATCACTAGTAGAAACAGCTGTGACAAACAATGCCAGGGTAGGAAATCCTGAACTAGAATTGACAAATTGCTAGAGGCTCCCTGTGAAAAACAGAGATGTTACCAACTTAGGGAGGACTGAATCATCAGGAAGCCCCACAGTATTGTGAGACTTACTTTTGGGAGCCTGATCAGATTCCCACAGTTAATATCAGAGAAAAATCCCCTCATGCTTGTTGGAAATGGGAGGAGGAGAGTAAAAATCTTAAAATATACCAGAGCGTACTTTACTAATAACACTTCACAGCACCTTATTAACCCTGCAGACATATACATTTGCCAGAATATAATGTAAAAATAAGAGCAGTGGTTTGAATCTTAATCTCTTAATTTCATTCTTGGTTCTACCCCTTACAAGATAACCTTGGTAAAAGTTCAAGCTATGTTAAATTCTGTGTTGCCATCTACTATAAGGAAGATTGTTACCTTCTAGGTATGTAGGAGAAGCAAAGGGGATTACAAATCCAACTACACACGGATGTGAGTATGGAGAGTACTTTAGAACTAGCATTGTTAAAACAGAAAAAGATGAACATTTTCATAAATTATACTGTGACCATTACTCATCCATAAATAATAAAATGAAATTAGGAGCACCTGGATGGCTCTGTTGGTTAAGTGTCTGTCTTAGTCTCGGATCATAATCTCTCAGTTTGAGGGTCCGAGTCCCATGTTGGGTTCTGTGCTGACAGCTCAGACCCTGAAGCCCACTTTGGATTCTGTGTCTGCCTCTTCTCTACCTCTCCCCTGCTTGTGCTCTATCTCTGTCTTTCTCAAAAATAAACAAACATTAAAATTTTCTTAATAAAAATAATATTTAAAAAAAAAAGGAAAAAAAAACTGAAATTAACCCTGACCAATTTAAGATGTGCTTGGAACCTACTGCTAACAAACAGGATCAAAACCTCAATGCCTTGAAATGACAAACACTGACTTCTTTTTTATTTTAGAATTTTATTTATAATATAATATAATATAATTATATAATATAAGATGGTATGGTAGGCATAAGAAGTCCAGTAGAGGATGTGCAGGCTCAAACCAGGGATCGCTTCCAGTAGAGTTTTGTTGACAGGAAATATTTCTCTATTTGTTATTGTTGTTAGTGGTGATTGATTCCTCCCACAGAGTAAGACATACGGAAGGCAGCCATGAGAATACCTAGAGATGCATGCTAGCAAAGAACAGGTGACATTGAAAAGCAGAAGCAAAACCTGCAAAGGTTGGAATGTGCTTGTTTTATTCAAGGATTATCAGGAAAGCCAGTTTGGCCAAAAATGAGTTAGAAAGGTGACAAATGGGGGTACCCGGGTGGTTCAGTCAGTTAAGTGATCATCCCTTTAGCTCTGGTCATGATCTCACAATTCATGAGATTGAGCTCCATGTCGGGCTCTGCACCTACAGCATAGAGCCTGCTTGGGATTCTCTCTTCCTTTCTTTCTGCCCCTCCTCTATGTCTCTGTCTCTGTCTTTGTCTCTCCCGCTCCCTCTCTCCCTCTCTCTCAAAAATAAAGAAATACTTAAACAAAAGAAAGGTCAAGAATGGTTAGGAAATAAGATCAGAAAAAGAGTCAAGGACCAGATATAATACAGGGTCTTATCAACTGGAGTTTCTACAAAGGATTAGAGTTTCACTTTCTTTCTAATTGTGGTGGGAATTTATAAAAACTTTTGACCTGGAGAGTACATATTGAATAATTAAGGTTTTGGAAAATCTCTCTGGTTCTTACAGGGAGAATAATCTCTGTTTTCTCTTTGGGAAAATTATCATGTTGAATGTAATATTGGCCTCTCTTACTCTCTGGGTCTTTCAGTCAAACGTTAATGTTCATTTTAATGTCCACCCCACCACCATTAGAGAAAAGCATACAGAAAACAGGTGAAGAACATGGCAATATTTACAATTGCTTGGATCATATCTGTCAAACTCATTTCACAGATTAACAAGCTTTCTAATTAGGTTGATTCACAAATTCCTAAGACCAAGAGTGAAGTGGTTACCCTCTGAATAGCACCTGTCAGTATATTTTCAAAGGGAATATAGAGAGAATGATAACCAGTCAAATATGCCTAATCACTAATGGCTGATGAGGCAAAAGCCTAGTAATCTTGAAACAACACCCATCTCTGGTGATTTAAATTGAAGATGACATATCAAAATTTTAATTACAATCAAAGCCAAAGGAGAGTGAGTAAAGCTGGAGCATCCCTTAGGCGATTAAAGGCTGCCTTCCAATTTATTAAATTTAGCTAGGAAATTAGACAAAGCATTTTGTTGTCTTGTCTTTTCTATTACCCATGGCTAATGTTACAAGGAGGATTAAGTTTCCATTAACTCCTTAACTCTCTGGCAATGTCCAAAAAGCAAGAGAGTGTGGATAGTTATAGAAGTTTGAGAACTAGGTTCTGGAGTTCCCAAAAGATGAGCGGATGTTTAGATCATGCCCCTTCATGCCCCTTATTATTACCAGTGCCATGAATATACAGAAGCCACTTTGTATATGTTCAATGAATGTTTTAAAGGGAATATTTGTATATTATGCCAACTTGTGTTGAATTTTTGTGAACATTTTAGGTTATTTTTTTTCTTTTTATCACTGTCACTAATATCTCTGGTGATCTTGGGGGGTCTTAATAGCAAAGGTATGAGTGAGTATAAATTTTTGTCCTATATTACATTTGCTACATATTTTCATCTATTGTTATGGACATACTAGAATTAGAAAAATAATGTAGAGGCTTATTTTTAAAGAGTTAAGTAGCTATTATGAAAATATTCACCTGTAAAGTTTTAAATAATTTTAAGTATATTGACTCCTATTTGTGAATTTTACTGAATAATATGTTCTATAATCTGTGGGTAAAACATTGTAGTTGAAGCAAGATGTACTGTTTGATTTTAGAAAAGAAATCAAGAATTCAACTTGGTCATGTTTTAACATTGATTTAGTTACTATAGTGTTTAAAGCCATTGCATCCTATATTATATCAATATATTTTGAATTAATGGAAATGGGTACAAAGGTTTGAAAATAAATCAAGACATTTCCATAAATTGATTTTGTGTTTAATCCCAGTAACAGAAAGAAAGTGAGAAAGAGAGAAGGGGGTAGAGAGGGGACTGAGGGAGGGAGGGATGGAGAAAGGGAGATAGGGAGGGAGGGAGGAAGGGAGGAAGGAAGAAAGGAAGAAAAAAGGAAGTCAGGAAGGCAGGAAGGCAGGAAGGCAGGAAGGAAGGAAGGAAGGAAAGAAGGAAAGAAGGAAGGAAGAGAGGTTGGTTATGTTGTCTGCATTTATGCCACAATTATCAAGAAATACAAGAAGTACCTGACACTAACATTGAAAATAGTTTTAAATATTTATAAAAGTACTTTTGATTTAGAAAGAGATTTCCCCACCAGGAACTCACACAAAGTTATTTTTCCAAGTTCAGTTCAGCAGGAATTTGCTAGATGTGTTTTCATTGTACTAGTTGCTATATAAAGTACAAAAATTAAAATAAAATCAGTGAAATAGTATTTTTTCTATCACAGAGCTTACAGTAATATTATTGAATAATTATATATACATGCGAAATAGTTACCAACCAAAACCAATATCTGATTAAATATTATATTAGATATAGCATGTGGGGGTTGATAGGGAAGTGTTGGAAAAGTGAGACCATTTAAGTTGAAGTCAGAGGCAACTGCTTAGAGGTGTTGAGGGATAGAAAGGCCTTTTATTCTCTGCTTAGAGGCAACATCACAGAGTAGTAGGATGACTGGCTTTCAAATGCCACTTTTCCCACTTAAAAGGTAGGTGACTTTAATCTTTCTACAACTTGATTTCACCATATAAAAATTTAGTATAGTATATCTATATAGCAGCATTATGAGAAAAAAAAGAGAGAAAGAAAAAGAAATAATGTTGGTACAAGACCGAGCAATGTCATAGCAAATAATAGATACTCCAACAGCAATTATATCCTGGGAAGAAATTCAAAACACATATTCAGTTCCTATGACTATTTTTTATAAAAAGATAGTCCCAACTAAAGTAAAACTTTTCTCAGTCAACTATTTTCTTATTTTAAGAAGAAACGTTTTTCTATTCCAGGGATTCACAGTTGTGGGACAGACAGATTAAAAGTACTAAAACCTAAAAGGATACACATGAATGGAGGGGAGGTAAATGCTGGAGATGTAGACTAAATGGCAATTTTCTGAAAAGATTCCAGTGTATCAGTTAAAACACTGTAACAACTTTGCTATTCCAACACCAGGAGGTGTTGACCTGTGATACATATGGCTTTCTTAATACAAAACTGAGCCTCCCAAAAGCAGAATATAAAAACAAGCTAGGCAAGTGTGTATCAGGAAAGACAGCTGCCACAGTGTGAGTTTCAGGTCCATGGATTTGAGTTTCAAGGGTTGCAACCCAGTTGCTGGGAAGCAGTAGCCAATGAAAGATCCTCAGTTTTACCATTATATTGGGAACAATGTATAAGCAAAGGTTTAGCAGGTTTAACATATATATATATATATATATGCTATATGCTAAACCTGCTAAACCTTTGCTTATATATATATATATATGTTTATATATATATAGGTTTAATATATATATGTATATATATAGGTTTATATATATATATAGGTTTATATATATATATAGGTTTATATATATAGGTTTAATATATATATAGGTTTAATATATATATGTATATATATAGGTTTATATATATACATATATATATATATATATATAGGTTTAACATATATGTGTGTGTGTGTGTGTGTGTGTGTGTGTGTGTGTGTGTTTTAAACCATGCTTAAGGGATAATTCTGGATCTTTATGGAATAGATCCATAGATCTTTCTGGATCTTTATGGAAAGATCTTTATGGAAAGATCTATGGAAAGATCTATTTAGGTTGCTCAGATGAGGAAAATAGAGCCAAATCCAGGCTTGTAGTAAGTATTATTTAATGTTTGGATATGGCTATTGATATAGTAGTCTTCAAGATTCAGAGGGGGCATTATTAGTGACTGTATCAGGATCACGGGCACCCAAAGGGACTGCTTCATTATACTTGTATGCATGGTACTTCTACCTCCGTCCTATTTGATGAGGTCCTGGGCTGGGGTGGAGTTGAGTTTGCCTCATGGGAAGCAAGGAGTCAAGGACAGTGCTAATACACAGAGAGTGATTATTGGGAAGGTACATATTAATGCAAATGATTATAGCAGATAAGTTGACGGGATTGTGAGATTTCATTTAATAATAAAAAAGCATGTGCTTTAAAAAAGATAGTGATTCTATTTTAATGAAACAAAATTCTAGCTTTGTAATAAAACCGAGGATCATACAATTAGTCTGTTACCAAACTTGGATAAGAATGTATTTCTCTGATTTCTCATGTGTAAAAATATGCTTGTCTATATCAAGGCACACATAAAAGGCATGCTGAAAAAACTGATTTCTGTTTTGCATTGGCAGCAGAGATGGATCAATTTAATAGCTAATAAATCCTTTTTTATTCTAATATCTGAAAGTCAAATGTCACCATACTGTGAGAAATAGTCTTTATGAAGTTGTTGATTTTAAAATCCTGCAGTACTCTCATTGTTAGCATGTCAAACCCAATTGGAAATCAGATTATAGGTTTTTACCAGAGAGGGCTGCAAAGCATAAGAAAACCATTTGAAATACAAGAATGTGAGCTAAGTAGGGAGCATATAGAATATAAGAATGATTTTTTTTTTGCCTTGGTAATTTTCTATCAAATTCATAGCATTTTAAAGTGATATTTAAGTTCTAAGAGCTGATATAACATATATTTAAATTGACAGCAATTACCTGAAATGTGTTTGTGCCCAAACAACAAAGATTTTCTAAATGTAAGAGGAAAATAGAAATAGGCACATTAGTATATTCTTGAATATTTCATATTTAGTTGAATATCTTTAATCTTTGTTCAAACAGTACAGAGTAAACCAAGTCACTAATAATGTCAATTTATTTTGCCAGATAACACACTTAAGGACAGAGGAAAATAAATAAAAGCCAGAGAAGATGCATTATTCTTGTCATGTCAGTAAAACAATACTATGTTCATATCATGTCAATAAAAAAATACTAGTTGTTAAGTTGTATCTCTTTAAGTAATGATGCTGATCTAATCCATGACTTGTGTATGACTGTATTAATACTGTTAGGCTTTGCAAAGGAATAGTTACTAATCAAACTATCTAATTGGAATTATAGAAATAAGTATCAAATTGGATAAATATTAGCTACTTTATTTGGTCATCTTTAAATTTTGTCCTAGATTGAAAACTTGGTTAAAAACAAACAGAAAGGGGCACCTGAGTGGCTCAGTTGGTTAAGCGTCTGACTTTGGCTCAGGTCATGATGTCCTGGTTTGTGTGTTCAGCCCTGCATCAGGCTCTGAGCTGTCGGAGCCTGCTTTGGATTCTGTGTCTCCCTCTCTCTCTGCCCCTCTCCCACTCGCATGCTCTCTCTCTATCTCTCTTTCTCACTCAAAAATAAATAAACATTAAAAAATTAACAAAACCCTAGAAAAACAGTAATAGTATATAATATTCTAATAGCAAATCTCACATATCATTCTGTATGCTTCAGTTCTATAGTAATTTTGAAGAATGATCAGTGTAAGGCATAAGATACAAAATGCACGTGTTTTCATAGTATAAAGTAGATTTAAATTGATGATAATGATCATTACAAATGGTTGAAAATCAGAAACACAGAATTTTAAAAAGGAAGAAAAGAAGGAAGGCAGTAGGAAGGAATGGGGAAGGATTGGAGGGAAGTAAGAGAGAAAAAAACAAAAGAGAAGAAGGAAGAAAGTAAAAGGAGGTAGAGAAAACGGAAAGGAAGAAAAGAAAAAGAAGGATAGAAAGGAAAAGAGATGGAAAGAAAAATGCCTTCACTGCTTGAACACAGATTAAAAATTTTAAAAGCTGGGATGAAATCTTGTCATTTGCAACAATGTGGATAGAACTAGAGTCTATTATGCTGAGTGAAATCAGAGAAAGATAAATATCATATGTTTTCACTCATAGGTGGAATTTAAGAAACAAAACAGATGAACATAGGGGAAGGGTAGGAAATGTAAGATTAAAAACAGAGAGGCAAACCTTAAGAGACTGAAAAACAGAGAATAAACTGAGGGTTGCTGGAGGGGTGTTAGGTGGGGGGATGGACTAAATGGGGGATGGGCATTAAGGAGGACAGTTTTTGGGGTGAGCATTGAGTGTTATATGTAAGTGATGAATCATTAAATTCTCCTGAAATCATTATTACACTCTATGTTAACTAGCTTGGATTTAAATAAAATTAAAAATAAAAAAAAAAGATTTGGATGTATATCAGACTTTATGTCTATAGTGTGAGGTGGGAGCTTAATTTTATTCAGTGGATTATCTAGTTAATACAGGCATATTTGTAAAAGAGCTTTACATTACCACATTGAATTGTTTTGGGGTCTTTGTCAAAAGTCAATTAACTTGATAAGTGTCATTATATTTCTGAATCCTCTGTTGTATTCTATTGATTATATTTTTCAACCTAAACCAAGAACACATTCTCTATCAAGAGAATCAATGTTAATATTAGAATAAAGTATAAAATTAGGCAGTAAGATCTTTGAATTTGTCTGCAAGATTGTTTTGCTATCGTTTGTATTTCCATATCAGTTTTAGAACCAGGATGTCATTTTCCAAATATATTTGAAAAAAACAATATTGGGTATTTTGTGGGATTTTCTTGATTCTGGAGATAAATATGTGGATAATGGACTTTTCAAACAATGTCAATTCTACCAATTCAAGAAAATTACATATCTCTTTGTTTATTCATATCTTCTTTCTGTCAGCAATATTTCATACTTTTAAATGTAGATTTCTTATGTCTTTTAAATGCATTTCTAATTTCTTATCCTATTGTAAATGATATCCCTATTGTAGTTTTCCAATTGTTCATTGCTAGCTTAGATATAAATGCATCTTAATTTTTGTATTGAACTTGGTGCAACCAATTTGCAAATGTACTTATTGGTGTTCATTTTTTTTCTGTGATAATTTTTTTTTTTTTTTGGATTTTCAACACAAAAACCTGGGTGGCTCAGCTGGTTGAATGTCCAGCATTGGCTCAGGTCATGATCTCATGCTTTGTGAGTTCAAGCCTCCCCTGCATTGGGATTGCTGCCATCAGCTCAGAGCCTGCTTCAGATCTCCTGTTCCCCTCTCTCTGTCCCTCCCCTGCTTGCACTCTTACTCTCAAAAATTAAACACTTAAACATTTCATAAAGCTCTGTATCTTTACATTAAACTGTATCTTACATAGGATGTATGGTTGGGTCTTACTTGCTCATCCAATTTGACAATCTCTGCCTTAAAAATGGCATGTTTAGCCTATATTATTTATTTGATGACTTTCTCTCATCTGTTTGTATACATCTGTTTGTATATCTTCTTTTCTTTCCATCCTGTTTAAGTTAAATGAGAATTTTTAAGTATGACATGTTATCTTTTTTACCTATTTCTCTTTGTTTCATTTCTACCTATTGCTTTTGTATTACTTTAAGAATTCCTAATTTATCACAGTATACTTTGAATTAATATCACTTCACAGATAATAAAAGGAACATAGCAGTATGGTCATTTTACCACCCTTCATTGTTCTTGTGATTTTCTTCAAATATTTTATTTCTGATGTATATAAACACGAATATTATTTTTGTTTTACGTAGTTGTGCTATCATAACTGACTGAATTGTCAAATCACTCAAGCTAAGAACTGTGCCAGTACCAAGCTTTACTAATAATTTCAAGGATAGTCAATCCTTGACTTACAGCACAGTTCAGAGACTGTCTTACACGGCCCAGTGCATTCTTCCTCCTCATATTGGACATGTGTTCAAATCATGTGTCAGGTTCTAAAGTGCAGTTTCAGCAAGGACAGTTAATTGATGCGATTTTCAGTCATAACTCAGAGGCTTGTATATTTTATGCAATGTTCCCTAGAAATACATTCCTCTATTTCTCCCTTCCTTTTTTTCTTCCTTCTTTCTTTACTCCTTCCTTCCCACCCCCATATTTTCTTTCTTAACAAAAGTAATTCTTACCTAGGGACATCTTCCTAAGGTCATCTGATAAGTAAGGAGTCTCCTAACAAATATCTTTAGTCTAACATGTCAAGCAATGACAAGATAATATTAAGTCACCTGATTTCTGTCATTTGCCGCTGGATGCACCCCCCCCCCAATTAAAGTGAAAAAATGAAAAAAAAAATGAATAAGTAGATTGCAGACCAGCTGCTTTAACTTATTCCCCAAGAGTCATTTGTCTTTTATAGAAATTAAGAGAAACAATACCTTGTGTTTGCATACATATTTACCATTAATTGCATTCTCTAAAGATCTGAGTTTTTAATTTGTAACATTTATCTTTGACCTGCAGCACATCCTTATGTATTTTTCTTGGAAAGTATTTGTCATTCACGGAACCACACATCTTTTTTTTTTTTTTTTTTCTGAAAATTTTTTCACTGTCCTTCATTTTGAAAGGACGATTTTGCTGGACATAGACTCCTAAATTGACGTGTTTGTTTATGGTTTCTATCAGTACATTATTGATGTCTGTCCATCGTCTTCTGCATCTTATCTGTTTCATTAAGAAGAGAGCTGTCATTAGTATTGTTTCTCTATAGCGGTCACCTGGGTTGCTCAGCCAGTTAAGCATCTGACTCTTGACTTTGGCTCAGGTCATGATCTCATGGTTCAGGAGACTGAGCTACCTGTTGCACTTTGTCAGGCTCTGTTTAGGGTTCTGTTTCTCCCTTTTTCTCTCTGTTTGACACTTCTTCACTCGTGCTCTCTCTCAAAATAAATAAACTTAAAAAATATTGTCTCCCTATAGGTTATATCTGGTGTTTCCCCCCCCAGGATCACATTAAAGATTTATCTTTGTTATTGTTTATCAGAAATTTCTCTTTGATGTAGTACTGAAGCATGGGTTCTCTCTCACTGTCTAGCTATTTCTTGATCTTGCTCTCACTCATGAAAATCTTATTTATCTTTTTTTTTTCCAGCTTGGGGATTGTTGATATTTTTCAGTCTGTAAGTTTTTTTATCATATTTGAAAAATATTGGCCATAATCCTCTATGTATTTTTCTTCATTCTCATTCTCTTTTCCATCTGTTTCCACAATAACATGTATTTCAGAACATATGGTATTTATCTCAGAGTCACTTAGGCTGTATTTATATTTTTCTCCAAAGTATTTATGTCTGCTTCACTTTAACTAATTTCTACTGACCTATGTTTCAGTTCACTTTTTCTTTGTAACTTTATAATATTCAATCTGCTGTTAATGTTTAGTGCTAATTACTGCTGTAAATATATTCTATGGAGTCTGATATGTAGTATTTTTATGGTCATTATGTTTCTGAAAATCTGATATAACTTCTTTAACTCAAGAGCGGTTTCATTGAAGAGTTTTTAATTTCCAGGTGGAAGGGCTTTTCTGCCTTTTCTTTTTATTAGTAATTTCCAGTTTATTTGTAAATGTTTTGTTATGGAAATGTTTTTCACTCTTTTCTTTGTTATGGAAGAATTTTTTATTTAAATACCAGTTAGTTAACATACAGTGCAGTATTAGTTTCAGTGTAGAATTTAGTGATTCATCATTTATAAACAATATCCAGTGCTCATTTCAAGTACCCTCCTTAATCCCCATCACCTATTTAACCCAGCCCCCTCCCTACTTCCCCTCTAGTAACCATCAGTTTGTTCTCTATAGTTAAGATTCTGTTTCTTGGTTTTTCTCTCCTTTTCCCACCCCCCTTCCCCAACATGTCCATTTGTTTTGTTTCTTAAATTCCACATATGGGTGAAATCATATGGCATTTGTCTTTCTCTGTTATGGAAATTCTTGATGTTTTATTTGTTGCCTAAAATACAATCAATTGTTGTAAGTGTGCCCTGGGCACTTGAGAAGAATGAGTGATCTCTATAATCAGCGTATAGAGTTGTGATGATATCAATAAGATTTATGATATATATTTTCTACCTTTTTTATTACCTTTTATTCTCCATCTGATCTGTCTTGGAGTTAGAGTGTTGTATTAAAATGTTCTATTGTTAATGTGGTTCTATGTCTACTTACACATCCTATAGATTTTTCTCACAAAAGTAGTGGGTTATTGGGTGTGTGAATATTCATAAATGTTATAGATTCATTTGGACTTGTGGCTTTTAGTATTGAAAAGTGTTCTTTGTCACATTTCTTGTTTTTGGACCGGTCTTCTGTTTTGTCTGAAATGAGCATTACTTGCTGCTCTGTGTTCCTGTTTTCATGTAATATTTTAGTTCTTCCTTTTATTTTTAGTCATTCCAAATTACTCAATGTGTTTTAAATATGTCTCTTACATACATCATATAGAGGATACTTGCTTTCTAAGACAAATTGAAAACAATTTCTTTTAATGGATGTGTAAGTGAATTTAATATGTTGATTTGATTCATATGTTTGATCTCAGGTCTGCTATATTTTATAATTATACGTATTTTAGTTTTTGCTCTGCTTTATTTTCTATGAGATATGCATTATTTCACATAAATATATGAAGATATGAGTACATATATGAATATCTATCTGTCTATAAACACTTAAATTTTTAGATTACCTCAGACCCCTGTTTTCTCATTTAACATTTTACTATCTGGTTCATCAGTTTTTATCAGTGTCTTTTGACACCCCTTTTTTCCAACATAATGAACTTTATTTTCTATGGTCTACTCCTCTTTTTTTTTTTTTTTTTTTTTTTACTTGAGAGAGAGCAAGGGAGAGGCAGAGGGAGGGAGAGAGAATGAGAATCTTAAACAGGCTCCATGGTCAGCATGGTGGAGCCCAATGCAGGGCTCTATCCCACGACCCTGGGATCATGACCTGAGCCGCAATCAAGAGTCAGACAACCAACTGAGCCACCCAGGCTCCCCTGTCCTTATTTTTTTAGTTATATTATTTCTAACTTTGTTACTACACATAACATTTGTGCATTAGTCTTCCTTTCTCTTTTCCACCCTTCTTTTAGTATTACATGCACATTTGATGGTATTTTAAAAAGCTCACCCTCAGTTCATTTGCTAAGGTCTTCTCAGCTGTTACTTTGGTGGATAAAGCTCTCCCTCTAGCAGATTACTCAAGAAATGCTTGTGGGTATGGATGTACCTCTTTCTGTCTTTCTCTTTTTACTTGTAGTCTATTTTTTTAGAGGAAGATGGATAGTCTTATAAACATGTTCATAGTTGGATTTCAAAGATTTCACACCAATGGTGGAGTTCAACAAGTCCTCCTGTCTTTTGTATTTCCTGTAAATTGAGAGTTGATAGAGAATCTTGGTCAGATTCATATTCTGTTTGAAATATTGGCCTCTGCTTTATGTTCACTGGCCAACCACTGGTGATGCTGTACTTGAACATGGACCTTCTGGAGTAGTTTTATGGCAATTTGTATTTAAAAAATATAATTATTCATTGAGTAATGCATGAATTAATAAATATGACATGTCTGTGATATTTTGAGTATTATTGAGTTATTTATTGTGCTCTAGGCTCTGTAATTTAGTATGAACTCGGGGACAGAGACATTAAATAGGTGACCTTAGGTGATGTGACTGATAGAAAAGAACTCAGAGTGTAAACCCAGATGGCTTTGTGCTTAAGACCAAATATTGAATCACAAGGCTCTACTGCTTTTCACATTTCACAGGCATTGATACGTTATTCATATCACACTTTGTAGGCTTCATATTCTATCAACTGTTTACCCAATTTACAGTATATAAAATATAGAACAATAGAGAAAATGTATGCATCAGATAAGAAGGATTTTTTTTTTATTTTCTAAAGCTAAGATATTAGCACCTGCCTCCTTCCAAAATGAGAGCCATGTCCCCCAACTTTACACCAAGTGCGTGAAGAAAATGCCACAATGTATACCTTCTGGAAGGGTACTAGGGTTAGTGGATGAGGGTGAGGATACAAGTTGGACTTTAGGTAGGGGATCAAAAATTTGAAGCCAAGTCTTAAGAGAAAAACATTTAATTTATACCTTTGTAGGTCAAGAAATTGCCTATCCTTGAATCAAGGTAGAAATACGGACGTTATGCAAGAATAAATAAGGAAAGGTTTCTTTGAGGTCTAGAAACTAGTAATATATAAATGAGAATGTAGGTTTCAATAATATGACTGGAGAATGAGGCAGGATCCATTTTCCTTTTACAAAGCTCTGTTGATTGAAAGACCTGGATATACATAAAGTCAGAGGAGAAAGTTACCCAGGGACTCTCACAGAGAAACTCATGAGAGATGGCAGACCCAAAAGCAGTTTGCATGCAACAGACATTTCTATGTTTGCACATGGTCAGTTCAGATCATTGTGAATCTACTACCCATTTAGTGGCTACAGAAGAGGTGATTTCTTTTGATACCTAGAAAAGTGGCATGTTATGAAAATTGGTTCATGTCAGTCTGATATTAATTTTATAAGATCAAATAAATGTTTTTAGAGATTTGTAATAAGTGACATTAATTCCTATGAGCACCCTACCCATTGATGAAGGCTGTCTTATTTAGTCTCTTTACAATGAAGTGATCCAGAGTCTTCTAGGATACAGGGTTGAGAGGTTCTACTTATTAGATCACAGGAGTTTAATGTTGGGCTTTGAGTTATATATTTAACACACCAAGTGAATGTATGAGAATTCTTTTTTTGTTTGTTTGTTTTAATTACAACCCCCAAAATGAAAACCAAAACCAAACATTCTTCCTGAATTCATCCAGTGTTTAAAAATATCCTGAAAGTGATTTGGGTTCCTATTTTGGATAAGTCATTTAAAAAGAAAAAAAAAAATGGCCAGGCAAGAGCATATCTGATCTCCAAAAAGGTTGAGTTTTCATCTTGGAAAGGAGGCAATTTTCTTTGATGCTTTTAGGTATTTCTTTTCTGAAACTAATATGCATATTAAAGTGAGAAGAGGAAAGGGAAATGTGTCCTTGTTCCTGATAAAATTTGAAGTAAATTGGTGGGCCTTCTAAAAATTTATTGTCCATATCTACCAAGAGTTCTGTTGAGTCACACTAAAAAAGTCAACAACCATAGAATAAAAGAACTGTATTCTGGGGTATTACTTGCTGCTTATTTTTTTTCTGTTTCTTGAAGAAGCCATGATAAGAAATTATTTCTAATCTTGCCTTGTGGAACAAATTATTATCTTTTCACAGCAAATAAGTGGAAATTGAACTGAGGATCCAGGGGATCTAACAAAATTCTCAGTCTAGTGGCATAGCAGAAGTGGTTTCAAATTTAATCTATACAGCTCTAAAAATACAAGATCTTGAGATTTTATGATCACATGACAAAAGAATAATAAATAATGACCTACTGAAAGGGATAAAGAATGGATAAAACATGAAAATACCAAAACAAATGTTAGTTAACTTAAACTATAATGCTGCTGTCTCTGGCATAGTCAAAAATGCAACAAAAATTTTAAAACCACTAAAAATGGAAAAACGTTTCAGAAATATTTTTTAGCAGTAAATTGTTTTTTTTTACTACCATTTCATTCCATTACTGTTCAATCATTCAACTTTGTGATTTGAATCTTATATACTGCTTATTCAACCAAGGTCTTGAAGTTCCTCAATTTTGAATTTCAGTTAAATTATACTTAATTATGATTGCATTTTGGCTGCTAAGAAGACAGCAGATACACACATGACACACAAACAGGTTCCAATTATGAAATTCATCTATTTCTTGGTTAGTGAGAGAGTTTTTATCTGTAGGTGCTGTTCTTGAAATTAAATCCAGTTTTAGGCCTTCCTCAGTGCTTCTGTTATAAGTGTTCATAAGTGTTCTCTCCTGTTTAAGTCTACAGTGTACAGCTCTATTATTGATATAAAAATGCTACACTTCATGGATATTGATCACAGTTTTTTTTAATTTTATATTTTTATTTTTGAGCTACTTTCAAATTTCATTCACCTTTTCTTGGTTAGATATTCTTAAAGCTTAACAGGCTTTTCTCCTTGTAGGTTTACACATGTGAAGTCTTGATGGGCTTCATGCCTAGAACATAGGAGCCTGCCAGTAAATACTGGCTTACGTTTTATCTGAAGTCTGTGATGAACGAAAAGCCTTGCAACCAATTTGGTGTTGGATTTCATCCTGTATATTTGTTTTTGTTAGATCAGGTCTTCTGGCTCTCCAAAGTGTCTAATTTTGTATCATTAAAGGAATTGTTTGATATAGTAATGTGTACCTACCATTAGGATGGTGGAAATAATCTAATTTACTCTTTTTGTATTAAAGTAAAAATGCAACTGCCACTTAACATGCATATCACATTCTGAAAATTGCTTTCTCTATCTATATACCATATTATCTCATTTCAGCTTCAAAGAATGCTATGAAGCAAGAAGGGTAGCTATTGTTAACCATTTTTTACCTCATTTTATTGTAAGAACATTGAAACTCAGAGATGTAAATTGATTTGTTCAAGGTCAGTCAGCCAAGAAGCAGCACAGATAAAACTCCAGCTCAAGAGTTTTAGCCTCTGGCCTGGTGCTCTTTTTTACTACAACATGCATCCTCCTGGATCACCAGCACTATGATCTTAAAAAAAAACCTGGTCTCTGTTACATCCACCATCTGCCCATCTTACTCTGGCTTATATTTCTACAATTGAGAAATATGAAGAATTAAAAAATATGATGATTGATAACAGCATAAGTTCATAGACTGGGATTTTGGCATTTCTGAATAAATCAAAGCTCTTTTTCAGGAGATTGGAAAATCATTTAAGGCAAAAAAAAAAAAAAAAAAGAAAAGAAAAGAAAAGAAACAAACAAACAAACAAACAAACCCAAACCTGTTTGCTTCAAGTTTCTCAGGAAAAAGAGAACAAATTAAACACACAGTGTCATAATGCAAATTACCCTTTGATAACAATCCACATGCTTTTTATGAACACTTACTCTTTGCCATGTAATTTGGAAGGTAGGCCTGGAAGTAACATTAGAGGTCAAATAAATTAATTAAAAATTATACATGGCGAAGCAATTTCTAAATTCTAATTAATACTAACTATGACTGTTTAAAATATATTAATGACGGCATTGCCTGGAAATAACTGCAGATAAACTAGAAAACTGTATGAGAGATTGAGAGACAGAGAGTTTGAGAGAGAGAGAGAGAGAGAGAGAGAGAGAAGAGGCTTAAATTAAGAAATCAAGGGAGAGTTATACTTGCAACTGGCACCACTCCAGAGGTGGAATGATCCTTTAAGATTGCTCATTCTAATGTTCTCAATGAAGAATGTACTCATATGAATGTACTCATAATGAAGCCAAAGACCACAGAAGGAAAGGACAACAAAGAGAAATTGAAGACATGCCATGGGCAGAAATAGGACTGGAATTCAAATCTTCTGATTTCTGTTCCTTTTCTTTTTCTATGCTGCCCCTAGATGCCATTCCTTCAGAGAATCCTCCAAAATCATTAGAGCAAATAATACTGCCAACCTATGGCATTCAATGGGTGAATTAATTGATTAATTAACTCAGAAATAATTTATTGTGGAAATGAATGAAGAGTACACAAATGAGAAGCAAAAGCTATTTATTCAGAGCTTACTATATCAAAGAAGTCAGTCACCATCTCACATTTTAGCAGAGACTCAAAATTAGAGGAAGGAGAAAGCTTTGTAGTGGAAAAAAAGGAAGATTTTAGGTATGGATGGAGATTATTAACACGGGGAAGCCAAAGGCAGGCTATTTAGAAGTAGGGCATTCTATGTGATTAGTTAGGAGTGTACATTTGCCTTTCTCCAGTTGGTTCTAAATCAGAAATGGGACAAATATTAGGAAAGCTATCAGTTATTAATCAAGTCCTGGACATTTGGGGCTGATTGATGTACTTATTGGTTATTGTTTGGCTTCATGAACTGGTTGCTTCAGATAGTAGTCTAATTTCCTAGCATTTATTACTGTAGATAGTAGGTTGGCATCCTGGGCTGATTCCTGCAGTTTATGCACAAAGTTCTGTTTTTTGTGTTGTGTTTTTATATTCAGTCTTTTAGTCCTTCCTTTTTATCTCTTACTTGGAAGAGTTTGACCACTATAGGGAGAGCTGGAGATATATCTTTACATCTTAGAGGTTACTCAGTCATCTTTATAGTCAACTGTATTAGAAGATCTTCTTGACCCTTTTTCTAGCTATCATAACATCATGATGATCATCTAATGAGAGAGTGACTATGTGGTAACATTTGAGACATTGGATAGAATTCCACAGACCAGTATTATGACTCTATGACAGAAAGAAGAGCAATGAATAGTCTCTGTAAGGTTCTTCAAATGCCATTCGCCCAACCCAGATCAAAAGAACAAATCTCATAGGCTGTGAGGATTAGCTTTGTAAAGCCAAGTAGCTTTTCCTTAAGCCTTTCTCATCTTGCCTGTCTAATTGATCCAAGTACAACAGAAGTATTAGCAAAGGTGCAGACACCACCTTGAATAGTCAACAAGAAACATAGAGGAATGTGATGGTTCATTACTACTTGTGCCTGTGAGTTGAGATTGATCTATATTCCATTCATGTCAGAATTGGTGTCATTAATATCTACTGCCAGAGTTAGTGATAGGTATTTTAAACTTTTTCTGTTTGTATGATTCTTCCCAATAAAAATACTGCTCTGATTGTTTGCATAAACAATATCAGTAATTCCTCTTGGTAGTGTCTGTGATTAACGAAGAGTAGCCTCATTTTGCAGCTCATGTATAAATTTGACTTTCCAGTGTTTGTGATTTATAGAATTAGAATTAAGATCTTTTCTATGAACAAGTCACAGAATATTGTTATTAAAATATATGACATGGGGCACCTAGGTGGCTCAGTCAGTTAAGTGTCTGACTCTTAATTTCAGTTCAGGTCATGATCTCACAGTTCATTGGATCATGCCCTGCATTGGACTTTGCACTGACAATGTGGAGTCTACTTAGAATTCTTTCTCTCTGCCTCTCCTCCACTGGTGCTCTGTTCTCCCTCTCTTTCTCTTTTTCTCTCTCTCAGAATAAATAAATAAATATTTAAAAAAAAAACACATATGACATGTTAGTCTGAGGTAAACATGACCAGACATCTGGCCACAAAATAAGTTATATCCAGTAGGGGTTGATGGAGAGCCAAAAAAAAAAAAAGAAAGAAAGAAAGAAAAAAAAAGTTGTTGACAACACAGGATAAGACCCTTGGTTAGCTGGGTTACATAGTTGGTTCCCTATCAGACTCTTACAGGCAGTATTTGGCCCATCCTGCTATGAAGGTTGTTAAATTCAAATTTAGAATTATCTAAAGTCTGATTAATAGATTGTAAAAATTGGTTCTTTTCCTAGGAGAGAGAGACAATTCTTTGTCATAAGTTGATTTACTTGAGATCAATCATCCATGTAGGTAAAAATGGAAATACCATCAACTATGACTCACTGTGATCTCATTTGATGAAACTGAAATTGTCCAGTTTTCTATCATATGGATCTGGTGAAAAATGTCATATCCAAAAGTTGGTAAGATTGAGAAATGTAGGTACTTTTGGAATAATTTAATGATGGTATTAGAATAAGTATGTTCTGACCTAATGGTTACTGTAAGAAGGGAATAAAAAATAAAAAGAGCAATTGTGGATGAACAACAACAAGGCATCTGTAGAGAATGAGAAGAATGATTGTAAGCAAACATATTTTAATTTTTAAAAATAATTTAATGTTTGAGAGAGAGAGAGAGAGAGAGAGAGAGAGAGAGCGCGCCTGAGCAGGGGAAGGGGCAGAGACAGAGGGAGACCCAGAATCTGAAGCAGGCTCCAGGCTCTGAGCTGTCAGCACAGAGCCCAACGTGGGGATCGAACCCATAAACTGTGAGATTCTGAGCCAAAGTCAGACACTTAACTGACTGAGACCCAGGCACCCCCATATTTTATTTTTTTTTTAAAAAAAGGAAATAAAGGGGCACTTGGGTGGCTCAGTGGTTAAGCATCCAACTCAGTTCAGGTCATGATCTCATGGTCCTTGGGTTTGAGCCCTGCATCAGACTCTGTGCTAACAACTCAGGGCCAGGAGCCTACTTTGGATTCTGTGTCTCCCTCTCTCTCAGCCCTTCCCCTGCTTGTGCGCTCTCTCTCTCTCTCTCTCCTCTCTCTCCTCTCTCTCCTCTTTCTCTCAAAATAAATAAACATTAAAAAAATTAAAAAGGGAAATAGGTAGGGATGTTGGTCTGACGTCATGGATGGAAGCCATCTACTGTTCATTATCATCTGCTTTTTCCAAAGGTCTTGGGTCCGCTGTATGCTTTTGGAGATCATATGTTTCTGGAGAATCTGAGAATCTTCAGTTTGGGGTTCCCTAGTGGGGTGGCTTTTTGATTGTGTGGAATTCTGAATTTTTTCTTAGTTGTGAAATATGAATGCAAGGATTGAGTCTCTGAAGTTTCTCTGCAGTGTTAGTTATTAACAATACCTGATCTTTATCCCTTCCAATGAATTTCAGAACAGTTTATTTTTTATCTGATGTCTTTTCCAATAGACAAAATCTTTTGATGGAAGATCATGAAGAGACTGTTATGAGGATATTTGGGAAGGTGGTCTTAACTTCTTAGTGATAGGAATGGATATAGAACATGAATCCCTTGCAATATTTTGCTATGTCTGCATAAAGTAAGTCAAGGTCTAAGATCAGAGGTGATATCCCAAGATACAGAGGCCTTCCTGTTACCAATTCATAGTGGAAGCAGGCCTTTCCCGTATTTACAAAGGAGTGGACTATATGGCCATAAGAGCTAGCCTGGAGTACCTTTGGCCAAAGGAGCTCAAGGGTTTCTGAAACTTTTGCTAATTTTAATTAAGATGCTATTGGTCTTTACATTATTTCCAGAAGATTATGAATGTAAGGCCAATGCAGTTTATGACTAAGGGGTAATGCCTTACAAAGTCCCTTTATAATGGTTCCCATAAAGTGTGAGCCTCAATACTTGATATAAAAATCGGGATGCCCCAGGTTGCAAACAAAAATTAAGCAGCTAAAAGTGATTGCAGGAACTGTAGCCCTTTCTCAAGGAAGTTGCCTCACCTCATCCTGAAAATATATATGTTAACTAAACCATATTCAAATCCAATGTGGAGTAGATGTTGGATAGATAAATGTTTTAGATAAATGTTGTTTTAAGAGGAAACTAATCTCCAATACAGGCCTTTCATGTATTAAAAAGAAGACAGTGATAATATATTGTGAATAGTAGAGAACTATTCCAATGACCACTATTTGTTGTGGCAAACTGGCAGCCGCTGATAATTATGAGAGTATCTTACTGGGGTTATGGGACAAGATCTAAGTTTACAATAAGTCATATCATAGTATATTATATATGATGTTGTATTTATAACTTGTATGCTTTCTTTTCTCCCCCTCTCCCTTCTCCCCCCCTCCCGCCCCTCCCGCCTGAATCCTGTTCATCCATCCCTTCTTAAGGACTAGATTCACCCTTGGGTTGAGATATAACATAAAGGCTAGTACCATAACATATTTTAATTCTGCAAGAGTACACAGTTCTGTTTGAAAGAAAACTTAAAGCACACTGAAATATTTCCTAGCTCCATAAAGAGTAGGTAAAATACCTCACCTGAGAGTGCTTCCCACTAGGTTCCTAGTGAAGGAATATCTTTACTAATCTTTGAGAAAGATGAGGAGTTAAAGTAAATACACCCATGATATGCCCAACATATTGTCCAGCAATTGTTTCTCCATAAAAAAATTGAAATTGATCAGACAGACTACAAAGAAAAATAAGTTGCAAACCAAACCAAATGAAAGAACCCATTATGAAACTAATCTGAAATAAGAGAAACCTCTCCCTGATTGTGTTGGTTATAGCTGTATGTACAAGTAGTCTAACATTTAGATATTTGAGAATATGATAATGTTTTTCCATCAGAATATTCCACATAAAAACAAAATTTAAAATTAATGTTAAAAATACATGGTCTTACTAGTTATTACAATAAGTTAGAATATTCCTCAATAACTGCATTTGTAGATCCATACGGAGCCATAAATCTCATCCATTCTTCAACAATGATTACAATTTGGTGCCATTGGATGCAAAGGGAAGTTGACCCAGTACTGAGGTGTACACTGTACCATATTTTCTTTTTTTAAATTTTTTAAATATTTTATTTATTTTTGAGAGAGAGAGAGAGCAAGAGAGAGTGCAAGCGGGGATAGGCAGAGAGAGGGAGACACAGAATTGGAAGCAGGCTTCAGGCTCTGAGCTGTCAGCACAGAGCCCAACACAGGGCTCAAACTCAGGGACCACAAGGTCATGACCTGAGCTAAAGTCCAAAGCTTAACGGATTGAGCCACCTAGGTGCCCCTGTACCACATTTTCATAAATAACAGCCAAAAACCATCTCTACTATGAAAGCTTTCTTAACTTCCCTCCTCTGTTACTAATGCTGAGTTTATGCTGCTTTTGTGAATGTTTATTTACTATGTTTATATTTATTTATTTATTTCATTATCTGCTAAAAATTCCATTGTCTATAGGTGAGTACAATTTTATGTATTTCTGAACCTAATATTGCTACTGTATTTGAGATATGTTAAGCAATCAGAATCCAATGAGGGGGTTTTCCTACCACAATTACAATCTTCAATTACAGTTTCATGTTATAGTTTCATACAGTGAAACACTTCCATTAGTTCATTTGATATTCAGAGCTGTTGCACGAGGTAGATCAAAGTTCATTTGTCCTGTTTAATATGTTAGAAGACAGAACCAAGAGTTAAGTTGCCTCAAGTTATCATTACAAATAAGTGGGTTTCTAAGCCAAGATAAATATGTGATTCCTAATACAGTGGGCTCTTTCTACCACTTTACTGTGCATAAAATGGGCAGCACAAAATTAAGACTGTTGTTTATCTTACTGTCTTAGACAGTAAATAATGCTGAACTATCAGTTCAGCATTGAGTCTACTAAGAGTAAATACTAACCTAAGTCTTTTTTCCTTATGAGTTTATGGTGTTTGTGATATTAGCACAGATGTTTGCCCCCTATAATTATATAATCCTTAATAATGCACTTGAATGTACTATCACCATGAACCATATGTACCTCTGAGGGAGGAGGCCATCTAATCTCCACATCATCTCATCTAACAAGTAGAGGTAGAAAACTAAGAATATGCCTTCCTGCAACAGGGCCCTCAGAGAGAAGAGTGTGCATTTGTCACCAAGCTAATTGAGGGTACCACATCTTAGGACCTGACATTTTTGTTTCATATTCTGCCATGGAATAAAAACTTAACATTTTTTTTCAGTGTATTTTTTTAGGATCCAAAATATGTTTTGTCATATATTTTCTCTGCTTAAAATTCTCTGGTCTTTTTCTTCCCAGCATATAGCATCCTCTTATTATCTTGTCCTAATTTTCCCACCTGGTTTCATACCTCAAATTTCTTCCACCCACAAGTTCCAATATTCATTGGGGATGGTCCATTTACTCTCCTTATGACTTTCCAATCCCACTCATCTCCAGTATATTCATTCATCTTTTCCTTTGTGTAGATGATCTATTTCATATGGAATTTCTCCTTTCCCAATTCTCTGGACAGTAAGCTGCTACAGTTTTGCTCAGTGGTCACTTGGGATACTTCACAATCCCCCCAGATAGCTAAAATTTCCTCTTAGTATTCCCTGAATCCTACCTCAGTAAGACTAAAACCTTGGGGGACAAATTTATGTCTTTTGCCTTTTTCTCTCAAGGAACTTAAATATGGCCTGAAATTAGAAAACATGAATATATATTTCTTCATTAATCAGTTCAATGCCCCAGTTCCCAATAGACAGCAATGGAGCCACTTAAAGTGAAAGGGCTGTCATGCATGGCTGACATACTGTGTGGCACAAAGTTTAGGACATGGGCTTTAGGGCCACATTCCCTAAGTTTAAATTCTGGCTCCACTGCAACCTGATGTGTTTTGAGCTAATTATCTCTTCATGCCTCAGTTTCCTCACTTATAAATTATATACTAGCAATACCAGTTGGTTAGGGTAATTGTAAAAATAAAATTAATACATCACAAAAGTTTAACATGTATTTGGTATTGTGGCCGATTTTTTTTAATGACTGAATGCATAAACAATATAAATGAGAATACTCTTCTATTTTTCTGGAATATATCTCACCCCTGTCAAATCATTCTGCTTGGGAAACCCCTCACTCATTCATCAAGGCTCAAATCAAATATGCTCTGGTATTTCAAGCATTATCTATTTTCTTTGATGTTCAGTGCTGTGGCTGCTAAGCATATTTGGCTATTTAAATTGAAATTAATCAGAATTAAACTTAAGTAACACTCTAGTTCTTCAGCCATGCTAGCCACATTTCAAGTAGCTCATAGCCACACGAAGATAGTGGCTATCATACTGTATAGGACTAATTATAGGACATTTCCATCATTACAGAAAGCTATATTCAACAGTGTTTTATCTAAGACAGACTAGAAAATTGATATATATATATATATATATATATATATATATATATATATATATATATATATATATTACACATATCTATGTAACTGATACACCTATATCTGTATTCTTTATAGTAGGTTTTGTATTCTTCATGGTAAGCAAAGTATCTTGTTAATTTTGTATAAAGTATCAGTTTTATCTCAATATCCAGTAGGGTTTATCATGCATACAGAAAACATCTCAAAATAATTGTGAAGTAACTAAATGAGTTGGTCAATGAATAATCAATATTTTAAACTAAAATAACAAGGTTTTCTTTGGATTCCTAATAATATATACATAAGCCAATGAATAAAAAAAACAAATGCATAATATGATAGGAGCAGTTGATACCATGACATGACATTGGAGTGTTACTTTATTGACATGTCCTGAAGAGTATATAAAAAGTTTTAAACTTTTTCTCAGGTATTATCTCAGTGGCATACTAAATACTGTATTGGATCTTAATGATTTACATACAGCTGAGTAGAACTCATCTCATAGAACAATCTCTTCCTATATGATTCGTTTCTTGCCACTATAATTCCTTTTAAAGCTTGCGACTGTATGTTCCATATTCATAGACCCTGAGAGAGTCTAAGGTAGTCTTAATGTTTGGATAGTGGCATCCTGATACTTGATCTACCCTGAAGTAGCTAATCAGTCAGTGAAATGCTGGCTCACAAGGGAGAACCAGAAAGGGATTAATTTTTGCAGACAGACCTAGTATGTATGGCAGGATACAATTATAGGGGGAAGTGTTAATGAACATTTGAGAGCCTTTATTAAGAATGTAACTTCCTGGGGCGCCTGGGTGGCGCAGTCGGTTAAGCGTCCGACTTCAGCCAGGTCACGATCTCGCGGTCCGTGAGTTCGAGCCCCGCATCAGGCTCTGGGCTGATGGCTCGGAGCCTGGAGCCTGTTTCCGATTCTGTGTCTCCCTCTCTCTCTGCCCCTCCCCCGTTCATGCTCTGTCTCTCTCTGTCCCAAAAATAAATAAAAAACGTTGAAAAAAAAAAATTTAAAAAAAAAAATAAAAAAAAAAAAAGAATGTAACTTCCTTCTCTGCATAGAAACAAAGGCATTCTACCTAAGCCAGTCATTTGATAGCCTCTCACAGCCTATGTCTCCAAAGACCCAAGCTATTTGCAGGACAGTATTTCCCCCCTTTTAAAAAAATGGCTCAATTTCAAAGAGATAAAAGCAGTAATTCACTTAGCAAGTTATAAGTACACATCAACTACTAATAATTATTTAAGGAGGAATTATCTTGGAAAAAGTAAACACAGTTGAAAAATATGATATCTTTGAACATCACTTAGAATAGAAGCACATTGAAAAGGATGGGTCTGCTAAACACATCTCTTCAGTGTATGGTTACATATGTTCAGATAATATGCTATACTCCGGTTTCCAAAATCTAAATTTCTAAAACAGAACACCTTAGTGTGTGTGTGTGTGTGTGTGTGTGTGTGTGGTAGGTTGCAAACATCATTTGTAATTGTGGATGTATAGAAATTACATTCAAGTGTAACTGGTAAACCCAAAAGCATATTTGTATTTCATGCACTGAGGTATGTTCAAATCATACTCTAAATGGTACTAATATTAATCTTTTTCAATTTCATTAACCTCTCTATCTCCTCTTTGTTGAAAATATATCTATCGAAATCCTTCACCAGGAATTGGGGCGGGGGGGTGCGGGTGCAGTCAGGGAGTGCTGTTAAAAATTTTATGTTCCAGGAGCTCCTGGGTGGCTCGGTCAGTTGAGCGTCCAACACTCGATTCTGGCTTAGGTGTTGATCCCAAGGTCGTGAGATCCGGTCCCACCTAGGGCTCCATGCTGAGTGTGCAGCCTGCTTGAGATTCTCTCTCTCTCTCTCTCTCTCTCTCCCTCTCCCTCTCCCTCTCTCCCTCTCTCCCTCTCTCCCTCTCCCTCCCTCCCTCCCTCCCTCCCTCTGCCCCTCTCCCTGACTCATGTACTCTTTCTCTAACTCAAATAAAATAAATAAATAAAATAAATTATGTTCTAATTATAATCCCTTCAAAGAATATTGAACGAATAGAATTCTGTTTTAGAGTAATTTAGATATTATTTAATCATTTATTTTAGAGGTCGAAAATCATCAATGCAGCATTTATCAGACTCAGACTTGAGAATCAGAATAAATTGGAAAATCTCTGTTTACAAAATAAATAGGTGCATTTGCTGTGGATCAAAGCTTCTTTCTTTTGAGCATACAGATGGTGTATCAGTATAAGCCAATTAGCAAGTGGGAAGTGATTCATATTGAACTCCCTCCTTTTATCATATGATGGTCTGAAATGAATCTTTCCTTTAACTCATCCATGTATAAATGCCCCTTTTCCATAGACCAACATTATTCAAGTACCTTAAGCTGTAATATGGACTGTTTTGGTATCTACCAGGCAGCCTTTTTTTTTTTTTTTTCTGGTAGCCTTAGTTCCTATCTTTTTATGTCAAATAATAGTAACATGTATGTATCTGGCAAACAATCATATTGGGGCCTGTTCTTTGATTTTACTTTGTATTGACATGATTCAATGCATCTCAGTGCATTAATTTATTATTCATATTTCCCTGAGAATACAATTAATACCAACAGGTAAAAGCAAGGCAATGACTCATGCAGATTTTAAGAGGCTCCAAATATAAAATAAAATGAATAAATCTCCAGATTAGAGAAGTAAGATAATAAGAAATATTTTAGGGCAAAGAAAAAGAGCTTGTGAAAGAGTGTACTAGTTAAACTATATAACTTTTAATTATCATAATCTACCTACACTTTCTAGAACTTAGTTTTGTTCTGAAGTCACTTCTGATTAATGGAGTGTTAACCTAGAAATCTTATTTTTGTCTGGTTTCTGGTTACCTTAGAGATTATTTTTCTCTTTTGCCATTACCATAGAGACTGAGATAGGCAGCAGCTGTTCTAACAACATGCCATGTGAGGTAGCATTTCATATGCTTGGGTTCTAGGGAACAGGGGACTAGATGAAGCTCTTCTCTTTCATTCCTTATCCCATTTTCAAACTTGACAAAACCCAAACCAGACTCTAGGGACACAGGGAGACAAATACCTTTGGACTGGTCTCTTTCCAAATTTTTGGGAAGGTCTGTTGGGAGGGAAGCTAAACATAATTTGACTTTGGGATCTGTTAGTTCCTACTCCTTAAGCACCACAGGCTTTACCAATTATGAAGGGGAAAACCCCTACACAAAACATATACTTAGGCAAAATATAAATGGATGAAACCTTTTTTTCCCTCCCTATACTTCAACTGTCCCTTATAAATTTGTATCTATTACTGTTTTTGAGACTCTAATTGGTATATTTGCATATTGACAGTTTAACTCAGTATTACAGTTTCCTTGTAACAGAAGGTTACTTGTTCTATTTTCATTGATCTAATTAGAAAATTTACATATTGACAAACCTTAGAAGACTCCACCTGGGACATTTCCTTTGCATTTATTTGAATATCATTCTAAGCCTCCAGGCTTGTCCTTTTGATGGGATTTTGGGATGATGGTGGGGTGGTCTGGAGCCCACTGCCAAGAAAGAATTCTTGAAGATGTCTTTGGTGTAAAAAGGTGATTTTATTAAAGCACCGGGACAGTCTTGTTGGCAGAAATTGCTGCACTAGGGTTTTTATAGGAAACTCATTATATACCCTCAGGTTGGGAAGGGGTTAGGGATAAATTCTGTAAGGTATTTTGGAAGCAAGTTTTCCAGGACCACGAGGGGCTAGGTATTATGTTAGGAAAATAAGCCATTTATGACTGTTTAGTAAAACCTCAGTCATAGGACCCTTTAGATGTATATCAGAGGGCCATAAGCTTGGAGTATGATTGCCAGCATATATCTTGGGGGAGCTCAGATAAAGGAAGTTTCCAAAGAAATGTTTATATGTTAAAGTAGACTTACAGGATCCTGGAGGGTCTGGATAATGTTAAGCCAAGATTCCCTCTTGCCCCTAGCAAAGTGTGTTCAAGGAGGCAGCTGAGCTCCTAGAGAAAGGTTACCCTGCCTATTTCAAGGACTTGTCAATGGGCTGTAGGCAGTAAGGGAATTTAATTTTTCATTTTCTTTAGTTTCCCACATCACCATGGCAAGCACTTAAACCCCCTTACCTCTTGATGAGGGTGAGTCTATAGGTTTCTGGAGATTAGGCTATACATAAGATTGCCTTTTTCTTGCAGTTTACTAAATTATCCGTAAACTGAAGGAGACTCCTCTCCTGCATGACTATGATCTCTGTCAGTCAACCATTTGCTTCCTTTCCTTTCCCCTTGTTCTTGGTAGCCAGGTGTGTCTGAGGAATATCACATATATCCCACCTGGGAGGGGGTGCTGTTAGCCTGTACTTTGCCCTCAGCTTGACTCACATTCCCTCCTTCCTTTTGCATATGAGCTAGTTTTGGAGTAGTTAGCAGTCCCTGGCACTCTCTGGAGGTGTTTCAAGTCCTCTGTTTCCAGGGATTCGGTACTTGATTTATCTTTCTTTGTGAGTAGTCTGTCATGTATAATATAGTGCTGATGTTTGGTTTGTTTAATGAACTGGTGCACAATTGATGCTGCTTTCACAAACCACTTAAACAAAGAAAATGATACCCTCTGTGTGCGGGAGGCCCATTTGAAACAATATGTTTTTAGGGCGCAGTTTTATGGAAAATTGCATGAAACATAAGAATACTAAGTAAAAACGAGTAAGATATTTTCATTAAATTTTCACCTTTAAGTTTTATCCTTAAAGTTCCAGCTGTACAAAATCTAGAAAGCAACTTACATTTATATTAGTATTTCTTTTCTATGAGCCAAAATATAGGCAGGACAGAAGCTTACAAGATGTTTTCTTTAAAAAACAGATAGGGGCGCCTGGGTGGCTCAGTTGGTTAAGCGTCCGACTTTGGCTCAGGTCATGATCTCGTGGTTTGTGAGTTTGAGCCCCACGTTGGGCTCTGTGCTGACAGCTCGGAGTCTGCCTTGGATTCTGTCTCCCTCTCCCTCTGCCCCTCCCCTGCTCACACTCTGACTCTTTCTGTCTTTCAATAATAAATAAATGTTAAAAACAAAACAGATAAAATATTTTGTTATGTGTTAGTGCTCCTGAGCTAAGAAAGTTTGACAATCTTGTATATGAAGAATTTTCTTTATAATGGGGTTTTGGAGTGATGGGGATTCAGAGCTGATGGCCAAGAGAGAATTCATGAGAAGTCTTTGGTGCAAAAAAAGGTAGTTTTGTTATTAGTATTATTATTATTAGATTGGTAATCTGAATTTTATTTTTTTTATTTTTTTAATACGAAATTTATTGTCAAATTGGCTTCCATACAACACCCAATGCTCATCCCAACAGGTACCCACCTCAATGCCCATCACCCACTCTCCCCTCCCTCCCACCGCCCATCAACCCTCAGTTTGTTCTCAGTTTCTAAGAGTCTCTTTGGCTCCCTCCCTCCCTAACCTTTCTTTTTTTTTCCTTCCCCTCCCCATTGGGTTTCTGGTAAGTTTCTCAGGATCCACATAAGAGTGAAAACATATGGTATCTGTCTTTCTCTGTATGACTTATTTCTCTTAGTATAACACTCTCCAGTTCCATCCACGTTGCTACAAAAGGCCATATTTCATTCTTTCTCATTGCCGTAGAGTATTCCATTTTGTATATAAACTAAAATTTCTTTATCCATTCATCAGTTGATGGACATTTAGGCTCTTCCTATAATTTAGCTATTGTTGAAAGTGCTGCTATAAACATTGGGGTACAAGTGCCCCTATGCATCAGTACTCCTGTATCCCTTGGGTAAATTCCTAGCAGTGCTATTGCTAGCTCATAGGGTAGATCTATTTTTAATTTTTTGAGGAACCTCCACACTGTTTTCCAGAGTGGCTGCACCAGTTTGCATTCCCACCAACAGTGCAAGAGGGTTCCCGTTTCTCCACATCCTCTCCAGCATCTACAGTCTCCTGATTTGTTCATTTTAGTCACTCTGACTGGCGTGAGGTGATATCTAGTGTGGTTTTGATTTGTATTTCCCTGATGAGGAGTGACGTTGAACATCTTTTCACATGCCTGTTGGCCATCTGAGTGTCTTCTTTAGAAAAGTGTCCATTCATGTTTTCTGCCCATTTCTTCACTGGATTTTTTTTTTTTTCAGGTGTGGAGTTTGGTGAGTTCTTTATAGATTTTGGATAGTAGCCCTTTGTCTGATGTGTCATTTGCAAATATCTTTTCCCATTCCATTGGTTGCCTTTTAGTTTTGTTGATTGTTTCCTTTACAGTGCAGAAGCTTTTTATCTTCATGAAGTCCCAATAGTTCATTTTTGCTTTTAATTCCCTTGCCTTTGGAGATGTGTCAAGTAAAAGATTGCTGTGGCTGAGGTCAGAGAAGTTTTTTCCTGCTTTTTCCTCTAGGGTTTTGATGGTTTCCTGTCTCATATTCAGGTCCTTTTTCCATTTTGAGTTTATTTTTGTGAATGGTGTAAGAAAGTGGTCTAGTTTAATTCTTCTGCATGTTGCTGTCCAGTTCTCTTAACCATTTGTTAAAGAGACTGTCTTTTTTCCATTGGGTATTCTTTCCTGCTCTCAAAGATTAATTGGCCATACTTTTATGGGTCCAGTTCTGGAGTCTCTATTCTATTCCATTGGTCTGTGTGTCTGCTTTTGTGCCAATACCATGCTGTCTTGATGATTACAGCTTTGTAGTAGAGGCTAAAGTCTGGGATTGTGATGCCTTCTGCTTTGGTCTTCTTCTTCAATGTTACTTTGGCTATTTGGGGCATTTGACAAAATTCAGCATCCTTTCTTAATAAAAAACTTTGAGAAAGTTGGGACAGAAGGAACATACTTAAACATCATAAAAGCCATTTATGAAAAGCACACAGCTAATATCATCCTCAATGGAGAAAAACTGAGAGCTTTCCCCCTGAGATCAGGAACACGACAGGGATGTTCACTCTCACCGCTATTGTATAACATAGTGTTGGAAGTTCTAGCATCAGCAATCAGACAACAAAAGGAAATCAAAGGCATCAAAATTAGCAAAGATGAAGTCAAGCTTTCACTTTTTGCAGATGACATGATGATATACATGGAAAACCCAATAGAGTTCACCAAAAGTCTACTAGAACTGATACATGAATTCATCAAAGTCGCAAGATACAAAATTAATGTACAGAAATCAGTTGCATTCTTATACACTAATAATGAAGCAACAATACTACCCAAAGCAATCTACACATTCAATTCAATCCCAATCAAAATTGCACCAGCATTGTTCTCGAAGCTAGAACAAGCAATCCTAAAATTTGTATGGAACCACAAAAGACTCCGAATAGCCAAAGGTAGTTTTATTAAAGCAGGTTGGCATGACCCATGGGCAGAAAGAGCTGCATTGGGGTTGTGAAGAGTGATGGGTTAGATACTATTTTTGTTGGGGGAGGTAAAGGTACAATGAAGGCCTCCAGAAGGACTTTCATATGCTAAAGTGGACTCCCAAGATACCAGAGGCCTAGCTGTTGTGAAGGAAGGTTGTTCCCCCCCCCCCCCCCCCCCCCGCTAGCAAAACGTTAACATTCAGACAGTAAGGAGTTCCTGGAGAACCGTTACACTCTGTTTGCCTTAAGTATTTGTCAATGAGCTGCAGGTTATGAGGAAATTTAACTTTACTTGCCATTTCCTTTTTGCCTTTGTTACCTATGGAATGTTGGGACTCCAGGAAACTGAGTCTATAGTTTTCTGGAGATTAGGCTGTTGATAAGATCTCTTTTTCTTGTAATTTACTGATATTTGTAAACTGATGGAGACTCATGTCCTGCATGACTGTGATCTGTATCAATTAATCATTTGTTTTCTTTCCTTTCCTTTGTTCTTGGGCAGCCAGGAGTATCCAAGGAATATCACACATATCCCACCTGAGGGGGAGGGAGTGTGTCTGCAGGGCATCAGCTTGCCTTATTATTATATAACAAACAGAATAAGTTACCAGATGTATATTTGAAGTTTCAAAAGAGCTAGATGAATAACCAACAGAAAGAAAACAGGAAGAAAGAAAGGAAGAAAGAAAAACAAAGGAAGGAAAGATAGAAAGAAAAAAAAAGCAATAATAAGGAATTCCTTCTTAGATCATGGCCATGATTTTACAAGTATGTAAATCAGTCTCCAACATGGGATGAAATTATCAATCTCCATTGACTAGGAAGGAGTCCACCACTTCCTCCTTCTATCAAATTGATTGATCAAGTTAAGGATATTTTAATAGGCCATGATCACAGTAGCTTGGCCTTTTTGCAAGTACAGCAAAGGAATTAAAGGGAGACCATAGTGGATAATGTATTTAGACCTGCTGCCTTTCATGTGGACCACCCAGGTAGTGAGAAGGAGGTTCTAATTTACCTCACAGAAAGGGCTGCTTTCCATACTTGCCCTTGTTCTCTTATTTGCTAGAGGTTTTTGTTTTTTGCCTTTTCTCTCTCATCTTTACTAAATATATCTGGGAGGGATCTCTTCTCATTTAGGAGGAATTCTTTTTTTGTTTTTTTGTTTGTCTGTTTGTTTGTTTTTTCCTTTTCTCCTTCTCTGTCAGTCTTGAAGAACCACAGCAAGAGGGAAACACAGAAAAAGAAGACCTAAGGTCTTCCCTTTTGCCAGTCCCACACATTTTGGAAAGCTTACTTGGTTTAGAATTTGAAAGCCCTACTTAGTTTAGGATTTCAGTTTGATTCAACTAGTAATTGAACATGTATTAATGCCAAACATTTCATCTAGAATATAACAGAATTATTAGTGGAAGCTAGAAAACTGGATTGGATTTTTTCTACATCTTGCTTATCCGAATCCCTTATTTCAATATCTTTGCAACTCCATAAATCAGAATGTTCCACTGAACTTTCAGGCCCACATTATTAAATTTAGAGAAATAGTTTACCTAATAGTTAACAATTTCAATATAAGCCTTTGTTCTTCCATGATGGACAACATTAGAAAATCATTTCTATAAAGAGGTAACTCAATTATTTGTTAATTTATCTCACACCTGTCTCCTATTTTAATATCATTTTAGTGTTTCAGAGATCAGATCCAAGAGGTGTTCCATATTTTGCCCAAAGACAAAATAATACTTCAGCATGTAAATGGCATATTGGTCATCTGCAATATATGCTTATTTAGGAAGATATAGTTAACGTGATCTCATTTTGACTAGAGACATATAAACATGGCCTGATATCATGTTTGTAAAATTTTAAATTTTTTGCTAGCTCATATCTTTGTGTATGCCTTTTCAATAATATTTTGAAGCTATTTTTCAAACCATGCTGTGGTTGATAACTTTCTTGTTGAATAGCAGTTCATTTAGGAGGTGATTTTTTTTTCTTATTTCAAGCATTCTGCTACCTTTTATGGATGGAGCCACTCCCAAAGCTTTAAATGTAACTGAATCATAAAGTGAAAAAGCAAACGCCACCACTCAATATGCAGGGTTTTGTTTGTTTTTTAGTTTGTTTCAAGGGGTTGATATTTAATTTTTGTAATGTTTATATATATATATATATATTTTTTTTTTTTTTGAGAGAGAGAGAGAGAAAGAGAGAGAGAGAGACAGAGCATAGGGGAGGAGCAGAGCAGAAGAGGAAGACACAGAATCTGAATCCGGCTCCAGGTTCCTAGCTGTCAGCACAGAGCCCTACATGGGGGCTCAAACTCACATACTGTGAGATTATGACCTGGGCCAAAGTCAGATGCTTAACTGACTGAGCCAACCAGGTGCCCCAAGGAATTTTTGTATGTTAAAGTAGACTTGTAGGATCCTGGGGTGTCAGGATAATGTTAAACCAAGAATCCCTTTTGCCCCTAGCAAAATGTCATCATCCAGGCAACTGAGCTCCTAGAGGGAGGTCACTCTGCCTGTTTCAAAGACTTGTCAAGGGGCTGTAGGCAGTAAGGGAATTTAATTTTTAATTTGCCTTTGTTTTCCACATCACCATGACAAGCACTTAAACCCCTTTCCTTTGTTCTTGGGTAGTCAGGAGTATCAGAGAAATACCATACATATCCCATTGGCGTTGGGGTGGTAGGGATGGAGTGTGCTGTTAGCCTGTACTTTTGCCCTCAGCTTGCCCCACTCTCCCTCATCATTAATTATATATATGTACATGTAAGAAAGAATAAATAATCTAGATAATTTATTTTACCTAAAATAAGATACTTCAAAAGTATTGGTGTCACCTAACCACCTCTGCAGGTTCATTCCACTGATGCATTTCAGAGCAAGGGATTTTCACCATTACTCTAATTCTCCTTTACAAATCATTTATCACTTATGCAAAAGCAGTTAAAGTACTCAGGTAGCTGAGAAAATGAAGAGTAATCCTAGCTCAATTCCAGAAATCCCTTCTCTTATCTTCCTTCTATTTGATGAAACCTTTAAGAAGAATTTATTGAATCTCAGTGCATGCAAACTGTCTTTTTTCTTTCAGCTAAGCAACACATAATGCCACAGAAGCATGGACCCAAAAAAGTATTTCTGAGTGGATATATGAATCAGACTCTTTCATGAAGTTGAAAGGATCTAGGTTCTAAATTATGAATGCTGGCTTTGTTGAAAGAAAAAGTAATATGTTTAGGCAGATGATAAAAATACAAAAGCATACTCCACAGGGATTTATTAGAACTATTTAGTTTCTAAACTTGACATCTTTGTGAATGTGGATGATATGTTCTCTTCCTCTCAACAAAAGTCCTCTTTCCATGTACTGACATCAAGCTGAATGACTGACTATTCTCTGGCAATTTAGACGCCACCTATTGAGAGCTGGAGAAATGTATTACTTTGGATAAGTGACATCCTACTTTGCAGGATTCTGAAAATCATCCTTTACCCTCTCCTATCAAAACCAACAAAAACTCCCCACCAGTACCATTGCCACAGCTAACACCATCACAGCACCGTAAACATGGCAACAGGCTATTCTCAGACTATATGCTAAGCTAGTGACTTTGAGCATAAGAGCGACTAATTTATTTCAATCAATATGCACTAAATTGGATCCACATATATAATATATAGGAAATTCCTCTCCATTTCCAATACCTTGCTAAGATTTTCCATACCTAGGGTATACTATTCTACCAAGAAACTGGATAGTGAAAAATTAGAAAAACAATCTATAGGATTATGATGGCTTCACTTGAAGGAAAAGAAGTATGACTCAGGAGAAAATTGAAAATACTTTGGTTTGCAATGTGTAGTATTGAGTAAAAAAGAAGAGATCCACTTGTGTGAGAATTGAAACTTAGATTCCTTCCTGTCCCTATGTTTAAGAATTCTGTGACTGGGTATATTTTCTGTTCCTATGTTAAATAATATAGAGAAACAGCAAAAAGAACTTAGATACTTCATCCAAGGAATACTTGCTAATGGAAGATAAGACTGGGAACCAAATAAATTGACTAATTATCAATAATAATAGCTGTTCTTCAAGGCTTTCCATAAGACACTCCCCTCACTGTGCCCCAAAACTCTAAATTCGTATGTAATAAAATTTGCCCGATCTCAACCAATTCCCCACCACACAAGACCTACCTTAAACCCATCTGACTCAGTGCCTAAAAATACTATGAACTTCCCTGACTTCCTTCTTCTGAGATCTGTTCAGGTTATGTAAATGCCTAATAAACTTATATTTGCTTGACCAAATGGGCTTTTCTGGTAATCTTTTGGTGAATTGATACTTGATAAATCTAATCCTAATTGAGAACCATATCCTCAGTCATATCATTCATTCATGAAGGTCTTTGAACCAGAGATCTACCACAAACTTCCCTTCTATTAAAAATTGCAGATTTTATGGGTCTGCAGTGGTAGAAGGTTGACTTATCTTAGGGGTCTAAACAGGAAAAGCAAAACTTCAACAAACTATTACCCTACAGTCTTAGATTTATCTTGGTCTAGGTCCATGCTCAAATTGGGCCAGACTCCTCTGACTTAAATACTTTTGTACTTTTTGTACTAATTTTGTACTAAAATTATGATTCATATGCTTACATTATTGTCATAATAGAAGAATAATTTAGTATTAGTCATTTGGGGAAATTTTGATATGCACATAATTATTCATTTATGAAGATCATTATAATGAAAAAGGAGTAACATTAAAAAGAAACTTCAAATATCTAACCGTCTATATTTATTGGAATAAAGATTCTTCCAAAATGATTTAGATTCAAAATTTATTCTTCAATAAATCCCTTACACAAAGCATATAAGTAATTTTATTTTTATTTTTATTTTATTATGATTTTTTAAGTTTATTTATTTTTCGGAGACATAGAGACAAAGTGCAAGTGGAGGAGAGGCAGAGAAAGAGGAAGACAGAGAATCTGAGGCAGGTTCCAGGCTCTGAGTTGTCAGCATAGAGCCTGATGTGGGGCTTGAACCCACAAAGTGTGAGATCATGACCTGAGCCAAATTGGAAGCTCAACCAACTGAGCCTCCCAAGCGCCCCTATTTATTTATTTTTAAATGTTTACTTATTTTAAGAGAGAGACAGACAGACAGACCAGGGGAGGGACAGAGAGAGAGGGAGAAAGAGAGAATTCCAATCAGGCTCTGCACTACAACCATGAGATCATGACCTGAGTTGAAATCAAGAGTCAGAAGCTCGGGGTGCCTGGGTGGCTCAGTCGGTTAAGCATCCAACTTCAGCTCAGGTCACGATCTCGCGGTCAGTGAGTTCGAGCCCCGTGTCAGGCTCTGGGCTGATGGCTCAGAGCCTGGAGCCTGCTTCCGGTTCTGTGTCTCCCTCTCTCTCTGCCCCTCCCCCGTCCATGCTGTGTCTCTCTCTGTCCCAAAAATAAATAAATGTTAAAAAAAAAAAAAAAAAGAGTCAGAAGCTCAACTGACTGGGCCACCCTGGTGCCCCACAAAGAAACCATTTTAGAATCTAAACCTGTTTCTCTTTTAGATTCTCTAAAACCACAATTTCAGTTTCATTGACTTTATTTCATGATTCCTCTGCTCCTGTCCTGTTTCCTCCATTGCCTTCTTTTAGCCTTCTTTTCTTCCCTTCTGGCTAGTAAGAAACCCCAGTTCTCTACTGCCTCTTAGTGAATAACCCTGTTCTGAAGGGAATAAGGTATTTGAGGTTGATTTTTAACCATAGTTTTGATATAAATTGAGAGCCATTGTTAAAAATGTTCTAGTGGCTACACAATTTAGACAGAAATTTACAAAGAAGTTTACAATATCTCTAGCAGCACATAATCTAGTAGTCCTAATCAGTGTTATTTGTTTCACATGTTGGAAGGACAGTCATTGGAAATGATTTGATGAAAAAACAAACAAACATAAAATACTTAAGAAATCATGAAGGTGTAGAAACCAAAAGAGCTTCAAAAAATGATAGATGTTAGACCAAGAAATTTAGAGTCTTTCTTTTTTTTTAAATTTTTTAATGTTTATTTATTTTTGAGAGATAGAGAAAACCAGAATGTAAGCAGGGGAGGGGCAGAGAAAGAGGGAGACACAGAATCCAAAGTAGGCTCCAGGCTCTGAGCTGTCATTGCAGAGCCTGACATGGGACTCGGACCCAGGAACCATGAGATGATGACCTGGGCTGAAGTCGGATGTTTAATCAACTCAGCCACCCAGGTGCCCCAGAGCCTATTTCTAAAGTATTTGTAATTTATTATGAAAATGATTAGAATATAATCCAGTAGTGAGAAAAAAGAAAGTCTGGATTAATTGAAAAAAAATCATTGATAGACTCCTTAATGCCTTAAGATAGCCTTCAGGAGTGGCAGCTATGATTATAGTTATGTCCCTCACATTTTGTGATTATCTCTAAGCTATAAATAAGTGAATTAATATGCAAAATGAAAAGAAAAATATGAGACATATCTCCATTATCGCGTCACTCATTTGAACATTTCAAAGAGCAATAGAACAAAAATCAACTAAGTCTCAGCATAAACTGATAACCTTAAAGCTGAAAACAGCTAGATATTCTATTATTCAATTATTCTGAGTTCAATTATTAACTCCAGGAAGGGAACATTTTCATAAAGGAACATGTAAAATTATCAGTGGGTTAATTTCCTGGTACTGCCTTTATGAATTACCACAAACTGGGTAGCTTAAAGCAATACACATTTTTCTTTCTTTTTTTTTCCCTCACAATTCTGGAGACTACGAGAATTGACTGACACAAGTCAGTGTCAGCAAGGTTAGTTCCTTCTGGGAACATGGTGAGAGATTTTTTTCTATGCCTCTCGCTCAGATTCTCGTATTTTCTGGCAATCCTTGGAGTTCCTTGGCTCGTGGCCATGTCTGTCTCCATCTCCACAAGATCTCTTCCTCTGTATGTCTTCTACATCTGCTTTCTATTATATTTTCAGAATCTTATTTTTTATTTGTTTATTTTTTAACGTTTACTCATTGTTGAGAGACAAAGTGTGAGCAGGGGAAGGGCAGAGGGGAGGGAAACACAGAATCTGAAGCAGACTCCAGGCTCTGAGCTGTCAGCACAGAGGTGGATGTGGGGCTCAAACTCATGAACTATTAGATCATGACCTGAGCTGAAGTCGGACGCTTAACTGACTGAGCCACCTAGGTGGCCCTGCAGTATCCTATTTTTATATGAGGTCACATTTTAGGCTCTGGAGACACATGAAATTTTGATAGATATTATTCAACCCACTATAAGCTGAAAGAACATTATAAACACAATCGTTCAGCATGTATGTGGTAAGCTCTTTGACATAGTCTTAGCAATATATATATATATATATATATATATATATATATATATATATATATATATATATATATATATATATCAGTCTCCTCAGGCAAGGGCAACAAAGCCAAAATAAACAAGTGGAATTGCATCAAATAAAAAAAAAATGCACCATGTAAGAAGCTATCAAAAACAGGAATAGGCAACCTACTGAATAGGAGAGGCATATATTCAATAAAATGTTAATATTCCAAATATATAAAGCAGTTACACAACTTAGTATCAAAAAACCAACCCACTTAAAAATGGGTAAAGAACTTGAATAGAACTTTTTCCAAAGAAGATATACAATGGCCAACAGGCACAAGAAAAGATGCTCAACATTGTTAACCATTAGGGAAATACAACTCTAAACCACAATGAAATCTTACCTCATACCTGTTAGAATGGCTGTTATCAAAAAGACAGGAAATAGCAACTGTTCGCCAGGATGTGGAGAAAGGGAAATCCTCATACACTGTTGGTTGAAATGTAACTTGGTATAGTCACTATGGAAAACAGTAGGTAGTTCCTCAAAAAGCTAACATAGAACTACCATATGATCCATTAACTCCATTTCTGGGCTTTTATCTGAGGAAAACAAAATCACCAATTTGAGGAGATAGATGAACAATTATTTACAATAGCCAAAATATGGAAGCAATCTAAGTGTTCATCAATAGATGAATGGATAGAGAAAGGTGGTATATATGTGCAATGAAATATTACTCAACCATAAGAAATAATGAAATTTTGCCACTTACAACAACATGGGTAGACTTAAAGGATATAATGCTAAGTAAATTAAGTCAGGCAGAGAAAGGCAGATAACTATGTTTTCAGTTCTATGTGGAATCTAAAAAATAAAACAACAAAACAAGTAAAACAATATAGAAACAGACTCATAGATACCACAAATTGTTAGCTACCAGAAAGGGTAGGTAGGGTTGTAAGATGGGCAAAATAGGTGAAGAAGATTAGTAGGTACAGACTTCCAGTTATAAAATAAATAAGCCACAGGGACATAATATATAGAATAGGGGATAAAATCACTAATATTGTAATAACTTTGTATGGTGACAGATGGTAACTAGACTTCTTGTGGGGATTATTTAATAATATTGAATAAAACTAACAAATCACTATGATGTACGTCTGAAAGTAATAGGATATTCTATGCCAATTATACTTAAATGAAAAAAAAGTAGATGCTCAATGAATGTTAAATAACAAAAGAAAAATAAACCCCTTAATAATGAACTAGAAAACTTTATCCAAATTCTCGGAACAAGGTAAATAGGACAGTAGAGAAAGGTTACAGATTTATAAAGTGAAGTTGTCTGGTGTGTGTTTAGCCCTACTTATGAAAAGCATCATGGAAGACTGAGGAACCATGAAAGGATAAATAAGATTTAGATACACTGTAGACAGAAGCAGGGCTTTAAGAGTAATTTAGGAAACAAAATTTCCAATGTTTTTTTTTGTTTTGTGTGTGTGTGTGTGTGTGTGTGTGTGTGTGTGTGTGTGTGTGTGAAATTGTTGCTGTGTAAATTGCTGTAATTAGTTTCTCTTCTCACTGAAACATTTGTGGCACACATCTCTTCAGTATCTGGTAAGTGGAATCTTTTGTTCACATGGGCAAGATACATCAATGCCAGGGTGAATTTTATTACTTTAGTTAAAAGGAAAAAGCAAAACAAAACTAACCTGGATTAAGTATTCTATATTTGGATCACTGATGTCCTTTTTTTTGACACTTTTTTCAGATGTTTATTTATTTTGGGGGTGCCTGGGTGGCTCAGTCAGTTGAGCGTCGGACTTCAGCCCAGGTCATGATCTTGCGGTTTGTGAGTTCAAGCCCCGCGTCAGGCTCTCTGCTTGGAACCTGGAGCCTGTTTCTGATTCTGTGTCTCCCTATCTCTCTGTTCCTCCCCTGTTCACACTCTGTCTCACTCTCTCTCAAAAATAAACATTTAAAAAAACTTAAAAAAAGATGTTTATTTATTTTTGAGAGGGAGTACACACATGTGTGTGAGTGGGGGAGGAGGAGAGAGAGACAGAGAGAGAGAGACAGAGAGAATCCCACATAGGCCCCGCGCTGTTGGTGCAGAGCCTGATGCAGGGCTAAATCCTATGAACCAGGAGATCATGACCTGAGCTAAAACCAAGAATCAGACGCCCAACCTACTGAGCCACCCAGGCACCTCTGGATCACTGATGTCATTATGTAACCAGTAGATCACTTGATTAGCCATGATGTTCTTTATTTTCTTTTTAAAAGTATTAGAACTTCAGGTATTCATTTGATAGAAGCAAAAAAAAAATCTGTAGTAATGAAAATTGATTTATTTTCTTTAAAATCTGTATCTTGGAGAGCAGTAAGAAAATTTATTTAACCAGTTGTAAGTGTTAACAATAATAAACAACATGTACTTGTGTGTGTGTGTGCGTGTGTGTATGTGTGTGTGTGTGTGTTCTATATACTTTAATAGTCATCCATGTTAATAAAATAGATTACTATATACAAAATAGAAGATCAGCCAAGCAACTTTCAAATGCTTCTTTACCAAGAGATAGTATTATTCTGGTTAAAGGCTTAGACTCTATAGAGTTTTGCCACTAAGTAGTTCATGGAGTTTAGCCAAGTTACTTAAATATTTGGTGTCTTAACATCTAGATCTCTAAAACTGGGAGAATGATTATACTTACTTCATTGGGTTGTTTTTGATACTTAAATAGCCTAATGTGTACAAAACATTTTGCATAATGAATAGTGCATAAAACCTTAATATTTCATTTTATTACCATTATTACAATTACCTATTCAATGGAAGAAACTATTTTAGGCATTTTCAATGACATGAATAATGGATTTCTGCTCCCAAGTAATTGAAACATCACATTGAAATAATATTGACTTGGGCAAATTTTTTAAAAGATAGCAACGCCTGGGTGGCTCAGTCAAGTGTTCGACTTCGGCTCAGGTCATGATCTTGCGGTTCTTGAGTTCAAGCCCTCATCGGGCTCTGTGCTGACAGTTCAGATCCTGGAGGCTTCTTCGGATTCTGTGTCTCCCTCTCTCTCTGCTCCTCACCTGCTCATACTCTGTCTCTCTCTCCCTCAAAAATAAATGAATGTTAATTTTTTTAATTTAAATTATAGTAAAAACCAGTTGTTGATTTTTAGAATATCATTAACACCATTATCATTACCTCTACTACAATCACCATTGCCATTAATTGTCCTTGTTATAATCTTTATTATCATGGTAACAGTGGCATTGACTGAATCTTTACATTGTACCAAGCATTCTTATTTATTTATTTATTTATTTATTTATATTTATTTATTTATTTCCAGAGAGAAAGCACATGTGCGCATGCACGGGCAAGCAGGGAAGGGGCGGAGGGAAAGGGAGGGAGAGAATTTCAAACAGGCTCCTTGCTCAGCACACACCTTGATGCAGAGGTCAATCTCAAAACCTTGAGATCATGACCTGAGCTGAAATCAAGATTGGATACTTAACTAACTGAGCCACCTGCACCCCTGTACCAGGCATTCTTCTAAAGGTTTAACATATGTAAATTCATTTAATCTTTTCACAAGGTAATATTGATGATTAAGGACCTTCACATAATAAAAGGAGAAGTGAGGATTTGAACTCAGAAATTTTGTTTTCAGATCCAGTGTTCTTAAAACTGTATGTACATATATAAAGTGTGTGTGTGTGTGTATAACATTAATTATATCTTAAAGTTAACTTATATATGTATATATAAAATCTACATATTAAAAAAGATTGTTATACTGGTAAAATGATGTCACATATATGGGAAACATAATATATTTAGTATATAAAGCAATTTTATAAATCAATAAAAATTTACAGCTCAAGATAAAATAAGTAAAGGGTCTGAAGATAAAATTGCCAAGAGATAAATACAAACCATTAATAAGATTAAAAGTTCAGTATCATTAAAAAAAATAGAAGTCTTTTTTGCCTAAGTATTGGCATCACAGAAAATTGTTTATTTCCTTTATATTTTCTATTTTTTTTTTGTGAACTAAGAGAATAATAAAAATATTCTGTTTTACTAAAATATACACAGATTCAGAGTTGCAAGCTGTGGTCTGCACACTAAGTTTAGTGATTGGATACTGACTGTGTAAGTTTTTATATTTTATCATAATGGAAATAGGGAGTTAAAGGATAAGGGGCCGATGAATATTTCAAGAAGTCTAATTTCAAAATGGCATGTTAGAATGATAGGAAGGCTGATTTCAGAGAGAAAAGATCTTATTGTGATGGCTGTGATATTTATTATTGAGGGTTTGCAGCCATTAAAATGACAATGGAAACTTGGAAGGAGCAATGAGAGCAGGTAAGATTTCTGAAGAATGTTGGGCAAAGTTTAGTGATTCGTTCTAATACCAAGGACAATGACTCAAATAGTGTAGTGTAGTGTAGTGTAGTGATAGTGTAAGGCATCTGGTGAAATTTCTCACACTGCTAAGGAGGTCTTTGGGTGAAGTGTCTCTCATAAAGTACTGTGATCAGTCTCTGTCATTGGAATATCAAAGTCCAATTTCACAATACTTGGAGAATGAGAATTCCATTAACCAACTGACATTATTGTTGTACCGGGCTAATGACAATTTGTTAATCTGAAATTGTAAATAGAACTTCTGAGAGCATTTAACTCTCTTAACATCATAATCTCTTAGTGCTGAGAAATCTGAAAGGAAAAATGCAATGTAATTAAAACTTGCCAGGTGAACACAGAATCTAAGCAAGGGGGGTTAATTATATGATTTGAATGTTTATTGACATGAAGCTAAGATTGATTGACAAATCTACCTTTACAGTTATCTTTATACTCACACGGATAGATCTTTGTGGCAGAAAGAAAACATTCTTTGGGGGGCGGGGGAGGAGAACTTTTAGAATAGCAATGCTAATATGTCTCTGTAAGTACTCTTATTCTCTACTTCCATGGTTGTGGATACCACTGACATCATTTTGGCTGATGGACACAACTTTATATTTCATAATATATTAAAAAAATGTTAACAGTTAAGACCATCTGGCCTGTGGATTACTTGGATATTTAATATGATTTTCCATTTCTTGGCTGTGATTCACTATGAGTTGATTTAGTTTACCTCTCAGGGGACAGTAATGGAAGCTGGCTTATTGACTTATTTGGAGATTAAATGAGTTTATAGATTTAAAATGCTTAGAACATTGCCTGGCAAGTAGTAAGCACTATGTAAATGTTTACTATTCTGTATTATTATTGTCATTTTATTTTATTTTTCTTAAATCTCCAGGGATGTATCATTGTAGAACAGTCGTGCTGATACAGATCCCAGGATGTTCTCCTCCCTTGTTGACAAGGAGACCAATTCCACCATTCAGAGAAAGCACAGATCTTACAGTCAGATTGATGTTTGGCTTCCAGCTGTGCTGTCTACTAAATGTGAGTACCTGGAGAAAGTATTTAACTTCTCTGAATCTCATTTTGTTTACCTGAAAATGCTGTCGGACTATCTGTTCATGTTGTTTTACGGATTGAACGCATGTATAGTAGCTACTTGCCCATTTCTGGATACAGTAGTTACTTATGTTTGTTTGTTTTGTTTGTTTTTAACTTCAGTGTTATTTATTAAGCGTGAGGCTGTCACAATAATTAAAGTGCTTACACATTTACAATACTGATTATGAATTGTGTATGTTTCCAAGGTTCTAATGAGCAGATCCACGATTAGTGGAGAGCGATACCCATAATCGATATTTAAGCCATTACTCTTTTCTGTAATGACGGCATAATATACTAGACATGCTAGTGATTTTTCACATGCTAGTAAAATTCCATATGTAGAGAATTTTCCTACTTTATCAGCAAAAACAACGAATGGATGCCTTAGCCCAGCTCGCCAAAACAGATTTTTGTCTTTTTGAGTTGGGACCCATAGAGACCTAAAAAGTTAATAGCAGGGCCTCTATGTCATTGTAGGCCCAGGAGCTATTGACAATATGATGGGCTTTTTGAAATCAGAAAAAAGAACAGAAAAAAAAAATGACAGGCACAGTAAAAAAAAAAAAGAGTGAGAAATAAGATTTGATGAATTTCAGTTAGACTTCCCCCACCCCCCAGGTTTGTGAAACACTACTACATCCTAAAATAAATCATCCATATCTGAAATCACCTTGAGTGAGCTTTGGATCCATTTGTTTCATTTACAAAAAATTGTTTCTGATGAAGGTAACTTATTCTACAACATCATATTTCAATAGTTGCACATATATGGAAAGTCAGTGGTGTTGTAGGTAAAGGAAATGGCTTGAGATAAAACACTGAGGTATGAAACGTTTACCACTCTGTTCAATATTATTAGAGCAAACAGTGCAAAGCAGGAAGCCATGGGAACTAATGGGAGGTAAGGAATAGCTCATAGATGGTCTTATTACTCTGCTAAGTTTGATTTTTTTTAGATAGATTATTCTGGTAACACTAGAGACACTAGTGAAGAGATTGACAAATATAAAGGGGAACAGGTTAGGTCAAGGTATATAATAAGCTCAAATAAGAACAGTGATTTACATATTCCAGGAAATAAATATATATATATATATTCTGATTTATACATGATGAAAGCCTATGATAGTTGTGGTGGCAGATAAATTTGCATAGCTAGTCTGTGGCCAAGACTGACTTTGAATCCAAAATCCTCACACGTTAAGACCTGTTTTTAATAAAACGTTTTCCTCATTTCCTACGTGGTGTCCCAGGGGCCCTTTCAGCAGCTGAAAAGGACACCAAGTGAGTGGGGACTTTTTAATTTTTCAGCACTTCTGTAGAGCCTCTTCAAAGTTCCACTTTTATCTGATTTTTTACATACTGGATTTCCCCTTAAAATTCCAGTTGGGAAGAAAAGAATTAGGGACAGGATGGATTCTACTGCTGTTAAAGGAATAAATGTATAAATATACTCCAAATAAATGGAGGTGTTTTTTTTTTTAAATCACACTTTTGAATGTCTCACTAGACACTGTGATCTTTAACCTCCTGCCTAAATTGAATGCCTTAAAGTGGACATTACTGAGAAGTGATCTTTGAGATATTGGATACCTCAAAAGGGAGGTAGGTTGGCTTCCAGAGGGAGGGAACTAATGCAGAAGGAAGAGACCAGCACCCAATTTTTCATCATATTGAATCTCAACAATAATTAAAGTCTGCCCCTAAAATATCAAGGTTCTGAATGAAAAATATACCTGATGTGCCTGCCTGTGGTTGTTTTAAGTAAACTGGCTATTTCAGCCACTCGTTGGGTATGATGTCATAAGGCTTTCGTGGACAAATTATTTGCTTTGGAAAACCAAGGAAAATTTATATCTAGTAGAAAAACCCCAGCAAGAAGGGTAAAAAGAGAAACTAGCACATCCTATTTGCAATTATATTGCATCATATTTGGGCCAACACCACCCAATAGAAATGCTACATGAGCCACACAGATCATTTTAAATTTTCTGATAGCAACATTTAAAAAGGCAAAAATAAACAGGCCATGTTATTATAAGATAATAAAACAAGATATTTAAACATGTTTTAAGTTTAAAACAAGGTATTCAAAATATTATTCTAATATACAATTAAATAACAATTATGAATGACATTTTACATATCATAAATACTAATCTAGACGTTAAATTTTATGATCCATATTTGACTCCATGAAATTTATCATTGCAAACATAGATTCACTTTTCAAGGTCACAGGAGCCACTTGAAGTGTTAGAATGTTTGTAACTATTTCTTGAGTGAAAATGATCAAGGAATGGGGAGTTCTAGCTAATTAAATATTTTGATACCAAAGGACATCTATAATTTTCAGGCTTAAAAATATTTTACATTTTCTGAGCTCATTTTTATGCCTTGATCTAGCCAAAATGTTAGGAATTTCGAGGTCACAATTTCACTCAAATATTTTCTTGGTAAAGATTGTAGCTGGAAATGCAGGAGGTATAAAAGATTGAAAAGAATGAAACTTGAAACTAGAAAATGATGCAGATATTTTTATCTGCATCATTTACTCTTCTTAACTGGTTTATCTTTTCCCCTTTTCTCCAAAAACAAATAATGGCTGAATCGTTCTACCCAATGGAGGTGTATGATATTTTGAGGATTCTATTTTAAGAGACTTGCTCCAGACTTTGCTCTAAATCCATATAGTCATCCAGTTTCTTTTTCTATTAAGTTTGGTTTTTAGAGAAATTTTAGGTTTATAGAAAAATTGAGAAAAGTATAGATATCATATATATATGATATATATATGATATATTATATATATGTATATAATATATATATACATATATATATGATATATTATATATATATATATATATATATATATATATATATATATCATGTCTCTCCCCTGTGACCACACATATATAGCCTCCCCCATTATCAACATCCTCCACCAGAGTGGTACATTTGCTACAACTGATGAACCGACACTGATCCTACACTGATATACATCATAATCACCTCCAGTCCCAGTTTACATTATGGTTTACTGTTAGTGTTGTATTTTCTGATGGTTTAGACAAATGTTTAATAGGAAGCATCCATTATTATGGTATCAAACAGAGTATTTTTACTGCCCTAAAATCCCTTGTGCTCTAATTATTCATTCTTCCTCTTCCCCAACCCCTGGCTACCACTGCTATTTTATTGTCTCCATAGTTTTACTTTTTCCAGAATGTCACATAGTTGGAACCATGTAGTATGTAGCTTTTTTAGATTGGTTTTGATCACTTAGTAATGTGCATTTATGGTGCTTCCATCTCTTTTCAAGACTTGATTACTCATTTCTTTTTAGCAATGAATGAATAAAATTCCTTTGTCTGGATATATAACACTTTATTTGCATGTTCACTTTCTGCAGGACATCTTAGCTTCTTCCAAGTTTTAGCAGTTACAAATAAAGCCACTATAAATATCCGTGTGCAGGTTTCTGTATGGACATAAATTTTCCATTCCTTTGAGTAAATACAAAGAAGAATATTTGTTTGATCATATGATAAGAGTATCTTTAATTTTGTAAAAAAAATTCCAAACCATCTTCCAAAGTGGCTCTACCATTCTACATTCCCACTAGTAATAAATAAGGATTTCTGTTGCTCTACATCCTTGCTAACATTTGATGTATTCAGTGTTCTGGATTTTAGCTATTCTGTTAAGTATGTAGTAATATCTCATTGCTGTTTTAATTTGCATTTGCTTGATGACATTTGATGTGGAACATCTTTTCATATCCTTATTTTTCATCTGTTTATCTTCTTTGGGTTGCACCTATAAGGTCTTTGGCCCTTTTTTTACCCAGGTTGTAGTCCTCTAATTTTTAATGTACTATTATCTAGCACTTTCCATGATGGGTATTATTTCGTAGACTAAAAAAGCTAAACAGAAGTTAAACATGAGTTCAATTTGGTAGATGGGAGTTATTGTACTATTCCATCTACTTCTGTGTATTATTGAAATTCTCCACAGGTTGCTTCTCTGGGCAAAAAGTTATTAACAAAGCTGATACTTGAGCCCGTTCTGTCTGATCTCCTCTTTACACTACAAACTTCTTTGTACTGTTAACAAATGTAAAAAGTAAGCCACACATTCCTTTCCAGGATTTGTGATTCTTTAGGTTGTCCCTTCAGTTATGTAAGTTCTTGCACAGCATGTATTTTTCCCTCTGTGTGCAATGACAGCAGTTAACTTTGTTTATAGGTAAAATAATATATGCAAAATCAATATTTAATAAGAATAGATAACATTTAGACCTTTCTTACTATATGCCAAGCACCGTTTAAATGTTTATCTGGAATAACTTATGCAATATTTGCAGAAACCTACAAGTAAGGTAACATTATCTTCACTGTGCAGATGAGGTGCAGAAAGAATAAAACCCTGTCCAGCTTCATATTGCAGGCTAGCATTTCATGGATCCAGGGTTCAACAAGGACAATTTAATTGTAGGGTTTGCACTCTATCTGAAGCATTATGGAGCACTGACTTGCCACATGAGCTCTGTGATAGCAAAACCATTCTCTAAATTATCTGAAGGCCTAACTGGAGAGAAACACGGAACCTATTCAAAATGAACAATTCAAAGACCAATGCAATTAAATAGAATATTCTTGAAACAATAATGAATAAGCGTTGATGATTATAAGCTGAAAAAGATTTTAAAGGAAAGCTTGTTATAAAGTTCAGGCTGGAGCTGAGCCTGAAGTATGAGTGACATTTGATTGTAGGAAGGGACAGAGATGAGATTCCAAAGAAAAGTGAAAATTAACAAAAGTGTAGAAATATGTGCTTTTTGTGGGAAGTAGGGGAGAACAGCTGACTAGAACAGAGGTTCAACTTGGGAAAATAGTCATTTTAAATCAAAAGTCCACAGAGTCTGGTCTTCCTATGGGTAGAGGGGCAGAATCCACCGTGGTTTCCTTACGTTTTGTTTCTACCTTAGAACACTGAAACTCAGCTTTCAGCAAACAGCAATTGCCTTTGAGCATTTGTATGTTCTTGCGCTCTTGAACAACTGCTTTCTGATCTCACAAGATGTTTGCTATCTTCTTCATTTCTCAAGACAGTTGCACTCTCTCTGTCAAACTTTACTGTGGTTATTTCACCCCTGAAGTAACACACAACAACAACAAATTCTATTGCTGATCAGTATAAACAAATAGCTCCTAGAAACACCTGGAATCTGTTAATGAAACACTTGTTAGCTTAAAGCCTGGACCACACCTAGACTTTCTTTATGTAAGGCTTGCTTTTGGCCATTGTATTGAAGAACATAAATACTAAGGAACCTGCTATTTACTAGAGAAGATACTCATTCAGACCTAACTAATGCAGTGTATATTCTGTGGTTTAAAAGTGTAGAAAAAGGAAAGATACAGAATGTTGTGAGTGTTCAGAGCAGGACTGGTCTGTTTGGTATAAATTAAGATGGGAGTTATGTTTATAAAGGTAAGTTGCAAAAAATTTGGAGATAATTACTTGTAAGGGTTAGTTAGGCAGCAAGTCGTTCCCTAGGAATTTAAACATGATCCAGTTTGCATGTTAGTAAATTTTACTTTATGCCAGTGGAAAATAATAATAATGATAATAATTGAATGGTGAGGAAGAAACATTAAGTAATTGGGATAGTTTATCCCTATAATGATCGAAATTTATCATGTCTTTGTTTGCATATAAAATTATCTGTGTGATGCTGCATAGACTTGAAAGTTGAGCACAGGGGAACTATTTCGTTTAAGTACTCAAAGTCAATGGTTCAAGTTCAGGCTTAACAAGTTTAATTTTTGCAGTAGTAATTTTGTCATGCTTTTGTGTAAGAGAAACGTTGGAGTAATTAATTATCACGTTTATTTTGTCTCTGGAGTTTACCATAAGTCATGATATAGTTATTTGACTGGCAGGTGGTGGACCAGACTGCCATAATTTCAAGGGATCATATAATACTTCAAAATCTACAAGGTTTATGATTATTGCTAGCCAGTACATTGAGCTGTCCTTTAATTTGGGGAAGACATATGCCCTATGACATAATTTATTTTTCTCAAGTCAGTCTGATGAACAAAATGATAATGTATTTGCAAAGCTGTTTCAGATTTAAGAAATATCCATATACTTGGGCCAGTGATCTGACACAACTTTTTGGTGAGCAGTATTAATGAGTTTCATTGTGTAACATTGATGCCATTCTGGCATACTTTCATTATAAATACAATCAAAAACAAGGAAAAATACTTACTGTAATATTTTTAATATGTTAACATATTTCCCTTTACATAAGTTTACCATTGTAAAGACATCTATGACAAGCCTGTATCAACAGATTATCTGACTTTAGTGAGTAAATATATCTTACTGTGAAGAAGGAATTCACACATATGGAACAATGAAGACACTAAATCCTATTTTGGAATCAAGATTTAGGCAGAGCATGAGTTTCAGCAATCACTTTTCAGATGGTTTGGGTTATCAAGGTAGACTATATAGAAGGAGTGATCTTGAGAAAATTCTCAGAAGTTGAAAACGTGGTAGGGAAAGGAAAGGAAGAGCCAAATGAGGTCAAGGAGTAAGGATGGATAAGAAAGTATGCAACGGAAACTAAGTTGTCAGCACCAGGTACCCCACAACCTCAAGTCTCCAATGTAGATATTATGATTTTGAGCTTTGTTGGATTAAGTAAACTGTCAAAAGTTATATGGCTCATCAATGATTAAGGCAGGAACTGAGGTAGGACCACAAAGCTCTTTTTACTACTCATTACACTAAGGTGCAAAGAGGAAAGTTAGTTCGGGTGAGTATGAATACAGTATACTTTCAAGCTCACATAGCACTATGTCTCAAAGTTATTTAAATAAACCAACTTATTATTGATGGTTGCAGTAGGAATTCAGTAAACTTGTGCCCGCTTTATAACAAAATACATAAATATAGAGATAGAGATGGTAGATTGAGATATGAATTTAGTATGATAAAAATAACAATCATTGCATATATCAACTTTATAAATATGTACACAGAGAAAACAATAAAGGACATAACTAAAACAACTGTACCATAAATTTTTAGCCTAAGAAAAGCAAGCAGCGAGACAATAACTATATACTGGTGAAAGAATTTTATGAAGAAGAAAAGTTCTTTATGATCAGAAGTTATAATCATAAGATTATGAAACTAACAAGAGCAAGAAACAAACAAGAACACAAATGCCTCCTTGTAGTAAGATGGCTCTAATATATTGTTATATAAAATGACTGAACTTGATTTTCAGATTCTTAGAGGACCTTTTCTAGGGATTCTATACACTAAGGCCAATTCATTTGACTATTTTTAATAAATTTTTTAATGTTTATTTTATTTTTGAGAGATAGAGCACAAGTTGGGGAGGGAGGGAGGGAGGGAGGGAGAGAGAGAGAGAGAGAGAGAGAGAGAGAATCAAGCAGGCTCCAGGCTCTGAGCTATCAGCACAGTGTCTGATGTAGGGTTGAACTCACAAACCATGAGATCATGACCTGAGCCAAAGTCAGACACTTAACCAACAGAGCCACTCAGGCACTCCTCTTTGACTAACTCTTAAAGGGCATTCATTATTATCCTTGGAGGTGACTTTGAATATTGAAAATATTCAGAGGAGATGAACTGGATATAGGTAAAACAACATGATTAATATTTTATTTCTCAAGAATTAACAAACTTGTGAAGAGTAAAGAACAAGGATCAAAGCAAGTATTATCAGTCTTGTACATAAAACACATGATTAATAATTTTAAGTAGCAAAGTTAAATAAAGGATATTTATACTCACAACTAACTAAAGTACCATTAGCTCAAGTAATTCATATACATATTTCCTGGTGCAGTCTTGTTGGTGGTGATGGTGCCAGTTTCAATGGTAAATATGAGATCCTAAGGCATGGTTCAGTGGTAAACATGAGATGCTAAGGCATGAGATCCTAAGACATTTCTTTTTCTCTTGAAGGGAGATGTAAGGGAATCAAGCCACATGCTAGAGTGGTGGTAGGTTAAGAGTTGTTAGAGAAAAATTTGCTCAAAGAGAAATTACCATCCTAGCAATAGCTGAAAGATTTTGAAGAACACATATATCCAATGTTAAAATTTTAAAGTAGATTTTAAATGCAGCCCAATTTCAGTCAAACGCACTACACACTACTCACTCCTTGCTGAGTTGGTGTTTTTGAGGTGCTTTTGGATCAATGGTCCAAACTTGGTCTGGGCGCTGGAAGTAAAACTCAAGTGTGAATGGCAGGTCAGCAAAAAGAGTTAACTGAAAATCAGGGAATGCAAGTCTCTGGGGTTTTCTGGAAAGCCACTAGCTATGGAAAGAGGGTTAAAGAAAATTCTATGCAAATCTTAAAGCCAGTTTTTAAGCTATTATATACTTATATTTGAATTGAGAAAAACATAAATATACACACACATCTGTCTATATATCTATCTTGAGTAATTCAAGAAGAGGCTTATTCCAGACATTGTAAAAAAAAGAATAACGGCCCTTTTCTTAAATTATTCAGGCAAATATGATTATAATCAGCATTTGCATTTGCTCTAGGGAACTAACATCAGTTACATGAACTTTTCATGTGTACTGTTCAACTTAATCTTCATTCTCACCTTGTGAGTGAGATTTTACCATCTCTCTGTTTCTTTTGAAGAAGGGAAGCTCAGAATGGCCAAGTGTCATGAGTAATATAAATGGTAAATTTGAGAGTCAAAGTTAGATCCTCATATTAAAATCTGCGTTTTTTTGCACCCATATCACTGACTCTCCTGATGTTCGGCTTGACTTCCCTTCGCTTTATGCTATGTTAAACAAGGTCTGATCAACCGTACAGAAAATTACATAGTAACCACCCTGTCATCCACTTCCAGGTCTCTGTTATTTCCTGGTTGCAGTCCATCTGTCATCTGGCTACCTAGGAATCCCTGAACAATACTCTAACTCAAGCTTACCTTTTCCCAAAATCAGTGTGCTTGATTTTCCTATCCAGGCATTTTGTTTCTGAAAGTAAACCTGCTCACACTGAGAGCTTACTGTCTACTTGTTGAATTTTGAATTAACCTCCAATAAGTTATCTTCTGCATTAATAAAGTAAGTAAGTGGTGATGAAGTCATTCCAAAACCTACCTCCCATATAATATGTATTTTTTTATATATAATTGACATTGTCCTTCAGATGTGTTTGTTTGTTTGTTTAACCTAAGGGACTGATACATATAACAAGTGTAGTTTTCCTTCAAGTCCTAAAAAAACTATACACATAGAGAAATCCAACAAATGACAGTGTCTCTTTACCTAGGGCACCTCTGGATGGCCAACAAGTACATCTTCCTTCAATTATTAAAGCAAATGAATCTAAAACAAAAAAAACAAAAACAATGCATTCAAACTGCAATGACAGGTATATTAAGTGTGACCTTTAGATGATCCACTCTTTTCCATTTTATTATTTATTTATTTTTTTTTTTTAACGTTTATTTATTTTTGAGACAGAGAGAGACAGAGCATGAACGGGGGAGGGTCAGAGAGGGGGAGAAACAGAATCTGAAACAGGCTCCAGGCTCTGAGCTATCAGCACAGAGCCCGACGCAGGGCTCGAACTCACGGACCACGAGATCATGACCTGAGCCGAGGTCAGCCGCTTAACTGACTGAGCCACCCAGGCACCCCCTCTTTTCCATTTTAAATGAAAAAAAAAAAAACATTAGGTGACTTTCCAAATTTACTTGGAAAATTTACATATATTATTAATATCACAGGTAATAGAGTAAATATAAGGTAGATTTTCATAAAACCCCAAGGACATGACATGTTTTGAAATTAGCTTTTAGTATATATGATGTTCTAATATTTGGAAGATAGTAAAATAGAGCCTAGTTAAATGTGTAGCAACAAGCCACATGTCTGTTTTATGCAGAAATCATCATAACCCAGTTTTTCTCAGTAGAAGTCCAAATAGGTAGAGGAAAGAATTCTAGAACATTTTATATATGTGACCTTTAGTAAACATGTTTCATGAAATTTGATTTCCACAAATTAATTTGAAAGGGCTTATTTGGAACATGTTATTGAAGCGGGAAAAATAACTTGCCAGGCTACAGAAAAAGACTAGAGGGCAATGAGTAAATCAATCACCATGATAAAATGTCAAAGAATATGAGGCGGAATCAGTGCTGCTGGGGTTGCTATGAAGTCAGGTGTTATTTAACATCTTCATTAAAGCCTTAGAAAAGAGAACTGATTGACACTGGGAATTGGAGTTGGTTCTTCTGCACAAAACTATTTAGATAACACAAATGCTAGTGTTGAATTATGGTGCACCCATTTATTTTCAAGGAATATTGGCACACCTGTTTCATCTGACATTATCCAAAAGTAGCTGGATTTAAATTCAGGTTATCACAATTTCCATTATGATATTGTAGGGGAAGCACAATTTTACCTCTTCCCTCTTTGCAGTTTTCATTTGGGTCTGAGGATTAAACTGACATAAGACAGATAAACAGAAAATATACACATTCGTATACGATGTTCATGACACAGGAGCCCTCATGAAGAAAGGAGGACCCCAGGAATGGTGAAACCTATAGGCTTTTTCATTAGATTGAAGAGAGACAGGCAATTATGGAAAAATAACTGAACTATGTGGGGGCATTAACAGAAAATAAGAATCTTGTACAGAATTCTCTCAGTCTTAACTGCTCATACTTGATGATAAGAATGTTACTTTCCTTCTGCTATAGGATGGATGTTTTTCACATAGCAATTTCATCTGCTTTTAAGAAAAAGAAGGAAGGTCAGAGTGTTTTTCTTGCATTTGCTGTTTTTTAAGTGCCTTTAACTCGAAACAGTTAGTATTCTAGAGTGGCAGATGTGGGAATGGCATGTTCTACTACCCTTTAATATCAAAATTACCATCTGTTTGAACTTCCCAAAGTTATCGAAAATGATTCTATGTGAGGTGTCCACCATATGCCAAATATATCTTATTTGATGGTGGAAAACAGAACAGTGTTGTGCCTGCCTATTTGTCTCATTCAAATTTCCATATACATTCCATATGTTTGCCATTATATAACCTATCCTGATCCAAACCCAAGGATAGCAAAATGGTGACATTTAACAAAATAATTGGAAACAGATATCCTTGTGTATTTTAAAACAATAGAACCTACAGAAACAAAGGATGAATTCAGCTAAATAATTCCATATGATAGATGTATATTTAATGTCTACCAAATACCTGCCCCAGTATCCGGCACCAAGAATGGGAAGAAATATGACTATTATTGCCTTAGGTGAAAATGACTTCAGACCAATAAGAAAAGAAAAATGCTGAGAAAATCGAAGGGGCTACAATTGCTCTCTGGACATTTTTGCTTACTCCTTCAAATTAATCACTCCTTAGGTTCCATAGGATCCTTTTGGAAAAATGGACCGGCTTGCCAGACTGTTCTTTCTGTTCTTTAAAAAGGCATTTTCCTTAAGTGCTGCTTTAGACCTGTTTACTATTCTCAGGAATTTGCACTCCAGCCAGGAAGGGAACTAACTTTCAAATGAAAATGAACTAAATTATCTACTTGGAGTTTGGCCAAATTCCTCAGTTTTTGGTCTCAATTAAGCTAAAAGAAAAAAATATATACATAAACTTACAACAAGTCCAAACTACTACATAGGTATGCATATTGCTCAGAACATCAAACATCAAGTTAAGTAGCTGATCTTTAAGGGAAGAGATGTTAAATGGAAGTGACTTGTTCTTCATTCTGGAGGGCCCTCAGCTCTTCACCATCATTTAAAGAAAAAAAAAAAAAAGACAATTATGAGGCAGACTAAGATTTTGGTATAGTTTCTACATCTATATAATTATGTTTGCACATCTAATTGCCAAATGCATCCTTTGTGATCAAACACAGAGTTATTCAAAAAGAAGTGTTGCCTTTGAAACAAACAATATTTTCATAAAATTAAAATAGCTATTTTTTAAAGTTTATTTTGAGAGTGGGTGGGGTGAAGGGAGAGAGAGAAAATGAGAGAGAGAAATAGAGAGAGAATCCCAAGTAGGCTCCATGTTGTCAGTGCAGAGCCCCATGTGGGGCTCCATCTCGCTCATGGTTCATGAGATCATGACCTGAGCTGAAATTAAGAGTCAGATGCTTAACCAACTGAGCCACCCAGGCACTCCAATTTTTTTCTCATTATATGAATGATACATGTTAATCATAATAAAAGTTCAAAACAATGCAGAAAATTAAGGAAGAAAGTAAAACTTCACTGGAAATTTCAGTGATCGAGATAAACATGGGTATCATTTATCCGCTACTCATTCTTTAATGCGTATGTATATGCACCAGTACATAGTCAAATGTACAACTTCACGTGAATAAGGTCACATTACTCATGATCTTTTTATTTCAAGCACTACAATGTTTATTAGTTTTTATTTATTAATTCTTACATCTCTCTTCCTTCTCTCCTATCTCTTGAACTTCCACATTCACAACTTCCACATACTCAGAAATAAAACATAATTTTCCATGACAATCTTGTTAGTATTATTCATAACATGTTATAATGCTATTTTTTGGCTCAAACATGATTCTAGAAATCTCTTTCAGTTAACTGCTAAAGCTCTAACTCACTAGTTTTAATGATTATGTGGTAATTCATGGTTGGCTCTAGCACAATTTATTGTTTCCCTTGTTGATGTTTAACATTCAGGTTTTTAGAGTTCTCCCCCTTCGACAATGCTACAGTCTATATGCTTATTACATTCTTTTTTTTTCCTATGGAATTCCCCAAAGTAAAAACTATTCTAATAGTTATGCCCATAATGTAATACAGAGTTTTAAAAATATACTTAATGTGAATTTTACTAGCACTGAATGAAAATATAGTTTTTTCCTCTGTAGTCTCTAGAAACAATGAACCTATTACTGCTTTTATTATTATTTTTGGCCAATAAGATAATGGGTAGTGGCATCTGACTTTTAATTCAGTTTGCATTTCCCTAGCTTCTAGTCAATTTGAACAGCTTTTAGTGGTTATTTTTCTCTTTACGTTAGTGACTGCCTGTTTATATCTTTTCTGCCTATTTTTCTATTGTGCTTTTTTGGTCTTTTTTTTCCTAATGAATTTCCCAATATTTTTATTAAACTTACAATCATTCACTAATTATTGGCCATATGCATTGCCAATATTTAATTGCAATCTATTATTTATATTTTTATTTTCAGAATAGATTAAGTTATATCAAAATTTAAATGTTTATAGTCACATATTATTAGCTTTTTTAAGCATTGCTGTTCTCTGATAGAAATAGGAGTCCTAGCCACAAATGAATCCTCCATATTAATCGAGAAGTTAAGGAGAAATTAATAATATTGAAAAAGCATTAGCTGGCTTATATGCATATAATTTAGTATAAAAGCAACTACAAAGTCTGGACAGAATTTCACAAAAGATTATACAGAAAAGTTGAAGAGGAAAAAATTTAAAAAAAAATCTTTGATGTACTTTGCAATTGCCTTAATGTTTAGCTTGGAATTTTTTATTAGATCTTTTATATTCTTAAGGAAATCTTCAAATAGGGAAGATAAGTAGGCAGCAGCTCCACTTCTCACCATTTTACCCTAAGAGTTTCGAACTTCTTTTCTGAAAAACTGATTGTTTGATACAATAAATTATCCATCCTTCTCTATCATTCATTCACCCCTAAACCATTGCTTATATGAACATGACTGTATTAAGTAATACGATAACTGCTATTCATTGGTCTCATTTCCTGCTGTGCAACATAAGAAGATAGATACTTTAACAAATATCATCACAGTAAGTTTAAAGGAGCAACTATTATTTGTGAAACAATTATTCCAAATTAAAAAATAATAATTTTCAGTTGATCATAATGAGACATGGTTGTTTGAAAGTTTTTCTGTAATAAGCAAACGTGTGATTTTAATGTAGTCATAGTCACAAATTACCCTCTTAAACATAGACAAGGGATTTGCACATTTAAGGAATTATGAATTATTGAAAAGTGCTCAGGGCTAAATTGGCTAAGAGTGCATGTTAATTGAGCAATCAGGGTCTTCGTACACAAAATAGCTCACAGCCAAAAGTGAATGGTTTCCAAAAGTGAAATTGAAGAGTCAGTTGAATTGCACACCATTGTACATCTTCTGCCAACACATTCTTTTCATGACTAAGAACATTATGTTGGGAAATGAATGAGTTGCTTCAGGACAATATTAGAAACTGTTTCAACATTAAGACTGTAGGTCACAAGATGAACACGATGGGTTTCTTTTTCTGTGATTAAAATTGATCATAAAGTAATTCATCTTATAGGGTTTAAAGCTATTGCAAAAAGTTTTAGTGATTTTGGTCATGAAAGATCATGACTATAAGTCGTATTTCAAATTAACTGTAGCCTATATAATTTAGAATCTTTAGCACTATGAATACTTACAGGCGTAGAAGAAGTACCTAATTAACAATGCAGTGATTTAATATTTTAAATACTCTCTTTAATAGCAGTTTAAATGTGATATACATTCTTGTTGGGGTAGATTGCCAGGAAATAGTGAGGTGGGACTATAACAATGAGATATATTTAGAAAGACATAGAGAAAGCTGAAATGAAGTAGTCATTAGGATAACTTTGTTCCTGAATAGTCTAGGTACCAGGCCAAGCTTGGTCAGTATTATCTATGAGGGCACTAAAAAGTGCACGTGTGCATGTGTATGTGTGTGTATGAGAGACGAAGAGAGAAAATGAGAGAGAGAGAGATCAACGAGGCTAAAACGGGGGCATTTGGCTATCACTAGGCTAATCCATCACCATAGTGTCAAAGTAATACTGGGTCAGGAGGGAAAACGAATTAATTGAGGTAAGAAGGTTGGAAGCCAGGAAAGTAGATCAACCAGTGGGTCAAATTAGGGGAATTAAAGAGAAGATTTATGAAACAAGCCAAAGATGGTGTGAGTGATAGACATGAAAATTGGCAAAATAATTATTCCAATGCCATCCATCATTGGGGATCACTTTTGTGAGTCACAGTTTCTAAAAGTGACTTCATGACCCTAGGACTACTTGACCTATATAATTACACAAACCTTTTTACGGATAGGCACTTTATAAGGCTTACGAATGGCAAGCCCACTGCTTTGCCACAGTTGTCTCCCTTTGACACCTAAGTCTGCATTGTTAAATTTTTACATTAAAATGGGAAGCCCTGATGTCTTCATTAAATCTGAGATGAATCGTTATGTGTACATCTTGAAGCTATAAATAAATAATATAAATTTGGCCATTATTTTTTTAAATTTAATTTATGTAATAAAAACCAACTTTGTAATGAAAGTTGCCTTTTACTAGGAACCCTTCATGTTTTAGGAATTTTATATGCTTTTCTGTCTTCTCATAGAAAAACAAATTAAAAGGGGAGAGAACTAAAGTTTTAGTAGGTGGAATCACTTATCTAGAGTCATATTTGAAAATGGCGCTTCCAGGATTCATTCCCAGGTCTGTGTGTCTCCAAAGCATAGACTCTTGATTATTTATTTTGTCCTGCGCTATCACATGATCAGCTGAGGTGTACATTAAAAGTACAGATTCAGAAAAGGTTGGTATAAATCCTCAGAAAAATCCAGAGCAAGCAACTAGGGATATGAGAAATTATTCCCAAACTTCTGATTTTTTTTTTTTTTTTTTTTTTTTTGGTGGAGAACAAAATATCCCAATAAAGAAGATCATCAAATAATGCCCTTTGTTGGGGCTGTGTCAGAGAGTAGCCCCAGGCAGAATTGCCTTCATTATTGTTTTCTTCTTTATTACTGTCTTTGTGTGGCCTTTAAAGCTAATAGACTAACCTTGTATTCAGATATATTATTCCAAGCAGAAAATAAGGGTATCTAATTTATCCCAGTTTACCTGGGACTGTCTCCTTTTGCCTGAGACTTTCTGTTTTAACATTGAGATTCCCATGTTCCTGGAACACCCTAAGAAACCAGAATGATTGGCTACCCTATTTGAGGTATAATATAAGGAGAGATAGTGTGGGGATAAATCAACTTCCAAATGAAAACATCTTAAGAACATTGAAGTTCACATGGTTCAAACTGTGGTAGTTTACAGATAAGATGTAATAACTTTGATTCAGCTTATTCTACAATGAAGTAAACAAATAGACACATTGGATACAGAACTTTTCATTTCTGGATTACCAAAAATCTACAGTTCTCAACCTCTTGTTGATATTAAGCAAAATGCTCAGAACATAAACTTATACTTGGAAGATAGAGCTTTGTTCCAAAGTAACTGAAATTTCAAGTTTTTCCCCACTTTAGAATTTCTATAACTTCTTTAAAATACAAATATTTCTAAAACATAATAGTATGAGTCCAGTGTTTTATCGTGTGTGTGTGCGGGCGCGCGCGAGCGCGCTCGCGCGCGCGCTCGCACATAGCTATTGGATTGCTTTCTCCATGGCAAAACAAAACAAAACACAATAGTGTTTTTAGAATTCAGGGAGTATATAGAGAAAAAGGGGAGAAGAAAGAGAAACATGATCAAAATGGTCATTGCAAATCTTTGATAAAATTTGAAGGAATGTTTCAGGAGAAAATTATGCCTCATTATTAGACATGAACACATTCATAAATCTTGATTTTTTTTCAGAATTTAAAGGTATAGAGAAGCAGGAAGAAGTCTTTGGGGGCTAATTTAAAATCATGAGGATAAGATGAGAGCCCATTGTCTGAAAGTCTCTGTTTTATCCTGTTTTAACATTTTCCCTTTGTATTTTTCAGATCAGAGCAACATTAAATGATTTACTGTCTCTGTCAAAACCCCTCTAATCTGAGTAAGCAGTTACCTCTTACATTATAGAGGGTAGAGCTGAGATGCAGGCTGCAGTTAACTGTAGTACTTGCCTAGTAAGCAGAGACACCAGTTGATATTTAGTAAATACCCCCCTGTAGAGTTTGTGGATCTTTTTAATAGGCAAGAGATTTGTAATATTCTTTTGAGATTTTTATTTCTCTCAAGCCATTCAGTTTCTGAGAGTGGTAATCTTTGGGTGATTTTCTTTAGTTCTACATATTTTATTATCAGTAGTTTGAGATATTTGGTTACTTTTTAAAAAATATATCTCTTTATGTGCATATTATTAACAAATAATTGCTGTATATGTCTTAAACAAAAAGGAAACTCAGGAAAGCAGAAGGTAAAATAACTTTATTTCTTACACCAAGGAAAATGACCCCCCCCCCATCAAATACAATTGCTTATTTAGCTGAGTGGCCTGCTTTCTTCATTTAACAATATATTATGAACTTTTTCTGGAGTTAATTATATATACACATACACACACATATACACATATTCATATAGGTGGGAGAGTGAAGGAACTGGATACATATAATATGAACATGTGGTAGCAATAAAGCACCATCTTGCGGCTTATGGTCTTGAATTTGAAGTGAGACCAATCAAGGTGTTTTGTTTTTGTTTTTTCTTCCTCTGCACATGTATCTATCTTGGTACAAGAATGGAGTAAAAACCTCCTGGATTTAATAAAAAATGTGGTTTTGGCAAGAAAGTTGGATTTGTTGCGAGGGGAAAAATGTTCAAGGTACAGGTAATGGAGTGATTAATATGATTTATCATGGATTTTGAGCTAATAAAAGATGAAATTGAGGACATCAAGGACATGAGGGACTATAAAAATCATTCAGATGGAGTCATGGGTTGTTGATATCAGGATCCTAAAGGTAGAAGGTAAAAATAAGAGTGACACTAGTGACAGAATAGAAAGTATAAAATTAAGGTGACAAATCAATTTTTATTATTGATAATGCCAAGTGCAGAGCTATATCTGAAGCAGCGTGGATGATATGATTATTGAAGATGAGTTCAAGGATCAGAGAAGTGTAAGCATAGGAAGGATCATCTATGTGTGAATTAGTATTTTGGGAAAGAGAAAGGAGGAAACAAGAATGACCTGAAAACAGAAGTCTTTAAATTTCCTAATTGGGACAGTAGAAAAAAAAACAAAAAAAGACAATGTAAGACTCAATTTCTAGGATAGATTATAGAACGGGTCAGAACAATCAGAGGGAGCAAGGCAAAAATAAATCTTTTCAAACAAAATTGGACCTAAAATAAGAGAAAAGGCACCAAAGGTCAAAGCAAGGCAAGGATGAAGTCTATTTGAAGAGTGAGTCCCTTAATCTGCAATATGGACCTCTTTAAAATCAGTCTAGCCGTTTAAGGGCATGAACTGTGGAGTCAGACTTTCTGGGTCAGAACACCATTTTCCACATGCACAACCAAGGGCAAAGTTATTTAATTTTTGACTTACTATCAGTTCAGTTCCCTTGTTTATAAAATGTGAATCATAAAAGTATCTACTTCATAGGCTAATTTATTAAGGAGATTTAATTAGTTAATTTGTAAAATCCCTAGTCAAGAACATGCATATATGTGCTGCATAAATATTGCTAAATAAGTTAAGTAAATAAATAATTAACACGTTTATTGCTGGCCAAGAGCAGAAACTATTTCAGAGCTTAGGCTTATTTTGAAGTTCAAAGCACTCTAAATATGAGCTTTCACACAGGCTTAAGTCTTGTGTTTAAGTTGTATTTTAGATGTTTTTTCTAACGTTTATTTTTGAGAGACAGAGACAGAGCGCAAGTGGGGGAGAGGTAGAGGGGGAGACACAGAATTGGAAGCAGGCTCCAGGCTCTGAGCTGTCAGCACAGAGCCTAAAGCAGGGCTTGAACACAGGAGCTGTGAGATCGTGACCTGAGATGAAGTTGGCACCTTAACCGACTGAGCCACCCAGGAGCCCCTTTAAGTTGTATTTTACTATCACCAGAACGAGTTCATTGGTTTAAACAACTTTTGATAAAAAAGAAGAGTTTGTAGATATTTAATGTTACTCCAAAATCATTTATGTGATTATGAGCTCCTTCTGGCTTTCAGGCAGCAGTGAAGTGAAATAAGGATGTAAAATATTTAATAAAGAGACTCCTTAGAAGAACTCAAGAGGCTAAAAAAAATCAGGGAAAAAGAATTCTTGCTTTGAGCTTAGGGGATTGAGGTGGTAAAAGGCAACTCCGTTTACCTATACTCATACTTTTACCTTCATTTAAAACTCTAGACAAGTCATGAATTTGGAGTCTGTGGGGCTGTGCATTAAGTGAAAAGATAAATAGATGTTGTGTCCATGCATAAAGAACTTGGATTATTTGAATAAGAAGGGAGTAATGTAATGTTAATTGTATTAAGAAAGGCAAAATTTAAAGCTGAAACTATTAATTATTAGATGAAGGCATGCTGTGTAAGTAGACAGTAAATGAACAGACTGCAAAATTTTCAATAAAGGAGGAAGAGTAAGTGTCCATTTTAGCACAGGAATTTGTCTGATTACAAGCCTAACCAACCATATCAGAGTAACACCCATGCTTGGAATGAAAGATAACTATGTCAAATTAAACTCTACACAAAAGTCACCGAGAGGGCCTCAAGTACTGCCTTCAAATAGTCTGCATTTCTTGAATTTATATTCTCATTATTGTTGCAAACCTCTTTCTGACCTCATTATTCAGCTCCTAGGCTTGCTATCTGATTCAATGCATATTTATATTCCTTGGTTCAAACTAACTTTATGTCCAAAGTTTAAATTTGTCTTGGAGAAAATATTGCCCCAACCCAGAGGCTGTAACATTTTCTTTCTATACTTTAGGCGTAGGCAGGGAGGTGTCATTTTTGCTATGGTTCACATTTTCTACCCCTTGATATTCAAAGGATTTTGATAAGCTTGACCTGTGCTGCACTATGACCCAGGCTGGAAAGAAATATGTTAATAGGACAGACTGATGCAGAGGAGAAATCAGATGGAGTCCTTATAGTAAAATGAGTAAAAATGGAGTCAGTTCTGAGAAATCATTCCCTTACTTCACACCATTTCCCAAAACCATTTACATGTGGCCTATAGACCTAGAGGTAAAAGAATTACCAATTTTAGAAGGAAAAAAAAGGGAGGATATTTCATGATCTTGGAAATTGACACATAATAGGACACAAATTCAGTAGCCATAAAGGAACAGATGGATAAATCAGAGTTAATTCATTCTTGTATTCATTAAAATTATATCTTTAAGGGAGAGAAAAGGAAAACAACATAATAGAAGATACTTACAATACATATTTCTGTAAAGACTCATGTACATGAGTTCTACTCTTCTTACTCAGTAAAACAAAGATTAAACAAAATATGGGTGAAAACATTAAAAATTACCTCAGGATATCTAAATGGTTAATTAATATATGAGAATGCACTTAACCTTCTATAATCTATAAAATATATACATGTAATCTATATAAATGTATAATCTATATAAATCTATATAACCTATAAAATCTCAGTGCAATTCCACTACATACCTATTCATATAACTAAAATAAAATGAAAAAGAGAGACAGTTCTAAGTGTCAGCAAGGATAAGGATTTTAGAGCAACTAGAACTTTCCTCTGCTGAGGGAGTATAAATTGATACATGCACTTTGGAAAATCATTGAGTAGTATCTGTCCAAACTAACTATCCTACCTACTCTAGTCCTAGGCATGATCCTTACCAAAACACATATATGTGTTTACCAGAAAAACCCTCTGTATTACTTATAACTATCAAAGTACCCATCAACAACAAAATGGATAGATATATGGTGGTACAGTCACAAAGAAATACTGCACAAAAACAAAAATGAATAAATTACATCAAGAAACAACACCATAATTACGTTTCACAAAAGCTGAGCAAAGAAGACAGAAACAAAAGAGTTGATGTATCATGATATAATTTATAGCATGTTCAAAGGCAAGCAAAAATAATTTCAATGAATCAGAGTAGTAGTTTCCTTTGGTGAGAGAGACTGGAGGCTTCTGGGAAGCTGATAGTATTCCTTTGATCTCCTGTAATCTGGGGGTTGATGACATGGGCCATTCACTTAGAGGAAATTAACTGAGATTTACACTTATGATTTATGCACTTTTCTGTGTGTATACTGTATTTTAGTGAAAAAAATCACTCTGAAGAGTATAAATCATGAGTTATAATTACTCAAAAGAATGTTTTTAAATCCTGGCCTTCATCTTAACATAGTTGTGTAGATAGTTAGGTAAACTTCCCATATATTACCTTCTTCATCTCTAACAAGAGGTTAGTGATTCGTGTGTGGAGGAGTGGTGGTGGTGAGGAAAGTGCAATTACTTCCTGTGACATATATTTAATTCTCAAGCATAATTTTGAACATATAGAATATCTCACTTATTTCATTCTGAGTTCTGTTTCAGTAGCTCAGTGGCTTTTTCTTTAATTATTATTTTAAAAATTTCAGCAAAGCCCTACGTGTACCTTTAATAAATAAGTCTTAAGATTTTTATTATTTTTAATTTTTAAAGATTTTTTTATTAAATGATTTTTAAATTACAGAAAAGATGCAAGAATAAGAATAGTACAAAGAACACTGATATCCTTTACCCAGTTTCATGTATTCTTAACATTTTGCCCCATTTGCTCTACCATTTCTCTTTTATTCTTCAACTCTCTCATTCAGTCTTTCTGACTCCTGCATGGGGTGTGTGTGTGTGTGTGTGTGTGTGTGTGTGTGTGTGTTTGTGTGTGTTTGCATGTGTTTACTTAACATTTTGAGAGTTACTTGCATCTATCACGATCCTTTACCAATAAACACCTTCATGGACATTTCTTATAAGTAAGAATATTCTCTTATGTTAACACAGTGCAGTTATCCCTCAGTAAATTTAAGATTGATGCAATACTTTTATCCAGTTTATCATTTTAATTTATTTTTTTAATTAAAAGTTTCTTTATAATGTTTCTTAATCCTTAGTACAGGAGCCAGTCAAAGGTGAAATACTGAATTAATTGTCCCGTCTCTTTAGGCTTTTTCAGTGTAGACAACTAAAACAGCCATTTTTTGTCTTTATGACATTGACAGTTTTCGCAGGATATAGTAGTTTATTATTATTATTATTATTATTATTATTATTATTACTACTACTACTATTTGAATGCTCCTCATTTTAGTTTTATTTGATGTTTCCTCACAATTACATTTAAGTTGTGAATTCCCAGCTATAATAGCACCTCAGTGACAGTGTCTCTTTCTTGGGGTATTTCTTTTAAGAGCACATGAGGAATATCTGTCCCTCACTGGAGATGTTAATTTTGATCACCTGGAAAAATTGTTGCATGCTTCTCGACTATATAGTTATTATTATTTTTATGACAAATGGTCTGTGAAGAAACACTGAAAGATGTCTCTTTATTTGAAACAGCAAAGAGGCTAAGAAACTCTATTGCTTTGCCACATTAAATGATGCACATTCTTAAATTCTTAGCATAGTCTTGAACTCTGGATCTGAAGACAGATCTCAGGGCCTCTCACTTCACTGGTAAAGCTCTTGGACATTGAGAAAAAAGTACAGACATCTGTGTGATTTAAGCTTGAACAGTGCTTGGGTGGGTGGGATCAAGATGTGTGCATTTGGCTTATAAATTACAAATGTATTTTAATGTGAGCATATAAGCAGTTTGTGTTATGTTACAACAGAGCAAATTAGAATGAATAATTCTGCAGTGAGGATACCTGGTCAAGAATTAATAACCATTTACAAGATATTTGATTAACAGGCAAAACATTCTGTCCATATATGAAACTCCATATCTGTATTATCTTTCCAACTCAACCTGAAGCTTTGTCAAAAAAAGCTTTGTTTTTCCATTGTCTAACAAATGTTTAATAGTGGATTGGAAGAAGACTAATTGAGTTGGTTAAAGATGATGTTAGAAGCTACACTATTGTCTAATTGAACATATCATAGTATATTAGCAATAAAATTGGTATACATGTATTAGGCCTCTGAATTCTAGTTATAGCTCTTTATTGAAAATAGACCAAAATACACATTAATGTTAAAATCTTTCTATAAATCCTATTAGTTTGAGGAGAGATTCTCCCATCCAGAAATGTTTAATTGGACCTTGCCCAAATATAATGAATCCATTTAGCTTATTAATTTTGACTTAAGATATGTTGATTCAACAAATCTATGCAAATACAGCTTTCAAAAAATCAATTAATGGTTAAAATAGTCAAGTTGGGATATATTAAGGGGGTGTGTTAATAAATGTTTCCTGTTGAGCCATATTTAAATATTTAAAATTCAACATAACTGATGCTACTTCTAAAATGTATGCAAGCGTTCAGAAATGAAACCAACTTTTGCTAAACTCACATCTTTGCTCATCAGTCCCCCCTCTTCCTCCCCCCATTTCCTTTTTCATCCTTCTTTTTTTCCTTCCTTCCTCATATAGGTCATTAAATAGATCATATAGGATGTTGGTATACAGACTTTGCTCTACTAATCACTTGTATAAATTGAAAGAACCATTTTGTGGGGCCATGAATGCAACAAAATTCATTGACATAAAAATGTCCTTGCAGTTGCTGGAAGATGAAAATAGAGGACAAGGCCATTGACTAGAAACAGCCTGGGGGCACCTGGGTGACTCAGTTGGTTAAATGTCTTGCTCTTGATTTTGGCTCAGGTCATGACCTTATGGCTGTGAGATTGAGCCCTGCTTTGGGCTCTGGGCTAAGCAGGGACTTGATTGAGATATTCTCTCTCTCTCTCTTTCTCTCTCCCACTCCATCCCTCCCCTGCTTGTGATTCCTTGCTCTTTCAAAGGAAAGAAGGAAGGAGGAAGGAAGGAAGGAAGAAACAGCCTGTTTTAAAACAGTTATCAAAGTTGTCTTGTGGGCAATCAAATGACACATACTCAAATACATCCTAGGGGGTGGTTCAATCCATGGTTTTACATTATTATAGTCATGTCAGTTGCCTAGAATGCTTCAGAAGAGACCAAAAACAAAGCCTGTTACATGGAAAGAGAAGTGCAGGACCTCTCTTTTGTGGATTTAAAGTAGATTCACAAGATACTGAATCTTAGAGGAATTCCTGTCACCATTCAAACAAATCTTATTTTTCAGATGCAGAAACCAAGACTTAGTGGGTGACATTAAAATGCTGTGGTAGGATGGTGAATGAAATATAATATAGCTGAGAAGAATTCTGTATAACCACTATCAATAAATCAAAAGTAAAAGTCATTTCATAGGGATTCTCCCAATTGTTCTGTATGGGGTTTTCCACTAGAAAGCACCTTTATGCCTGTATTTTGTCCAATGTGTAGACACACTGAGAGGCACATATTACCTTAATACATTTAATATGGAAGGAAAATTTTAAATAGTTACAGCTTGTATGGAAGACAGAGGGTTTATTTACACATTCTGTTTTTTTTTTTTTTAATTAAAACACCCTGTCTATTCCATGAGATAACAACTCCACATTCTACCCCCACCAAGTTCTATTGAGAAATAATTGACATACATCATTAAATAAGTTTAAAGTGTATAGTGTGATGGTGTGATTTATATATATTGTGAAATGATTACAATAGGGTCAGCAAACATCTACCTTCTCATAAAGATATAATAATAAAAGAATAAAGAAAACAAAAACTTCTTGTTATGAGGGCACATTCTTTAAGACTCATTTCTAGTCCAGGTGCATATATCTCTTCCAATTAATGTTTTTGTTTTCTTTGTTAAATACCCATTAGTGGGATTGTTGGATTGTATGATATTTCTATTTTTAATTTTTTGAAGAACCTCCATACTGTTTTCCACAGTGGCTGTACTAATTTACATTCCCACCAAAGTGCAAGAGAGTTCCCTTTTCTCTACATCTTTGTGTCAAAATTGTTTGAAATCTTAGCTAGGGTAACATAGTAAGAGGCAGTACTTGAGTTATGACTCAGTCATATTAATTTCCAAACCTAGATTTTTTCCCCCCAAGTCAACCATCTATGTGTAACTTACCAGAAAATGATAGCTAATGGATTTATGAAATTCAAATAAAGGTCAAATCTGTTGTGTATTCGTTCTTCTCTGTGTTACATCTCTAATGTTTGAGAGGATCAACATATCCAAATGACATTAGTATCAAAAATAGTTAACACTATTTCTCCATTAATACCTTTTTCCCTTTGATTTGTGTATACATACATATATTTATACATACATACATACATAATATGACCACTTTTGTAATAGATCTTTAACTTTGAGAGTTCATCCAACACAAAACAGAAGTTGAAAAGATTGAAGAGCTGCTACTTCCAGTAATTTACTGTAATAGTGTAGAGCATATTGCTATAATTAGTCTGGGCTGATAAGAGAAATAGGAAATAAAAATATTGTTTTCTGATGGGAGCAGAATGTTTTAAAGAGAAAAAAACCTGAATCTTATTTTTTTTAGATTTTTTTAACATTTATTTAGTTTTAAAAAAGAGAGAAACAGAGTGTGAGCAGGGGAGGGGCAGAGAGAGAGGGAAACATAGAACCTGAAGCAGGCACCAGGCTCTGAGCTGTCAGCACAGAGCCAGATGCAGGGTTTGTACTCATGAACTGCAAGATCGTGACCTGAGCCGAAGTCAGATGCTTAACCGACTGAGTGACCCAGGAACCCCATAAAAAATCCTGTATTGTAAAACCTTTTTTTTTTTTTTTTATCTTACATGTCTAATCTCATAAAGAAGCCACAACTATAATTCTAGGAGTGCTTTTATTATTTCATCTTACAAAAAGAAAATATTCATGTTGGGTAATATAATTTTAGTTTTTAAAGCTAGAAGTAAATGCATATGGATCTCAAGTTATTAAGGAGATATAACATTGATCAATTTTCTAAATTCAAATTTGATCTTAGGGAGCTTTATTGCTGATGCAGATATTGACATTTTATCAATGACTTTGACATTTTAATGTTGGTGTCGCAAAATAACTTAGAGGATGCATTCCAAATCTCCTAGAAAATTTCCCTATAGCAATAAACCCTAAAAGAATTATTATTATTATTATTTTTAAACGTTTATTTATTTTTGAGACAGAGAGAGACAGAGCATGAACGGGGGAGGGGCAGAGAGTGAGGGAGACACAGAATTGGAAGCAGGCTCCAGGCTCTGAGCTGTCAGCCCAGAGCCCGACGCGGGGCTCGAACTCACGGACTGCGAGATCGTGACCTGAGCTGAAGTCGGATGCTTAACCTACTGAGCCACCCAGGCGCCCCAAGAATTATTATTTTTAATGGTGAATTAAACTTACATGAGTTTAAGTTAAAAAAAATAAATATTGCCAAAATGTCTTAGAAAAACATTTCTACAGCCGTCTCAGACTTTAAAATCAGAAGTAGCACATATGAAGACGTAATGCTACGTAACTATTAGTAACAAACAGTCTAAATTAATTACCTCATATGATTGATTTACAGAAGTCAGTTCAAATTGCTCTCTATTCTCATCCTAAATGTTATTCCATGCTTCCAATTTCATTTCACCCCAACCATATTTACCATAAGGTTGCCAGAAGTCAACTATATTTTACTCTTATTTGTATGTGGCTCCTCCAAAAACCCAATGTAACATTTGGGAGCCGAGTGATTTACCACACAAGTAGGGGCAGTGAACCAGCAACCTGAAAACAGAGCAGACTTCCACTGTCATCCGTTCCTATCTGGATGCATGATATGTAACATAGTTTTTCACTATTTTCCATCTGCTATTGCAGTAATTCCTACTGCTTTCTTTGTGACTTATTTTGAATTAAATGTGAACACCATAAAAAGAGATGCTTGTCTATGAAGGAAGAAGAGTCAGTCTGGAAAATATGATGCCAGAGCTCAATCATTTGGACAAATTTGTTTAGTATTGCTTTATTTATTTCATTAATTTTTTAAAAAAATGTTTTTAGTATTTAGAATAATGGGTTCCCAAGTATGCCAATGTCTCAATCCCTGGAATCTGTGAATGTTACCTTATATTAAGAAGGACTTTGCAGATGTGTTTAAGTGGAAGATCTTGAGATAGGGGAGATAATCCTCTACTAGCCTAGTGGGTCCAGTGTAATCATAAGTGTCTATATAAAATGGATGCAGGAAAAGTTGGAGTCAGAGAAGAAAGCAAAGTGATGACAGAGGCAGAGTTGGAGTGATTCAGCCACAGTGCAAGGAATGAGGGTAGTCTCTAGAAACTAGAGAAGTCAAGAAAAAAATTTCTCCTGGAATATCCAGAAGGAATCAGTATTGAAAACACCTTGATTTTATCCCCATAATGAAACACATTTCAGACTTCTGACCTCTGGAAATATAAGAGATTAAATAGGTGTGTTTTTTAAAGGAATATTTTTTAAAACCATTTTAGGTACGAAGCAAAATTGAAAAAAAAAATTACAGGTATTTTGCAAATACACCCTGCCCCACCACACATGCATAATCTTCCCCATTATCAACATTACCCACAAGAGGTACATTTGTAACAGTGATGAACCTACAATGACATGTCATTATCACACACAGTTCATAGTTACATTAAGGTTCATTCTTGATTTTATACATTCTATGGTTTTGTATGAATGTAAGTACATTGAACATTACAGTGTCATGTTTTTCTTTGCCCTAAGAATCTTCTGTACTTCTTCTATTCATTCTGTCTCCTATTCATCTCACCAAACCTTGGTAACCATTGAATTTTTCACTGTTTTTATAGTTTTGCCTTTTACAGAATATCATGTACTGGAAATCATACCATATATAGCCTTTTCATAGTGGCTTTTTTCACTTGGTAATATGCATTTAAGGTTCCTTCATGTCTTTTCATGGCTTGATAGCTTATTTACTTTTAATGCTGAATAATATTCTACTGTCTGATATATCACACTTTATCCATTCCCCTACTGAAGGACATCTGGATTTCTTCTAAGTTTTGGCAGTTAAAAATAAAGCTACTATACACATCTTCATCTGGATTTTGTGTTGACATACATTTTCAACTCTTTAGGGTAAAAACCAAAGAGCACAACTGGTAGATAGTATGGTAAGAGTTATGTTCAGTTTTGTTAAGCAACAAACCTCTGAAGTGTCTTCCAAAGTGGGTGCACCATTTTGCTTTCCAACCAGCAGAATGAGATTTCCTATTGCTTTGCATCCTTGTCAGCATTTAGTATTGTCAGCTTTCTAGATTTGACCATCCTGATAAGGGTGTAGTAGTATCTAATTGTTGCTATAATTTTGTTTAACGTTTATTCATTTTTGAGAGACAGACCGTGAGTAGGGAAGGGGCAGAAAAAGAGGGAGACACAGAATCCAAAGCAGGCTCCAGGCTCTGAGCTGTCAGCACAGAGCCAGATGCGGGGGCCGGAACTCATGAATCTTGAGATCATTACCGAGCCAGCAAAGTCACTTAACCAACTGGGCCACCCAGGCGCCCCTCTAATTGTTGCTTTAATTTGCATTTTCCTGATGATTTTTGATGTGGAGTCTATTTTTGCATGTTTTTTAACATTTGCGTATTTTCTTTGGTGAGGTGGCTGTTAAGGTCTTTGGCCCAATTTTAAATCGTGATGTTTGTTTTCTTATTGTTGAGATTTCAGAGCTTGTTTTTCAAAATATATACTTTGGATAACAGTTCTTTATCGGATGTGTGTTTTGCAGATATTTTTTCCCAGTGTGTGGCTTGTTTTCACATTCTCTCAACATTGTCTTTCCCAGAGCAAAGTTTTTCATTTTAACAAAGTACAACTTATCAATTATGCCTTTCATGATTTATTCTTTTGGTGTTGTATATAAAAAAAAGTTACATCGTATCCAAGGTCATCTACATTTTCTTCTGTTTTATCTTCTAGGAGTTTTATAGTTTTACATTTTACATTTAGATTTTCTGAAAGGTATGAGATCTGTGTCTAGGTTTTTCTTCTTCTCCATCTTCTTCCCCTTTCCCTCCTCCTTATCCTCCTCCTTCTCCTCCCCCTTCTCTTCTTCCTCCTCCCCCTTCCCCTCTCTCCATGACCCCTTCTCCCTTCTTCTCCTTCTACTCCTTCTCCCCCTCCTCCCTCTCCTCCTCCTCTTCCTCCTCCCCCTTCTCCTTCTTATTCTCCAGTTAAATCAGTGTAGTTTTAAGCTACCAATTTTGTGGTAATTTGTTACAGCAGTAAAAGAAAACTTAAAGCATCAGCAGTAGAACTCTTTTGGGTTTGAACCTGAATTTTGAGCCTGTTTGTACATTGGGTGAATCCGGTGTTCCATTAGCCATTCTCAGAGATATCTTCAGATTATCCTGGCTTTTAAGCCTCTTTCCTCCTTCATAACTCTACCCCCCACATTTATCTAATAGTACACTTTTTTTATGTTACAACCTAGCTCAGGCATAAATAGATTGGACTTCCATAAGCTGAAAGGTAAAATAGGGACCAAATTTCAGAGCTTCTCTCCTGCTAAGGTGAATAACAATTGACTGTCATAAAATAGCTTGTACTTTCTCAACCCACATACACACACACACACACACACACACACACACACACACACACCAACTCATAGAGTAACGCTTCAGACATCTTTGATGAAAAGTTTTCTGATTTTTCCATTTTTCACAAATGACTTGGTTTCAGAGATATAAACTATTGAGGACTATAAACATAATTACCAAATAGCTTCATCTCCCAAGCTCATCCAAACAACAATTCTACTTGCCCACCCTCTGTCACACCCCCCCCATACACAATGGATTCAGGATTCATGGTTCTAAATGTGAGACATGTACCCTGAAAACTTGTTGCTGCTTAGACACAAGTGAAATATTTATTGCAACATCATTATGGTCTTTTTCTAATAGTAAACAGAAAAAAATCAATATAATATTGAAATGTAGAGAAATGTGAAAAATCATTGGAAATAGTCTAAAACATATTTAATAGGACTGATGTTGGGGAATTGTTCAGCCCAAAGTTTCCTAAATATATATCTGTGTACCAGCTATATTAGAATAACATGGAAATTGTATATGTAAATTCCCAGAATCACACATACTTTTATGTAAGCTGTTAGAATATATCAGTGTTAAATTTGTGTTGGGATAACTAGAAAGCTCAGAGATGTTTGGAAAATTTTATCCTCTTGATCATAACTTACACTATGAGATAATGTTCATGAAATTTTTCTATAAATACCCTTTATTTCTACTTGGTGTAACAATGACTAGATAAAAATAAGCTCCAAGTTTAAAATCTACACTTAAAGGAAAAGTTGTCATTCACCTCAGTTTATGGATACATATTTTTATAAGTGGACTTTTAATGAATTGTCTATTGAAACAATCATAGAAAATATTTTCTTCCAGAACTTCTAGTAGTCTTGATTATCTTAGATAAATATAATTAATAAGAAGTTAGAGATTATATATACATGATTAATAGGAATATATTTCACATTAATTTTGAAGGTCAGCATGTAAAATCCATTCCCTCTCTATGATTCCATTGATATTATCCCCCTTCCTCTAGACTAGCTTGAGAAACACTGAGGTATATTTGTTTCTCTTAAGGTCGTGCATGCCCCTAGCTTTCTTGAGATCCCCACTCTTTGTCCTAGCTTCTTCTGTCCCACCCCCAAAACTTAGCAAATATTTCTCCCTAGGTCTACTCCTAAGTCATAATGTATTGACTCTTAGAATCAAAGATGGAAATTATTAGGCAGAATTAGCATCTTTCTTTTCTTGATTTTTGTTTTCAGGCAGGTCTCAGAGCCTTTTCTCCCAATGAGTTCTTTATCTAAAGCATGTAAAATGATTACATTCAAAGACATTGAGATTTATCTCTTATGTTCCTTCGTATAGCTAGATGACACAATTAAAACTATTTGATAACTATGTGAAGAGCTGATATTCATATCATGTTTTTTTTCCTCACAAAATATTCATCTAAATATTTGTCCTTGTTAGTTCTTCATGGAGATCATTACTGTAACTCCCCAAGATTATAGATAAGAGAAATGGCCTGCCAAAAGTCATGGTTTTTTACAAGTAGGGCCATAATTAATCCATATACCTCTCAACTGTGGTCAATGCTGTTTTCCTTCCTTTTGCTCCCAGATGGCAATTGCACCTCTCTCCTTTCACCATGCCTTAATTCCTTTCCTTTGCATTCAAATAGATAAATTTCAGCTCTTACTCAGAAAAAAAAATGTGTTCTCTGATTTATATTTTGAATAGTAGTCTTCAGCTTATCAGTGAGAAATCAGAGTTTTAACTCTTGCCTATGTGTCCATCAGTTGTAACTTTTTTACAAAGGGAAGAGAGAATGTGCTAAGAAAATGTTGCTTCAGTTCTCCAGCAATGCTGTCTTCCTTCTCTTCTTTGACTTTCTCTTTTCTGCTTAGAATGATTGTTCATGTGGAATTCTGTCCTGAAGTCGCCTCCGGATGTTTCAATATAATGGAATGCATATTATAGTACACCTTTAATAGTTTAGAGGAAATAATACTTCTCAGCAATATTGGTTCTTCATGCGAGGCTGAATATTTGTTCCTGGGAAAATATATCCTGTGATGTTAACACAGCTTTTGGAAGTTCAGGTTGCCAGGTGATCCCTTACTGGCCTTTAGTCAAAGCTGTTTTTAATGAAATATCCTTTGTCTTAACTAAGCAGACTTGTGAGACAAGTTGTTAAAAAGTGATTTCTCAAGAATATTTTAAAAGCTTGCATTTTGTTGACTGCTTTTTATCAAGTGGAAACACACAAACTGTTTTCATTTCCAGTGCCAAATTTCTCTTCACCTCCCCAGATTATTGAGAAAATGTTTTCATAAATATTTCTATATGTTTTTTCTTTTCTCTCCTATTTTTATCATTCAAAGGCTAAATCATAGAGGTTTCTCTCCAGAGATTTGGAGACAGTGGCTGACCGTGGACAATGACTAAGGGAATTGTATCTTCATATGAGCCAAGCTCTTTTCACTCACATCAGAAATATGTTGAGGAGTTTAGTTTCTGTCAGTCTTTTTTGGGAGCCAGAGAAGACTGACCTAGCTTGAACACAATAACAAGAGGAAGAGAGAAAATGTTCTGTGCTCTTCATCCTCGAATCTGTATGTGCTATATCCAATTAAAAATCAGTATTAGAGAGAAAGAACACCATGCAAAAGCATTGAAGATGTAAACCTCATTGCCTTCACTTCCTATTAGATTCAAATACATACCAAAAGCATCATGCAGAGAGAGAGTCATCCTAGGAGAGACCACCTCCACCCTGTCAGACTTAGGTCAGGCAGCCAAACTCTGAGCATCACAATTGCGTGTCAAAATTTCATAGTGCTTGCCAAAATCTTAGACAATTAGTGGGACCAGAGATAGGGATTTTTGTTTCCAGAGATCTGGATTTTTAACCATTGCCCATAAGAGGTTCTATTGCAGGATCCCTGTCTTGCAAAACTCTTCTAAGGAATAAACATTCTGAAGCCTGCAGGGTTCTACACAGTTAAATTTAGATTTATAAAGCTGCTTGTATGAGTTTGGATAATAATATCTAATTATTATATGCATAGCACTTATTATATGATAGGTGCTGTTATAAGTACATTATATCTTCAATCATGTAATTATAAAAGTGTCATGGGGTTGGGACACCTGGGTGACTCGGTTAAGCATCTGACTCTTGATTTTGGCTCAGGTCATGATCTCACAGTTTGTGAGACTGAGCCCCACATCGGGCTCCTCCTGACGGTGTGGAGCCTGCTTGGGAGTCTCTGTCTCCCTCTCTTTCTGCCCCTCACCTGCTTGTGCTCTCTCTCTCAGAAAAAATAAATAATTTTAAAAAAAGGTCATGGGGTTAGTACTATTATTACTATTTCTATAAAAGAGAAAAAGTTTCTAAGGTATTAAGAATTTAAGTAATTTATTTGAAGTCACATGGTTAGTTCCAGCTGAAATTTGATCGTAGGCAAGATAGCTCTAGAGATGATTCTCTGATTACGTTATACTGCCACTTACATGCCAGTCACTGAAACTGGTTATATGAGCCTTGACTGTAATCAACCTGGATACGTTGGCCCATATGCACTATTTTTTTTATCTTTCAACATGTCTTCATAAATATCCTTCATATCCTTGCCACTTTTAACTTTATGTGCCCTGTGATTCAGTATTTCATAGAGACATTGAGGACTCAGAGAACTCCACCTAAGCTGGGATGTGACACCTGAAGTTACATCCGCCTCTGGAAATGATCAGGGTGTTTTCCCAGTTTATAAGGGGTGTCAGTGTTGTGGGAGGGTTATTTAAGATGCATCATCTGTGAAAGACCCTGAAAATAAAAGTTGGTCATATTTTCTGGGCAAGCTGTCAGTTGGAAAGGACACACAGAAAGAATCTATCTAGGATGGAAATCTCATAAAACATATGAGATTAAAACATAAGTAAAAAAAAAGTTAAACAAAGGTAAATATATGATAGCTGTTGAAATAAACTAAGTGATTTTTTTCATGTCCTTAAAAAGTAAAGTTAGAAAAGAAAAGGTCTAGTGCATGCCAACATCAGTCAAAGGGTATGGCAGAAAACCAAAGCAGTCACTTTCCCAATATTACTGCCTTCATATTTATGATAGCACAAGCCATTTATCATCGATTTCAGTGCTGTTCAAGACACTGGATCACATTTATTAAAAAATTTACTATCATATCGTCTCTAGTAAATCTATGGTTCTTAAATAGAGAATATTCCCAAGAAGGGATAGAAATATGTGAGTGATGAGTTACTTTATATCATGGTTGTTTATCAAATCTTAATAAAATTGAGAGAAAGTCACACTGCAAAGAGCATATGGTCTCATCATTTGAGGAATTACATGAGTAAATAATGACATTTCCATGATCATCAATAAATCAGTGACTATGCAATTAAATTAAATATATTTAAACTCTTAGAGGGGCACCTAGGTGGCTCAGTCAGTTAAGTGTCTGACTCTTGGTTTTGGCCTAGGTCAATATGCATAGAACTATTGTTAAATAAAATGTCTTTCCTTTGTAATCCTGTATATCTTATTATGTATGTGGAAAAATACTATTCTGAGAAGAGACCCTTAGGCTTCCCTATACTGCTGGATACTCTATGATACAAGAACTGTGGGGCAGAGACTGTGGCTCCTATTGCTTTGCATCAGTAGTAGCACTGGACCCAGGGGCTGTTAAATTTCAAATTAACATACTTTAATTATGTACAGGAATAGATTTATCTATATTATGTTTGAAGGCAAATAACTTACTTTGCTGAAATTTTGAGTTTATTTACAAATAAATCTTTGTGATCTGACCAAGGCTACTTTATACTTTAATAGATTTCTATTTATTCTTTTCTATTTATTCTGTTTCCAAGTACAATTTAAGCAAAATAAGTTCACAAAGAGAGGTCACATTCATGGTAAAAAGAAAAAAAATGCTCATAAGGCTGAAGTTCTGGCTTTAGGATCTGTCTCCTTGAACAAAACAGTTAACTCTTTTAAGTCCATTTTTTCTTATAATGGACACAGGAATGCATTTATTTATTCCAACAACAAATATTTATTAATAATTTCTTATACAACATGAGCTAGGCTAATGGAACATAATAATGCTTTACCTTTCATGAGGTTTTTATGAGCATCAAATGACAATGTATATGAAAGTACCTTATAAAATTTAATGGACTACAAATATAAGACACATTTCTAATACCCTGTAAGATTTTAAATTGCTTTCTGAAATAGAGAAGACAAAATTATATTCAGCAGGGCTTTAATATTCAGGGAATTTATTGAATTATAATTCTTGGAAATTGCTTTATATTGTAACTTTCTTTAAAATGTATTATCCATTTTATCAGAATACCAGAATCTGCAACACAATATATAATCGAAAAATTCTTTATTAAAGGTTTTTATAGTGTGTGTGTATGTGTGTATATCCTGGGAAAGGGTTTTCTGGCTATGTCAGCATTTTAAATTCAACTTTTATTTTGAAGCTTGTTGTTTTTGTGTCTAAATATATATGCTTTATTATACTATTGTTATTATTAATATTTTCTTTTGTATCCTTCAATTCAAAATGCTTGCCATTTGTGTAGTTACCTTGTTCCTGGTAATCGTAATTAACCTGTCTGTGGCCTTGCAGCTATTTCTATAGAATATGTTCATGAAACAGATTCTGCTTTATATTATCTATATTTTCTCCTTTCTATCTAATATGAAGATAGAATGGATTTATATACAGGTTAAGCAACTAACAGGAATTTAAGAGATTTATATAAGGGCACTTAATCTTTTTAGGGAAAAATTCAAAATACTTAATGGAATACTAAATGAGCATTTTATATCCAGAATTGTTTTAAGTGTTGTTGGAATAACAAAATATGAAGAACTTTATTAGATTTAAAAAATACTTAGTAGATTAAAAAGTGGATGGGGCGCCTGGGTGGCTCAGTCGGTTAAGCGTCAGACTTCGGCTCAGGTCATGATCTCGCGGTCCGTGAGTTTGAGCCCTGCGTCGGGCTCTGTGCTGACAGCTCAGAGCCTGGAGCCTGTTTCGGATTCTGTGTCTCCCTCTCTCTCTGACCCTCCCCCATTCATGCTGTCTCTCCCTGTCTCAAAAATAAATAAACATTAAAAACAATTTTTAAAAAAAAGTGGAAAACTACATTATGGCTTTACTATCAAGTGTTGATGGGATGACTGATGTAAACTCTCTCCATTGTTCATGCACAGCTGGAGCTGAATTGATCCTTAATGATGTTAGGGATGGATAAGTAGTATGATGGGTTATATATGTGTTTGGATGTTTTTGTTTGTTTTGTTTTTTTTGTTTTTTGTTTTTTGTTTTTTTTTTTTACAAATATTAGCTGTATTTTCTTAGGAGACAGTTTTCATTCCTTGTCCCATTGGCTCAAAGTATAGCCATTAGAATTGCTCTGAATAATCAAATGTGAGAAAAAGCTAAGTGAATTAGGAACAGCTTTTAGAGCTAGTGCATGGGCAATAATTATTTCTTTTGGTCATAGTGGGACCAAGGCAGTCAATGGGAGCTACTTCCTCAGTCTGGATTTTGGATGGCAGAATATGTGGAGTGGAGCCAGAGCTCACCCATGTTGGTCATGTAATATGGGCAAAAAATAAATTTGCTTTGTAAGCCTCTGAGTTTGAGGTCATGTGTAGCTGCAGCATAACCTAGCCTCTTCTAAATGATATTAGTAAGTGAACCTTTTGGGGGCTTTTTTCAATCTCATTTTTTTAGTACTTCCCCATAGGTGGTACTCACTTACTGTTGGGCAGATTTTAAAATGCAATGATTTTAGGTGAACCAAATACCAAACGTTACAAATGCAAATTAAGAAAATGGTGTTGGTTCTTAACTTGCTCATTATCTTACTGCAACCAGACATACCTTTAGTTAATACATGTGATAAGTGGAATAACAGAGGCATGTGCAAAATATGTAAGTAACTAAAATGGGGATACATAATTCAGACTGGGAAGGTAGGGGGGGAAGCTTACTCCTCTGCCCACCCATTTACCAGCACCCCTCTCCACTTTATCACTTCTTTAGGAATCACTGACAATTTAATTGGTGTGTTAATTTTTATTGATTATATGAGAGATTATCATAAGCTTTGTGGCTAGAAATCAAACATATTATAGTAAAGTTCTTTATATTAAAAGTATAACACAGGTCTCAGTTGCTAAAATTACATGTGTTGCTAGGGCCATATACCTTTATGCAGGTTCCAGAGGATAATTTTATTTCTTGTCTTTTCCAGCATCTTAAGACTAACCACATTCCTTAGATATGGACCCCTTCCTCCATCTTCAAAGCCCATAGGCCAGGTCAAGTCCCTTGCACACTCTATCATGTTACCTTCTCTTTTGCTCTTTCACTTTCTTTTCACTTTCAATAACCCTTGTTATTACATTTGGTTCACCCCAGGTAATTGAGGATCATCTCCCTATTTTAATATCAGCTTATTAGCAAACTTTATGTAAAATTAATTTCCCTTTGCTATATGGGGTAACATATTTACAGGTTTCTAGGATTAGGACCTGGCCATCTTGGAAAGGAGGGCTATTGTTTTGCCCACCATAATAATTGACAGTCCTATTAGATTCATTGGCCCTGATAAGCTAAGGTTTTATGCCTTAAAATACAAATACACCCTGTCTGATTACTGACTCAGGGGACACACCTCCCTCTAGGGACAACCTGCTCATCTTCCAGACTCTGCTCTATTGCAAGTGTCCATGAAAGAGGGTTCATGTCTACCCTTGGAGCCATTGCTTATTTTTCTCTGTAGGCATACAGGTCCAAGCAAGTCTCATGATTTAGAACATGGGAGATACATGAGAACCACAATTCAGGACTAAAACCTAACTTAACATTCTTCCATTATACTTTTATCAGAAGGCCTTGATTCAGATGTGAAATGTAGGCTTAGTTAGTTAGAAGTGATAATGTATGCCTCATTATTCTATTTTTCTCAAAACTGCATTTGTTAGGAATTCTGGGTAATGGAACCTTGGCAGTAAAGTTAGATTAGAAAGAACAGGAGTCTGTATGTGCTATTTGTCCCTCTCTAGGATGGATCTATCATTTTCTGTTCACCCTAAGATGATACTTGGAAGATAATTGATTTGAGTGCTATGGCTAGCTTTGTGGGAACCCATTTCCAAATTCTTAGTCAGGGTCCAAAATGGATGCCATGGCAGAAACTCAGTGGTTTTATAACCTCAAGTAGAACTAAGTTTGCAGATGGAGCCTCATATAAGCTAGTTATAGGCAATGCATTTAGTGTGTACATATGATTGTAATGTGAGTATGCAATCCTGATACATTATATAGATAGTCAAATGTTGGCTGTCCCAAACTTTACAAAACTACTTATTGGTAAGACAAATTTGAGATCAGTGCTTATGCTGCCTTAGAGAGAAGGTCATTTTGCTAAGATCTTTGTATTGGCTCAGAAGGGGAGGGAAAAGTCAGGATATTTACTGAGATTTTAATACTAGTTATTTGGTTATAAATGGCAAAAATCATGATATAATAGTTAAGAATTTGTAAATAGAGTAAGGTGAGGATTTTGAGATCTTAAGTTTCTGTCTGTCATAAACTATAATTTGATTTTTTTTTTTTTTGAAGATTTGATGAGTATTTTAGGAAGTTCCTGGAAGGAGCAATAAAAAATGTTTGTAGTTCTTACTTCCTGAGCAAGAAAGAGTGTCCTGGGATAGTAAAGGAATATTGATGAATACAGTGGAATAGGAAATTTATATTAAATAGTAAAGGGAATTTAATGATGAAGTACTACATTTATGGAAATAGAATTTTTCAATTTACTTGGAATAGTTTTAACCTGAAATATGAGCAAGTCTGTTCCCCATGATAAAATCAAGTTCAGAAAACAATGTAAAGATCTCTAGAAATCACAGCTTATTTAGCCTTTTGGATACCAAAATTAAGAGCTGCATTGAAGTATCTATCAGGGAAATGTTGATGTCCTATGGAAGGATGTTCATAAGGCACTGAGGATCCAGTTGAAGGTAAAAGTCCATTAAGGAGTGTAGGGATTTCAGACTTCAATGAATGTTGAATTGGACACCCTGGGATTATGTGCCTAGATAACCCTTTCTTCTAGAAATCAGTATTTTTCCCTCCTTCCTCATAACCCACACGAGACTGTAGTAAGAAAAGATATAGTATAATGTAAACCAGTATCCCTTGGCCATGTTCAATGATTCAGGAATAGGAGCATGACACAAATTTTTCCATTTAAAACTTTTCCCTGAGAATTTTAGATTTGGAGTCAAGAAAATCAGGCTAAATGTTATCTGTTTCCTGAAGCGTGAAGATTTACATGATAGTACTTTTAAAGCCTTTGAAAGCAAACACACACACACACACACACACACACACACACACACACACACACACACACACACAATGTATCTTGAAGTTAGGAGGGAAGTTGAAGAAGTAAATACCAGCAAAAGGATACAGCACTGCTATATGCCTAGAGCAGTGGTTCTCAAATTTTTTAAAACAGATTTCTGGGCCCCACCGCTAGATTCTCTTATTTATTAGATCTGTGACAGGGCTGGAGATTTGCATTTGTAACAAGGTCTCATAAGATACTGATGCAGTTGGTTAAGAGATTACACTGATCTAAAACCCCTGGTCTAGAGTAAAGGGAAAAACACAGGTGTCACATGGAAAAAGATGTCTTAGGAATAGAGCAAAAATGTATTTGTTAACAATAATCCACATTAGTGCAGTTCCCTTCTTAGATTCAGGTGCTTTAATAGCTTCATGGTATGTAATAGCCAAAAGAGTGATTTGGGGATAAGGAGATCTCAAGGTGGAAGGCTAGTGTGATTCTTAAAAGACGGTAGAGTTTTAAATGAGTTTGAAATGCAGTCATTTTTCAACCTGAGTAGTGGGAGTTCTGTATATCCAGCCGCCACTAATTAAACCCCTTAGTAAACTGCCAAATCTGTACGTGGCTTGTCACCTTGATTTAAAAGGAAATGTCAATATACTGAATATGGCAAAAGAGACTTGGTTGCTAAGGTTCCCTAATAGCAGTGTGTTTGACAGTTACAGAATAGCTCAACTGCCAGTTTCTAATAATAAAGCTCTGTGTCTCTGAGAATTTGAAGCCAGGCTAACCATGATGTGTATATAACATGTTATGTTTTTGGAAAAGAAATGATGTAATTTAGTACATGTTTAAAAGAAATTATAATCTTCATGTCTTTTCCAAGCTAGAAATAAAAAAAAAAATCAATATTAAGGGTATTGATGAGACATACAATAATTTTCATAAAAACAATTGGCCCTTATGGTTCAGATACTTAGAATCAAATCCCAGGAATGTCTCCTTTTATTATTTAATTCATTTAAATGCTGGAATTTGAGTTGTTCCATTTGAATCGGTGGGAATAATTGCACAGTGCTGAGGAAAAGCTACATGCCTACACAAATGAATTAAAGTTCTAAGGGTTTGCAGTTTACAGAATAGAAGACACTAAATTTCCTTTAAAGGCTCATTGAAAACAAACAAACAAACAAACAAACAAACTCATTGAAGGTATAGTTAACATTCCATGGTCCCATGCAAAATCTGATGTATCTGAAAACTAGAATAAATTATTCTTTTATATTATATCAATCTTTATTATTGCATTTAGGGCCTTTATTCCCTGGACATTTACTGAAAATAGCATGTATAATTTGGAGACAAGACAATAAACACATTAATCTAGACAGGATCAGTTTCTATTTTAAATTTCAAACAGATAAATTGGGAGACTGATAAATCAATCAATTAGACCATTCTAAATGGACCACTGACATATTTTGGCAGTCTATACTATCTTAATGCAATTGTTTAATTATTAACTGATTCTCCACTTTGAACTTAACATGTTATTATGGGATTTGGAATGATTTTCAGCCACTTGGGAACACTTTTTATGAAACAAAATTAGAAGATAGATTCAAATAATTAACAACACAAAAGTATTACAAATAAGCTGGAAACATGAAAAAGTATATAGCTTCAGTATCTGTAATAATTTGAAGAATTCAATTTATAACAAAATAACTTCTTTCATTTATCCACAAATAATCATTTGGGGATATACTTTATGGGAAAATGCTGTACGGATTTTACTTTACAGTTCAATGAGATGAGAAATTTTTAACATTCATGTACCTCCATCCTAATTAAGATATGGAACATTCAGAACTCTGAATTTTTTAACTATGAATTATCTTTAATAGTATTTTTAAAATAAGAAAAAGTTTTTTGTTTACCTGCTTGTTTACCATTTCCACCATTCTGAATTACTTATATAGATCCAGATTTCCATTGTGTATTTTTTTTTTCTTCTGAAGGAATGCTTTTACTATTCCTGGAGTGCAGAAGTGATCAATTATTCCAGGTATTGTATTTCAGAGATGGTATTCATTTCCCCTTTACTTTGGAAAGATATTTTCACCGGGCATAAAATTCTAGGTTGACCGGGGCGCCTGGGTGGCGCAGTCGGTTAAGCGTCCGACTTCAGCCAGGTCACGATCTCGCGGTCCGTGAGTTGAGCCCCGCATCAGGCTCTGAGCTGATGGCTCGGAGCCTGGAGCCTGTTTCCGATTCTGTGTCTCCCTCTCTCTCTGCCCCTCCCCCGTTCATGCTCTGTCTCTCTCTGTCCCAAAAATAAATAAAAAACGTTGGAAAAAAAATTAAAAAAAAAAAAAAATTCTAGGTTGACCGTTTTATCTTTCTAACACTTCAAAGATATTGTTCCACTATCTTCTCACTTACATTTCTTTTGAGCAAAAGTTTTTTGTTATTATCTTTGTTCCCCTGGATCTACTGTATCTTTCTGATGTCTTTTAAGATTGTCTCTTTATCATGGGTTGTGAGCCACTTGAATATGACATTTCTTAATGTAGTTGTCTTCATAGTTCTCGTGCTTGGGGTTTGGTTTTATGAACTTATTTGATCTTTGAGTTGATATTTTTCACAAAATTAAAAAAAAAAAATTGGCCATTATTTCTTAAAGACCACTCTTCTTACTACCCTTCTCCTTTGGTGTCCCTAACTACATGTATATTAAGCTACTTGAAGTTGTCCCATAGTTCACTAATATACTGGTAATTTATTCCAGCTTTTGTTTTTACTCTGTGTGTTTCATTTTGAATAGTTTATTTTGATATAAATACAGCCTCAGTAATCTGTATTCTGCAGTATCTTTTCTGCTGTTAATTGCTTGCAGGATATTTTTAATCTCAGACTTTTTCCTTTTCATTTCTAGATGTTCAATATGGGTCCTTTTTATTTTTTTTATTTATCCTCTTAACATGGTCATGCTTTCCTCTATATTCTGGAATATATGTAATATAGTTACAATAACTTTATTAATTCTAACATCTCTGTTATTTCTGGACCTGCATTTTCTTGTTGCTTTTCTTTTTATTATGAGTCATATTTTTCTGTTCTTTTGTACACCTGGAATTTGTTTATTAGGTGCCAGATATTGTGATTTTTTTCTTGTTTTGTGCTAGATATTTGTATATTCCTGTAAATATTTCTGAGAGAACAGAGCAGGCTAATTTGTTCAATCTATTCAATCTAAGGCTAATTTGTCCACACTACTGAGGCAAAATCTTTTCTGAGCATTTTACCTGAATATTCAGTCTATTTTGAATGTTCAGTATATTATAAGGTTTTTGCATTTTGGCAGGTAGGGATACCAACTATTTGTAGTGCTGTTTGAGGTCTAAGAATTGTTTTGCTTTGTCTTTTTTGATGTGTCTTTCCCCAGACTTGGGTAGTTTCTTCACATTAAGGCATTGATATGTGCTCAGCTCCAGACTTGAGGGGAACCCTGTGAAGTTCATCAGAAGACTTCTCTTAGTGACTCACTTCTTTCCATGCAGCTGAATCCTCTCCTGTGTTCTGCCTGAAAATTATACCTGGCTTCTTAAATTATTAATTCTGTCTCCTCAAAACAGGCCCTGGAAAGGATTACCCACTCATACACTATAGCTTAGAAACTCCTGTCAGATAAGAAATTGGGCTAATTGTAGGCTTACCTTCTTTGTTCCTTTTCTCTCCAGGTCAGCCCTCTGGTGTTACCTGTCATCCAATATCTGGAAACTGCTGTTTCATATATTTTGTCTGGTTCAGCAGTTGTTTGTGGCAGGTGCACAAATTCAGTCAATTTTACTTCATCTTGGTCAGAAGCTTATGTTCCAAAAGATCAATGTAGAAAATAAAGAAACTAACAGATAATTTAACTTAGAAACTCATAATATTTTCTATATCATTGATGGAAAACTTAAGCAAAAACTACATTATTAAACCCTTTTACATGTGTTTTCTCTGTAGTTGAGATCAAATTGTACAATTTTATCTGTGCTCTATTTCAGTAATATGGGCAGGGTCCATAAAGAAACTGAATTGTCAATAATCTCTGGATGGTGAATTTTTATTATAATATACTGATGTTGAAACACTAATGATAAGCTTTTAAAAATACACAGATATACACATATCACTTTCCATTTTTTTAAAAAAACAATGTTTATTAACTTATTTTGAGAGAGAGAGAAGACAGACAGAGAGAGACAGAGAGAGAAGAGAGACAGAGAGAGACAGGGAGAGAGGCAGAGAGAGGAAAGAGAGAATCCCAAGGACAGAGCCCAACATGGAGCTTGATTTCACGAACCGTGAAATCACGACCTGATCATGACCTGAGCCAAAATCAAGAGTTGGACACTAAACTGACTCTGAGCACCCTATATCACGTTTTACCTTAATGTGCCTTAAATTTTTTTAATGTTTATTTTGAAAGAGAGAGAGAGACAGAGATGAGCAGTGGAGGCAAAGAGAGAGAAGGAGACACAGAATCAGAAGCAGGCTCCAGGCTCCAAGCTGACACAGGGCTTGAACCCACAAGCAATGAGATCATTATCTGAGCCAAAGTTGGACGCTCAACTGACTGAGCCAGACAGGCACCCCATGCTTTTTAAAATATAGCAAAAGGAGTGGACAATAGAGTGCTATTAGATAGTTTATGTTCTGTGACGAAATGAACTCCAATGTAAAATAAAAGGATTTAGTTTCACTGGACCTAAAACACTGATCTTATTTAGGAATATATTCCAAAAAGAGTATTAAATGGAGAGGTCTATTTAAATAGAATGCATCTTTGAAAATTCAGTGTTTCTGAAATTATTTTACTTTGTAAAGTATCTACTTTCATCCATATCAAAAAGAATTTGTTTCAAAACTTCAAAGAAGCTAGATGGAGGACATTCCTGACCCTGTGGTTGATAAAAGAATAACACACATAATATATGCATATTAATGTGGAACTTGATTCTATGCAGATTTCAAAGTTTTAAAAAGTACATACATGAATCCTTTCTGAGAGACTAAGACAAAATGATTCATTTGATGTTTAATTATAAAAAGTAGTACAGTATATCTCCCCCATCTGTATTTTGGTATCACCATTTTAAATTTATAAAATGAGTTAGTTTTGAGTCTATTCAAACCTATTTTATTTTTTTAAAGGGATATATTTTGAATGCTGACAGTGTGAAAATCACTAACCTGGAATAGCTTTGCTTCAAAACTAAGCTAGTTTTTTAGTCATACCAGCCTGAGGTTAAAAAATGGGGTCTGAATAATTTTTTTTTGACAATTTACTGCTATTCTCTTTCTTTCTATATCACTACCCCCTTTCTTCCTCCTATGCATGACTATTTCTCAGAGAGCTCTGGATCAGCTCATGTGTACCATGTACATAGTCCCCTCTGCTTTTAGAGAACATCTACTATTTTCTCCTTTTCTTGTCCTGCTAATAGTAATTCTATTACTGAGCTCTCTGAAGCCTGTGAAAACTTTGTAAAGCTATTGACAAAACCAATGACTTCTAGAAAAAGTCATCAGTCCTATCCTGCACTAATGCTTACTTAAAGCAAATATTTTCTCTTACCTCTTCTCTATTCCCAATGGTTTGACCCTGTTTGAACTTAGAGATCTCTGAACTCCCAACATTCTGTAACAATAACCCAAAAAGAGTAAATATCTTTGAACCATACTGTCTTCCAAAATGATTTAACACTCATTTTAACGCAATCCTTTGCTCCAAATATCTTGCAGAAGTTTTAACTTCTATTCAGTGCCCTATTATCAAAGACCTAGGCTTAATTAAACATAAAAATTAATTTCATACTTTAGAACCATTCTTTAAATCTCAGAGGATTGTAACTTTTTTTATATACCTTACTGTATTCTTTGTAAAGTTTAGACTATAACAATAATTTTCTCTATTAATCATACATAATTTTTATACAGCTTACCAGTAATATAAAGAACAATACTAGTTAGGAAATTTTAAAAAATCAAATCAGTTAGTTTGTCTACCTACTGTTATTGTTTTAAATGATACAGTTAATCACAGTGCATTACTAGGATGATATCCCAATCAAATTTATTTTCTGTTCTTCAGAACAGCTATGTTTCCTTAGCTTTCCTTATAGTTCTGGTATTTGATTTAGTATATTTTGCTTCCTAATACATTATATTTATTTGGACTGTGGGGCAATAAAGAAAACAGACTAGTAATAAAATTAATTATACCACAACATCAACAGTCTAATCCATGATTTACTTCTAGATGCATGTTTCAAAAACCATCTAAACCAGCTAATGAAGTGGAAGGAAGAAAGGAAAGGGGAGGGAAGGGGAGGAAAAGAGGAAAGAAAGAAAGGGAAAGAAGGAGGAAAGGAAGGAGGGAAGAAGAAGGGAGGAAGAAAGAATCTGGACTGGAAAGCGTTCAAGAGCTGGTAATTCCTTCTGACCTCTAATATTTCTTTTCATATCGACTTCAGTCTGCTTTCTTACCCAAACAGTTTTCTAAGGCTTCTCTGTCCACATAAAATAACTATCCCAAAACTTCTGAACTTTAAATGTCATTCAGTTTCGCCAACAGAAAGATCATTATTTTTGAATCCCAATTTATAATTCTTGTAGCAAATCTCGATCCTGTGCCCATCCCTGGTCCAAGCAACTAGACAGAGATGAAGAAATAGTAGAAATTTAGTTTGTAAACTGAGTTAACAGGCAACAATGAAGAAGAGGAAAGAAATTTTCAGAGAAAAGGGTTGTGATAACCTGGACAGGACTGCCAAAATGTATCTATGGCACAGGAATTTCAATAGGGTCAGACTGGTCAACTTGAAAAACTTATACAAAAATTCCATGAATAACACTAAGAAGGAAAACTATATCAACCCAAAGTATCACACTAGATTCTATTTATTGGATATAGTCTTACTACACACCAATGTGGATCCTCTCTTTAACCCTTTTTCTTGACACTCTGATTCTTGTTTGCTTTAATCTTTTTTATTTGCTTATATCCTCATATACTCTTTTATACAGATTCTCATCATTCTATATTAATCTAAAGGTACTAATTTCCGATTAAAGCTTCCACAAGTCACAACCCATATTGCACTTGGTTGATTATATATTGTGATATTATTTTTCCCTCTTTTGTAACAGTTCTGTTTCTGTAATTTCCTTGAGAGAAGAGATTGTATTTTATACATTATCTTTATTCCCTAAAAGTGTTGAGATATACTGGGAACTCCTTATAAAATTATTTTGTCCCTAATTCAGACATTTTTCAATGTATATTTATTAAGCCACTCTACATGTAAGAATATGTAATACAATTCATGAAAAGCTGGTATAAGCTGTCAGAAGTGGTTTTTTTTTTTCCTGCTGTTATTATTACTCCTCCTACTTTAGACATCTAAATGCATAAGGGCATTACAACATAATTTAAAGTAAAAATCACTTTTCCAAAGTCAATTTCATTAAAAGTTATGCTTAAACAATTAGATTGAGGTCATAATTTGCAAAGAGAGAAGGGTGAATTTCAAATTCTGCCTTGAAATTATTCCTTTCATCCACAAAGTCAGATATCATACTTTGAATTAGGCATGATTTTTTTTCTCTTTGCACCAAGTTCAAATATAAAGTTATTCCTAATTTTAGTTAAAAATTTATACATACATTTACTACAAGAATTTTTAAAAGATGAATTCAATTCCAGGAGAATAAATGAAATTAGAGATTGAAAATGAAACCTTACAGTTCAAACTTTTAAATTAGGGGAGAAAATATGTTAACATTTACTGAGGCTTGGTCTATGTAAAGAAATGCAATATGGGTGCTCAGTGGGTTAAGCGTCTGACTTCAGCTCAGTTCATGATCTCATGATCCATGAGTTTGAGCCCTGTGTCAGGCTCTGTGCTGTCACCTCAGAGCCTGGAGCCTGGTTTGGATTCTTTCTCCCTTTCTCTCTGCCCCTCCCCCACTCATGCTCTGTCTCTGTCTCTCAAAAATCAATAAACGTTAAAAAAAATGCAGTAGGCATATTTGTATTGTAAAACAGAAGCAAAGGTTGGTTGTCTGATTCCCTCAGAATTCTGACCTTATTCCTGATTTCTGCTACTGTCAAGGAATCAGTGGTGTTTTTGTGAGTTTCAGTTACAGAGCCAGTTAATAACATTTATCACACATATGAAATCACTGTAACTCTATACAGTTATCACATAGGTAAAATAGGTTTACAGAGGGTCCATCCTATATGGCCTACCTGACAACTGCTATGGACTGAGTCCTTTGCCTCTCCCTGTCCCTCAGTTTATATGTTGACATCCTAACCCCCAAAGTGATTATATTTGGAGATAAAGCTTTTAGGAGGTAATAAAGGTAAAAGGGGGCCATAAGGGTCAGGTCGTACTCCTATAGAATTGGTGACCTTAAAAGAAAAGGAAGAGAGAGAAATGTATCTCTCTGCCGTATAAAGATACAGCAAGAAGGTGACCTTCTGCTAGCCAGGAAGTAAGCTCTCACCAGAACCCTAACATGTTGGCACCTTGATCTCTGACTGCCAGCTTCCAGAACTGTGAGAAAATACATTTCCATTGTTTAAGCCAATCAGACTAAGGAATTTTGTTGACAATTACAACAACTGATCATGAAGATTTGAAAATTGAGTACACTTTAATAAAATCATGATAATTTCAAGGCACCTGGGTAGCTTACTTGGCTAAGCATCTGACTCGGTTTCGGCTCAGGTCATGATCTCATGGTTCATGGGATCGAGCCCTGTGTTGGGCTCCTAAGTGTGGAAACTGCTTGGGATTCTCTCTCTCTCTCCCTGTCTCTCTCTGCCTCTCTCTCTCTTCCAAAATAAATAAATGAACATTAAAAAGATAAAATCATAGTAATTTTAATGTTATATGTATGTGTATATACAAGTGGTGTGTGTGCGTGTGTGTGTGTGTGTGTGTGTGTGTGTGTTACATGGGATGGCATAAGCACAGCACAGAGAAAAGGTTTCTGTGGAAAATAATGAAGATGGGGAGGAACAAAATAACAATGTAGCAAAACCAAAAATCTTTTTTTTTTAATTTTTTTTAACGTTTATTTATTTTGAGACAGAGAGAGACAGAGTATGAACAGGGGAGGGGCAGAGAGAGAGGGAGACACAGAATCTGAAACGGGCTCCAGGCTCTGAGCTGTCAGCACAGAGCCCGACTGTGGGGCTCGAACTCACAGACCATGAGATCATGACCTGAGCTGAAGTTGGACACTTAACCGACTGAGCCACCCAGGCGCCCCAAAACCAAAAATCTTTATAACGAAAAATGAGACTGTGTCATACTATCTACGGTATTACTGCAAATATGGATAAATTGAATATGCCTGTGGGCTATTTTTGAAATAACTATCAAAAAAAAATGAGCCCTAACATAAGATCATTTTGTCCCTGGTGGGGCACCTGGCTAGTTCAGTCAGTTAAGCTTCCAACTCTTGATTTCAGCTAAAGGTCTTGGTATCATGGTGGTGAGATAGAGTCCTGTCCATCTGGCTCCATGCTTACAGTGTGGAGTCTGCTTGGAATTCTCTCTTGCTCTTGCTCTGACTCTGTCTCTGTCTCTCTCTCCAAATAAATAAATAAACATTTAAAATATCATGTTGTCCCTGGTAAAGTTAGGCCTATGTATTGGCCACAGACTATATAGCTTTCCTCAAAATATTGCCAAAGGCCAAACTTAAAAAAAATCCATGACTAGTCCTGAACTGGTTCAGTCCTCAGCCCTCAAATAATAGCATTACCTAACATGAGCTCCTTCCAAAAAATAAAAAAAAAAAATTAAAAATAAATAAATAAAACAAACAAACAGGCAAGACAAATATTGTATGATTATACCTAAGCAAACTAACAAAAAATGAGGAAGGTTATCTTGCCAATATCAAGGTATGTCAGTTAATACCTTCAATTATTAGAAGGTCAAGGTCCAGAGATCTATGTGCGGAAGATGGGGGTAATGCTCTGAATGGGCTACAAAAATTAAAAAGTAGTCCCCAGAGTATTCTATTTTAAGGAGATATGAGAATTGAAAAGGAATATAAGGTTTTGATGATAAAGAGATATCCATGACTCAGAACAAGTTTTAGAACAATGAGCTCTGTATTTAATATGTAAAAGTGACTCTATTCTTCAGGCAGAACTCATCTGGTCAAATAATTTTGATCCAGTCCCAATTGTGAGAGTTACAAGAAAAGGTTGGAATAACTTGGTATTAGAAATACTAATATCACATATTCATCATTAGAATCAACTCTTAAATGGGATGTAAGTAGATAAAACATTTTTATACTGAAAATAAACATCAGTGATTTATAGAAGAGTTACGCATTGTAGCCATAAGTGATAGAAAAGGACAGAAGTGAACATCTTCTGGGGCAATTGTGGGTTTTCGTTATGAAAAATCTTATATTCAGAACTGTTCAGACATAGTCTGAACTACACAGACTATTGAACTCAGATTGAACTGGGACTTAAATTCAATGAAGGAATATAATGCTGAATAGATTAGTGGCTGATTGATAATGATTTTATAGAAGTAAGTCAAGATTTTATATAAGATCAAAAATACTTTAAAAATCCCATCCTAGAAATTTCTACAATTTAGTCATTTTTAAAACCCACTGTTAGACATATATAGGTTTGTCTTTTAGCCTTTACATTAAACACACATGTGCCATAGACTTTTTTTTTTTTAGTTTTTTGACTCTTTGTTTTGTATTTCTAAAAAGGAATGATTTACCAGCTTTCCATAGTTTTTGTTAGAATTAATGGTGCATGTGAGTGTCAGAATCCTCAAGATCCTGAATCTAGGAGATTTGCTGGAAGGATTCACAGGACTCAGCATATACAGTTTACATTTGAACAATGCAGGGGTTATGGGTTCTCACCCCCTATGCAGTTGAAAATTTGTGTATAACATTTGACATCCCCAAAACTTAACTACTTGTAGCTACCATTGACCAGAACTCTTGCCAAACGCATAAACAGTCAATTAGCATGTATTTTGTATGTGATATTCATTATATACTGTATTTTTACCAAAAAAAGTATGCTAGACAAAAGAAAACATTATTAAGAAAATTATTGGGGTGCCTGGGTAGCTCATTCAGTTAAGTGCCTGACTTCAGCTCAGGTCATGATCTCATGGTTCATGGGTTTAACCTTGCATCAGGCTCTGTACTGACAGCTCAGAGCCTGGAGCTTGCTTCAGATTCTGTGTCTTCCCATCTACCTGCCCCTCCCCAACTCATGCTCTTTCACTCTCAAAAGATAAAAATAACATACATTATTATTAAAACAAAATATTATTAAACATAAAATATTGTTAAAAAACAAACTTACCTGTGATGTAGCAAGATACACAGTTTCTCTATTTTCCAGAATAAGAAGCTATGCCTCGAATATATTATTCTGGGAAAGCAATGTTATAAAACAGTAAGAAAATTACATGTCATTAGTTTTATATTAAATATCACTCACCTTATGCTGATGTAAGAAGAGGCTGTGCACTTTGATACTTGTGTCTGGTGTTCTACACAATGAATACTTAGACAATAATAATGATTCCACTAAAATGTCTCATATAGTTTTTGCCATACGTTTATCAGATGTTCACATGAAGACTTTCACATACATACACAAGCAGTATGTTTATTATCTGTACAACATGGTGATTATTTATTATTAATTAAGTGGAATTAAATCATCATAAAGGCCTTCATCCTTACTGTTTCCATATTGAGTCATCTGAGGAGGAAGAGAAAGGGGAGGAGTTGGTCTTGCTGTCTCAAGGATAGCAGAGGTGGAGGAGGTAGAAAGGGAGGCAGGAGAAACACACACACTCTGTGTAAGTTTATGGAAATACATTGTAATTATGGTCTGACTTTTTCACTCTTTCATTTCTCAAACAATGTTTCTATATGGTACCAATCCTTCCAACTTTGGCTTTAGTTGCAGTGTCCATATCATAGTTGCAGTGCCTTGAATAATGAGAACCCTTCTGCCAGGTTGTATGATGTCAGTTTGTTTTCTAGCACTGCTTCTCCTGTCTTCTCCCTCATTATTTGGCACTGACTCAGAAGCACCTATCTTCATCAAGTTGCCTTCTTTCAGTTCCTCTGGTGCCTGTTAGCTCTTCAATTTCTCCAAGATCTGTATCTTGAAACTCTTCACCCTTTTTCCTATCCACAGTCTCATTCATGATTTCCTTGACTCTGTTGTGAATCCTGTGAAGTCGTGCACAACAGCTGGACACACTTCTCTCAAGCAGGAATTTATTGTTTGGGGCTTGGTGCCTTTTATGGCTTTTTCTACAACAATGATGGCATTTTCAATGGCATAATCCTTCCAGACTTTCATGATGTTCCTCATGTCAGGGTTCTCTTCCATAATGTTGACAATCTTTTTCACAGAGTAACGTGTAATGAGCCTTAACAGTCCTATGACCTCTTGATCTAGAGGTCAGATTAAAGACACTGTGTTTGGAGGCACAGTGGGGTTCTGGGTGGCCACAGCATTGTTTAACATCAAAAGAACTTTAAAAGGCAGTTCCTTACTGGGAAGGTACTTCCTGACGTTAGGGACAAAGCATCAGTGGAATCAATCTAGAGAAAATGTTCTTGGAATCCAGGTCTTTGTTATACAACCAAAAGATTGAAAGCTGGTGTTTATCTTTTCCCTTCAAGACTTGGGGGTTAACAACGTAATGAATAAGGACAGTCCTGATCATAAACCCACCTACATTTGCACAAAACAGTAGAGGTAGCCTATCCCTTCCTGCCTTAAATCCTGGATTTTACTTCTCTTCCTGCTAATAAATGCTCTTTGTGGCATTCCCCCACACCTCCCCAAATAAAGGTACTCTTATCTGCAATAAAAACCTGTTCAGGCAGATAGCCTTTCTCCTCAATGATTTTGTTAATGGCATCTAGAAACTCATCTGCTGCTGGCCTCTTGGCCAATAGAAGCTGCTTTTCCTGTTATTTTGACACTTTTTAAGCCAAACCTCTTTCTAAAATTGTCAAACCATCCTTGCTGCCATTAAATTCTAGATCATTCAACATCCTTTTGCTTTAAGCTGTCATATAATGACTTTGCTTTTTCTCACTTCCTATTAGAATCTATAGGTGTGCTTTCCTTGTAGCAATCCTACACCCACACAAAAGCCAAGTTTTCAATCAAAGATAAAAAGGTATTTCAGAAGGTTTTCACACTTGTTGGCATAGCTGCAGTGATGCTATCACAAAAGTCCTCTTCTTTTTTTACAGTGGCCCTTACGCCAAATTCATTTGCCTTGAAATGGCGAGCGCCCACAGCTTCAGACCTCAATCTGTGATACGTATCAAGCAATTTAACTTTTTCTTGTAAAATAATGACTTCTTTTCCTGCTTCTTGAGAGCATTTCCAGCATCATTAGTGGCACTCCCTGTGGGTCCCATGGTGTTATTCAAGGTGTATAGCATTGCACTAAACATGATTTTAAAATATGTGAGAACTATGAGACATCACCTCTTACTGCAATATGAAACTTACTAGAGAAATGAACTGCTCACACAGAGATGATTAGCATCACATGGCAGTGGAACACTTGAGCTCACTGCAATAGCAACAGGAGGCAGCTGCAAAATGATTACAGCTGTACAGTGTGTATTACAGTTACTTTTATGCAGGTGTGATTTAATACTTCCTCTGTACATTTGTTTACAGTTCTCTTGGTTATGGATGTCACCATGTATGGCCTATAAGTGTGTGCATGTATTTTGATAAATTTTAACTTTTCATAATACATTTATAGATATTCTATGGTAATAAATGATAAAACAGACTAGTACCTACATATATTTTATGCATCAATAGCATACCTAATGTTTTCTTAATTTTTTGATATTTCTAAGCTATGTGATTCATCTGTGAGTTTTTTTTCAAATTCTCACATATCTCCAAAAATGTTCTAATAGATTTATTGAAAAAAATGTGTATATAGGTGGGCTTACACAGTTCAAACTGGTATTGTTCAAGGGACAACTGCAGTTCCACTAACAGCTAAGATTTATTAAAGCAATTTATAAGGATAGATGCAGTTTACAAGAATTCACGTGTAGGGGCACCTGGGTGGCTCTGTTGGTTAAGTGTCCAACTTCAGCTCAGGTCATGATCTCAGCGTTCATGAGTTTGAGCCCCACATCAGGCTCTGTGCTGACAGCTCAGAGCCTGGAGCCTGCTTCAGATTCTGTGTCTCCCTCTCTCTGGGCCCCTCCCCCACTTACTCTCTGTCTCTCTCTTCTTCAAAAAAACAAACATTAAAAAATTTTTTAAAAATAAAAAAGAAGAATTCACGTGTAGGCTTCCTTATGCTCTGTCCCCATCATGAGCAGTCACACAGTGCATACTTTTCCCCAGCAACAAAAATGCACCAACATTTGTATGGTGTTTCTGCCCAGGGAAGCTCATTTGAGACTCAGCACCCAGAGTTTTGAGGCTGGTCTGTAGGTACCCTCTGCCTAGCACATAGTAAAGTTTCAGACTCTCAAAACAAAAGCATTCATTCAGTTAAAAAAAAAAAACAACCAAAAACCAAAACAAACAAACAAACAAAAACATTGTTTGCACAAGTAGTCTGGGCACAATGTGCTGTCCTGATCAATTAGGAGATGGTGAGAATACTTCTGAAATCCAAGTTCTCAAATGACCACCAATGGCAAACTCTGCAAGAAGGCCTTTTTAGGACAACAGTTTCAGGGATTCTATGTTAATACTTTTGTGCACAGTGTAAAAGGTAGCTCTCAGGATTTTACATGAAAATGTAATAAGAGTAATTTTTTTTACTACCTTCCCACTCCCCATGCATTCATTCTGTATTCGATTAGGACCAAAGGTCAGCCAGCCTTTACTGCCACACATCTCTCCCTGAAAACCCTCACTGCACCTTTACTTGATGCCCTATAACATCAATACTGCTGCCGCTTTTGCCAGAAAAATGATTTTCTTCAAACCTTCTTTATTAGCCCCAAATCAAAATTTCAGGTTTGGTTTCTGTGTGCCCTAATTTCAAGGAAGGCTATAAAAGTAAATATCTTCCATTTTCTGCTTTTATACAGAAAAGTGGGTAAAGTTTTCTAGCAAGACTAATAAGGTATGGAATTATCACCTAAATATAAACAAATACCTCTAATTTGTATTTGCCTATACAACCCAAAGGAATATTCATTGCCATGAATTTCTGATGGTAGAGTTAAGTACAAGCACCCCTGCTTTATTAGAGTTTGTGAGATAGCAATGCTAAATGTAGTTGGGTTGAATTCTCATAAGGAATTTTAGTGTAGGTTGCCTTGCAGTCTGTTTTCTTGAAGGCATTATAGGGTCCTGGAAAAATTCAATGTTCTCTTAAAGCTTTTCAAATATAGTGCTTCAAGTTTAGAAAATCTAGTTGAGCCATGCTAGATTCCTAATCCATGGAAACTGTAAGATAGTAAATTTTAGCATTTGCAAAGTTCCCTGTTCAAAATCCCAACACTTAAAGAGTTGGTTGACTGCATGCTCGTCTAAAGCTATGGGGAATATTCTGCCTCCGAGCTCATTCAAACTGTTGGAGAAATATTTTCTTGCAGTTGTAACTCACTTTCTTATGAGCTGTTAGCTCGACACCACTGTCAGCTTCTAGAAGCTGCTGGTTTCCTCTCCATAGTCCTCATAAATCCTCATAAATATTGTAATTTGCCACTTCAAGGCTAGCAGCAGAATGTCTTGTTGAATTGCCCTCACACTTTGAGTCTCTCAGACTTAACTTCTCTAACTAGCCAGAGATAACTCTCAGCTGTTAAGGTCTCAGGTGGTTGGGTTAGCCTCTGCTCCCCCAGACAGACATCCCAGCTGAAGGCCAACTGATTAGTAATTTAACCCCATCTGCATTTAAATTTAAATACATCTGTAGTATACATTTTCCATGTAGCTTACAATTACAGAAGTGACATCTGGGGATACAAATCATAGGGACCGTCTTAGAATTCTGCCTAGCATTTTTGTTTTTGTTTTTGTTTTTGTTTTTTTTTAGCACACCTGTATCTCTAGTAATAGTTCCCATATTGAAGATTCATGGGTTATTTCTTTAGAGACTAAATATGGGCTTACATATAAACTATAATCTTATTTATTCTTCTTAAAGCCTCTTAAGATTTTTATTCTCTATATCTCTGGATTATATGATTGCAAAATAATAGATTGAATGAAGAGTGATTTACTGGAAATAATTCACAAAGCATGCTCAAGAGAAATGACATGAGGTGAGACATCAAGAGATGTCTATTTTCAACCACAATCTAAATCTATCATAAAATGTGGTAAATGTATCTATCTAAATAACTACATATTCTAAATTATGATTTATTTCCCAATTCTATAGATTGCATTCTGTTATGCACAAAATACATACACACACACACACACACACACACACACACACAATACCTTTATATAGTATATATACATACACACATATATTTTAAAACCAATATTTCTTTTTCATGTAATGAACTAATTTCCTTGTATCTTTTAGAATAACATATTCAGAAAAGGACTTGCTAGGAGATATGGTACCAACTAATTGGATAAGAATTGACTCAGAGCATATGAAGGATGTGAATAATCAAGAGAATTTTACATTTTCAGGATAGAAAATGAATAATGAAGACAATTAATGAAAAGCATATCTATTCTTATATCAGCAAGCCATTTGCAGATACTGACATATATTAGAAGGCTGGATTGTTTCTCAAAAGGAAATAGCTGAACATATTTTTCTTAATTCTCTTAAAACAAGATAGGGAAATATACAATAGGGAATCAGCCTTTAATGTATGGGCAACTTTGAACTGTCTACATGAAGAATATCTGCATTGAAACCTCTAAAAGACAGTTTTGATTGATGATAGATTTTGGTTGATGATTTTCCTGTTTAGCCTTTTACAGATGATCCCTGTTATTTGTGTTTGAGGAAAGCTGTAGTGAAAGCTTTTTCAAAGCAACATATTAGTTTTACCTTCTCTTTACTTTTCCATATAGCAATTTGGGTAAGATAGTAAAAACAATTTTGCTTTGAATTTAGTTAAAAGGTTATTGTCCATGAGCAATAAGCCCACAATATGCTGAGATTTTGATCTCTAAGTACCATTCTCTAATAAAAATAAGCATAGCTTTTTGTAAAAATGACTGATTACAGATCTGGGGGCAGGGAAAGTAAAAGAAGAGTTTAGGATGGAACATGTGCCAGAAAGAAAGTAATTCTTAAAAAAAACTAATAATGAAAAGATAGGAACATGTTTAAATGACATAGAAGAAGGTTTGAATGAGCCTCCACCATCCAAGTCTAGATTAGTTCAGGTATCAAAATAAATGATAACAATGGATTATAAACCATTGAATAAAATAAGAATCCATGAAGTCATATTAGAAAGAAAGAAAGAAAGAAAGAAAGAAAGCAAGAAAGAAAGAAAGAGGGAGGAAGGAAGGAAGGAAGGAAGGAAGGAAGGAAGAAAAAGAAAGAAAGAAAGAAAGAAAGAAAGAAAGAAAGGAAGAAAGAAAGAAAGAAGAGGGAGGGAGGGAGAAAGAGAAGGAAGGAGGGGGAGAGGAGAGAAGGGAAGGATGGGGAAGGGAGAAAGCAAGCAGGCATGTAAACAGTGTTCATTTACAACTCATTGGTCAAAGTTCATGGGAAAGTGTTATTCTACAATGTGTATCTTTTCAAAGGTATTTATTTGACTATCTATGTATCTATGTATCTATCTATCTATCTGTCTATCTATCTAAATTGTGCTTAGTGTTATAAGACTAGAGAGCAAAATGACCAGATAGAATTAATACATATATTAGGCTTAAGTTTTATTTGTAAAAAATTAGAAAAATAGCTGTTAAATGTCTGGAAAAGTCCAGTGAAATAAATGTCATGTCAGTATTTTAGCTGATTGGATATTTACACAAAAGAGGTTTTCAATTTGAATTATTTCAAAATTATTTTTCTCTAATTTTATAGTTATTTTTAAATTATCCAAATGATTAGTTAACATGCTTTCTTTTTTTTTTTTTTTTTTTTTTTTTTTTTCATGTGTTAGTAAGATTTTATCAAAGTCACGGTGAGCAGAAGAGGAACTACATTGTCATGAATCACAGTCAGCTTAAAACTGAGTTATTAGCTAAACCCGTTTTTTTTTTTTGTTTGTTTTTTTTTATTTTTTAATATATGAAATTTACTGTCAAATTGGTTTCCATACAACACCCAGTGCTCATCCCAAAAGGTGCCCTCCTCAATACCCATCACCCACCCTGCCCTCCCTCCCACCCTGCCCTCCCTCCCACCCCCCATCAACCCTCAGTTTGTTCTCAGTTTTTAACAGTCTCTTATGCTTTGGCTCTCTCCCACTCTAACCTCTTTTTTTTTTTTTTTTTTTTCCTTCCCCTCCCCCATGGGTTTCTGTTATGTTTCTCAGGATCCACATAAGAGTGAAACCATATGGTATCTGTCTTTCTCTGTATGGCTTATTTCACTTAGCATCACACTCTCCAGTTCCATCCATGTTGCTACAAAAGGCCATATTTCATTTTTTCTCATTGCCACGTAGTATTCCATTGTGTATATAAACCACAATTTCTTTATCCATTCATCAGTTGATGGACATTTAGGCTCTTTCCATAATTTGGCTATTGTTGAGAGTGCCGCTATAAACATTGGGGTACAGGTGCCCCTATGCATCAGTACTCCTGTATCCCTTGGATAAATTCCTAGCAGTGCTATTGCTGGGTCATAGGGTAGGTCTATTTTTAATTTTCTGAGGAACCTCCACACTGCTTTCCAGAGCGGCTGCACCAATTTGCATTCCCACCAACAGTGCAAGAGGGTTCCTGTTTCTCCACATCCTCTCCAGCATCTATAGTCTCCTGATTTCTTCATTTTGGCCACTCTGACTGGCGTGAGGTGGTATCTGAGTGTGGTTTTGATTTGTATTTCCCTGATAAGGAGCGACGTTGAACATCTTTTCATGTGCCTGTTGGCCATCCGGATGTCTTCTTTAGAGAAGTGTCTATTCATGTTTTCTGCCCATTTCTTCACTGGGTTATTTGTTTTTCTGGTGTGGAGTTTGATGAGCTCTTTATAGATTTTGGATACTAGCCCTTTGTCCGATGTGTCATTTGCAAATATCTTTTCCCATTCCGTTGGTTGCCTTTTAGTTTGTTGGTTGTTTCCTTTGCTGTGCAGAAGCTTTTTATCTTCATAAGGTCCCAGTAATTCACTTTTGCTTTTAATTCCCTTGCCTTTGGGGATGTGCCGAGTAAGAGATTGCTACGGCTGAGGTCAGAGAGGAGTTAACATGCTTTCTAAAAGTGTTAATGATGGATTTTCAAATCTCAACTGGATCTACATTTTAAAACAGTCACCAATATATGAGTTCCACAGGAGTCAGCATTAAAGGCCTTAAAACATGGGTGCTAGAGTCCCGAGTTCACATCTAAGTTACATCATTCAGTAACTTTAGTGCTTGGTTTAGTTCAACTATCTTTGCCTATTTCACTATTTGTTAGTATTTATATTAAATGACAATGATTATTGTACTTTCCTCATAGGTTTATTATGAGTACAAAATGAATTAACATTTCTAAAAAGTCTTAGAAGAGTGCTTGGCACATGACAAGCTCTATATAAATATTTATTGAATAAAATTAGGTATTCCAAAGCCTTTATGACATTAAGTAATATATTAAAATAGTGTTTGTCTCGTGATGTCATGGTGTGGGCTCAAAATTCAGAAGTCTTCATTGTAAGATGTATAAGAATAATGAACATGTCTTTGTCTTGGCCTTACTTATCCGTGTTTTGGAGAGAATAATGACTGATCTTCTATTTCATACAATAATTATGAACTTAAATGAGACAATGGTAGTGAAAGTGCTTTAAATTTAAATAAAAAGTAAAGGCACTAAAAATTATCTTCTCAATATAATATTTGGGAAAATTAAACATTCCATTGGTAGAACAAGTTGGTAAATGAATACATGCTTCAGATGGTTAGATTAAATGATTAGACCATAAATAAGCATAGTAGTTTAGAGTAGGCATCAACAAACTTTTTTTTCCAAACGGAATATGTGGTAAATTTTTATCCATATTCAGTGGGCTTAACTCTGCCATTATAGTTAGGAAAGAATTGTGGACAGTATGTAAACAAGCAGGTATCCCTGTGTGTTACAAAAGATAATTTCATGTGCAATCTTTCTTTCTTTCTTCTTTCTTGTTTTTCTCTACTCTTTTCTTTTTTTTAAATTTAAATTCCAGTTACTTAACATACAGTGTAATATTAGTTTCAGGTGTACAATTTAGTGATTCAGCATTTCCATACAACACCCGGTGCTCATCACAGCAAGTGCACTCCTTAATCCCCATCATCTATTTTACACATCCCCCCACCCACCTCCCCTCTGGATATCATCAGTTTGTTCTCTACAGTTAAGAAACAGTTTCTTGTTTGCCTCCCTCTCTCTTTTGTTTTTCCCTTTGCTCATTTGTTTTGTTTCTTAAATTCCACATATAAATGATATGATATGCTATTTGTCTTTCTTTAGCATAATACTCTTTTGTTCCATCCATGTCATTGGAAATGGCGAGATTTTATTCCTTTTTATAGGTGGCTTATATTCCGTTGTGTTTGTATGTGTGTGTGTGTGTGTGTGTGTGTGTGTGTGTGTGTATATATATACACATATATATTCACATATATATATATATATATATACACATATATATTCACATATATATATATATACACATATATATATACACACACACAATATGTACATATGCATATATGTATATATATATGTATGTATGTGTATATATATATATACGCACACACATCTTACATATTATTTATCCATATATCAGTTGTGTGTGTGTGTATATATATATATCACGTGTGTGTGTATCTATACACACACACATGTGTGTGTGTGTATCTATACACACACACACGTGTGTGTGTGAAGGCTTCTCAAACTATAGATTATTAATATTATTGCTGTTAGTGAAATGAAAGAGCACACATATTGATGGACACTGGGCTTTTTCCATAATTTGCCTGTTGTTGATAATACAAACATTGGGGTGTGGGTATACCTTCGAGTTAGTATTTTTGTATTCTTTGGGTAAATACCTAGTAGTGCAATTGCTGCATGATAGGGTAGTTCTATTTTTAATTTTTTGAGGAATTTCCATACAGTTTTCCATAGTGGCTGCACCAGTTTTTATTCCCATCAATAATATAAAAGGGTTCCCCTTTCTTCTCATCCTTAACAACACATATTGTTTCTTGGGTTGTTGATTTTAGCCATTCTGACAGGTGTGAGGTGGTATCTCATTGTAGTTTTTATTTGCATATCCCTAATGATCAGTGTTATTAAGCATCTTTTCATGTGTCTGCCGGCCATCTGGATGTCTTTGGAGAAATGTCTATTCATGCCTTTTCCCCTTTTTAAAAAATAGATCATTTGTATTTTGGATGTTGGGTTTTAGAAGTTCTTTATATGTTTTTGATACTAACCCTTTACCAAATATGTCATTTGCAAAAGCTTCTCCCATTCCATAGGCTATCTTTTAGTTTTGTTGATTGTTTCCTTTGCTGCGCAGAAGATTTTTATTTTGATGAAGTCCCAATAGTTTATTTTTGCTTTTGTTTCCCTTGCCTCAGGAGTCATATGTAATCTTTCAACCACTGCTCAACTACATAAGAATGGACCTTGGGCCAGGAACAAGAGAGTAAAAGTCCACACAGCCTGTGATTGGCTTATCACCTTCTGTGAGATTATCTTCCCTTGTTTCAAACTCAGTGTGTGCTCCTTTGTTCTGTTTAAGCTTATGCATCAATAGACCCATCAAAAGTTGTCTCACACCAAGTTATTTCCAACTCCTCAAGGGAGGACATGTCCTTCTACAAGAGGGTGCACATAGACCAGTTGGGGGAACCCACTAGCCATAAAGGAGTGACACACTATTGGAGCTGAGCTTGCTCCATTTCTTCTCTGTGTGAGTAAAACTGTTGTTTTATCCAATGCTTGACTGTATTGTGGTTTTGTTATTGACTCTCATACCAAGATGCAGTGGAAAGAAGTGTTTGGACTTCTATTTCTGGTGGCTAGCTTTGTAATGCCTTTGTTATCTACATTGATTTGGAGTCTGACCCTCACGTTGGTAACCAGTTCACCGTGTGCTGCTAACTACTGCATTTAATAAAATTTTACAAAATTATGTCCACCCCTCATTTAGAGAATAAATTCTGGAGATAGACTGGGTTTTAATCATTGCTTTGCCACTTAATGAATCAATGGCCTTGGAAAAATTACTGAATAGGTTACATTTGCTCTTCTGGGGGGGAAAATGGGATTTAAGTAGTATTATCGATTTAGGACTTTTGTGAGCATTAAAAATGAGTTAAATAGCCAAAACACTGAATTTTAATCCTGGAGCCTATTAATACTTACAGAAGTATATGCTATTTGTAGTAGATAATGCAAGGATAAAGAAGAGTTAGAATTTTGGAACATCGTATATTTCATTCGACATTCTCATCCATGTTTTAAATATCATATTGTTTCATAACTTAGGCCTTTGAGATTCTGGCATAACTATATGTGCCTATTCTAATGTCCAGATTGATTAACTCAAGTGAATTATTTGGCCAAAGCTGTATATCAAATTAATTATAGGTTATTGCCATTCTTAAATGAGTCAATGTGCATATAATTCTCTAGTTGCTAAGGAATATAATATACCCATTATTGTTTCATTATATTATATAAAGAGGATGATGGGTAGTGAGAAGTTCAGACATGCACACACACACACACACACACACACACACACACACACAGTGTTTTGAGTCAAAGAACCACTGTTTATCTTGACTCTAACAGTTATTGCCCATGTTAAACTTAAAAACTACCTCTTTTCTCCATTTACTTATATATATGTTGAAAAGTACTTAGTGTAAAAGATTGCTGTGACCATAAAAGTAAGAGTGTGTCAAAGCACTTTCTAAACTGTTTTTCAAATAATAGTGACTACTAATTGAGAAATTTGCTTTTTGTTAATGTGAACCCAATATGTTTAAATAATAATGGCACACTATATGTTTACTGCAGAGGTAACAGAGTTTGTGCATTCATAGAAAGAATGTTTTGTTGGACACACAAGGCTAACAGATTGAAATATGTAGTAGATTAACAGAAGTAAAAATTCATCTTGTCACTTTGGCGAGACGATGCTTCAGATGATCAGGAAAGTGGATAAAAAGTGAAGAATGAAATCAGTAGGGAACTCTTATCAATGAGAGATGTATGGAAGTGGAGACCTAATCTGGGTTTGGGAGAATGATTGAAATTCCAATACCAGTGATTTCCAACCCTACAAAAAATTCCAAAGCTTAGGACTCACCCTAGATTCTAACTGGTATTTTTTTAGAATGTTTCCCATTATTGCAAACATGTAGCTGACTTGAAAACTGTTGTGTTAAATTAGCTTCTAGTTGCTGTTCTTGCTGTAGAAGAACATGAGAGCTTGTTAAAAATGCGGAGTCTTGGGCCCAAACCAATACTCACTGATCTAGGTTCTGCCTATTAAAATTATACAAGTAATAGAAATAAGAGCACAGCTTAAAATAAAATTCCAAGTTGCCATCAGACAGAAATGTGCCCTTGCACTTCAAACCTTCTGCTCACCTTGGACATCCCAATAGGACTTGCCTCTTTCTTGTTCTACATTCTAATACTTGCAATCATCTTCTAATTAAAATTACATAGATTCATTAGTACTTCATAGTCAAATATACCGTATATTTTTAAACTTTGGACAATATTCCCAAAAACCCATTTAGAAGCCAGAGCTGTTAGATCTCAAGCACCACCTGCATGAGCTGAGAGTACTGTTCACCTTCTTCACTTATGCTCAAAGTCGTACTATAATAATTCTTTTTTCCTCAAAGTGTTAAGGAACTCATAATATATAAACAGATCATCAGAGTATCATGGAATGAGGACACACTTTTGTAAACAGTAACAAGTTTGGAATCTTGAAGATAAAAACAAGAGTTCCTTACAGTAAGAAGTTATGATTTTTTTAAGAGGAAGTACTTTTCATTGGTGAACATGGGATAGTAATTCATGCTCTTAGGGTTCTTAAATTGGACTTCCTGAATGACTTACCCTATGCCACTCAACATACCAATTAACTCCTCATGCCATTAAAAAAATAAAATAGCTTGAAGAAGCAGGTATTGATTCCTGAGAAGTTAGACATCAAAATTTATTGATCAGGCAAGGCAATATTGACAAAAAAAAAAAAAAAAAACCCAAGAATAATATGTACTACAATAGAGGATGCATTTCTCTGTACATGATTTTGCAGTCTCATGCTAGAAATAGGGCTGTTTAAAACAGTGAAGAGAAAGACATCCTCTGAAGATTTCCTTTATATCCTTTGCACTACATATCTCTGAGTAAAAGTGGATATGTTCTTCTTGTAAAATGCCAAAGAGCCCATTGTCATTTTCAGTGGAGGGAAACAGGGAGGCTTGCATTAAATGCAGATTAAAACTCTGCCTCTGTAAACACAACACAGGAGATACTCCACATGTGCAAACCAAGGGGGCAGCATAGAAAGACACTGAACTCACCTCCTCCTTTGGACACAACAAATTTACAGCTACATGTGGAGTCATTTTCCTCTGAGAAGGACCTGACAACTAGGTGAAGAGTGCCTCCAACATGAAAGACAAAAGACACATCAAGGAGAGGCAGAGACATGACCTTGCTTGGGGCCCTCTGCTAGTCCCTTGATTCCAGAACACAGGCAGTGCCATGGACAAAATAGTTTCAGAGAGGGAGGAAAACCATAAGAGACTCTTGAATACAGAGAACAAACTGAAGGTCGATGGTGGGGGCGGGGGTGGGCACAGAGGGGAAAATAGGTGATGGCCATTGAGGAGGGCACTTGTTGGGATGAGTGATGTTGTATGTATGTAAGTGATGAATTACAGGGATCTACCCCCAAACCCTATATATATACATATATATTTATATATTTTATATGTATATTTATATATATAAAAGAAACAATTCAGGAGGAATGAATACATAATATATATAAATAATATATATAAAATATATATTTTTATATATTTATGTATATTTTATATATTTTTCATATATATAAAAGAAACAATTCAGGAGGAATGAATGAATGAATGAATGAATGAATGAATAAATAAATAAATAAATGGACTGGCAGCTTTCTTCATTGAATCTCATTTGAGATCAGACAGTTCAGACAGTTCGGGTGAAATCCTACAATATACTGCAAGCACATTTACATTAAAAGTTAGAAGTAAGGTTTTGTTTAAACACAAAGTATGAACTGTGAGTGATAAAGTTGACTCTGCCCAGAAAGTCAGGGAGATATATTGGAAGATACAAAAAGTATTTCCTGATGCCCTTATCAAACCACAAAAAAATGACATAATTTGTGTGCATATAACATCTACCCTGCTTCCTGGAGGAGTTCTGCTCTATGAATTTGAAAAATAAATTATGTTTTATTTTAGGTTATATTTCATTTTCATGGTCAGTGATGAAATGATCTTTGAAGTTCCTTTGTGGCAGCAGAGAAACTCCTAAGTGTTGAATGTCTGTGTGAATTTAGGGTCAGTTTTGATTGTTTTGTTTTTATTCTCAGTATGGTTATATTTTCCTGTTTATTGGCATACATGGTATTAATTGATTAGATGTTGAGCATTGTGAATTTTACCTTGATGGATTCTGCGTGTCTCTGAATTCCTATAAATATTCCTGGGTTGTGTTCTGGCACACAGTTAAATTGTTTTAAACAGTTTGATCCCTTCAGAGATTGCTTTAAAAAAAAAAAAGTATGATTCACATACAAGAAAATGCACACTTAAAAAAAAAATTTTTAATGCTTATTTTTGGGAGAGAGACAGAGCCTGAGTGGGAGAAGGGAAGAGAGAGAGGGAGACACAGCATCTCAAGCAGGCCCCAGGCTCTGAGCTGTTCTCCCAGCGCCCGTTGCGGGGCTCGAACCGGGAGATAGTGACCCCAAGCGAAATCGGACGCTTAACTGACTGAGCCACCCAGGAGCCCTGTAAAATGCAGAATTTTAAAGTGTATATAATCCACTAGATTTTTCCATATTCAAAAGTTATGCAAACGTTACTGATAACTAAATCCAGAACATTTATATCTTTCACAAAAAATAACCCTGTACTCATTTGGAGCAGTAATCCTTGATTCCTTTACTCTCCACAGAAATTGGAACCACTAATATACTTTCTGCCTCTATAGATTTGCCGATTTGGACTCTTTTATATAAATGTAATCATACAGTGTATGGCTTTCTGTGACTGGCTTTTTTCACTTAACATAATGTTTTCAAGATTCATCAACATTGAGCTATATATCTGTACTTTATTTCTTTTTATGATTGACTAATATTAAGTTTATGGATTATACCATATTATGCATATTGATTTTTAACTGATGGACTTCTGGGTTGTTTCTAAATTTTGGCTACTATGAATAATCCTACTATGAACACTGGTACACAAGATTTTGTGTGAACATATATCATTAATCCTTTTTGGTATATACCTGGGAGTAGAATTTCTGGATCATATGCAATTGCCAAACTGTGTTTCAAAAGTTGTTGAACCATTTTATATTTCCGTCAGTGATTTATGATGGGAATTGCCACCCCAGCAGGTATAAAGTATTATCTCATTATATTTTTGGTTTCCATTTCCCTTAAAACTAATAAAACTGAGCATCTTTTTATGTGGTGATTGGTTGTTTGTATATCTTCCTGGGAAAAATATCTAGTCAAATTATTTATCCATTATTTAAAAAAATGGACCATTTATTGTTGAATTGTAGTAATTATTTATATATTATATATACTAGAAACAGATATATGATTTGCAAATATTTTTCTTCATTCTGTGTATTGCCTTTTGCTGTCTTGATTGTGTACTTTAAATCATGAAAGATTTTAAATTTTGTGAAATAGAATTTATCGTTTTAGGTTTGTAATGCATTTAGATTTAATTTTTGTATGTAGTGGGAGGTAAGTTTCCAATTCAATCTTTCTTTCTTTCTTTCTTTCTTTCTTTCTTTCTTTCTTTCTTTCTTTCTTTCTTTCTTTACCTGTTGTTATCTAGGTGGCTCAGCAACATCTGTAGGAAATACTATTCACTATTTTCTTCCAAATTATATTGTCCTGGCAACACTGACCAAGAATCAGCTGACCATAAATGTACCCGTTTGTTTCAGAAACTCAATTCTCTTACATAGAGCTATAGATCTATCCATATGCAAGTACAGCACTGCCTTGATTATTGTAGCTTTGTTGTAAGCTTTGTAATAGAAAATGTGATTTCCAGTAGTTTTAATCTTTCTAAAAAATTATTGTGGCTATTATGTGTTCCTGCTTACATTTTGGGAATCAGTTTTTTAATTTCTTCCCAAAAAATAGGCAGCTGAGATTTGGGTGAGGATTGAAGAATATTAGATCAATTTGGGAAGTATTCTCATCCTAACAATATTAATTCTTCTGATCCATGGACATGGGATGCAATTCCATTTATTTCAGTTTTTTTTTTTATTTTTTTTTATTTTTTAATATATGAAATTTACTGTCAAATTGGTTTCCATACAACACCCAGTGCTCATCCCAAAAGGTGCCCTCCTCCATACCCATCACCCACCCTGCCCTCCCTCCCACCCCCCATCAACCCTCAGTTTTATTTTATAAAGTTTTGTAGTAGTTACTATACATGTATTTTACATTTTTTGTTATATGCATACCTATATTTGTTATTTTGTTCTTTTTGATTGCTGTAGAATTGTTTTTATTAATTTTTATTTTAGATAGTTCATTGATAATAAGTAGAAACACAATGTTATATTTATTTTTTACACTTCAATCTTGTTGAACTATTTATTAGCTGTAACATTTTCATGTGAATTCCATAGGATTTTTTTACATACAAGATTAGGCCATCTGTAGAAGGAGACTTTTACTTCTTCCTTTCCAATTAGCATTACATTAATTTATTTTTCTTGCCTAACTTCCCTGGATAGAAGTTCTAGTACAATAGAAGTAAAAGTGAAGAAATCCTTTCATGGTCCTGATCTTAGATGTAAAGCTTTGAAGTTTTAATCATTAAATATGCTGTTGAAGGTGGGTTTTATTAGTTTGAAGAAATTTCTTTATATTTCTAGTTTGTTAGTGTTAATCCATGAAAGGATGTTAGATTTTAAGTGCTTTTTGTATATTTATTGAAATGATCATGTGACTTTTGTCCTCTCTTAACACGGCATATTACTTTGATTTTTGTATGTTGAACTCACAATCTTGCATTCCCAGGATGAATTCCATTTGGTCATGTTGTAGAATCATTTCTATACATTGCACAATTTTGCTTGCTAGTATTTTGTTGATGATTTTTGCATCTTTATTCATAAGATATATTGATCTATAGTTTTTCTTTCTTGTAAAATGTTTGTTTTGTTTAGTTCTTCAGACAATAATGACCTAATACAATGGGTTGGGAATTATTCCTTTCTGTTCTAACTTTTGGAAGAGTTTATAAAGAATTAATAGTAATCCCTCTTTAAATGTTTGGAAGAATTCAGCACTGTATCCATCTGGCACTGAGCTTTTCTTTGTGAGTAGTTATTATTTTTATTGTTATTACAAATTCAGTCACATTACATGTTATACATTTATTTATAATTTCTATTTTTCTTAAGTCATCTTAGTAAAATATGTCTTTCTCAGAATTTATCGATTTTATTTAGCTTTTCTAATTTGTAGTTATGAAATTCTTCATACTATTCTCTTAAAATCCACTTTATTTCTATAAAATCAGTAGTAATGCATACACTTATATTCATGATTTTAGCAATTTGGCTATTTTCTCTTTTTGTTCTGTTATTCTAGTTAAAGGCTTATCAATTTTGTTGATATTTTTAGAAAAACAAACTTTTGCTTGATTTTATTTTTTTATTCTCTAATTTGTTTCAAAGAATTATTAGCACTTAATAATTATTATATCTGTCCTCCTTGGTTTGGGTTAAATTTGCATTTTTTCCATTTTTTCAAGTTGGAAGAAAATTAAGCTATTGGGTTGAAATCTTTCTTCATAATGATTTCTAATTTCATTCTATTTTGATCACGCTAAGTCTCTTAAACTTGGCATTTGTTTTATATTTGCTGCACATTTCAGTTCAAACTAGCCATGTTTCAGGTGCTCAATAAACTAATGTAGCTAGTGGACTCTACTGGATACCAACATTTTAGCAGCTTCAGTTCCTCACTGAATCTTCCATACTTAATTAATTTCACCTCAACAATAAGTTTTGTTATCCTAATAAAAGCTACCCATTTTTGCTAAAGGACTCTCTACTTTCTGACAGGAGAGAAAAAGAAAGGGACTCAGTAATTGACAGGAGAATAAAAGGAGTGAATTCAGTCCTCTGGTTTTTATTTTTTATTTATTTTTTTAGTGTTTATTTTGCAAGAGAGAGAGAGAGAGAGAGAGAGAGCGCAACCCAGCATGAGTGGGGGAGGGGCAGAGAGAGAAATTCCCAAGCAGGCTCCGTGTTGTCAGCCCAGAGCTAGATGAGGGCTCTATCCCAGGAACCATAAGATCAAGACCTGAGAGTCAAAGTCAACACTTGTATGCTTAACCAACTGAGCCACCCAGAGGCCCCAGTCCTCTGATTTTTATACTCAATTCTACCTTCTGCTGAAGTTATAGTGCAAAGTTAAAGTAGGGCCAGCACCAATTTTAGCTCCTTGAACCCTGCCAACAGCCTTGTGTTGAGCCACCAAGAATGAGTTGGTCTTGGAGCTTGTAAGAATGTCTCAGGCACAACCCCATATGTACTAAATCAGAAACTATAGTTTAACAAGATTCCCAAGGTATATATATGCACATCGAGTTTAAAAACAGTGTTTTAGGGGCACATGGGTGACTCAGTTGAGTGCTGGCTCTTGATTTCAGCTAAGGTCATGAGTTCATGGTTCCTAAGAATAAGCCCTGCATCAGGCTCTGTGTTGCTTGGGATTCTCCCTCTCCCTCTCTCTACCCATCCCCTGCTTGCACACCTGTGCACTTTCTCTCACAAAATAAATAAATGAACTTTTTTTTAAAGAATCACCTAGAGAGATTTTAATAATCCTAGTACTCAGCACCACAGATCCATTAAGTCAAAATCTCTGATATGTGACCCAAATGTCATCATTTCTTTTTTATTTTTTATTTTTTTTTTATTTATTTTTTTTATTTTTTATTTTTTAATATATGAAATTTACTGTCAAATTGGTTTCCATACAACACCCAGTGCTCATCCCAAAAGGTGCCCTCCTCAATACCCATCACCCACCCTGCCCTCCCTCCCACCCTGCCCTCCCTCCCACCCCCCATCAACCCTCAGTTTGTTCTCAGTTTTTAACAGTCTCTAATGCTTTGGCTCTCTCCCACTCTAACCTCTTTTTTTTTTTTTTTTTCCTTCCCCTCCCCCATGGGTTTCTGTTATGTTTCTCAGGATCCCCATAAGAGTGAAACCATATGGTATCTGTCTTTCTCTGTATGGCTTATTTCACTTAGCATCACACTCTCCAGTTCCATCCATCCATGTTGCTACAAAAGGCCATATTTCATTAGAGTGGTTTCCAACATTGGTTGAATTTTAGAATCACATAGGAGTTTAAGAAATGTCATCATTTCTTAAACTCCTATGTGATTCTAAAATTCAACCAATGTTGGAAACCACTCTAAGGATGGAGATTATTTTCCAAATGTGGAAATAGGGTTCTTTTCTTCTTCAGTTTCATTGTATAATATGCTTTCAAGGTAGGTAAGTCTTGTTAAAATTTCAAGAGATTCTGACATTAGGTGGTTCAAGGACCACATTTGAGGAAAGACTGATTATTTACCCTGTGTAGCTCATGGCATTGGATTTGAGAGACTCCCTTAATGGAAAGACTAAGAGAAAAAAAAACACATATATTTCTCTCCTATATTTCAAATAAAAATCTGAGATTAGGACTTTTCCATGACATACAAAGTCAGTCTACAGTTTCTGTGGGAGAGATAGTACGAGATCTTTTTAGTTAGTGCAGTAGAATGCCCTAGATACGATATTGTTCTGACATTTTCTGTTTTGTTTCTTTAGACATAACTCTGACTTTTTACAATTATATCATTTGTCTAATAGATTAAGTATTTTATTCAAATATCCCATTCTGAAGTTGTATCACAATTATTTCTTAGAAAAGGGACTATAATACAGATTACATTCTTTTTTTTTTCCTTCTAAGAGGTTATTAATGACTGAAGTGCTTATTATTGAATAGTGAATGGCTTGTACCTAAAGGTGCCATGTTTCATGTTTTTAGAACAATCTAAACAATAGTGAGGAAACTGAAACTTTCAGTTGTTACTCTGAAACTCTAGATGAACTGTGCAAATCTGAGCCTGTAGGAAATATTCCATCTCGCATAAAACATTTAAAAGCTACCGTTTACTGAGAGCGTAATGTGTGTCAGATGCTTTACATGCATTATCTCATGTAATCATAACACAGTTGGTGCAGATAGTCTCATTGATTTCTCTGTTATCTTACAATTAATAAGAGGTTAAGCTGGGATTTCAATCTAGTATACATAACTCCAAAGCCTATGCAATTTCAACTAGATATTACAGCCACCAAATGTTTTAATATGGTTTTCAATTATGAAAATATAGACTCTGAGTCCTAATCCTAAAATAAATGAGCTGAGATGAAGCTTGGAGATAATTCTTAGATGTGGGCAAAAGGTGTGGAACATGGGAGTTGACAGATAAGACCGCCTAGCTAAATTTATGGTAAGAGTAGGGGTGTTTCCTAATTAGTTTTCTAAAAACTGTAGACCTGGTGATTTATTGCCATTATCTTCACATTTAGATTCTCATGCTTTCTGAATGATGAGCATGATTGCTGTGGAGTTGGTATTTGTGGGAAAAAGGGGCTTCAAAAGCAAAGCAAAGCATATACTTCCAAGAAACACTGTTTTTCCCAACTAAAATTATCATCCTAAAAATTTGAAAGAATTTTACAGAGATCACTGATAATCATATCACCTAGATTACTATTCTACTATACTTGCTTTATGACATATTCATCCCTCTACACAGCCATTAATATGATATTTTTATACATTTCAAAATAATGTTTTACTAAATACCTAAACATGTATATCATTAATTAGAGTTCAATGTCTGCATTTTACTTTAAATGCAAAATTTGTGTACAGTGAAATGTATAATTCATAAGTGTACATTCAGTGAGTCTAGAAAGATACATGCACCTGTTTAAGCCCAAACACTAGCTAACTACAGAATTTTACCATTGGTCAGAAAACTTCTCGTGCACTCCCTCAGTCACTTTCCACTCCAAACCTTGAAAGCAACAATTTGTCTTCATTCTTTTTCCCATAGAGTTGTTTTCCCTCTTCTAGAATCATATTAATGACATCATATATTATTTACTTCAGGAAGATTTTATTTCATAATAAGTAATAATATTTTTGAGATTCATGCATGCTGATTAGTCTGTAATCTATATGTTTAATTTTAATTTTAATTTTTTAAAATTTACATCCAAATTAGCATATAGTGAAACAATGATTTCAGGAGTATATGTTTATTTAAAAATTGTATACTATTTGTTTTTTTAGTATTTTTTCACAATGCCCTAGATTATGCTGGATGTTCTATGTCATTTGCCTTTCCATTTAAAATTTTAGGTTCAGCATGTAAATTTGTATGAGATAAAAGACTACTTCAGTTATAATTGTGATTGTATTGAATCTATAAATTAATTGAGACAATAAGGATCTTAACAGTATTGAGAATACCATTATATGAATATGACTTCTTTCCCATTTATTTGTTTTTTTCCAATATACTTTAGAATATTTTGTAATTTTCTGTGTAGAAGTCCTGAAAAGCTTTCAGTAAATGTATTTCTAGCTTTTTTATATTTTTAACACTACTGTTAATGGAATTTATTTTTATTATTTCCAGTTGTTTGCTACTAACATCTGATATGTAGTTTTTAATAATATTTAGCCTTGAATACGGTGACCTTACTAAATTTTTAGGTCCCAAAGTAATCTTGTATATTTTTAGGATGTCTATTAACCAATCATATAATATTCAAATAGAAATAATTTTTCCTTATATATGTATATATATGATTATATGAATTATATATATTATATGAATATATATACATATATATGTATACATAATCTTGCACTGGCAAATGCCTCCATAAAATGTTGAATTTATATAATAAAAGTTGATACATAGAGGGAAAGTATTTTAAGTTTACCAAGATAATTATGAATTTTAATGTTATTTATTCCTTCCTGAAACCTGAGTATCATATTTCTTCTCTTGGAAGAATTTTCTTTAGAATTATTTTGTAGGGAAGTTCTGTTGACTACAAATTCTGTTAGTTTTCTTTTTTTCTGAAAATGTATTTCACCTTAATTCTCAAAGGATATTTAAACTGGATTTTAGGTGCGCCTGGGTGGCTCAGTTGGTTGAGCATCTGACCTTGGCTCAGGTCATGATCTCACAGTTCGTGGGTTCAAGCCCCGTGTTGGACTCTGTGCTGACAGCTCAGAGCCTGGAGACTGCTTTGGATTCTGTGTCTCCCTCTCTCTCTGCACACCCCCACCCCCAACTCACACTCTGTCTCTCTCTCCTTCAAACAAAATGGATAAACATTAAAAAAATTTAAACTGAATTTCAAATTTTGATTTGACCTTTTTATTTCTTCTTGGTTCACGTAATGAATCCACTATCTTCTAGATTTCCAGTTAGAAAGTAATTTAACTTAATTCAACCAATTATAAGTTACAATATATATCAATTTTGAAGGTGAAATTATTAAATAATCTGTTATTTTGATCTTAAACTGTCATGCTAGTAGACTTTCCATCCATTTGCTTGCAGTCAGCTGATAGTATCTCATTCAAATCAAAATGCGTTTTGTTTTTTTTTTAATAACTCTTAGGGCTTTCTCAGGATATTATATTTTCTAGAAATAGTATTTTCCCACTGCATTTTAGCTTGTGCATGGCTAACAGCAAGCTTTACTCATTTAAAATTATGCTGTACATGAACAAAACTATTAATGGGGTTGGTGTCATAAGTAGTCTGATAGCATGAAGAGGTGTTTGCTGTTTTTGAGGAAAAATGCCATACCCAGTTGGTAGAAGTGTACACAGCTGTGTTTGGGTTCATCAAACATCTCACAATAAATGTCTGAGGTTTGCTTATTTTCCAAGTATGTTTTGCCACATGCATTTCCCCTTATTTTTAAGCATGGAGAGACTTTCAAAAGCCCCATGTGCTGCAAGTTGCCATTTCATCATTTATCAAAATAGATACATAAATAGGCTTTGCTGTCAATAAATTATGTTGACTGGGTTTATGGCTTGTTTTTTTTTTTTTTTTGTCCAGATAACAAAATAGCTCAGAAATAAACATTCCAAAGCCAGAGGGTTCTGGTATCATTGCCAGGATTTTTATATATCCTGGAATATGTGCTTCAACTCACTAAATATTGGCAACTTTTCTTGGTCACTGAATCAGATCCGTTTCCTAGTTGTGTCATGTCTGCAAGCTCTAGGCTGTTTAGATTAGTTAACATTCTTTTTGAACAAGAATTTCAAGAGAGAAGCAGACTGATTCTAGAATCCTATCTTACAAAATTCCAAGTTGAAATACTATGAGTCATTGATACAATCAAGATCTTCCCTAATCTTCAGTCATAACCACAATTGGTCCTACTTATAATCAAAAGTTTCTGATGTTAGACACATTGCTTAGATCGATTGTGCTCCTTCATCAGTCCCCTCTTTACTTTTATCTCCTGGTTAAAGCTTGAAATTTGGCTAATTATTCAGAAGTTGTTCCTTTTTGGGTTCGTTTCAGTTTAAATGTTTGTTTAACTTGTTGATGCTATACTATAAGTGGCTTAGCTTCGTTGACAATTATTTAAGACCTTTATTAACAGTTTGTTGACTTTTTGGAAAAAAATAAGTTGTAAACCTCTGTACAAATTAAAAATTAAGTTCTTAAAATTCTCAATTTGACCAAATGAAACAATTTAAAGACCTTTAGAGGTTTATTGAGAGGGAAAAAAAACAGGCTTAAAAAACAAACAAATAAATACAACATATTTGTCATTACCAAAAAGAGGCAGATTTAGGTAGAATAATTAGAAAACAACCAGGCTACACAGATAATGCAGACAGACAGTCCTAGTTATCTGTTCAGTGGGCAAAAAGCAAGCACTTATGATCTACAGCCCCTACACTTCTGGGGTTATTCTTTATGGCAATCTGGTGTTCAAATACATCTTCTTTGGTGTAATTTTTTTTTATAATTTTTTTAACGTTTATTTATTTTTGAGACGGAGAGAGACAGAGCATGAACGGGGGAGGGGCAGAGAGAGAGGGAAACAGAGTCTGAAGCAGGCTCCAAGCTCTGAGCCATCAGCCCAGAGCCCAATGCGGGGCTCGAACTCACGGACCACAAGATCGTGACCTGAGCTGAAGTCGGACGCTTAACCGACTGAGCCACCCAGGCGCCCCTGGTGTAATTTTTATTTATCAAACCATATCTGGTTTTTTTTTTTCCATTGAACCATTTTACTGCCCCCCAGAACCTTAGTTCCAGTGATCTTCTTGTCCCCACCTGTAGGTGTTCTCCAGGTGAGGTCCCCTGGGCTGCTGCTTACTGTGGTGCCAGGCTTGGTGTCTGCACCTGCTATTGGCAGCTGCTGGGTCTTCCCTTGGCTTTTCATGATGGTGACTGGGGTCCCCTGTAGTAACTGTGGCTCTTCCTGAAGTGTAGTGGAAACTAGGCAAATGGCATGGTTGGGGCTGCTCTGGGCTCTCTGGGGTCTACCCACTCTCCACTCCCGCTGCCTAGCTAACTGAACGGCTTAGCTTTTAAAGTTAGTCACTTATGGATTTAAACTGCACTTCCTTGTTTCTTATATGCCTAACTACTCTTCTATAAAAAAAGAGAAAATAGCTATATTTTAGTAATATGATTAAACCGAAATGAGAAAATTGATATAAAAGTCAGTAGAGTTGCCATGAATTTGAAATGAGATAGCAGATAATAAATATTAGTTTACCTAAACTTTCTATGAAACCTTAAAGAAATTCAATGGGAAAATAAATTTAACTTTCAGTTATTAGCATCATCAACTCCTTATCTGGACATTAAGAGAAAAAAGTGAAAGAGAAGGGGCATAAATGAGGATGTTGGGGTGCTAATATGAAATATCAAGTCAGTGTTATAGAAATACATTGCAGAAAAAGAAAACAGTTCAGTGGCTCAACTCAGTTTTGTGGGTCTCCCTATCACACAACCAGCATCTTTCACTGGCAGAGGAAGAGATCCTCAGATTTCCAGAGCTGCTTCTAATTTCATCATAAAATGAACCGCATTATTCTTTCCATTTCTGATTTAACTTCAACATTAAATAAAAAGAAAAAGAAAAGATGAGAGAATGCAGCCAAATCTTGAGTCATGGGGAAATTCACAGCATGATTTTTCTAATTAACAATAATATGTGGAACAAAGATAAAAATCTACCAAATATAAATATAGATACATCATAGACATCCAAAGTAGGTCCAAAAATAGGAATTATTACATTTTAAACAAAAATGTGTTTTTGGACATATTAGTAAATATTATTTTTTCCATCTTATCTAATTTATTAAATTAGATGAAAACACGATAGAAAAAATAATATTTACTAATATGTCCAAAAACGCTGTCTTTGAAAGATTAATAAATGTAAAATGTAAGAAGGAACAGGCATTAGAAAAGCTCTTAAGCTATTTGCCCCTGAAAAAAGGATTGGTATATACTGTTTGTATGCATATTTTTTTTTCAAATCTTGGTGAAAGTGATTACTGCAAAACATATAAACTTCTTCAGAATTTAAGGGGATAAAAGTTTGATTTGCCACCTCATTCCATTCAGCTGAAACTGAAATCAGACAACATAATGTACAAGAATATACTCAGAACAGGAGCACCTGGGTGGCTCAGTCATTTGAGCATGTGGCTCTTGATTTTCACTCAAGTCATGATCTCATGGTTCCTGGATTTGAGCCCGGAGTCGGGCTGGGCACTGAGAGCGCTGGGGCCTGCTTGGTATTCTCTCTCCCTCTCTTTCTGTCCCTTCTTCTCTTCTCAAAACTAAATTTAAAAACATTACAAAGAAACAATAAACTCAGAAAAACTTAGTTTTCAGTTTAGGTCCCACAATTTTAAACAGAATATTAGAAAGGCATGTGGCAGGATAACTGTTCATTCAAAACAAGCAGGACCCTAAAAATGAAGACCTAGTATACTATTAGAAAAGATATTGCTATAGTTTAGTCCATCAACAGGTTGAGGGAAAATAACAGTACCTTAAGGCTCATAATGATTCTGACAGAACTATTCACTAATTCTCAATTAAGAAGTACTTGATAAAAATATAAAGGAAAATAGTGGTGTTTCTGTTAGTAGTAAGATAAAATTTCAGTAATCATTTACTTAGCTCAGAGTTGCTAGCCAATGCAGTATGATTAAAATACATAAAATACATAATATATATATATATATATTTCATAAAAGATGAATTATTAGAATCTTCCTATAATAGAGGTTTTTCTTAGAATAGAAAACCTAACACAATCAACACAAAAATACTAGAACCATAAAAAGATCCACATGTGGGAATATTTCGTTTTTATTTTTTTTAAGTTTATTTGGAGATAGAGAAAGTGCAAGTTGGGGAGGGGTAGAGAGAAAGGGGGAGAGAGAATCTGAAGCAGGCTCTGCACTCTCTCTGGTGCAGGGCTCAACCACACAAACCATGAGATCACGACCTGAGCCTAAGTGGGCTTAACAGACTGAGCCACCCAGCTGCCCCTGCATGTGGGAAAATTTCTTAAAATGCATGTGTAAAATGCCATAGGTTATCTATATGAGTAAATAGACTGAGAAGACCAGAAAATAAATGTCCAATACAAATAAATGGTAAAGTCAAACCACTTAGAAATAAACATTTTAAAAATACGTAGCAATCACATTACGAGAATTACATAAATGCACGAAGGCTCCAAAATATAAAAAAATATAAGTTAATAGTGTATTACTGGCAAGAAAGCATTAAAAACAAAAATATATCTGGTATTTTCAACTAAGTTTAAGATTAGTACAATTCTGATAAAAATTTTAATAAGATCAGGGCAAATAAAATATTATCTAAAGTTTAACAAAGTGCTAAAAATTAAAATTAATGAAAATTAAAGAAATGTGAAGGGGAACAGTAGTCTTACAACTTTTGATTGAAACATTACTAAAGTAACTTCGAAAACCTGTATCCTTTCTGTAGTTTAAATAATACCTAAATTATTTCCTCAGACAGGATACTTCGTGAAATATTATGAATATCATATTTCACAATAGAATTATGAAGTCACTATATTAAACACACCTAAATTAATCTCAATTCCGTAGAGATTTGATGCACACTCTACTATTGGAAAAAATAGGGGCGCCTGGGTGGCGCAGTCGGTTAAGCGTCCGACTTCAGCCAGGTCACGATCTCGCGGTCCGTGAGTTCGAGCCCCGCGTCAGGCTCTGAGCTGATGGCTCAGAGCCTGGAGCCTGTTTCCGATTCTGTGTCTCCCTCTCTCTCTGCCCCTCCCCCGTTCATGCTCTGTCTCTCTCTGTCCCAAAAATAAATAAAAAACGTTGAAAAAAAAATTTAAAAAAAAATAAATAAATAAAAAAAAGAAAAAATAAAAGAATTTATATAATTTCATTATGTAGTCCACTTTTTCTTTCTTACTCTTGTATTTTTTCTTCTACCTCTCCCACAAATATGCTAATTTAACAGATTCCCATGCATGAAAGTATTTTCAATTATGTAATGTACTAGGCAACAGAAATATGTATATTTATAGATGTGTGTATGTATAAGTTATATTTATATATGAATCATGTATGCTATTATATAAAATGTATAATATATAAATTATATGTATGACGTATTATAGATATAATTTCCTATAATCATATGGCCAAATATTTCAAAACATTTTATGCATTTAGTTAGGATATTTAAAAATTACACATTATGAAAAAATATTAAATATAAAATGTTAGATTTGTTTAAGTTATCTCTTTTAATGATGTATACTTAGGTGAATATTATGTCATACTACAATAAGACCAACCTGAACATCAATTTTTTTTTTTTAAGCTACAGAAAAGCCTTGTTTACATAATTTTAAAAAAGAGAATAAACTTCTGTAACAGCAAAACACTCAATATTGAACTTCTTCCAAAGACATGACACATAGGTCATTAAACCTAATTTGGATAATGAATAACTAGCTTAAAGCTTGATTAGGAGCCTTCAGTTTTATTGCAACGAAAAAATCATACATGTAAAATGATTTTTCATGTCTTAGAATCTCACACTATAAAGTTTTAAGAAGAATCGTCATGATAATGCTTCACCAAGTTTTACCCAAGGTCTATTAATTTCAAATATTAATCTTTTTGGGTGCAGTGCTTCTGCATCTTAGCTACACAATGAAATCACCTAGAGAGCTTATAATACACTGTATCTGAGTCACATCCCAGAATTTATGATTAGTTATTCTAGTAAACAACATAGGAGTTGCAATTTTTAAAAATGTGCCCAGTTATTCTAACAAGAAGTCAAAGCTGAGAATTATTGCTACACCACCTGTTTTTAGCCAATGCACACGGAAGGGTTGAGAAATCAGAATTTTGATTAATTCAGTATGCCTTTGCAAATATAGCTGAACAAAATTTTTATTTTAATATATTTATAAATACTCTGATATAGAGAAATATTAAAGCATATTGTCCATTCACATAGTATATTGTACAAAAATTGCCAATGAGAAAGTATGATCAAACCACAATAAATGAAAAGTAAAAAGTACAAGTGAAAAGATTAAAAAATATTTGGGACATAGGAATTTGAATAACGTTGAAGGGAGAGTGTATTACACACACAAAATCCCTACTTTCCAATTTTTTTAACCATTAAGAAGCCTTCTAATCTGACTAAATTAAAAACCATAAGAGACTCTTAAATACTGAGAACAAACGGAGGGTTGATGGGGAGTGGGGGAGAGGGAAAGAGGGTGATGGGCATTGAGGAGGGCATGTGTTGGGTGGAGTACTGGGTGTCATATGGAAACCAATTTGACAATAAATTAAAAAAAGAAAAAGCTATATGTTATAAGGAATGTGAAGATTTGCTCTCTATGGACACAGATAATCAAGAAAAAAAATAGAATGAATATCATTAAGAGTAAATAAACATTGGGAGCTTACCTATCTCAGTAAACAGTTTTTAACCTGTCAAAAGACATTTCCTAATTAGCCTGCCAGTTCCAAGATACCTTAAACAAAGGAACCTACCCTTTACCCAAATTTTATGCATTGTTTTTTCCTAAAACATTATATAAAAATCTGATCTCAGTAAAATATCATTATTTCAAGTTGTTTTTAAAATTCTTCCAAAGTAAAAAATATAGGAGAAAATTAAAATGAATAAATAAGTTATTAGGGATTTATATCTAATTTTTCATTTAGTTCCAAATTTTATAGATAAAACTCTTATAGTTAAAAGGATACAACATGTTTCTGTAGAAACTAAGGAACCAAAACTTTCTATTATAAATCTTTCAAAATATTTTGTTGATATTTTATTTTTTTTTGAGAGAGTACAAGTGGGGGAGGGGCAAAGAGAGAGGGACACAGAGGATCCGAGTTCAGACAGTGGTGAGCCCGATGTGGGACTCCAACTCACGTGCCATGAGATCATGACATGAACTGAAGTTGGACGCTCAACTGACTGAGCCACCCAGGTCCCCCTGTATTATAAATCTTATGTTTAGCTCTGGTTGATATTTCTCAACCAGACACAAATAGCAAAACATAAGCCTCATTATAAATTGATTAAAAATACATGTATAACGCAAGATTTACTACATATCTGGCCTATAGCCTGTACCTGCATCCTCAACTCTATTTTACGGCACTGGAAACTTAATAAACATTCTTCCATCATAAATAAAATAAATAAAAAGTAGAAAAGTAAAAATAAGTAGATAAATAAAAAGTTTATTAGATAATACAAATTACAGAAGCATGGCTTACTGAAGTATTATATCCTTTTATGAATGTTTTTTTTTTTGTTTTTTATTTTGTTTTAGAGAGAGAATGCTCACAAGTGGTGGGGGGGAGGGGGAAAGAGAGAGAGAGAGAGAGAGAGAGAGAATATGAATCTCAAGTAGCTCCAAGCTCAGGGTGTAAAACAACACCACCAACTTTATAGATGTGAACATTATAAAAAATGAAATAGTTTAAAATACCGTAGAACATATGTGTACTATATAACATTGGTAAAGAGGAATTTAGTGATTTTTTTTTCAGATTTTGCATGTTTCTCTTAGGCTCTGAAATACAATGTATATCTTACAGTGTTTTTGAACCACACAAGTTTATAAGCCATTGATTATACCTGGAATATATTCCCCAGTTAACTTTGTAGTCAAGCAGAATATTTCATCAGAAATGGATTTGATGTGCTTCAGTTTGCCTTTGATTTTTATCTAATGACAACTTGCTAACAAGAGAGAGAGAGACAGAAAAAGAAAGAAGATGGTGGGAGGAAGAGGAAAAAAGAAGGAAAAATAGGTAGCCTTGGGAAATAAGAGCATATACAATTCAGTCTGAATCACTAATTCCCAAATTGTGGACCCCACTGTGTAGCCATTTTCTTTGTTCTTTTCAGTTGTAACATCTTACACTAATAACTCACTTACTTGGAAAGAAAGTGAAATGAAAACTATATAGCTCTCAGTTTATCATAAACAGGAGTCACTTACTTGTTTCACCCCCTTCTCCAGGAGGGAAAAGTATCCTATTCCTTATTTTAAAGTGAGGAATCAGTGACAGGTCATTTGCACACTTTCATGTATTTTAAGATTGAAGAGGTGGAAGAGGATGAACTTATCCAGTAGAGGTACCCAATAGATGACATATCTTCCTGGATTACTATACAATCGTGGAGGTTCTCATAACAGGAATGTCTGCAATATGAAGTTTCCATTGCAAATTAACTACCAAATTAAGATGGATATGGTTTTTATATATCTTGTCTGTGCATGTGCATGCATGTGTGTGTGTTTGCGTTGAAGAAAGAGAAACAAGTATATGCTTTGTCATGTGAGAATCCTCAACTGGAAGTCTGGGCCTAAGTTATACAATCCTCCTGATTATTCACATGTCACACAGTTGTAGGCAGATCAGTCTACTAAAAAAGCAATTTATTGGGTCCATAAATATTTACAGTTGTGATATCTCCTTGTTGGATTGTTCTTTTATGATTACATAATGCCCTTCTTTGTCTCTTTTTACAGTCTTTATTTTAAAATCTAGTTTGTCCAATATAAGCATTGCTACTCCAACTATCATTTGATATTCATTAGCATAAATGTTTGACCACCCCTTGCTTTCAATCTGCAGGTTAGTCTTTAGGTCTAAAGTAACAGAATAGACAACCCAGAAATCAACCTGCAAACATATGGTCAATTAATCTTCAACAAAGCAGGAAAGAATATCCAACAAGGAAAAAGCAGTCTCTTCAACAAATGGTGTTGGGAAAATTGGATAGGAACAGGAAAAAGAATGAAACTGGATTACTTTCTTACACTATATAGAGAAATACATTCAAAATGAATGAAAGGCCTAAATGTGAGATAGGAAACTATCAAATTCCTAAAGGAGAACACAGGCAGTAACCTCTTTGACATCAGCCACAGTGACTTCTTTCTAGATATGTCTTCTGAGGAAAGGGGAAAAAAAGTAGAAATAAACTATCAGGACTCCATCAAAATAAAAAGCTTCTGCGCAGCAAAGGAAATAATCAACACATTTAAAAGGCAACCAAATGAATGGGAGAAGACATTTGTAAATGACATATCTAATAAAAGGTTAGTATACAAATATGTAATGAACTTGTAAAATTCAACACCCCAAAAATGAATAATCCAATTAATAAATGGTTAGAAGACATTAGACATTTCTCCAAAGAAGACATGCAGATGGCCGACAGACACACGAAAATATGCTCAACCTCACTGATCATCAGGGAAATGCAAATCAAAACCACCATGACCTATCACCTCACACTTGTCAGAATGGCTAAAACCAACAACACAAGAAATAGATAGATACAGATATAGATATAGACACACAAAAGCACCTACAATGGAATATTACTCAGCCATAAAAAAGAATCAAAAATTGCCACTTGCAACAATGTGGATGGAACTAGAAGGTATTATGCTAAGCAAAATAAGTCTGTAAGAGACAAATACCATATAATTTCACTCATATGTGGAATTTAATAAACAAGGCAGATTAACATAGTTCAGGGGTGGGGGAAGAGAGAGGTAAACCATAAAACAGAAATTTAACTAACTATAGAAAACAAATAGCATTGCTGGAGGGGAGGTGGACAGGCGGACATGTTAAATGGGTGATGGGGATTAAGGAGTGCACTTGTGATGAGCACCAGCTGGTATATGTAAGTGATAAATCACTAAATTCTACTCCTGAAACTAATATTACACTATATGTTAACTAACTGGAATTTAAAATAGAAACTTTAAACAAAAATAAGTAAATAAAAAGAAAAGTGTTTACATTTTATCTTAAAAATTAAATTAATGCAGAATTAAAAAAAGAATAGAATCAAGATTTCTTGGTTGTCTCTATTTTTTTAAGCATTAAAAGAATATAACAAAGAACAGGTAGGGTATTATATGAAGGACAATATATTCTAAGAGTCTCTAAATTCACACCACTTAAACCCCCTGTTTTTCTCACCTTTAAGGATTTTTCACTTTTTCCTAATTTCACAATCATATTTACTTGAAATGTCCACAGTAGTTAAGACACATTGTAAGTTAGAAAGAGAGATGCTTATCTCCAGTGGCTATCTCACTTTGTTCATCTATTCCTAGAGTCACAGCCTTAAAATATTTCACAACTCTTGTATTATAATAACTCTAAATGATAATTTCCAAATAATTATCAACAGGAGAAATGTCTTAATGGGGAAAATGCATCACGATGCTTCAAAGCCCTGTTTCAACATCGTATAAATCACTGATATAGCTAATTGATGTGTTTTGATACTGGTTCCCATTTTCATTTATATTAAGAAAAAATAATGAATAAATGGTTACCACTAATCACCAAATTAATCTTTTAATTATGGTAGGTACTGTAAGAAACACAAGCAAAAATTTACAAAAAAGTTATCTCTTTCCTCAAACTACTTAGATTCTAGTAAGTTTCTCTAAAATACAATCAAACAATAATAGTGTTACATAGAAAGGTGTGAAGACTTGCATTTCCACTAATTCTGTGGGCTACAAACCGAGATCAATTTTTTTCACGATTACATTTCCAAAAGGAATGGGATTGTGTACCAGAGAAAATATTTAAGTGGGTAAAACTGAGGCTCGGTAGAACTGATGACAGACTAATGAAAGCACTTAGGAAAGATCAGGAAGTCCAGAGACTCACAAGAATTACCAAGCAGGATAAATAAAATGAAATTTACATTGTGGTGCTAATGAAGAACACTAAAAATAAGATGTAGATTTTATAACACTGCCAGAACTAAAAATTTACCTTAATAGGAGTAACAGTTTGACAGATGACTTCTCTTCTGCCACAATGGATGTAAGAAGACAGAAGTTTGACAGTGCCCATGTGCTGGGAGAGCAATGACTGTCAGCCTAGATCATTATAACCAAGGAAGGCATCTTTCAAAATGAAATATAACATAAAGACATTTTCTGACAGAAATCGCCATGGCATGCCACCCCAAGATACTTTATGAAGAAATGTCTAAATTTGTGCTAATGGGGGACTTGAGTTAAAGGAACAAGGAAAGTCACACAACATGTTAAATACACATAGGTAATGCTAAATGTATATTAGTTGCATAAGATGGTATTAACGTTTTGTGGAATTTACATGAAAAACAAAAGAATTAAAACACACACAAATTAGCATGCAGTTGTTGATGTGGAAGAAAGAGGTTAAGGTGTTCTAAAATCTTCAAATTCACCTGGGCAAAGTAAAATGTTTTGATGAATCTTAGAGATTGATCAAGTGTGCATTTTGTAATGTCCAGAGAAAATAATACAGGATAGAAACAAAAAGTATAACTTAACAAACTAGTAGAGGGATATAAACAGAAAGAATCAATAATAAATTCAAATGGAAGCTAAAATATAAAAGGGAAAACAAAAAATATATACAAAATAGGTGAAATGTAAAGTGAAAACAAGTCCACTTATACCTTTAGTCTTTATAACTAAAGTTGATTAATTTCTTCAGAAAAAAAATTTGTCATCATGTATTATAAATGTAATCCAAACTGTGATGTTTATAAGAGACACAACTGAAGTATCAAATGATTCATAGTAAAAGTTGAAAAGGAACAACTAAGAAGATTCAAACCAGAAAAGCTGATACAGCTACCTTGATAACAGACAAAATAGAATGTAAGCAAACAAACAACAAACAAACAAAAAAGACAGGCACTTGGGATGAGCACTGGGGGTTATATGTAAGTGATGAATCATGAAATTCTATTCCTGAAATCATTATTTCACTGTATGTTAACTAACTTGTATTAAAAAAATAAAGTCCGATTACCATGGTTACATAAATGTTCTAAGAGGCATTCACTAAAACAGTTTATCCTCAAAACATAGAAAGCAAAAGACAGAAATCCCAGGCATTTCACTTTAACATACTTTTCTTTGCAATTTATAGGGCAGTTTGACTAAGGTTAGATAAAAGTTATATAAGATTTGAACACATTTTAAAAATTATCCTAATATTTATATATAGAACAACAAACCCAGAAACTGCAGAATTTAATCTTTCCAAATACAAGGATATTGATAAAAGTGACTATATATATAGACTTCAAGACTCTATGACACCAATCGGTGTTCTATTGCTAATGCACTACGCTATAAATGAAAAGATTCAGCATAATTGCATAATTGATGTGTTTGAAAATTAATAAGCCTATTGCAAAATAATGTTTGGGTAGAAATAGATATCATAGTGGGAATTAGAAAGCATTTATAACTAACTGCATGATGATTAGAATATTGCATATCAAAACATTTGGGAGAGAACTAACCTGAGGCTGAGAAGGATATGCAGAGACTTAAAAGATATGTCTTAAAAGAAAAACATGATGAAAATTAATGAGATAATTCAGACTAAATGAATTTTTTAAAAAAGAGAAATTAAATGAAAAATTTCAATTTATTTATTTTTATTTTTATTTTTTTAGTTTAAATTCAAGTTAGTTAACATATAGTTTAATAATATTTTCAGGAATAGAACTTAGTGATTCATCACTTACACATCACACCCAATGCTCATCCCAACAGGTGTCCTCCTTAACGCCCCTTGCACATATAGCCCATCCTCACACCCAACACCCCTCCAGCAACCCACAGTTTGTTCTATGTATTTAAGAGTCTCTTACTGTTTGTCACCCTCTCTGTTTTATATTATTTTTACTTCCCTTCCTTATGTTCATCTGTTTTGTATCTTGCATTCCACATGTGAGTGAAGTCATATGATATTTGTCTTTCTCTGACTTATTTTGCTTAGCATAATACATTCTAGTTCCATTCACGTTGTTCCAAATGGCAAGATTTAATTCCTTTTGATTGCTGAGTAATACTCCATTATGTGTGTGTGTATACATATATGCATATATATATATATATATATATATATATATATATATATATATTCATTCTTTATCCATTTATCAGTCGATGGATATTTGGGCTCCTTCCATACTTTGGCTATTGTCAATAGTGCTGCTATAAACATTAGGGTGCATATGCCCCTTTCAAACAGCATACCTGTATCCTTTGGATAATTACATAGTAGTGGAATTGCTGGGTCATAGGATACTCCTATTTTTAATTTTTTGAGGAACCTCCATACTATTTTCCAGAGTGGCTGCAACAGTTTGCATTCCCAGCAGCAGTGCAAAAGAGATCCTCTTTCTCCACATTCTTGCCAACATCTGTGATTGCCTGAGTTGTTAATTTTAGCCATTCTGAGAAGTGTGAGGTGGTATCTCATTGTGGTTTTGATTTGTATGTCCCTGATGATGAGTGATGTTGAGCATATTTTCATGTGTCTGTGTGCATTCTGGATGTCTTCTTTGGACAAGTGTCTATTCATATCTTTTGCCTATTTCTTCACTGGATTATTTATTTTTTGGGTGCTGAGTTTGATAAGTTCTTTATATTTTGGATACCAACCCTTCATCTGATATGTCATTTGCAAATATCTTCTCCCATTCCATTGATTGTCTTTTAGTTTTGCTGATTCTTTCATTCACTGTGCAGAAGATTTTACCTTGATGAGGTCCCAATAGTACATTTTTGCTTTTGCTTCCCTTGCTTCTGGAGACATGTCAAGTAAGAATTTGCTGCGGCTGAGGTCAAAGATGTTGCCTGTTTTCTCCTCTACGATTTTGATGGCTTCCTCTCTCATGCTTAGGTCTTTCATCCATTTTGAGTTTATTTTTGTGTATGGTGTAAGAAAGTGGTCTAGGTTCATTGTTCAGCATGTCGCTGTCCAGTTTTCCCGAAACCATTTGCTGAAGAGACTATCTTTTTTCCATTGGATATTCTTACCTGCTTTGTCAAAGATTAGTTGGCCATACGTTTGTGGGTCCATTTCTGGATTCTCTATTCTGTTCCATTGATCTGAGTGTCTGTTCTTGTGCCAGTACCATACTGTCTTGATGATTATAGTTTTGAAATACATCTTGAAGTCTGGGATTGTTATCCCTACAGCTTTGGTTTTTGTTTTTAAGATTGCTTTGGCTATTTGGAGTCTTTTCTGGTTCCATACAAATTTTAAGATTGTTTATCTAGCTCTATGAAGAATGCTGGTGTTAATTTTTTAATGTTTATTTTTGAGAGAAAGAGAGAGCACAGTGGGCGGAGGGACAGAGACAGTCAGAGACACAGAATCAAAAGCAAGCTCCACACTCCAAGCTGTCAGCACAGAGCCCTACATGGGCTTGAACTCATGAACTATGAGATTATGACCTGAGCCAAAGTCAGATGCTCAACCTAATGAGCTACCCAGGCATCCTTCTGGTGTTATTTTTATAGGGATTACATTGAATATGTAGATTGCTTTGGTAGTATCTACATTTTAGTATTTGTTCTTCCAATCTATGAGCATGGAATGTTTTTCCACTTTTTTTTGTGTGTCTTCTTCGATTTCTTTCATGAGCTTTCTATAGTTTTCAGTGTATAGATTTTCACCTCTTTGGTTAGGTTTATTCCTAGGTACTTCATGGTTTTTGGTACAATTGTAAATGAGGTTGATTCCATGATTTCTCCTTCTGCTGCTTCATTGTTGGTGTATAGAAATGCATTGTTGGGGCGCCTGGGTGGCTTGGTTGGTTGAGCATCCGACTTCGGCTCAGGTCATGATCTCGTGGTCTGTGAGTTCGAGCCCCGCATTGGGCTCTGTGCTGACAGCTCAGAGCCTGGAGCCTGCTTTGGATTCTGTGTCTCCCTCTCTTTCTGCCCCTCCCTCGCTCGTGCTCTGTCTCTCTCTCTGTCACAAATAAACAGATAAAATAATAAAAAAAGAAATGCCTTGTTGGTGTATAGAAATGATTTCTATACATTGATTTTATATTCTGCCACTTTGCCAAATTCATGCATCAGTCCTAGCAGTATATAGTGGAGTATTTTGGGTTTTCCACATAGAGTGTCATGTCATCCACAAAGAGTGAAAATTTGACTTCCTCCTTGACAATTTGGATGCCTTTTATTTTTTTGTGTTGTCTGATTGCTGAGGCTAGGACTTCCAACACTCTGTTGAATAACAGTGGTGAGAGTGGACATCCTTGTTGTGTTCCTGACCTTAGGGGGAAAGCTCTGTTTTTCTCCATTGAGGACGATATTAGCAGTGGGTCTTTCATATATGGTTTTTATGAGCATGAGGTATGATCCTTCTATCCCTACTTTCTTGAGGGTTTTTATAAGGAGGCTGTATTTTATCAAATGCTTTCTCTGCATCTATTGAGGGGATCATGTGGTTCTTATCCTTACTTTTATTAATGTGATGTATCACATTGATTGATTTTCAGATATTGAACTAGCCCTGCATCTCAGGAATAAATCCCAGTTGACCGTGGTAAATAATTCTTTTAATGTATTGTTGGATACTGATTGGCTAGTATCTTGTTGACAATTTTTTGCATCCATGTTCATTAGGGAAATTGGTCTGTAGTTCTCCTTTTTAATGGGGTCTTTGTCTTATTTTGGAGTCAAGGTAATGCTGGCCTTGTAGAATGATTTTGGAAGTTTTCCTTCTATTTCCATTTTTTGGAATAGCTTCAAAAAAATAGGTGTTAACTCTTATTTAAATGTTTGGTAGAATCCCCCCAGAAAGCAGTCCAGCCCTGAAGTCCTATTTGTGGGAGATTTTTGATTACTGATTCAATTTCTTTACTGGTTATGGGTGTGTTCAATTTTTCTATTTCTTCCTGTTTCAGCTTGGGTAGTTTATATGTTTCTAGGAATTTGTCTGTTTCTTCCAGATTGCCCGACTTATTGGCATATAATTGCTCATAATATTCTCTTATTATTATTTATATTTCTGCTGTGTTGGTTGTGATGTCTTTCATTCTTGATTTTATTTATTTGGGTCCTTTCCTTTTTCTTTTTGATCAATCTTGCTAGGGGTTTATCAATTTTGTTAATTCTTTCAAAGAACTAGCTCCTGGTTTCATTGATCTACTGTACTGTTTTTTGTTTTTTTTTAATAAATATCATTGATTTCTGCTCTAATCTTTATTATTTCCCTTATTCTGCTGTTTTGGGGCTTTGTTTGCTGTTCTTTTTCCAGCTCTTTTAGGCATAAGGTTAGGTTGTGTATTTGAGACCTTTGATCCTTCCTTAGGAGGCCCTGGATTGCTATATCCTTCCCTTTTATGACCACTTTTGCTGCATCCCAGAGATTTGGGGCTGTCATGTCTTCATTTTCATTGACTTCCATGTACTTTTTAATTTCCTCTTTAGTTTCTTGGTTAACCCATTCATTCTTTAGTAGGATGTTCTTTAGTCTCCAAATATTCATGGTCTTTCCAAAATTTTCTTGTGTTGGATTTAGAGTTTCATAGCACTGTGCAAGATATGATCTCGATCTTTTTGTACTTTATGAAGTCTCATTTATGTTCCAGTATGTGATCTATTCTGGAGAATGTTCCATGTGCACTTGAGATGAAGGTGTATTCTGCTGTTTTAGTATGAAATGTTCTGAATATATCTGTTATGTCCATCTGGTCCAGTGTTTCATTCAAAGCCATTGTTTCCTTGTTGACTTTCTGCTTAGATGATCTGTCCATTGCTATAAGTGGGGTGTTGAAGTCCCCTATTATTATGGTATTATTATTAATGAGTTTCTTTATGTTTGTGATTAATTAGTTTATATATTTAGGTGTCCCCATATTGGGGGTTGGGGGCATAAATATGTACAGTTGTTAGATCTTGGTGGATAGATCCCTTAATTTTGATATAATGCCCTTCTTCATCTCTTGTGACAGTCTTATTTTAAAACCTAGTTTGTCTGATATAAATATGGCTATTCCAGCTTTATTTTGATGACCATTAACATGATAGATGGTTCTCCATCCCCTTACTTTCAATATACATGTATCTTTAAGTCTTAAATGGGTCTCTTGTAAGCAGCATATAGATGGATCTTCTTTTCTTATCAATTCTGATACCATATCTTTCAGCTGGAGCTTTTAGTCCATTGACATTTAGAGTGAGTACTGAAAGATATGAATTTAGTGCCACTGTGTTGCCTGTGGAGTTGAACTTTCTGGCGATGTTTTCTGGTCCTTTCTAGTCTTTGTTGCTTTTGATCTTTTTTGTTTTGTTTCATCTTTTCTTCACTCAAAGAGTCCCCCTTCAAATTTCTTGGGGGGCTGGTTTAGTGGTCATGAACTACTTTAGTTTTTGTTTGTCTGGGAAACTCTTTATCTCGCCTTCTATTTTGAGTGACAGCCTTGCTGGATAAAGAATTCTTGGCTACATATTTTTCTGACTCAGCACGTTGAATATATCCTGCCATTCCTTTCTGGCCTGCCAAGTTTCTGTGGATAGGTCTGCTGCAAACATATCTGCCTTCCCTTATATGTTAAGGACGTTTTTTTCTCTTCTTTCATAATTCTTTCCGTGTCTGTGTATTTTGTGAATTTGACTATGATATACCTTGATGATGGTCGGTTTTGTTGAATATAAGTAATGAAGCAGAGTTTCCTCCCCCACGAGCTTTACTGAAGCATAGTTAACAAATAAAAAGTTATATATATTTAAAGTGTGCAAGTTGATGTTTTTATATATGTATTAATTGTGAAATAATTACTGCAGTCAAGCTCATTTTTCATCATCTCACATAGTATTCACCACCTCACATAATTACTATTTAAAAATTATTTAAATATAACTGAAATATAATGTTGTCTAATTTTCAGGTGTACAATATGATTTGATATTTGTATATATTGTTAAATTATTACAGTGAGTCTAGTTGATATCTACTACCACATTTACTAACAAATTTTTTCTTGTGATAAGAACTGTTAAGATTTACTCTCTTAGTAACTTTCTAATACAGTACAGTCACCATGCTGTACATTACATCCCTATGACTTATTTATTTTATAACTGGAAATTTGTACCTTTTGATCCCCTTCACCCACCTCATCCATCCCCTATCCCCCCAAATCTGACAACCACTAATCTGTTCTCAGTTTATATAGTTTGGTATTTTTGTCACATATAAGTGAGATTATACAGTATTTGTCTTCTGTCTCTGACTTATTTCACTTAGCATAATGCCCCCAGGGTCCATCTATGGGCTTTGCTAATGGCAAGATTTCCTTCTTTATGGATGAATAATGTTCTATTTTAGGTATATGCCACAACTTATTTATCCATTCATCTATTGATGAGCACTTAGGTTATTTCCATGTCTTGGCTACTGGAAACAATACTGCTTTGAACATTAGGATGTATATATCTTTTTGAGTTAGTGTTTTCATTTCCTTCAGATAAACACCCAGAAGTGGAAATATTGTATCATATGTTAGTTCAATTTTTAATTTTTTGAGGACTCTCCATACTGTTTTCCATAGTGGCTGCAGCAATTTGCATTCCCACCAAAAGTGTGTAAGGGTTCCCTTTTCTCTATACCTGACCAACACTTGTTATTTCTCTTTAATAATGGCCATTTCAAACAAGTGTAAGATGATTTCTCATTATGGTTTTGGTTTGCATTTACCTGATAATTAGTAATGTTGAGCAATTTTTCATATAATTTGTGGATATTTGTATATCTTTCTCCAAGATATGTCTAGTCCAGTCCTTGGCCCATTTTTGAAAATTGGGTTATTTGTTTTGTTTTCTGTTGAGGTGGATGAGTCCCTTATATATCTTGGGATAAATTAATTGTCAGATATATGGTTTGCAAATATTTTCTCTCTTTTCACAGATTGTCTTTTCATTCTGTTGACTGTTTTACCTGTACTGAAGCTTTTTAATGACTATCTTTACTTTAGTTGCTTGTGTTTTTGCTTTCATACCCAAAATGTTAATGGCAAGACCATGTCAAGAAGGTTTTCCTTTCATTTCTTCTAGTAGTTTTGTGGTTTCAGGTCTTACATTTAAATCTTCAATCCAGTTTTTTTAGTTTATTGATGTATATGGTATGAGGTAAGTGTATGATTTCCTTCTCCATGTAAAATTAGGAAAGACATAACTGTACTCAACAACAATATCAATTAACTGGACATAATTGGCATCTAGAGACTAATATCAAAACAGCAGAATATATATTCTTCTAAAGTTCACATGGAATATTGAACAGGATAGAACATGTTCTGGGCCAGAAAACACACCCTGACAAATTTCAAAAATTGAAATCATACAATGTCTGCTCTCAGACCCTAATGAAATTACAATAGAAACCAACAACAGACAGATAACTGAAAAGTAACAAAATACACGGAGATCAGACAACACAATTGTAAATAACACATGGGTCAAGGATAAACACTGAGAGAACTTTTTAAATATTTAGAACTATATGAAAATTAAAAAAAAGAGTTAATTCAAACTTTGTGGGATGCAACAAAATCATGCTTAGAGTGAAGTATATGCATTGAATGCATATATTAAAAAGAAGAAAAATCTAAAATCAGTAATCTACACATTTGCCCCCAAGGAAACTAGCAAAAGATGGGAGATAAAATCCAAAGTAGGCAGAAGAAAAGAAATTAAAGAGCAGAAATCAGTGAGATCAAAATCATGAATCAATACAAAAAAATCAACAAAAGCAAAGTTAGTTCTTTGAAAAGGTCAGTAAAATTGATAAGCCATTGAAAGGTTAATTAAGAAAAAAGGATAAAGGACACAAATTACTAATATCAGAAATAAAAATGGGGGCATAAACACAGATTCATCAACATTAAAAGGATAAACGTGATATAGTGAATAATTATATGCCCACAAATTTGAGAACCTAGATGAAATGAACCAATTCCTCAAATAACAGAATCTTCCAATATTCAAAATAATCAATAAGCAATGTTAATATGCTTATGTCTGTTGAAGAAATTGAATTGATGATTAATAACTTTTCAAAAATAGAATGCACTGGGCCCAGAGTGGTTGACTGGTGAATTCTTCCCATTGAGGACAGATATTAAATGAATACTCTACAATACCTTTCATAAGAAAGAAGCAGAGAAAATACTATTTAATTCATCCTATGAGGTCAGAAATACCTTAATGCCAAATCCAGACTAAAATATTACCAGAAAACTACAGACTGATACCTCTTGTGAACATAGATACAAACAGCTTCAATAAAATAGTAAATCAAATCCAGCAATGTATAAAAAGAATTATATAACCAAGTGGGATTTACCCCAGCTATAGAAGCCTGGTTCAACGTTCAAATTTCAGTTGTATATGGATTTTAAGAAACAAAACAAATGAACATGGAGGGGGAAAGAGAGTCAAACCAAGAAACAGACTCTTAAAAGTCTGATGGTGGGGCGCCTGGCTGGCTTGGTCGGTTAAGCATCCGACTTCAGCTCAGGTCATGATCTCATGGTCTGTGAGTTCGAGCCCCGCGTTGGGCTCTGTGCTGACAGCTCAGAGCCTGGAGCCTGTTTCAGATTCTGTGTCTCCCTCTCTCTCTGCCCCTCCCCTGTTCATGCTCTGTCTCTCTCTCTCTCAAAAATAAATAAACGTTAAAAAAAATTAAAAAAAAAATAAAATAAAAGTCTGATGGTTACTGGAGGGGAGATGTGCCAGGGAATGGATTAAATAGGTAATGGGTATCAAGGAGGGCACTTGTGATGAGCACCAGGTGTTGAATGTAAGTGATGAATCACTAAATTCTACACCTGAAACTAATACTGCACTGTATGTTAACTAACTGGAATTTAAATAAAAACTTAGAGAGGAAAAACAATGTCCAGTTGATGAGCAAACTTGAAAACAATCAATTAATGTGATCTCTTACATCTACAGGCTAAAACAGAAAAAAAGAAGAAACATGATTATATCAATAGATAAGGAAAAAGCACTTGACAAAACTCCAATATCCATTGATAGAACGTCTTAGTAAGCTTAGAATGGACTTTCCTTAACTTGATTAAAAATATCTACAAAAACCCTCAGCCAATGGTACATCTGCTAAGATCTAGAACAAGATGCAAATGTCTGCTCTCATTACTCCTTTTTAACAGTATACTGGAGGTCCTTGCCTAACAAAATAAACAAGAAAAATAAATAAAAGATATACAGATTTGGAAGGGAGAAATAAAACTGTCTTTATTTACAGATGACATGATCATCTATGTAAAAAATATGAAAAAATCAGCATAAAACTTGTGGCACTAAAAAGCAAAATACCAAGGTTGTAGGATAGGTCAAAACTTCCATGTATACATGGCATGAACAGTGGCATATGAGATTAGAAACACAATATGCATTTACATTAGCAACCAAAAAAGTGAAATACTTATGCATAAATCTAACAAAATATGTAAAAGATCTACATGGGGAAAACTGTAGTTTTGTAGATATTGACAAACTGATTCTAAAATTATAGACAGGCAAAGACCTAGAATAGCCAATACAGTATTGAACAAGAAGAGACTGGAAGACTGACACCACCTGACTTCAAGGCTTACTATAAAGATATAGTAATCAAGACAATATGGTAGTGATAAAATAAGAGACAAGTAAATCAATGGAACAGGATAGAGAATAGAAATTGACTTTCATAAATACAGTCAACTGGCCTTTGACAAAGGAGAAAGGCAATACTATGAAGGGAAGATGTTCTTTTCAACAAATAGTGGCATCCAAATTAAATTTTTTTAATTAAAATCTGCACAGAGACCATTCATCTTTCCCTGAAATTAACTTAAAACGCCTTAGAAACCTAAATTTAAGATGCCAAACTATAAAACTCCCTGTAGATAACATAAGAAAAATCCTAAATGAACTGGATATGGTGACAAGTGTTTAAATACAACACCAAAGGCACAGCCTTTAAAAGAAATAATTGATAAGCTGGATATCATTAAAATAACTTTTGCTCTATGAAAGATAATGTAAAGAGAATGAGAAGATAGCACAGACTTGGAGGACAGATTTGCAGAAGATACATCTGATTAAGGACTGTTAATCAAAATATACAAAGAACTCTTAAAACTCAACAATATAAATAACCTGATTAATAATGTGTCAAAGACTTTAACAGACACCTCTGCAAAGAAGATACACAAATAACAAGCAAGTATATGAAAAGATGCTCCATATCATATGTTATCAGGGAAATGCAAACTACAATAGCACCGAGATACCACTACCCACCAATTTGAAAAGTCAGAATCTGGAACCTGGACAACTCCAAATGCTGACAAGGATGTGGAGCAAATGAGAAACGCAAAATGGTACAGATACTTTGCAAGACAGTTTGAAAGTTTCTTACAAAACCAAATTTAATTTTACCTTATGATCCATCAATAAGTCTCTTTGTTATTTTCTGAAAGATGTTGAACACTTATGTTCACGCAAAACATGCACACAGTGTTATGGCAGATTTATTCCAACTTGCTGAAACACTGAATTAATCAATATTAACCTCATTAGATGATGAAATTTAAAATGTGGTACATGTAGACAATGGACTGTTATTCAGCACTATACAAAAATGATCTATCAGCCATGAAGAGATATGGGAGATTTTTAAATGCATATTAGTAACTTAAACCAATCTGAATAGGTTATATACTATAAGGATATGAAATTCTGGAAAAGACAAAACTGTGCAGATGGTTAAAAGATCAGTATTTGCCAGGGGTTGAGATGGCAGAGGGGGATAAATTAATGGAGCAAAGTGGATTTTAGGGTAGCGAGAGCACTCTGTATTATAATGATGGATACATGTCATTTTACACTTGACCAAACCTATACAATGTATAGGTGAGTATAACATTAAGAGTGTAAGGTGAGTGGGTTATGGGAAATCTCTGTACCTTCATCTTAATTTTTCTGTGAACCTAAAACTGTTTAAGAAACATAAAGTATTCGTAAAAAAATAAAGAGCCATGCCTTGTTACTGAAAGATGAGAGAATGGTTTATCAACTGTTGTCCACACCATAGAAAGCTTAGTCATCTCCCAGTGCCTGTCACATGTGTGAAATATGTTGGGTTCTCATATCTGATGACTGATTGTTACATCTAATTACTTAATCTTAGAATAAATAAAATATCTTCCTTTATATCCAGAGAGGTGAGGAAACTTGAGATTTATTTTTTCTATTTGGACAAAATTTGTCAAAACTTGAACTGTACCAAATTTCAATTTGGATTTTTTTTCCCCAGAAAGATGAATTTGTTAGCTTATCCCAATGTGACTGTAGTCCAGGATCCAACACTCCAAAAGAGCTGTTAAAGTGCTTCAAATATTGGTGGGATAAAAATGAGATCCATAGACAAAATTAGAAGTATTTAATAGTTGTGTGAATTTTGAAGAAATGGGTATTGGGTATAATAATCACTAAACAGTTTGACTTTAGTTGAAAGAGCTTCATATAAAATGGCATTAAATTTTAAGTAGAGCAATGGATGTTATGCATATTTATGAGTGGTTAATAAGGTGAATTTAGGTACAGCAACTTGGTCCTTGTACAAATGGATTGATGGATTGCAATGCTACGATGTGAATTTATGTTTACTTGTATTAGTGACTTGGATGAAAACAATAAAAACGCTCATGATAATGATGGCTATTTGTCATTAGATGAGAAATTGTGCTAAATACTTTACATATTTAATTAATTTTAATCTTTATATGAATTTCATAACCCATGTGACCCCATTTTACAGAGAAAGACGTTATATCCCAAAGGCTCAGGTCACAAAATTAGTGAGTGAGGAAGATTTAATTCAGTTTCCACTCTGTCTGAACCAAATTCTGAACCAGCTCTTTAAGTTTGTCAAGTCTTTGGATAAGAGAGAGATGAAAGTTTTTGAATAACTTGCATGGCAAGTAGAGTGGGCAGAAGGAGTGGGAAGATGGAAATAATGGAGTGAAATGTCTAAGTGTAACTTTAATGGAAAGAGATAGTGAGTTCTGTATTTATTAAATAAAACAATTGTATAATAGGACTTTATTAAATTTAATAACATAAAATACATTAAGTTGTAGATATCTGGAAATACAATTTGATAAATAACGTGATGTTACAACTTTGGACTCTGATGTAATCAGACTGCCTGAAAGGAAGTAATGTATTTATCTCATGTAAGGAAGATAAAAATACTAAACCGGGTTTTTTTTCCTATCATTCCATACCTCTTATTGTTGAATTCAGTTCTGGGCATTGCAATTTTAAATAGTGACATTGATAAACTAGAATGTGTCCAGGGAGAGTAATCAGAAAAGAAAAGAAATCAATACCATATATATGATTTTTTTTCACTGATTAAAGAAAATTCATAGGGAAATTTATTTTTATTTTCTCTTAGTTTTATTATTTGGAAGAGATATTACATTTCATCTAAATGGCCCCAGAGTTTTTGGACCAATAGATTAAATATAAAGGAAAAGAGGTCAGTTTATTCTAACAAATAAATTTCTAATAGTCAAAATTTCCAAATAACTAGACCACCCTTGGATATTGGGGCTTTTCCTCACTTAATGCTTTTAATCAGAGAAAAGATATTATTTCTTAAGGAAATGCTTTTAGGGATTTGTACACAAGAAGTCTTGCAACTATGTTTTTGCATGATCTTCATTTTTTAAGATTTACCAATGACCATAATTGTATGATATAGAATCCTCTAGAAACAAATATGTAACAAATGACCTTAATCTCCAACTCTTCCACTATCATTTTTTTTAAAGCTGGTAAATCCAAGAGCATGTAACTGAGGGTTTCATTATCTGCTCCATCTTATAAAAAAATAGGGGTAAATAAAGGGTATTTAAGGGTAAATACCCTTAAGGGTATTTTAAGGGTAAATAAAGGGTATTTAAAGTAGATAACAATGAGTGGCATGTTACACCAGCTGTTATATTGATCAATATCACTCAGTGCCTCTTTAGCCTTTATTCCGATATTCTCTACTTATTTTCCAGTTTTCCTTATCTTCAGACATCCTGAACATCTTCTGATCATTCTCATCAACTACTGAAATCAGATCTTAGTTGCCCAACACCTATTGTCTTCATATTCTCTTTATAGCTTCTAGAATCTAAACGTGTTAGCAAATCTGATTAAGAATGCCAACATGTTAATGAATCATAATTGATTAATATCACTTATATGCACATTCTTGTGTCTTTAAAAGAAAACTTTTGGTCATTGAGTTTCTATACTGAAAGAAGAGTTACAATGGAAATTTAGAGCCAGTGTCAGGTCTTGACTAATTGGTAGACAAAATCTTTTGTGTTTTTAAAATCCCATCTTGAAATTACCTATTTTAACCTTCTGACAAGCATCATTCAAATGGCTATACAGTTGATATTGCCTTCTATTAAGCAAAGGAAAAAGATGAATATTTTCAGTTCAGTAGTCAATCTCCCCTTTTCCTATAATTTTATAGGAATGCCTATAAATGCTTGCCATGTGTCTTAGTATGCAAGCAACCTCAAGCACCTAGTAGTAACCAAAAGCCAAGGTCCTAATTGAGGTCATTAATGCTGGACAGAAGAATGTTTCCTCAGTTAGCAGTCCAGAAATTGTCCCCCGTCTATTTAATCCCAATAAATTACATTTACGGAAGATTATCTGACTTTTTGTTTTAGACTTTTTCTTGATTCACAATTTTCCACCCTTTCAAGCTTCTGGCTCTAACTTGGACAGAGCTAACAATGGGAAGACTTTGAAAGAAGAAATGAAACAAGGAAGGAGAGATTTAGCTCTCTTTGCTGTACACTTATGAAAGGTACTGTCTGCAGATTTTCAGGAGCCCAGTCTCTGAATACTCAGCTGGAAATGTCTGTTCCTTGTCTTCTTTGAAAACCAAGGTCTGTTTTAGCACTGTGACCCTGTCATTGTAAGAACTTTAATTAGTATTGAATGTAGCCTGGTAGAATCCTAAGTATCTGTGAGGATACATTTGTTCTATGATTCCTGTGCTCCAGTGACTATGAATTAAGGACAGTATCAGCTTCAAGGTTCTTCTTTCTACTTTTAACTTTTCAGTATAGCTATTACCTAGATTAATATTTTGTTCTTAACTGTTATAACTGTCTTTCCCCCTCCAAATTATGTCTTGCAGATGACAAGTATTTTATCTTGAACTAAATAGGGACATAGTGCTTCTTTTTCCAAAAATGTTTATTATTTGTCTAAGCCTAATTTAACCTACCTTTAAAATGTGGTTCTTCATGGTCTTTATTAGTACTACACCATAACTCTGCTTCATTATTATGTTTGTGCCCCTTTAACAATGCTTTTATCTTAGCAAAAGATCACTTTGAAATCCAGATGATGGGACACAAAGCATTGAGTAAATTTAATATTAATATTGCTGGAGAGCTCCTCTATAGCCAGACAACATTTCACTCCCATAACAATGTTTATGGGAATGATTTGCAATACTATATATGATATAATTCTTTAACAATAGTCCAATAAAAAGGATATCATTATATGGTTGCACAAATGTCTTTCCTTTCAATAAAATTTTTAGTTATGTGAACACTCTATCTTTCAGAATGACTTACAAATAAAATTTCTACCTTGACTTGTGCATTAAAATACAGGGAGGGGGAGCAAACTTTATTTTTCAAAACATGACCTAACCACCTAATGACTTGTTTAACTGGGCATCAATCTTTGTAGCTGCCAGATCTTTTCTCCTTCTTTCAAATGAACTGGCATAATGCTGATTTGGCTCATATGTAGACACAAAATACCCTCTATCCTAGGGGAATAATTATTAGTTTTTCCTCAAAGCAGTTTAAAGGATACTTCTTCTCTTAGAGACAGTCCTTTTCTCCTGGGCAGGGTGGTGGGAGGGGGTGGGGGAGCTCTTCTATTCCTTGCAAAATTCCTGCCCCATTTGAGGAGTGATGAAAAGAAAGCAAATTATTTTCAGGAAAAATGAGGCATACAAAAGTGTTCTTATATGTTTCAATGAAAAAGCTTAGATTCTATCTAAGGGGCAATTTTAAGTAAATTTGTTATGGCATAGGTTATTTCTTGGTGCTATGCATCACTATTTTCTGAATCCTTATCCTAGAAAACTCATGAGCTTAGCCGTGCATTATATGGTCTTGAACAGAAAAACTTTCTTTGTTCCTTAGCTTCAACATGCCATATAAATATACTTCATTACTGCCCACCACAACAAATTTTATGCTTGCCATGTGTCTTAGTATATTTAGGCTGCTCTAACAGAATGCTGTGCACTCGGTGGCTTATAAACAGCAGAATTTTAATTCTTACAATTCAGGAGTCTGGGAAGTCCAAAATCTAATTATGGCAGATTTGGTGTCTAGTGAGAGCCCCCTTCCTGGTTCCTACATCATGATCTTTTTGTTTTATCATCAAATGGAAGTGGGTAAGGAAGCTCCCTGCAGTCTCCTTTCTAAGGGCACTAATCCCATTTGTGATATCTCCCACCTCATGACCTACTCACCTCTCAAAGTTCCCATCTCCAAATACCATCACACTGGGCATTATGATTTAACACGAATTTTGGGGAGATATAAATAGTCTATAGCACTATGTTTCTTAATGATGTACACTGCCTATGTACCTGGCCACGGGAAGAGTTCTACCAAGACTTCCAGCATTTCTAGACTAGATTCAAAATGTTATAAACTTTCTTTTTGTGAAACTACACATGTTTTATTTCCAACTCATTAGTGTCATTGGACACTTTCAACAGACACTGTTGATAACTAGTGATTATTTTTAGGATCAGTGCATAGTTTTACTTTAGCTCTTTCAAATCAAGCATGTCAGCTAATTTCCAATTGCATTGCCCTTCTAAAGATACGTGTAATTTGGCAAAACTACTTTCAATAGAAACAACAGAATAAAATTACCTCAGATTCAATTTTCTAATCCTACGGTCCCAATAAATATCACTAAAATTGTTACTTTAATTTTTTATGTTTAATTATTTTGAGAGAGAGCATACACACAAGCAATGAAAGAGCAGAGAGAAAGAGAGACAGAATCCCAAGCAGGCTCTGTGCCATCAGCACAGAGCCCAATGCAGGGCTTGAACTCAGAACTGTGAACTCATGACCTGAGCCCAGATCAAGAGTCCACCTCTTAACTGACTGCACTACCCAGGCACCCCTAAAATGATTGCTTTAGAATGAATAGTACTTATTAACTTCCTTAGAGTTAGAACAAATACAAATATACATTTATATATATGCATTTATATATTATATATAAATTATATATATTTATATATTATATACTATATATAATTGTATATATTATTTATATATTATATATACATATATATATACACACACATATAGTTGTGTGTGTGTGTGTGTTTCAATGTGTGAGTAGATGAGTTTCATATCTTGCATGATGAGACTCTTTCACACAGGTTTCAAGTAAAAAGTAAAGTTGCAGGGGAAAAGAGTATGCTTACTTGAATCAGTGCTCATACAGGTATTTATTCAGATCTGCTAAAGTAAGCCAATGCAATCTATATAGGTAACTAACTACCTTTACCTCCTTCCAAAAAGGGCACACACACACACACACACACATCCCCAGTAAAGAATAAATGTAAGTCTTCTGCTAGAATTTATTGGATGCAAAGGTGTACATATACATGAACACACATACACTGTATTTTTGCAATACATGATTTTTTTTTGGTAATTACAAAAGAAGCAACCTGAATCATGTTATAAATACTAGTGGTCTCATTTTCTAGTTGTATTCTTTACAATAAATCTGATAAATTCTCTAATTTTTTTCTTCATTTATAAATGACAAAATTTAAAATTTCTCCTTTTATTCATAATGTTATTATCAGGATCAAATAATAACATATATTTGTCAGTTCTTCATAGACTGAAATTTACTATATTACATAATGCATTTGTTAATAATGATACATTTATTAAAATTCCCATATGAAAGATTTATCCCATTGATTGCTAATGGCACTCTGAATATAAATTGATTGGGCATTTATGCTTCTCCTCCTCCTCTTCTTGCTCCTTCTCCTTCTCATTTTCCTTAGTGCTTTCATACTGTTACTTAGCAAAAATAAAATGACACACTACATGTTTGCAATTCAACCTTATACTTGCAAGATCTGGCTGCCTTTGAGTCAGCCTTGGATGATTAATGGATATATTGATTGCTTGGTGTTTCCAAAATCTGGTGGCTTAATGTTAGTTGTCCTTCTTAATGTAAGCAGTAAGAGTTATATCCCTTTTAATTGAGGAGACATCTCAAATCTGGGTTAACTACCACCTCATGGTAGAGACCTCAGGTCTTGACCTTTCACATTTGCTTCTCTCTTTGTCTCTTCCTTGTGGAGTTTTGACCACCTGACTGGAAGTGTTACACAGCTACTGATGGAATGCAATTACACATATCAGAACTACCATCCTGGGGTAACTGTCAGCTGAGTACATTAGCTAAGTCTACAATTACATTGTGACATTTAGCTAATTGTCATTCAAGTCCCAAATTCAAAGATGCTGACTCTCAGTTCCAAAGCTGACCTTTTTAGAGGGAACTAATTGGAAGGGTTCTTTTCCTTCCCAGGAACCTTCTATTTAGCACCTTTAAATAACCTACAGAAGCATTTACCAGCATTAAGATACATAATGCAGTCACTTCCTACTTACTCTGATCCCTGGATCATATTACATTTATCATTTGATTTGAAGCATTAAAACCCTACCCTTCTCTTCTAATCAATGGTAATTATTTCAATCAGGTTTTAATGGATAATGCAATTATAAGACCTTCAGAAACCTGCCACTTTTAAAGGAAATGAAAACAAACAATTAAAAAAAATCATAAAATAAGAAGGGACAACAAAGAGCTGAAACAAAACTATGAAGAACTCTTAAGGCTAAATTTAAAAATTTTTCTTATCATTTGACATGAGAATTTGAATAATAGAAATGTAAATGTTAACTTAATAGGTACATTCCCTTAGAACTCAGAACCACAAGTTGCTTTGTTATATCATCAATGCAAGAAATATTTCATAGACATTATTATTCAGACTGAAAACTTGGATTTAAAATTTTTCAAAGTGTTTATTTCTTTTGAGAGAGAAAGAGAGCATGAGTGGAACATGGCAGAGAGGGAGACAGAAAATCCCAAGCCAGCTCCACACTGTCAGCACAGAGCCCTATTCAGAGCTCAAAGTCACAAACTGTGAGATCATGACCTGAGCCAAAGTCTGATGCTTAACCAACTGAGCCACACAGGGGCCCCCATACTTAAATTTTGATTTATTAATATTTCAGGGTTTGTTTGCGGTGACTTCATGAAGTCATAATGTGTGAATGTGTGTGTGTGTGTGTGTGTGTGTGTGTGTGTGTGTGTGTGTGTGTGAGATATGGATATTGAAGCCTACTTATTCTCTGTTGCCATTACCCAGAAGTCTTAATTTTTTAGACCCTTAAGATGAGTAAGAAAGGTCATAGTTTAATATACAAAACTATAATATGATTTTATCCACGAGAAGTCAATATAGCAGTAGGAGTTAGTTATCTATTGCTGTATAGTAAATTATGACAAAACTTAGCTGCTCGAAACATTTATTTTCTCACAGTCTTTGTGGTTTAGGAATTTGGCATGGCTTATCTGGATTGTCTGGCTCAGTGTCTCTCACAAGTCAGCAGGGCTTCAGTTTCATTTGAAGGCTAGACCAGGGAAGGATCCAATTCCAAGTGTAAATGGTGTTTGGCATGTTTCCATTCCTTGTGGGGTATCCAATTAGAGTTTCAATTCTTTAGTGACTTTTGGCCAAACAGTGCCCTCAATTTCTTGTAACAGGGATCTCTCCATTGGGTGACTCACAGTTTGCTTAATCAGAGCAAGCAAGGAAGATGACTAGGAGGAGGAGTATAGAGAATATCAAGAAAAGAGAGTACAAGAAAGAAGTCAGTGTTGTCTGTCTAAACTTGAAAGTGACAGAATTAAATCACTGTGTCCTTCCCACGCTCAAGGATGTGGATCATTGGTGTTATTTTAAAAGCCTGCCTATCATAAGAACAATTAGAGTTTGTTTCTTTATTCTCCAAGGTGATGTGAGAGGTTTCATGTTTGAGTGGAGGTCCATACCACTAACTATACTTCTGACTGTCTTTTACAAGGAGAAAAAAGGAGATAAACAGATGGTAGGTAGACAGACACAGATAGATACAGATATAAATGCAGATATAAATACAGATACAGTTACAGATACAGATACTGATATACTATGGGACTGTCAAGCCTTATATTGAATAAAGCAGCAAAATTGTATGTGGCTGTTTTAAGTTGACTGACACATTAACTCTCATCAACAAATATACTCCATGTTACAAGTAGAGACAATAGAAATGATAACATTTTACATATTTTTATAAATTTGTAATATAAATTTAAAAACCATTTCAAATACTTTACTCATTTGAATACTCCCTCTGGTGAACATATATATAGCAAACTCAACAGTTGTAGCTGTTGCATTATTTCATAAGAAATATTTTCTAATAATAAATTAATTGAATATTGGATTAAAGACATGCTGAACATGGTAAGTCTAGCATATCATGTCTCTGAAAGCCCCCTTCCAATATTCACTCACCTGTGAAAACATCCATTCCATAGTTCCTTAGTAGGAAAGAAAGATGTGATTTGTTATTTTCAGCTAGCAAAGCATATCTGGATTAGAGTGCAGGAATCTCATTTATTAACAAGAACCTTAGCAGTATATTTTTAAGACTTCTCATCCCCATATATTATGTTTACTTCCCATTTTTAGCAAAGATAATGAAATAAAGCCTAGAGAGAATAAGTAAATCTACATTTTCAAGTTCTTGAACTAATTAGTTATAAACCTTGGCCTAAAATCCATTTATCTGACTCCAAGTTTAATGTTTGTCCTAAATTGCGAATTTAAACTAATGTGTTACAAACCATAGAGTACAGGTAGAAAACTACAAGATACAAAGAATTCATAATTTTTCTTTATACCCTCTTCCTTTATTAAGAGCATGAATGAGCAAGATTTAGATGGGTAAGTTTTAAAGAAATTAGGAAAATAACATATTTCAAGAATTCTCAACCATTTTAGGATAGCATTCATTTGAAATACAACTATATTTAATTCAGTAAAATAAGTTCCAACATGAGAGGGCCAAAGAAACTTGAAATGAACAAACTGAATAATAAAATAGAATGAATTTATTTTTTTCTGAAAATCAAAATATTGCCTTTCTTAAACACATACTATAATACATATTAGAGTCACTTCTTATTTAGGCTGCCCCTTAAGTGCTGGATATTGAACACTGAGGCTTTGAACATGATTGCTCCTGAGTTAAGTGTGAACTGGTGCTATTATGCATGCTACCAACATGGATTCTCCATTGGTACTGCTCCTTCACTCTAGATTGTTGGAATGACACACACATCTACTCATGAAATTATGAATCTGGACTCATCATTTTTTTCATCTTAGAAACATATTTTTCCTTAATTATATTTATCCTGTAGGATATTCTCCAAATGTTCAGTCTCCATTGTAATACATAAATCAACAAATGAAGGAAAGGATCTTTATAGTTTAAACAACTTGCCAAAGCCCATCAAAATAAAACTAATTAATTCAACATGTTAGAATTAATTCCTCTGGCCTCCAAACCCAATGCTTTTCCATTAGTCTGCATGTTATCAATAGCCATTGATGGAGGGAAAAAAATACTCCAAGAGGAAGGAGAGCCATTGAATATAGAAGAATAATTAAATTGCCATTTGAGGTTGTGGGATACAACTGATAATAAGCTATATTTAGATAATGATGGCTTTCAAGTATAAAAGTTCAAAACTGTTTCTGGTTTTGTTTTTTTATTATTACTTTGAGTAATAAGCTATAGCAATCTCATAACAGAAATATTTTTCAAGTCCTTCAACGGGCACAGAGTCAGACTTGATCACTTTTAAGGTCATCTACAACTTGAAATTCCATAAAATGCCAATATTATATAGTTCTGAGTTATTAAGAATGCAGAAGAGAAACTACCTCAATGCAGTATATAATTTGTGAAACAAGATACACAAAGGAATAAATACTCCCTTTCCTACATTGGAGATCCACAATGATTATATGAATCAACTACATTTTAAACCAAATAAAGTATAAAAATTAATAATAATAGTTTTCACCCATAATGCTTTGAAAAGTACAGGATATTATGTGATTTTATTTAGGTAACCAGATTACTGATAAAATATTCTTACAAATCATTTATTTTCCTCTCTCAATATGAAAGAAGCCAGTTGATATGGTATGAGTTGGCCTGTGGAGAGGTCCATATGGTAAAGACCTGTGAGAACCTCCAATGTGGAACTGAGTACATCAGCTCAATAGCTAATAAGGAATTGTATTCTGCCAATAACCACATAGGTGACCTTAGAATGAATTGCATTCAGTTGGTCCTTCAGATGAAACCACAGAGCCAGTTGAAGTCTTGGTTGAAAGCTTGTCAGAGACCTGAGTCAGTTAACCCATACAACTCATGCTGGCTTGGACTTTCTGACCCACAGAAACAGATAATAAAGTGTTTATCCTGGAATAATTTGTCTTGCAACAATTGGTAACAAACTGGAATATTTGGTTATTTAAATAATAATAGTTTTGGTGATCATAAAAATTGTAAGGCTAATGATTTTTCATTATCTAGTGAAAATAATAAGCCAGGAAGAAAACTAAATGTTTTAGCTAAAAGCTCTGTTAATGCATCACAATCACCCTATATTACTAATGCAATATTTAAATTTTATGACTGGAGCACAGTATGATTTTAACATGTTAAATACAATTTTGAAGATAGATGTGATGATTTTTCTTGGGCTTCTATTTCTCATCCTTTGGGAAATCTGATTTTCATAGGTACACAGCTTTTTCTATAAAGCTTGTTAAAACACTATTTTCCATGCCTCCATATATTATGCTTGTAACAAGTCCATAGAATTGTATCTATATTGTAAGTCATTAAATGCTTTCCACACAAAAATATTTTATCAAGTTTCATTTTATTTTAGGAAGTTCAGTGCTGTTATTCTCCCAGCATGTGATTAATATTTACTGGGAAATTTTCAGAAGTGTTTCTTAGTATTTTAACAAAGTTTTGAAGGATTGGCTATCATAAATCTTTTGTGTGAAGCCCTTTGGATTTTACATTGCATGTGTAGAAAAAGGGCAGAGACTAGAATCACAAAAATTGTGCATTGGATATTTCTAAAAAAATGTATAGAATATTGACTCCGTATTTTAGAATTTAAAGAGACAGAAATCATTTATTTCGAGTATGTCAAATAGATTATATGTTGCATGTTAGATTTAATCCATTTTGTTCATTCCTTGCAATGCTGTGCTAAGATCCCTTCTTCATCTACATTCATAAAAAAATAAAACTATAATAATCAATTAATTGTGCCTGTAATTGGTACAGCAGAAGAACAGGGATGCATGTGCCATTTATATGCCACTGCTGGTTCAGCTTCCGCCAGTTTTGTCATGATGAAGTAACACTACATTGCAAGAAGGCCATTACAATATATCCCAAAAAGTTTTCACATTGAACTAAAGTCTACTTTCTTGATTGTCTAATTCCAGTTTTACTCATTGGTAAAATATAGCTCATTTCTAATTTGTCTTTTCACTGATCTCACCCCACATGTTGTGAAAGTGCAATTCTTTAAGCTCTTACAAAGCTATAATTGTCTACAATCTATAAATTTGCTCTACAACAGGACACATTGTTGTGGAGGCTTTCAACTGAGAGATCATGTATGGATCATACTTTCTATATAGCAGTGTGTCTCAAGTTGGGGTGCTAAGTCAAGCTCCTTGAGAAAGTAGTCCTAGTGATTTTGCTATTAATTTCTAATTAATAAAAATGAGTTACTTGTACCAGTCATTACATAGTTATTACATATCAACAGGTTTCTTCCTCCCATATATCTACCCAGTGTCTTTTCAGTCACAGTTGAAAATTATGGGAAATATATCTTTTGGATCGGGTGTGTGTAATTAGAACACCTCACAGGCATTAATCTTGGTCAGACATTGAATTCAGCCAGTGCATGAGCCCTGGTGTTATTCTCTGCAAGGAATAAAGTGCAGCTTTGTGTCCTTTATACCCATCAGGTGAATTTAACCCATTTGTTATATAACAGATAAGATATGGTCTCTTTGCTTATGATGTGTATTAAATAATGTATACTGATTAATTGTAAACTCTCCTGAGTCTTTTTATTAATGGTTTCTTGAGCTAAAATTCTTACTTCCTCAACTATAAGCTTCCCAATGCATTAGTTAATGGCATGCCCTTATTGTATTTTCAACAAAAGTTCACAAATGGCTCTGTACTTTTACCTATATCCATGGATATTACAGAAAGGAAATCCAGCTCCTGATTTCAGAAATCCTAAAAATATAATAAGGCTGAGAATTCTTATAATTTCATGGTTTTATACCATAACTTTTTTTTGTTATTTTTGTCATCTTGTTATTATTTTCCAGGTGAATATATAATACTCAATAGTATTTGATTTACAACAAATATATATATTTAGCTCTTATATATTTAAAATATATACATTTTTAGTGTTTCTTTGAGTTTTCTGTGATGATCCAATGACTTCCATCTGAATAAATGATACAAAGTGTGAGATGACTAAATACAGTTTAGTATTTAGTGCCTATACAGTTTAGTATTTAGTACTTGTCATTTATGGAAACTCAAAATCAGATGGCTTTTCAAACATGCAGTCCGCTTAATTTTGCTTTTCTTATATCATATAAATGATAATAATACAAATGCTGATACTGATAAAAACAATTTAATTACAATTCTTCAAGAACATTGTAGCAAACATATTGCATAGTTTATCATCTTGTTTTATTTCAACATCACTGTAAGAAAGGTTGTTTTTGTCATTTCGAAGATAAATAAACTAAGGTTTACAAGATCACACAACTAAAAAGTATTAGAATTGACTCATTAGCACTATTAAACATAGTACAATGTTCCCATATGTTCAAGAACACATTTAAAATTTGACAAGTAAGGGGCACCTGGGTGGCTGAGTCATTTAAGCCTCAGAATCTTGCTTTCAGCTCAGGTCATGATCTAACAGTTCACGAGATAGAGTCCCACATTGAGTCAGAGCCTGCTTGGGGTTCTGTCTTGCTCCCTCTCTGCCCCTTCCCTGGTCATGCACTCCTTCCCACCCCCCCCCCCCAAAATAAAGTTTTAAAAAATAAAATACAATAAAACAAAATGTGAGAAGTTGTTCAGTCTTTCCACCTTTCCATCAAAAGTGTTTTGTTTTGGGGTGCCTGGGTGGCTCAGTCGGTTAAACGTCCGACTCAGGTCATGATCTCCTGGTCTATGAGTTCAAGCCCTGCGTCAGGCTCTGTGCTGACAGCTCAGAGCCTGGTGCACGCTTCAGATTCTGTTTCTGCCTCTCTCTCTCTGCCCCTCCCCTGCTCACACTCTGTCTCTCTCTCTCAAAAATAAATAAACATTAACAGAAAAGTTTTTTAAAGTGTTTTGTCTTTCTTCAGGTTGGTTTGTTTGCTTTTTTTTTTTCCCTTTACACTCAAGTTCCTGAGCATATGATTGGGTAAAAATCTTAATGATTGCTATTTATCACACATTATCTACGAGGGAAATATAAGAGAGAAATGAAAAGAAGAAAGAGCAAACTTGGAAAATATTTATTCACGCAGCCCTACTAACAGACATGAGAATGTGATTTGTATTTTTAGTGTATCTCACTCATTACTTTTAGGATAACAATTTCCATAAATTTACTTTTAAGGTATAGTGGAATCCGTTTTATTTACCTTGAAATGATTTTCAACTTCTGAGAAGAATGTGCTCTAGTTTGATTGCTGTGGGATGTAGAGAAACATTACATGTTCCCAAGTCAGTGTTTTGTTTCTGTTTTTTGTTTTTGTTTTGTTTTTATGATTTTGTACACTTTAGTTACAGCACTTTTAGTTGTTTTTTTTTTTTTTTTCTATTTGCATGGTGATGAAAATCATTGTTATATGTCTACTATATTTACTGAACTTAAAATATTTTGGGTCTCTGGTTATGGTTTTACTACAGAAATAAGGCCACATTTTATAGATTTGGGATATGATCAGGGCCTCGAATACACATCGTAAAGCAGGGGATTTTGCCTATAGGTAGAACGTGAACAGTGATGTTTATGTGATACTTCCTACAAAAAGGTGCTTTTTGGATAATCTTTTTTTTCCTGTAATAATGGCTCAACAACTAGATATTCACAGCTCAAAACCTTACTTCTCTCTCTTCCACCTTTCCTCTTTCACTTCTATTCTAAATATCTCAAAAATAATCTTTTCATGCTTCCCCTCTCTCTACTAAGTTTTGATCTTACCTAAAATAAATAGGATATCCAATCGTTCTTCAATTTAATGTATTGGTTGGATTTGCACCACCTAATTCAGTGACATATATGTCAGAAAATGACTTTAGTTGAGTTTTTTTTTTTTCAATAAAGTGATAGAAGGTGACATGATTTGACAAAGTAAATGGAGAGGAGTTAGATTACCAAAGTCTTTGTTGTTGACAGAGAGAATGAGAGAAAGAAATGAACCTAGGAAAACATCAATAGGATGAGATTTTCAAGAGAAAGTGTGTTAGGAGTAGAAGTACACATTTTAGACTTCCTCAGCTCTGATCGGTATGTAAAAAATGTAGAAACAAGGATAACTCTGATAATAAAGAAGGCTGCTATAGTGGAGATTGGGATTATAGTTAAAGCTACCATATATATTAAGCTACCATATTTTTAATCTATTTTTTTAACATGGCCTTACCCTAAACCCATTGTATATATAGTTTATATTTACTTCAGCAACAACCCAAAATATGCATTAGTATTTCTATTTTAAAAATAAGGAATCTGAGATGTGGAGAGGTTAAGAAATTTATTTTAAAAAATCACACAGCTGGGGCACCTGGGTGGCTCAGTCTGTTGAGCATTAGGCTATTGATTTTGGCTCAGGTCATGATCTCATGTTTCATGACAGCAAGCCCCTCCTCAGGCTCTGTGCTGACCTTGCAGAGCCTGCTTGAGATTTTCTCTTTCCCTCTCTCTACCCCTCCCCCCCCCAGCTTGCTCACTCGCTCTCTAAATAAATAAATAAATAAATAAATAAATAAATAAATAAATAAATAAATTTACACAACTAATAAGTGGCAAATTGAGGACTCAAATTCAAAACTTTTTTTTTTTTTTTGGTCTTTACTCTAAAATGGCTTGCTCTAAACTCTCCATGGTTAAAATAAGAGGGGCACGAGATGTAAAATTTTACCTTTATCATCTTAGGGACATTTGGCTGGGCCTGAGAATTAAAGTGACATACGACAGATAAACAAGAGAAAAGCATACAAACTGATAAGTTTTTATGTTAGATGGGAGACTTCATCAGCGGGGGGGGGGGGGGGGGGGGGGGGGAAAGACCCAAAGAAGTACGGAAACCTAAGTGCTTTTATGCTAGGTTGAATGTAATGTGGAAAAGTAACTAAACTATGTAAGTAGATAATAATTATTTTACTAAGCTGTTTTTTTTTCCCTCTCAACTGTGACTCTTATTGAAGAACATTTCCTTTTTGCTGGTAAAGGAGAGTTTTTATTTCCTGTTTTCAGGAAGAAAAGGGAAGATTCAAAGGCTCTTCTTATATCTGCCATATTTCAATTGTCTTTAGCTCCAAATAATTCTTATGTCTAAGTGGCATAGTTTAGGGTGGAATTTTCTGCCACCCTTCAAAGGCAAGTGCAGAGGGAAGTACTTTACATGTGACCTATAAACATTAAAAAACAACATAATCAACAGTTGCCAGACACCTGTGAGTGACAGTTATGACTAAGGAATTTGTCTTAAATAACCCCAACTAGCTGTTTTGCATTATTAATCACTGTTCTCCTATTTGGCTGTAGAACTTACTAACTGATCAAAGTTTTGATAAACACATGCAACAAGGTACGTTACTCTCTAAGAAGCTTATGAATATTTGCTCCCACAAGCAGAATATTGTGCTCATCAAGATTGATTTTCCTGTTTCTGAGTCTAGTCATTCCAGGTATATCAGTTATTATGTTTACATAATTTATTTAAATATTGCATCAATCCAATTATGTTTGTCAAAAAGAGTTGTTTCCTTAACAATTATCTGAATGCTTTCAAATACAAGCCAGGCAACTCACTAAAAGTTTGCTAATTGTGAACTTAAGAGCTGAAAAAGATTGGATGTTATGCAAAATATAACAGAAACATTTTGCACTAAGATGTTTTTGCAATCAGCTTTTGTTTCCCTCTTCATTTTAGGCCTTGACACTAAAGTTCTATAGAATTCATTTCTGGATGTGATTTATGCAAGAGAGATGATGGAGATTGCCAATTGGTGCGCTTGTACTCAAACGAAAAACCTTGACCCTGCATCCAACAATAGGTCAATGAATATGCGTGTGTGTGTGTGTGTGTGTGTGTGTGTGCGCGCATGTATATTTGCACATACGTGTGTGTGTGTGTGTAATTGGAAAAGAATATATTTAATCTTTCAATGGAAGTGCTAGCAAAGAAATATTGTTTTCTTATCTTAAAAATACAACATTGGAAAGCAAAATTCTAGTTGTTATAATTCATTGTGTTTTACAAACAATGATGAAAGGAACACATCAATAATAGAATGGATTTGTTTTTTAAATACAAAATTGTTCATTTCAGAACTTTGCCTTTGCCTTTTGTGACTTAAAGTTTGGGGCTTTTGCTGATTTTCTTGTTAAAGTTTTTCAGAATTTTCTCTTTGGATCTGTGATGTTCATTTGTCACTCTGTAAATACGAAATGCAATCTTTTTTCTTAGCCTTTTGATCACTATTCTATGATCTGGACCCTGTCTCAGACCTACTTTAAAAGTGCTACCAGTTGAATTTATCTTTCATGGGAGCACACTGATCTTCCATTTCTCCAACTTCAAATGTCCTGGGAACTTCATTTTTTTCTTATAATATGTTTCAACTTTTGAATGCCTTTTTTCTTTTTCCTATACCTATTTTTGTCCATTAGTGTCTTCCTCAGGACTCTTATCTCCATCCATTTATCTCTGTACATTTGGCCTGACTTCTCTTGCTTTTCTCTGCTTCTAAGCCAGTGGCCTTAGGTTTCCTCACCTTAAGCTTCAAGCTCAGCCTTCTGGTGCTTTTTAGGCCACTGTCTTACTCAGTATTCTATGTTGATTTTTAATTTTAGGTTTTTTTCCTGTATTTTCTGCCATACTCCCTCCCTTTCTTTTTTCTTCTTCACTTCTACTTGTTCTTCCGTGGTTCCATTTCTTTGGAAGATCCAGCCTTGGCAGAGACTTCTCCATGTTAGTTTGGCCCTTGGTTGAGTGACTGTTTATCTTGCTTCTTGCTGACTGGTTCCTTTCTCCGAATGATAAGGAAATCTTTTTCTGCATCCGCATTCAGTTTATTCCTTCACATAAATGAAAGTTCAGAGAGATTCTATTGCTGGAAGCATCAGAAAAGATATTCTGCACCTGTTCCAGAGTAGATTTGTTATAAACTTTTGAACTGTTCCTTCTCCAGTTCTGAAGTTTTACATTTATCCTTGGAACATTGTGAAACCACTAATTTGTCGTAAAAATACTCTCACTTTGTAGCTGACATTGGGTGTTTTTATTAAGTCTCTTAATCCATGCCTGTCGTTTAATATCACTCTTAGAGATTTCATTTTCATAACCTTAGCTACCATACTACTGATTTCATTCTACCATTTCATGTGGCTATTTTTATCAACATTGCTCCCTCACCCAGAATTCTGTCAATGGAAGTGCTTTCTTCCAGGATCAGGAGAAAGAGCTCCACATCCACAGTTATCTCTGATTCTCTTTGTAGGACCTAGTGTCTTTTTCTACCAGAGATCACCTCAGGAATCATTACCATAGCCGATGTGAAAAAGGCACTCCTAATTTCCGCACACTTCCAGATATTTTTCTACTTGTACTTTCTTCACACTCTCCACATACATTGCAAATAAAAAAGTAGCATTTCAGCTAAATGACTAAATATTATGTATGAATAAATATCAATATTTAAGTATTTAAAACGTGTCTGTCAGCCAGCACCTGCCGGTGGATTCAACATACATGGAACTGCCACCGCCTGTCTTGAGCAATCACCACCTTACTCCTGGGCTTCCTGACATAAAATGCATACATTTGGGTTTTAAGTTAAAATTTAAGATAAATTCACATTGCTGTTTATTTAGTCATTCTGAACTTTAGCTGAAATTTTCCCACAACTATAAATTGAACCATCCAGATAAGTTTCTATAATAGTATAGTTTTGTGTTGAATTAAAATTCTATATTAATCATCTGTATGGTATAGATTTAACCTTTTTATATATCTACAATAGCATTTCAAATCTTGGTTATGTCAGGTTTTCATATATTTCATGTTCATTAATGCATCAATATTTTTAAAATTTATTATTATTTTTTAAATTTACATCTAAGTTAGCATAGTTCAATAGTGATTTCATAAGTAGAATCAAGTGATTCATCCCTTACATATAACACCCAGTGCTCATCCCAACTAGTGATTCCCAAATGCCCCTTGCCCATTTAGCTTATCCCCCCACCCAAAACCTCTCCAGCAACCCTCAGTTTGTTCTCTGTATTTAAAAGTCTCTTATGTTTTGTGCCCCTCCCTGTTTTTATATTATTTTGCTTCCCTTACCTTATATTCATCTATTTTGTATCTTAAATTCCACATAGGAGTGGTCATATGATATTTATCTCTTTCTGACTAATTTCACTTAGCATAATACACTCTAGTTCCCCGTCCACGTAGTTGCAAATGGCAAACTTTCACTTTCATTGCTGAGTAACATGCCGTTGTATATATATACCACTTCTTCTTTATACATTCATAAGTCAATCGACATTTGGGCTCTTTCCAAACTTTGGCTAGTGTTAATAGGGCAGCTATAAACTTTGTGGTGCATGTACCCCTTTGAATCAGCACTTTTGTATACTTTGGATAAATACTTAGTAGTGCAATTGCTGAGTCATAGGGTAGTTCTATTTTTAATTTTTTGAGGAACCTCCATACTGTTTTCCAGAGTGGCTGTGCCAGTTTGCATTCCCACCAGCAATCCAAAAGAGTTCCTCTTTCTCTGCATTCTCGCCAACATGTGTTGTTGCCTGAGTTGTTAATTTTAGCCATTCTAGCAGGTGTGAGATAGTATCTCATTGTGGTTTTGATTTGTATTTCCCTGACGATGAGTGATGTTTAGCATTTTTCACGTGTCTGTTAGCTGTCTGGATGTCTTCTTTGGAAAAGTGTCTATTCATGACTTTTGCCCATTTCTTCACTGGATTATTTGTTTTGGGTATTGAGCTTGATGGGTTCTTTATAGATTTTTGATACTAACCCTTTATCTGATATGTCGTTTGCAAATACCTTCTCCCATTACATTGGTTGTCTTTCAGTTTTGATTATTGTTTCCTTCATAATTGCAGAAGCTTTTTATCTTGATGAGGTCCCAGTAGTTCATTTTTGCTTTTGTTTCCCTTGCCTCCAGAGACATGTTGAATAAGAAGACATGTTGCTGCTGCTGAGGCATCAATTCAAGAAAGGTAGTTAACATTTGAGACCAAATTCTGTGTCCTAAATGCATTGAAGAAATTGATAATTGTGTGTTTGATACAACTGATGTAATTTCACTGTGCCTCAGTTTCTTCAACTCTAAAAAGGAAAGAGAGTTAAATAATTTAAGAGGTTGTTTTGAAATACCAAATGAGTTATGTACTAAGAACATAAGGATTTCCACATGCCAGTTTTCTATTAATGCTACCATGTGAAAAGTAATACTGTACATTCTGAGATCAGGCAAGGCCATACTTAATAAACTTTCAGGCTTCCATTCTTGTCTGGGCATCAAACGAGTATATGCAACCATATATGTATGCAAGTCTTTACATGAATATCCCAAGCAAAGGAAAGAGCAAGGAAAGAGTCCTGTTGCAATAGTCTCTGCTTGTCTAAGAAATAGAAAGTAGTTCAGTGTAGCAAGAGTGGTGGGTCATGATGGTAGAAAAATAGGCTTTTTGTGAGATAATGGAATGAGCCAGGATCAACTGGGTCAACAAAGCCATTACAATCTTCTTTCTGTGTATCTCAGGAGAACCTATGCACAATGAGAGAGGCAAAGCAAAACAATAACAACAAACAAGCAAATATATCCCAATTTAAATTGAGATTAGCCCAGAGTTGAATATTTCTTACTGTGGAGGAGGCTTTTGCTTCTTTTTAGTTAAGCTTCTGGTGAAATTCTTAACCTAGTCAAGACTCTCACTATATACATATGGAACTTGGCTCTGTGGGATCCACTGTCAGAAAGAGGCTCCAATTCCTACACACACTCTCACAATGCTAAACCTTTTTGTGCTCTTGAAAATATGAGACTTATTCCTAGACAAAGTAAAAGACACTAAATTTATTTGCCAGTTATAGTGACAGTACAAACATTTAAAACATTCAACTATAACTCTTGATGGGTACAAATGTCATTATAACTAACTTAAATAATCAAAATAAAACTCACCATATACTTGTCTTTCCTAAAAAATATGCTAATTATAATTTTATTCCATGTTCAAATTGGGGAGTGGATTGTATGGTATTTCTAAAATCCAAGCTGTAGGTACCTATTACCCAAAGTCCCATGAGAGAATATACCTTATGATTATGACCAATATGTTAGAAAACAGTTGAAATGCCTAACAGAATCAACATATAAAAATGTTATCTACTTGCACATAGTGGAGGCTTTGTTGAATACAGAAGTTAATGAAAAATAAACATGAGCCTGTAAATAATAACATGAGAAAACATGACCAAATTGAGTCGTATAAATAAATTTTGATCCATACTTTTCAAATGTGTTAAGTCCTAAATGTTATGAAGTCAATTCTTGTAATGTTGTCTGAAGAAAACATACTTCAAGTAATCTAAAACCCATTTCCTATATTGTGAAAAAATATTCCAAATAAGAAACCATGCACAGTGACTAGCTTAAATTATTATTTGTAATTTCTTTTTTTCTTCTTTTTTAAAAGTTTTTATTTAAACTCGTTATAGCATACAGTGTAATAGTAGTTTCAGATGTACAATATAGTGATTCAACACTTCCAGTGCTCCTCACAAGTGCACTTCTTAATCCCCACCAAATATTTCACCCATTGCCTCACCCACCTCCCCTCTGGTAACTATCAGTTTATTCTCTATACTTAAGACTCTCTTTCTTGGTTTGACCTCTGCTTTTTTATTCTTTTTGGTTTTTCTTTTGTTTCTTAAATTCTACATATGACCAAAATCATATGGTATTTGTCTTTCTTTGACTGATTTATTTTGCTTGGCATAATACTCTCTAGCTCCATCCATGTGGTTGCAATTGGCATTTTTCATTCTTTTTAAGGGCTGAGTAATATTCCATTGTATGTGCTATATATAATATATATTCATTATCCATTCATCAGTCAATGGACATGTGGGTGCTTTCCATAATTTGCTTATTGTATAAAATGCTTCTATAAATATTGGTGTGCACATATCCCTTTGAAGTAATGTTTTGTATCCTTTGAGTAAATATGTAGTAGTGCAATTGCTGGAACATAGGGTTGTTCTAGTTTTAATTTTTTGAGGATTCTCCATACTATTTTTCAGAGTGTCTGCACCAGTTTCCAATCCCACCAATTGTGCAAGTGGATTCCCCTCTTGCCACCACCTGTTATTTCTTGTGTTGTTGATTTTAGCCAGTCTGACAAGTGCAAGGTGATACCACATTGTAGTTTTGAATTTCACTGATGATCAGTGATGTTGAGCATCTCTTTGTGTGTCTGCTGACGATTTGTATGTCTTATTTGGAGAAATGTCTATTCATGTCTTATGTCATTTTTTAAATTGGATTATTCATATTTTGAGTGTTGAGTTTTATAAGTTCTTCATAGATTCTGGATACTAACCTTTTTTTTTACTGTTTTTATTTATTTTTTATTTTTATTTTTATTTTTTATGTCTATTTATTTATTTATTTATTTTAATATATGAAATTTATTGTCAAATTGGTTTCCATACAACACCCAGTGCTCATCTCAAAAGGTGCCCTCCTCAATACCCATCACCTACCCTCCCCTTCCTCTCACCCCCCATCAACCCTCAGTTTGTTCTCAGTTTTTAAGAGTCTCTTATGCTTTGGCTCTCTCCCACTCTAACCTCTTTTTTTTTTTTTTTCCTTCCCCTCCCCCATGGGTTTCTGTTAAGTTTCGCAGGATCCACATAAGAGTGAAAACATATGGTATCTGTCTTTCTCAGTATGGCTTATTTCACTGAGCATCACACTCTCCAGTTCCATACACGTTGCTACAAAGGGCCATATTTCATTCTTTCCCATTGCCACATAGTACTCCATTGTGTATATACACCACAATTTCTTTATCCATTCATCTGGATACTAACCTTTTATTAGATATGTCATTTGAAAATATCTTCTCCCACTCAGTAGGTTGCCATTTAGTTTTGTTGGTTATTTCCGTCATTAAGCAGAAGATTTTTATTTTTATGAAGTCCCAATAATTTATTTTTTGCATTTGTTTCCCTTGCTTCAGAAGATGTTTCTAGTTGCTTTGGCTGATGTCACAAAGGTCACTGCCTCTTTTCTATGATTTCTATGGTTTCCTGTCTCACATTTAGGTCTTTAATCCATTTTGAGTTTATTTTTGTGTATGGTGTAAGAATAGTCCACTTTTTTTTTTAATGATGCTCTCCAGTTTTCCCAACAGTATTTGTTGAAGACACTGTCTTTTTCCTACTAAATATTCTTTCCTGATTTGTCAAATATTAATTGACCATATAGCTGTGGGTTTATTTCTGGGTTTTCTATCTTGCTCCATTGCTGTATGTGTCTATTTTAGTGCCAATACCATACTACTTTGATCACTACAACTTTGTGATATAACTTGAAGTCTGGAATTGTGATGCTTCCAGCTTCGCTTTGCTTTTTCATGGTTGCTTTTGCTATTCAGGTCTTTTGTGGTTCCATACAAATTTTAGGATTGTTCTAGATCTATGAAAATGGCTGTTCATATTTTGATAGGGATTGCATTAAATGTGTAAATCCCTTGCAACAAAGGGATAAATCCTACTTGATCATGGTGAATGATTTTTTTTAATGTATTGTTGATTTGGTTTGCTAGTATTTTATTGAGGATTTTTGCATCCATGTTCATCAAGGATATTGTCCTGTAGTTCTCTTTTTTAGTGGTGTCTTTATCCAGTTTTGGTATCAGGATAATGCTAGCCTCATAGAATGAATGTAGAAGTTTTCCTTCCTTTTAAATTTATTGGAATAGTTAGAGAAAAATAGGTATTAATTCTTCTTTAAATGTTTGGTAGAATGCACCTGTGAAGCCATTGGCCCTGGGCTTTTGTTTGTTGGGACATTTTTGATTATGAGTCAGTTTCTTTGCTAGTTATCAGTCTGTTCAAGTTTTCAATTCATCCTATTTCAGGTTTTGATAGTTTATATGCTACTAGGAATTTATCCATTTCTTCAGGGTTGTCCAATTTGTTGGCATACAGTTTTTCATAGTATTCTCTTATAATTGTTTGTATTTCTGTGGTATTGGTTGTTACTTCTCCTCTCTCCTTTGTGATTTTATTTATTTGAGTCCTTTCTCTTTGCTTGCTGATAAGTCTGACTAGAGGTTTATCAATTTTAATTTTTTTTTAAAGAACATGGTTTCAATGATCTGTTCTATTGTTTTTGTTTTTGTTTTTGTTTTTGTTTTTTTAGTTTCTATATCATTTATTTCTGCTCTAATCTTTATTATTTCCTTCCATCTGCTAGCTTTAGGCTTCATTTGTTTTCTTTTTCTAGCTGCTTAGGTGTAAGATTAGGTCGTTTACTTGAGATTTTTCGGGCTATTTGTTGTAGACCTGTATTATGTGTGTGTGTGTGTGTGTGTGTGTGTGTGTGTGTATGCACACATTATATATACATATGTGCACACACATTATACATATATATATATATATATAATGTGTATTACATATTTGTGTGTGTGTGTGTATATATATATATATATATATATATATATATATACACACACACTTTCCTCGTAGAACCACTTTTGCTGCATCCCAAAAGTTTTGGACTGTGGTATTTTTGTTTTCATTTGTTTCCACCTACTTTTTAAAAAATTTCTTCTTTGATTTCTTGGTTGACTCCTTCATTGTTTAGTACCTGGTTGTTTAGCCTCCCTCTTTCTATATTTTTTTCTTGTGGGTGAATTCTAGTTTCATAGCTTTTTGGTCAGAAAAGTTGCATGGTTTGATATCAATCTTTTTTTTTGTCTTTTGAGGCATGTTTTGTGACATAATATTTGACCTCTTCTGGAGAATGTTCCTTGTGCACTCAAAAAGAGTATTCTGCTATTTTAGGTTAGAATGTTCTGAATATATCCGATAAGTCATTTGGTCCAGTGTATCATTCAAAGCCATTGTTTCCTTGTTTATTTTCTGTCCAGATGGCCTATCCAGTGATGTAAGTGGGATATTAAAGTCCACTACTCTTATTGTGTTATTATCAATTAGTTACTTTATGTTTGTTAATAACTATTTAGATATTTGGATGCTTCCATATTGGATGAATAGATATTTACAATTGTTGTATCTTCTCATTGGATTGTCCCATTTATGATTTTCTAATGACTTTTGTCTCTTTTGACAGTCTTTTTTTTTTAAGTCTAGTTTGACCAATGTAAGTATTGCTACTCTAGCTTCATTTTGACATCCATTTATGTGATAAATGTCTCTCCACCCCCTCACCTTCAATCTGCAGGTATTTTTAGGTCTAAAATGAGTCTCTTATAGGCAGCATATAGCTTGGTCTTTTTCTTTTTATTTTTTTTTCTTTTATCCATTCTAACACCCTCTGGATTTTATTAGAGCATTTAGTCCATCTACATTCAAAGTAATTATTGACAGACACGTACTTATTGCCATTTTATTACTTGCTTTTGTCATTGTTTCTGGAGATTTTCCCTGATCCTTTCTTATCTTTGTCACTTTGAGATTCTCCTTGCACTTATAAAGAGCCCCCTTTAATATTTCTTGAAAGTCTGGTTTAGTAGCAATGAACTCCTTTAGTTTTTATTTGTCTGGGAAACTCCTTATCTCTCCTTCTATTTTGAATGATAGCCTTGCTGGATAGAGTACTCTTGACTGCAGATTTTTACTCATTTTGCACTTTGAATATATCATGCTACTGCCTTCTGGCTTGCCATGTTTCTGTTGAGAAATCTCTTGGTAGCATTATGTGTTTTCCCTTGTAATTTCAGGACTTCTTTTGTCTGGATGCTTTTAAAAATTTTTTCTTTATCTCTATATTTTACAAATTAAATTACAGTATGTCTTAATGTTGACCTGCTTTTTCATTTTGATGGGAGTTCTCTGTGCCTCTGCCTTTGGATGTCTGTTCTCTCCCCCAGATTAGGGAAGTTTTTTGCTATTATTTCTTGAAATAAATTGTCTGCCCCCTTTTCTGTGTCTTCTTCTTCTGGGACTCCTATAATAGAAATGTTATTACATTTAATACAGTCTCTGAGTTCCCTAAATCTATTCTCATGCTCCACAATTCTTCTTCCTCTTTGTTGTTCAGCTTCATTTTCCATTATTTTGTCTTCTGTATCACCTGTATATTCCTCTGCTTTTTCCAGCCTGCTGTTCTCTGCATCAAGCCTGTTTCCAATATCATTTACTATATTCTTAATTTATGAGTGATAATTTTTTAATTCTTCAACAAATATTTATAAACCTTCTACTATAGGTAAAGCACTGTGGGAGATAAAAGGTATGAATACAGTATGGATTCTTTTCTCTGAGCCTGTATAGCTTTATGATGCCTATATAACATTAGGATCAAACAAGCACCTTCCAACTGGGAAAGTTTTCTATTTAGGCTATAACTGTTTTTGTAAGGCCATTTGAACCCTATTTAGGTTTTGTGACTGTATTTATACCTATATAATGCCAATGAATAAGTAAACCAAATACAGCCTACATATGAAGTATTTATTTCCACTTTCTAAAATTAACCTGACATTCTTTTGGTGATATAACTTTTCCCCCCACAGAATTCTATGTAATGAAGCTTTGCCATATCCTAAACAAAGAGTAAATTTGAAATCGAAGTTAGACAGTTTAATTTTATTTTTCTGAAGAATGAATTATGAGGAAATAAATAAAGACACCTAAACATTTGGACCACATTCAGTTCTTATAGCTACATCCCCATAATGCTGCTTCTGCTACACAACTGTATCATAACCAAACACATCTGAATTGCATCACTGGCTATCATTTTCCAAGTCTGATTGCTAACCTTTCCTTCAAATGATTACACTTCTGACTATGTAACTATAGTCAGACCATCTTGATTGCAACCAAAGAATTCTAAGTGATAAGGAACAGCAAAATAGAAGATTATATGTATTCAATAGAACCTCAAAAATTGATTTGTAATATATAATTCACAGCCCATAAATGCAAGGTGAAAACAATTAAGTCATTTTGTGACAGAAACTTCTCTTGACCACTCCACAACTCCTGCCCTGATTAGTGTGATGAGCAGGAATGCAAAGGCCACACAGTAGGATAGTCATGACTGAATGCCTGAAAAATTTTAAGTAAAAGAATAGCCCAGCTCAAATAGTTAAATTCTAACTGCAAGCTGAAACTCAAGGAGTATGTATGACTATATTTTAATAATAACTATCTTCTTACAACTAGGCAGTTGATATGGCCATAAATCAGTTTTGGGATTTGCTTCTGCAGGTAGCTGAATTGAATCGTCATCTGTATTCTCAGCTTTTTCTGGTCTCTGTATGAAGACATATTAGTGCAAATAAATAAGGAAAGAATACTACCTGAGTTGTTGAAATAGTGTTTTGTGGGAGAATCTGGGGTTCCCTAAATTGTAAAAATCTTCTTCTTCATTATCTTCCCATATGAAGAAGTTCTCCCTTCCTTTTCTGAGCATTTTCTGTTAAAAATGTTATTCCCTCATCTGAGGGGTTCTCTAATAATAGGTACCTACATACATCTCTCATTTCCTTATTATTTGTTATGACTGTATCTGTAATTGTAGTTGTATCCTAGTTTCTTCCACACTGTCAAATGCAGATATATTGCAAAAAGAAAAGACTATTCAGGAAAAGAAATATAGCAATTAACTAAAACCTAGGAATTGTGAGGATGGAGTGGGTTTTAGGATGTTTTCTGAAAGAGGAAGGAGTATATAGTTTAGCTAAATTTGAATTGGAAACTGTGTGTGTGTGTGTGTGTGTGTGTGTGTACACCAAAGTCCATTTTCATTCAAGCAGATGAATTTCTATCTGTGTATAAGTAAGTTAATGCAGATCAAGATGAAATAAGGGGCTACTAAATGGAGATTAGAAGAGGGATGAATCACAAGATAATAAAGTTGGATGCATTATTATGCCACTCCCACTCCCCCAAATAGTTACAATGTGGATACAGAAACCAAAGTCTTCTAACATAAACTGGTGATGTAAGCATTGTGATCCTTAGGAAAACATTTTAAAAGACTGTTGAAGTTTGGAATGTTGGTCGTCTCAAAGTAATTTTCCATTACCAGTTAACTAAGGTATAAAAACAAAATAAACCTGGTTTAGAGATGATATTGCATAATGTGTTGGTACCAGTTTCAGGTTAATTAAAGTGGCATCAGAGTTTCACCCAGAAGTGAACTTTGCTTATAGAAAATGGAGAAAGGAAATTTGTTCAGTCAGCAGAATAGCTTCTTGTCCATTATGCCTCAGGCAACTGATATTCTTTAATGTTGAATTTTCTCTGATAAAATGGAAGAATCTAATACTTTGTATAAATGGTCAAGGAATTGGAACAAAAAATGGAGAATTTTCCATACATAACTTTGAGGAAAAACATGTAAATAAACATCTCAGTATGATACTGAACATGAGTCTATTCATGACCCACATGTAACACTTATCAAAACCTGCTTTTGATAACTCGGTGGACTTCTCTCTACCAAGATACTTTTTCCAGCATTCCCAGGATGATCAAATTAGCTAATGGACAAAGTGGCCATGATAGCAGGAATGAAGACTATTCCTTGGCTTTCTAAAGCTGACCAGAGTTTGCTAAGTGTTTAATTTTCTGCCAGTGGTGTTTAACACTGGGTTCCTAATAGAGTACCATACTGTCAGGGAACCAAATAGTTCCATGGGAGAAGATAATCACTTGATTTTTTTCCTTACATCAAAGAGGGGAGATCTGTCCTTACTGGATTTATATTTCCTTTATCCTGTTGACTTTCTGAGACTCAGGAACAATATGGTATAACTCACAGTGTCCTAGTGAAGATTTAATGAGATAATGTGTTTTGTAAGGCACCAGGCACATTGGCTGCTATGTAGAGGGACTCATCCAATGCTCAAATTTAGTTATTTTTGTCTTATGTTTAACTGGACATAATAACATAATTGTTGAGTAAATAAAGGAAAAAGGAAAGATTAAATGAATGACTGCAGACCTGAGAAAAAGAGACATTTTTGAAATTTTTGAGTCTATTCCAAGTAAATTTTGGATGATGTCATTGAGAGGACATGACTACCAGTTCATCTGTGAGCTAGACCCAAGCTAATGGGAGGTTATGTATCCCCTTGGAATGTATGTTCTCTCAACCATACCCACAGCCAGAGCTGTTTTCAAGGGTGCAGCCTTAAGAGAGCAATGTGTTTTTGAGACCATCTGTATGATATTTATGACTGAACTCAGTTAGGCCCTCTTTGTATATTTAAATTTTTTAATAAATTCCAGTATAATTAACATACAGTGTTGTATTAGTTTCAGGTATACACTATAGTGACTCATCAATTCTGTAAATTACTCTGTTCATTGTGATAAGTGTACTCTTAATCCCCTTCACCTATTTCACCCACCCCCCCACCCATTGCCCCTCTGACAACCACCAGTTCTCTATATTTAAGAATCTGGTTTTGTTTCTTTTTCTTTGTTCATTTGTTTAATTTCTTAAATTCCACACATGAGTGAAATCGTTATGGTATTTGTCTTTCTCTGACTTGTTTCACTTAGTATTATACCCTCTAGATCCATCTATATTGTTGCAAATGGCAAGATTTCATTCTTTATTTATGGCTGAGTAATACACACACACGCACACACACACACACACACACACACATACACGTATACACACATCACCTTTTTATTCATTCATTTATTAATGGACACAGCTTGCTTCCATATCTTGGCTATTGTAAAATAATGCTGAAAAACAAATGAATAACATCAACAAAAAACACAGGGGTGCACTTATCTTTTTGAATTAGCATTTTCATTTTCTTTGGGTAAATACTCAATAGAATTACTGGATCATATGGTAATTCTATCTTGAATTTCTTGAAGAACTTCCATACTATTTCCACAGTGGCTGCACCAGTATACATTTCCATCAGCATCACACAAAGTTTCCTTTTTTGTTGTTTCCTGTCTTTTTCATGTTAGCAATTCTGACAGATGTGAGGTGATATCTCATGGTGGTTTTGATTTGCATTCCCTGTTGATGAGTGATGTCAATATTATTTCATGTGTCTGTTGGCCATCTGTATGTCTTCTTTCAATAAATGTCTGTTCATGTCTTCTGCCCATTTTTTAGTTGGATTATTCATGGTTTTTTGGTGTTGAGTTTTTTAAGTTCTTTATATATTTTGGATATTAACCCCTTATCAGATAAGTCATTTGCAAATATCTTCTCCTATTTAATGTGTTTTCTATTTGTTTTGTCGATGGTTTTCTTTGCTGTGCAAAAGCTTTTCATTTTAATGTACATTTTTGGGATTTGGATGGGCAGGTGCAGAGACCTACACATCTTGTGACAGCACAAGACAAACCTTTGCTTATGAAACCTGCCACCTACCACTCTGGAGTGGTCTAACTTTTTCATTGGTCCCTCTTTGCCCTCCATGTGTAGGGGCCAATTTGTGAACCAACAGTAGTCTAAATTAAATTCTTTCTAGATACAAAAAAATTTCTTTTCTTCCTATCCTTGTTTCTGAAGGTTTCCTACTTTGTAAAGTATTAGGTAACTGCTCCAGCCAGCCCATTTCTTTGTTATCCATATTCTTAAACATCAAGGGAGAATGACTTTAAAGAAAAACAGAGCTGATTCCAAGTTGAGCATTCTTCTTCCCATGCTGTGTAATCCTGGGTGACTTCTTTAAATGCTTTAGGTCTACTCCTTATCTGTAAATGTAACTGGAAGGATGCTTACTACATCAGTCTGGTGGAGACTGAATTTAAGGCTGTAAATTGCATAGCTTAAACTACATCAGGCAACATCACTTGTACGCTCTCTTTTCTTTATTCCCAGTTCTTGGGTTTTTCCATGTTTGTTCCCACTAGAACCGATACATTTTGAACATGATTCACCTTCCTGGTATTATTGAGTATCTACTTCAATTTTTTCTATGTGGTTATTGACATATATTTATCATATCATTTGCTTTTGTTTAAAATTTAGCTTACAAAAAAGACACTCAGTGTATGTATTGATTGACTTAATGATGGATTCTTATTTATTGGATATGACATCTTATTGTTACAGTAGCATTGTACTGCAACAGAAATCAGTGGAGTTTGATTTTAATCTTGTCTAATTATCTATTGACATTGATGAGGTCACTGGAAAGTTTTGAGGAATTGTGTATTCACTGACTATTATGTATGTCGCCTCAAACTATTGAGGTTGAATAAATATGTTTTAAAAATGTAAGTAATAAAGAAAGTGACTTGGCTCTGTGTTTAAGACTTTCTGTGTATAACCTATAACTGCTTACCCAAATCTACTCCAAGGAGCATGGGTTGAAAGTCTTTGAAATAACATTTGCTACCACATACAACTTTGTGATAATTTTGAACCATAATCGAAAAATTGAATCAAGTTAAATTTCTGTTCGGAGACTTTCAAATATTCTAGCTTATTCAAGTAAACTATATGTAGTGTTGTTTCACATAAACTACCTTTAACTGAGCTTCAATAAAATAAGTTATTGTAAATTATCCTTGATTCATAATTCAATGATTTAAGTTTGATTTTTAATGTTAAATTAAGTGTTAGGTGAACCACTTGTTAATTTTGTTATTAGTTAATGGGTTAATCTGAGACCTTTTTGTATAGAAAACTGGATCTTTTGTTTCTACATTTAATTTATTCCTGGTATACATTTGTGATACTATCTTCTGCCTCAAATATAAACCAGATGTTCTGGCAAATAAATGTTTTTTGTGATTGCTAAAGCATTTAAGATATTAAAATGAAATTCAAAAATTAATCACTTTTAAACTAAATATACAAAGAATTGCCCTAAATGAAAAGATTATAATCACTATGGCCTGAAATGATCTAGACAGTGGAGGTTTGAAGATGTTTCTTCTTTCTGGTCTTGAATGCAAACTACTGTGAGTTCCAAAGGTGGGATTTTTTGGTCATGTTCTTGTTGTTGTTGCTTTCAAAAAAGTGTTTTGTTGTTTCAGCTATACAGAAATAAACTAGACAAAGAATAGAGGAGGTTGGAATTCACCCTGATATCAGTATGGGGTGGAAGGAGCAATTAGGAAACTTTTGCCACATTGTTAAGATTTCCATAGGTTGTTAGGCTAACAGATAACAAAAAAAAAAGGGACTAAAATAAGCGAAAATAGTAAGTGGTTTTCTGGGTTAGATAATGAAAGGCACTATTATGTGGGGCATGGGAAACATTGTGATCATTTTCATTTGCAAATTGCAGCTAATGACTTTACTATTGGTGAAAGAGAAGTTCTAAGAACTAATTAAAAATAATTGATACATTAATGCTAATAAATGCACTTGCCAACCAGCACAAATAGACTTGTAATTTGAGGGCATGTTCTGTGCTCACAGCAGCCTAGATGAGCCTATAATTTAAAGATCACGGTTCAGGAAAAAGGTGTCAAAGACCCAAGTGAAGCTAAAAGGAAGAAGATTAGATCCCCTGCTAAAATGAAGGCCAAATCCCCCTTTTGAAATCACAGATGAATTGACAGGAAATCCAGAGTATAATTAAGGGTTCAATCTGTAAAACCTTGCTATTTGCAGAGAAATACAGGTAACATTGGTGTAAGACTTGATTATATGAGTGACACAATTCATTCTTATTGGGAGATGTAGTAATAAGTGCTTAATGAAGTCAGTGGAGACTAACTAATACTAGGTTAAGGGGAAAAACTGAAGAGTCATAGCAAATATAGAGATTTTAGCCTGTTGAATATAGATGGTGATGGAGCAAAAGGAAACCAAAGATAGGATGAATTAAGAATGATTCAAAGTTTAAGTGAGGTAAATGAGAAAATAATAATTCAGGTAGGGATTTTTATTTGTGTTAAGATAATGAATTGAATTGGTCTTTCTTTGTTCTTAATGTACTTAATGTCACAGTATTAAGGCCATATTCATTATGTACTGCAGACTGGTAATGTGTTGGTCAAAGGTAGGGTTGGGACTTCAGGTATAAATGTGGACCTCACTTACTTAGAATGGCCAAATGGATATCTAAATTGCCAATATTGCCAAGGGCAACTAAAAGAGAAAGGAAAAAAAAGGACCAGACTTCTAGGATTTTCAGACTTAGAAAACTTCAAACCTGTCAGTAGATTTATTTTTATTATAAATGGGTCAGAAACGATATAGTCATTCAGAGTTTGGGTATATTTTATTAATTGCTTTCAAATAGGCATCCACTTTTAGAATTGTAAATCTGAACTCATTGATATAGAGTAAATGTCTTTTTTCCCCCCTGGGTACACGGTCTTTATAGTTTTAAATATTTGCAGTGTTGGAAGTCCCTCATTGCTTTTGGCCTATAGATAACACATATGTTATGCAGTTAAATGCAGTTTTTTAAATGTAGATAATTTGGGTGTTTCTGTTTTAATCTGAAAATGTAATATTAGCTAGGCTACATTCAAAGATTACCCTGTTTAACCAGTTCATGGACTCCTTAGGTCTAATTAGAAGGCAGGAGTATGCTAATTTAAGGTAGAGAATTAGAAATAGAAATCTAATGGATTGATTATTAGGAGATTCATTTTATTGCATAAGAGAGATAGAAAGTGAAAGCTTTAGCACAAAAACTAAAAACAGGATAAGATCTATCTAGGTTTTATTCCAGAAAAGGAAGGTCAAGAAAAGTTCATTCAGGTGAAGCACAAACATGCAAAGCTATTAACAAATGATGAGTCTGTTATTCATCAAATACAAATATGTGCCAGATGTTGTGGTAGGAACATTTATATTTATTATTGCCTTTTTTTTTTTACAATAGTACTATCAAAGGAAGTAAGTTTTTCCTCGTTTTATGGGCAAAAGGAACTGTTGCCACAATATTAGTAAATTGTCATATAATTTGTACTCAAGAATTATGGCTGAGACCTTTGAACTCCTATGATGGTTAGTTTTACATGTCAACCTGGCTGGGCCGTGGTGCCCACATATGCAGTCAAAAATTATTCTGAATGTTTCTGTAAGTGTGTTTTGGCATGAGGTTAACATTTAAATTGGTAGACTTAGTAAAGTGTATTGCCCTTCATAATATGGGTAGACCACATCCAATCAGTTGAAGGTGTAAATGAAAAAAGGATGACTTCCCCGCAAGCAAGAGGGAATTCTGCAGCAGACAGTCTTCAGACTTGAACTGCATCAGCTTTTAACTAGATCTTTAGATTGTAGGCCTTTAGGCTTGAACCATGGCACTGACTCTTTTCTGGGTCTCCAGCCTGCCAATCTACCCTACAGATTTTTCACTTGCTGATGACATAATCCTCTGAGCCAATTCTTTTAAACAAAAGTCTTCATTTATAGATAGATAGATCGATATATAGATAGATGATAGATCCATATATTCTATATTGTTCTATATATCCTATTGACTCTCTTTCTCTGGAGAATCCTGACTAGTACTAATCATTATTATTCTCTGTTTATAACATTTAAAAATATGTTAACTGACTGGAACATGTACTGATAGCTATGACTTTTCAAGGTTGGGATAACAGAAAAATGTGAGAAAATGAATATTATATTCCCATTACAACTCTGCATTCATATAATTCCAAGCTTTGGACATACAAGTTTTCGATTGGTCACTTTTTTTTTCAGTGTCCATTTATTTTTGAGAGAGAGACAGAGAGACAGAGTGTGAACAGGAAAGGGGCAAAGAGAGAAGGAGACACAGAATCCAAAGGAGGCTCCAGGCTCTGAGCTGTCAGCACAGAGCCTGTCACGGGGCTCGAACTCACAAACCATTAGATCAAGACCTGAACCAAAGTCTGAGACTTAACCAGCTGAGCCACCCAGCCACCCAACGATTGCTCACTTTAATATAGCCTGATTTTGAAGAACACTCTGTTATTATTCCTCAAACATATGGTTTTTGTGTCAGAAATTCTCATCTCAGCACAGGTTACTACCAGCTCATCTCTCTTAGCCTTTCCCCTGATACCTGGCTATATATCACACAATTCCAGTTGCTTATGTAAAAATATGTTTTTGAAAATTATTCAGCGAAATCAGGTATGTAGTTTTCAACTGCATTCTGTCTCCAAATTCTGTAACACATTTCTTGATTCATCATTAATCCATCAATTTTGTTCAATTGCTACTTCTGAACTTAGTTTTACTAAGACTTTCCAGATATATGTAATATTTCTTGCATATTTAACTTTATCCTAACTATTCTTATCTGATGATTTAAAACCAACCTTTGTGTTTTAATGCCAATTGATACTGATATATCATGTTCTATGGTCTAAAAGTATTTTGCATCAGATTTCAGGGACTCAATATTGGAAGGATAGAAACTGATGTTCAGTCACCTATTTCAGTGACCATAGGCATAGGAAGGTATCCTTAAATGTGAGTAATGTCAAGGAAGGCAACTTACTACCAGATTGCATTCACTTAGAAAATGGAATCCAGCAAAATACAGTCAGGAGGAGCATAGTGATTGATTCATTGTTGGGGCTACAGAACTATCAAAGAATTTCTTTCCCTCTTTCTCTCTCTTTCTCATGTAAGATTCATCCTTGGTCCTGTATTATGAGGCTGAATAACTATATTTATATAGGTATATATGGGGAGCAAATAATTTACCAAGCAGGACCAGAAGAATAAAAATGTGGAAAGATAGTCATTGCATTTATGTTTGCATATATATTCTAGGAAGACACACAGAAGCAAAAGTACTCAGGTAAGCATGCATGAGGTTAAAATTTGGAGGGCTTTGAATTCAGATTGCCCCTGTTCCAGTCTTTCTTTTAGTCCTTAACTTGGAAAAGTCACTTGAACTTTCAAAGCCTCTCTATTATCATCAAAATAATAGGGTATTTTTATGCCTATCTCATAGGGATTTTGTAGGAAAATAAGATAATTCAAAAGAATTATTCAGAATATTAAGGGAGACTTAATTATCCTCCTCTTTCTAATGGTCTTAAGCTACTCGGATCTGAAGAATGAAAATGATCAGGAAACAAGTTATTCAAATAAGTCTATTTTTACTCCATATTTCATACAATAATATCTAAATATTATGCTAGGGAAATAGTAAAATACGTATGAGATATTGATTGTTTACTGGAAAAATTGGATTTAGATATTCTTGAATTACGTCAAAAGTGTGAGGGGAAACTGTATTTGAGAATAGTGACTCAGAGGGGGTGTTTTTTCCTTAGTTTATATGTCTTACAATATAAATATATCATATAGAAAATATGATCTACTGGGAACAAAAAAAAGAAGTACGGGTCTGAGTTTTAGTGGTTCTGCTATGTGAATTTAGACACATCAATTAATGTATCCTAATTAGTAAAATAAAAGTTCTCTGTTCTATGGAGTTATTAAAATCAAATGAGACAACTTAGGAAAATACTTGAAAAAGTTACAAGTGCCAATATGAGGACTTAATTATAAATAGTAGAAGAATTTCAGTTAATCTTTGCAGGTGCATAACTTATTATATCAAATGAATTTTCAGCATTTTGACATTTATTTTTGGAGCATCTACTATGTGCCAAAACCTAATAGGTGTTAGGGGGATAATAGTGAACATACAGACAGTATTTTCATCCTCATTTCTTATACCATCAAGAAGCTTCATACTTACTTGTATTCTCCAGAACTCAGCACATATTTTTAGACCTGAGTGCTCTACAGAGCCTGTTTCTTTAATAAATGACTAAGGAAATGATTTAAGAATGTTCTGTTCATAGAACAGAAAAAAGAGCTTATTTTCTGTGCTTAATATTTTGACAGTGGAATCACAATATTAAAAAAAAAAGTATATTGTGTGTGTTTGATCCCAATGGGTTCATATAACTTTCTTAGACATTAATACACAAAATACTGCACGATTTTATTTTTTGACATCCTTTTTTTTTTTCTTTTTGCTGACATCCCTTGGATGAGCCTTAGGAAACTTACTTTCAAGTGAAAATTGACTTTTTTTTTAATTAGGATGAATGTGAAACATAATAAAAGTGTTTGGCATTGTTTCTAATTAATATAATTTAAGAAACAGCTGACATTTTAAACATTTTAATGAGCAGTATTTTCCATTGCAAAAATATAGAGTTCCTCCTTTTAATGAGGGAATTTATTTTCAGAGTAGTTTCAGCTTTGGGGCTTGATGATGCTGCTCTGACTCAAGTCTTAGTACACTAGCCCCCTTAGTACACTAGTACATTAGACTCAACACTTAGTACACTTATCCTCAGGAGATACTTTCCAAGACACTCAGGAGACTCCTGAAACCACATGTAGTATAGACCCCTATATATACCATGTTTTTTCATACCTACATGCCTATGATAAAGTTTAATTTATTACATAGGCACAGTAAGAGATTAACAACAATAATAAAAATAGAACAGTTATAACAATATACCGTAATAAAAGTTGGGTATATATGGTCTCTCAAAATATCTTAATGTACTGTACTCGCTCTTATGATGATGTGAGATGATAAAATGCTTATGTGATGAGATGAAATGAGGTGAACGGCATAGGCATTGTGACGTAGTGTTAGACTACTACTTTCTGACGATATGTCAAAAGGAGGACCATCCGCTTCTAGACCACAGTTGAATATGGGTGACTGAAACCAAAGAAAGCAAAATCACATACAAGAGGGGACAACCTTATAGTTTAAAGTCTTAAAAATTCCAAATAATTTTTTACAGTATATCTGGGCTGAAATCCAAAATCCTTATTACTGTAGGAAGGTTTGCAAAATGATCTTGACATTCTTTTTCCATTTAAACTGACCTACCATTTCCCCTTTGCATCCCTCCCAAAATGAATCAAGCCCAACATCCATTTTGGTTGTTCACTTTTATCTGAGGAAACATGGAAATCCATTTACATGTCTTTTCAGAGTATACTATGTCTCAGGCACTGTCTTATGCCCCTGAGTTATGTCATGAACAAAGCACATGGAGGTGGTGAAAAATGGTAATGTTTTAGATTTTATGATGCCATGTGGAGTTGGAAAGAATGAGAAGAGTCGAGGATAACTTGTAAGGTTTTTAGCCTAAGCAGTTGGAAGGATGGGTTTTCCATCAACTGAGCTAAGAACGCTGGATGACACATATTTTGAAAATATTCAGGGGCAGGGCAGGGACAGCTGCTTACTTTTGGTGAATCATGTTTTACATGTCTGTTGAACATCCAAGCAGAGATAATTGTACATTTGAGACTAAAACAAATCACCAATGGAAATTAATGTGGATGGGAAAAGAAGAAATCTGAAAACTGAGTCCTATGACACTGTGAAACTAAGAAGCTGATTAAAAGAAGAGGTTGGAGGGGCACCTGCGTGGCTCAGTTGATTGAGCATCTGACTCTTGATTTTGGCTCAGGTCATGATCCTGGGATTGTGGGATTAAGCCCCACATCAGGTTCTGCTGGGCATGAAGCCTGCTTGAGATTCTCTCTCTCCCTTTACCCATCCCCCACTCACACACTTGCTCTCTCTTGATCTCTCTCTCTCTCTTTTTCTCTCTCTTCCAAATTTAAAAAAATAGAAATTAGAGTAAAAGATAAAGAGAAAACAATTTAGTGATAGGAGGGAAATCTAAGTTTGGAACTATCAAAGAATGAGAACTAGCAAGATTTTGGTGGGGGTGCCAGGATGTACACTACACTCCAAAATAAATACTCAAGTGTTTTGTTTTTTTTTTTTTATACTGATAGAAATCTTGGGAATATATGTGGGAATGAATAATAAGGGTATGGGATCATGGTGGAAGGAATATAAAGTTGGACCAGACCAAATTTATTGATATGAGCTAAGAAAAACAAATCTGCATTTAATATTGCAACTCAGGGAGTTAGAAAGAGTTCTGATAGTTTATTGGGTTGGTTGGCTGAAATATGGACCAAAAGATGGCTCACTAGGAATGATTGGAAATGCCCAACCTCCCTTGATTTATATAGATGAAGCGATTCAGAGGTTTAGGGAAAATAAAGTGTTAGAGTGGATTTGTCATTTAAGCCCCCTACATATCCAACGCCTGAGGGTCTAAAGGTGTTTAACCAATACTTTGAGAAAGAAATTTGTGAGGGGAAAGCCCCAGTATCCTTAAAGAGCTCTGTGACTGCACATCTCTGTGTAAGCCAGAGTTTACAGTGCGAACTGGAGCTACTCAATTAGAAAACCTAAATGCAGTGTGAGTGATTGGATCCCGGGTTGGTGAGGGCCAAGTGGTAACACTCAACTACTAAAGGCAAGATGGGTGTGATTACCATAATGCACCGCATATTTAAAGCAGCAATCAGATGTCCTGACATGCTTCATCACATCCAATGGTACTCGAATTGTCAGTTCATAAGGATGCTGTTTGCAGCCATTGGCAAGTTTCTATATGGCAATCTTAGTGTAATCCTCTAGGATTTTGGAGCAAGGCTCTGCCATAATTTGTATATTACTACTTTCCTTTTGAGAAACAGCTTTTGTACTGCTACTTGCCTTAACAGAGACAGAAGGTTTGACCATGGGACACTGTGTTACCATACAACCTGAGCTACCCATCATGAATTGGATGTTATCTGACCTACCAAGCCACAAAATTAGGTATGCACAGCAATACTCCATCATCAGATGAAAGTAATATATAGATGATGGGGCCAGAGACAACCCTAAAACTACAAGTTACATGAAGAAGTGGCTTAAATGTCCATCATCCCCATTCCTGTTATACTGCCGTCTTTCTTCTGGACTGTACCTATGGCTCCATGAGAAGTTCTGTATACTCAGTTTATAGAGAAAGAGAAACTTGAGTCTATCTTACAGATGGTGCTGTATGATATACAAGCATCACCCTAAAGTGGGCAGCTCACTACTGCAGCACCTTTCTGGAACATCCCTGACAGACAATGGTGAAGGGAGTCCTCTCAGTGGGCAGAACTCTAGGCAGCACATTTGTTCACTTTGCTTAGAAGGAGAAATGGTGAGAGATGCAATTATATACTTATTTAGGGGCTGTGGCCAATAGTTTGGTTAGATGGTCAGTGACTTAGAAGTAATATAATTCAAAATTAGTAGGAGGTGGCTCAGTGAGTTGAGTATCTGACTCTTGATTTTGGCTCAGGTCATGGTCCCTGGCTCAGCATGGAGATTCTCTCTCTCCTTTCTGCCCCTCTCCACTGCTTGCCCTCTCTCATTCTCTGTCTAAAAAATTAATTAAAAAATAAACATGAGTAAAATTGATGACAGAGAAATTTGGGAAGAGGTACATGAAGAGACTTCTCTGCCCAAAAAACATGGAGATTATACATGGACTTCTACTTACCAAGCTGAATTGACTATGGCCTGCGCTGAGTGCCTTATCTGCCAACAACAGAGATCAACTTTGAGCCCTTGCTACGGCACCATTCCTCCAGGTGAATAACCAACTACCGGCTGGCAGGTTGATTACACTGGACTTCTTCCATCATGGAAAAGACAAATTTTGTCTGGTATATATATATACTTACCCTGGCTATGGATTAACCTCCCCTGCATGCAATACTTCTGTCACAAATATCAGCCCTGTACTTATAGAATACCTTATCAGCTGTCATGGTATTCCTTATAGCATTGCTTTGGATCAAGGAACTCATTTTACAGCAAAATAAGTGCAGCAATAGGCTCATGCTCATGGAATTTATTAGCATTACTATGTTCCCCACCATCCTGAAGCAACTGGTTTAGAACAGTGGAAGAGCCTTTTGAAGACCCAGTTACACTGCTGGCTATGTGGCAATACCTTGCAGGACTGAAGCAAATTTCTCCAAAAAGCTGTAGGTACTATTGTATCAACATTCAATATATGGTTCTGTTTCTCCAACACCCAGGATTTATGGGCCCAGGAATCAAGGGATGGAAATGGGAGTAACATCATTCACTACTACCCTTAGTAATAGCAATTAACAAAATTATTGCTTCCTGTTTCCAGAATGTATGCTTTTCTGGACTAGAGGTCTTCCAAGAGAAATACTTCTCACCAAAAGACAAAACAGTGATTCCATTGCCCTGGAAGTTAAGATGGCTTCAGGGACACTTGAGACTCCTCATACCTCTGAGTCCATAGGCAGTAGTGTTTGGTGTTGTCTGGGCTGATTGGCCTTTGTTCTGAAGAGGAAACTGGAGTATTATTCCACAACGGAGATAGGGAAGAGTGTGTCTGGAGTATTGGCAATTGCTTAGGGCAACTGTTAGTATTATCATGCTCTGTAATTTGGTTGATAGAAAGCTACAACAACCCAATCAAGGCAGGACTACTAATGGCCCAGATCCTTGAAGAAGGAGATTTAGATCACCCTACCAGCTGCGATGCTTGCTAAAGACAAAGGAAATATGGGGTGATCAGTAGAACAAAAAGGTTATTATAAATACCAGCTTCAATCACATGACCACTTATAGAAATGAGGACTGCCATTGTCATAAGTATTTCCTTCCTATTTTGTTGTGAAAATGTTTGCATGTATATATCTCATATATTAAGCAAATATCTTTGGGGTGCCTGGGTGGCTCAGTTGGTTAAGTACCTGACTTCAGCTTAGATCATGATCTCGCAGTTTGTGGGTCCGAGCCCTGCATTGGACTGTGTGCTGACAGCTCAGAGCTGGAGCCTGCTTCAGATTCTGTGTCTCTGTTTCTCTCTTCCTTCCCCCACTCGTGCTCTGTCTCTCTCTGTCTCTTAAAAATGAACAAATGTTAAAAAGAATTTTAAGCAAATATCTTTGTTTTTTCCATTTTCTTTTTTTTTAATTTTTTAACATTTATTTGTTGTTGAGAGACAGAGAACGAGCAGAAGAGGGGTAGAGAGAGAGGGAGGCACAGAATCCGAGGCAGGCTCCAGGCTCTGAGCTGTCAGCACAGAGCCCGAAGTGGGGCTTGAACTCACAAACTGTGGAATCACGACCTGAGTTGAAGTGAGGCGTTTAACCAACTGAGCCACCCAGGCGCCCCCCCTTTTTTTTTTTGCCATTTCTTATTCCTTACATATAACATAAGAGGTATTAACCATTTATTAAATGGTTAATTTTATACCATAATATTTAATTTATATAATAACAGGAGAAGGGTAAAAATCACTCAAGGACCTTCTCCTCTTCTGGAAAAGGGATTAGTGCATTTTCAGGAGTACAAAGGATAGTTGTATTATGTTAGATGGAATCATGACCTCGTTATTATCTTTACTTTGATACTAAATATAGTTTAAGGAGATTCATTTGTGTGCCACGTTGACAAGAGGTGATGGTTAATTTTATTGTCACCTTGAACAGGGTGAAAAATGATGCCCAGATAACTGGTAAAAAACTGTTTTGACATGTGACTATGAGGGTATCTCCAGAAGATACTACCATTTGAATCGGTATACAGAGTCAAGAAGTTTGCCCTCTCCAATATGGATTGGGATCAATGAATCAGATGAGCGACTTAACAGAACACAAAGTGTGGGAAGGGCAAATTTGGTCTCTCTATTTGTGCTTGCATATATAGCTTGGAGGCTAGGACATCATCCACTCCTAGTTCCTTAGCCTTGGGACTATAAGACTTACACCATTGACTCTTCTCATCCTCAAGCCTTCAGGCTGACTGAGTTACACCACTGGCTTTTCTGGTTCTCTAGCTTGCTGATGATAGAACATGAGACTTCTCATCTTCAATAATTGTGTGATTCAATTAGTATAATGTCTACATAAATATAAATTAGATATAGATAGATAGATAGATAGATAGATAGATACACAGATAGAAGATAGATAGAGTGAACGATGTCAACTGATAGATATGTATAGATCCTGTTGGTTCTATTTTCTGTAAAACCTTGCCTAATACAATCCCTCACATACAAATTAGTCCAGATTTTTTATTTACAATTTCATTTTAGTTCAATATATTTTTAACTCCTGTAGGCAAATTTTTTGACGTGTGCATCCTTCTTTTACCCCTATTGGAGTTTCCTTCTCTGTATGATTCTTTTAATTTCTTAATTTTGCCACTGTACCATTGCATCAGTACAGAAGTGACTGTTAATGCATTAGCTTAAGTGCTCATTTTCATTTAACAAATTTATACGTGAGTAATTTAAAGAAAAAAATGAATTTTGAAATTTTCATGAACACAAAAGCAATATGTCATATCTTTAATGACAGAAGTACAAAATGTTTGTTTTGAATGAATGTTTTCCATTCATTCACTCATTTATTCATTCATTTTTTCAACCTTCACCTTTTCTGATGAAATGAGGAGCCTATAGGAAGCACAATTAATGAGGCACAATGATTGAGACATTGACAGAATGATGAATACAAAGAAAAATACCACATAACTGACATTTAAAAATCATTAATTAGATTTGACAGAATATAATTTAAATGGAAGATCAAACAATAATTGCTGTTCTGTGCATCTGAAATGATAATAATTTCTTAATTTCCATTTTGGTAAAAGAGATTAATTTTTTAATAACATAAAACAGTTGAAGTCCCTTTGGAAGAAACAACAATGAATTGTACATGCACACACATACATACATATACATATATAAAGACACACATACATATGTATTTTTAGAATACATAGTATATAGGATTATAATATATAGTTATACATAATATTTATGTTAGAAATATATTTATATTATAAATTATATATATTTAACATATCTATTTTTCTAAATTCTTATCCAAAATGGCTATATTAATGTATGACCACTATATTATCTCTTTAACTGATATCACTTCCGACTTCACAAAGAAGATAGCATATGCTTGGCATTAGTATTTTCACTCCCTCATCCTCTCCACTAAAGCTGTTTACATTACTATTTTCATTCCTTCTTTAATTCCCATCTCCTTCTCCACACATTTCCTGGTATTGTTATCATCTTCCATCATTGCTAATGTGTCCATTTCCACTCCCTAGTCTATTCTGTATCCCAATGTAGCTCACTTAATGTGCCTTTTCTATTCTTTCTACTTACATTGAGAATATAGACTGCCTCTTTGGAAATTCAGAGATTGGAAAGACTGCCCTGAACTGTGATTTTGCCATTTGTTAGCCATGTAGTTTCATGGCAGTTATCTATTATCTTTGAAACTTCACCAACAGCTCTTATTATGGTCTTGTGAGAGCTAAATAGCTTGTATGAAACAGTAAAATGCTAACTCAATGCAAAACAGTATTGTTAATAATATTGCTTAACAAAATATTATTTTATCTTGCAATTTTCTCTAAATATTTTCTTACATTTCTGTTTTATTTTTAAACCTCCTTGTATGATACTACTCTCCTGGCCTATCTCTAAACATCCATGATGGTAATGTGATCCTTACATCATGAAAATTCTTTTCTTTGCTTCCCCCGAAAGTATAATAGTATGCTTGTCCCTTCGGTCTCCTATCATAACTTCTTCAATAATTCGATTGATCTCTCCCTTACCTTAACTATGTGTTCTAGTCATAATCCTACCACTAATTACTCTTACCTTTCCAGATTCTCGTCTTATTCACAAAATAACTATAAGGTCCTAAGACAATCAGTAAGCACATCTGAAAGAGTAGGAGAAAAAATAAGTAACAACCAAAGCAAATAATAAAACTTGTTCAGGCCTCATTTCCTTAAGAAAAATGTAGATTTAGATTGTTATGCCAAGAGGTATATTTTAACAAGTTTGTTTTCTTTTAATGGGTGAATGGGGTAAAAAAAAAAAAAAAATTCCTGTTTCTACATTAAGAAACTTAACATGACTCCAAACCAAGAAACTGTCAAATGGACTATATACACATAAAATAGCTTGAACCCTTAATATACAGAAAATAAATATCTAAGTACCTTCACTTTCACCCTTTGAGTGTATCTTCTAATTTATCTGAGGTATTGGGTATTTGCCTCATGCTGTGATTATGCTTCCTTACTGTTGATTTAATTCCAAATGTTAATTGCAGCTCCAAGTGAGATCTCCCACATTGACAATATCACCTATAAATATCACGGAAAAAAAGAACTATGGAAATATATATATATATATATATATATATATATATATATGTGTGTGTGTGTGTGTGTGTGTGTGTGTATGTATATATATATACACATATGTATATGTGTATATATATGCTGGTATATATATGTATATATATGTGTATATATATGTGTGTGTGTGTATATATATATATATATATATAGTTAATTAGATCTATATCCATTAATTGAAAGGTATTCATAATAGATTGCTGAATGACAAAATCAAGCTGCAGAATAATGTGGAGTATTAAGAAACAAACTTCAAAATGCTGTATCAATGAAAAATATATACACACATGAGAATAACTATAAAATCTCAGTCTATATTCACTTAATTGAAAATGCATGTAACATTATATTTTTAGATTTTCTACCCAGCCACTAGTAGAATTGAAAATAAGATCTTGGGACACCTGGGCGGCTCAGTCAGTTAAGCGTCCAACTTTGGCTCAGGTCATGATCTCACAGCTCATTAGTTGGAGCCCCGTGTTGGGCTCTGTGCTGACAGCTCGGAGCCTGGAGCCTGCTTCGGATTCTGTGTCTCCCTCTCTCTCTGCCCCTAGCCCACTTGCATTCTGTCTCTGTCTCTCTCAAAAATAAATAAACATTAAAAAAAAATTAAAAAAAAATAAGATCTATTTCTACCAAATCACTAGGACCAACATAAAAAAGATAGTGTTCTATGCAGTCAAATTGAGAAAACAAATGAAAGCAAAGATGTCAAAACTCAAAGTATAAAACGAGATAAAAATATGAGTTAAATTATAAAAATGTAGATAGTACTCATTCTACCAGTTTACAGGATTCTTTGCAATTGTTGGCATGCTGTCTTTATTTTTGTTACTATACTCCTTTCATTTAATTAAAATTGGTTGTGTTTCTATAGCCATTGGTCGATGGTGAATTCTTAATACAGAAAATGCATGCTATACACTTGTACCTCCTTTCACCACAAAATACTCTTTCTATAAATTTCTGGTCAATGATCATTTAATAAGTGAGTAGATGAATGAAGAAATGGGTGAATATACTTGATACATAGATTCAATGGCTATTGCACACATTCAATAAAGTAAAAAACACTCATAGACCTTAGAACATTTGGGTCCATGAATATTTCTTTAATTGCAATAATCACGAAATTATATCACCATAGAAACTCCCCTTGATGTTTATTTGCCAGAAATCATTTTCTGTCAGTGATCTAGAAGAAATAAAAACATTGTTTAAATAAGTTTGGAGGGATATTAAACTTTATACTTTCTGTTTGCATCTTGAAGGTTCATGATGCTATGATTCCTATTAACATTGAAAGCTCTAGATAAATTAGTTAAATATGATAACTAGATGAATATATATACACATACATATATATGTGTATGGATACATATATATGTATATATGTGTATGTATACATATATATGTATATACACAAAAAGCATGTACACATGAAATTGGTATGTGTATATATACACATACATATATGTGTGTGTGTGTGTATGTATATATATATATAGTAACTCAGTGTACCTCATACCTTTTTTACTATGAATAAACGTAATCGTTTTTTTGTAGAGTCTTTAAGGTTTTTATTTGTAAGATCATGTCATCTGCAAACAGAGACAGTTTTACTTCTTCCTTTCTAATTTGGATACTTTTTATTTATTTTCTTGCCTAATTGCTCAGACTAGGATATCATGTACTATGTTGAATGGAATTTGTGATAATGGGCTTCCTTGTCTGTTCCTCATCCTAGAGGAAAGCTTTCAGTTATTCACCATTAAGGATTATGTTAGCTGTGGACTATAATAGATAGCCTTAATTATTTTGAGGTGCATTCCTTCGTACCTAATTATTTGAGTGTTTTTATCATGAAAATGTGTTAAATTTTTTCAAATGCTGTATCTTCATGTAAAGATTATCATGAGAATTCATCAGAGTTGTGGGATTAACAAAGTAATATACAACAGTTATGTTTCTATACACTAATATCAAACTATCCAAAAGGAAAATTATGAAAACAATCTCATTTACAGTAGCATCAAAAAATAAAAAATACATAGGAATTAACCTAACCAAAAAAGGTGAGAGGTATACACACTGAAAACCATAAAATACTGATGAAGGAAATTAAAGCAGACACAAATAAATGGAAAGACATTCTGTGTTCATGGATTAGTATATTGGTACTGTCAAAATATGTGTAATACCTAAAATAATCTGTAGATTTACCACAACTTCTATCAAAACTTAATGGCATTTTTTACAGGAATGGAAAAAAATCAAAAATTAATATAAAAATAGAAAAGTCTCCAAAAAGCAAGAGAATCTTGAGAAAGAATAACAGAGGCATCATACTTCCTGATTTTAAAATACACTGCTAAACTATTGAATAGCATGGTACTGGTATAAATATAGTCATATAGATCATGGAACATAATACGGATTCCAAAAATAAATCCACATAGATATGTGGTCAGTTGATCTTCAACAAGGGTGCCAAGAATACACAATGGGGAAGGGATAGTCTCTTCAACAAATGGTGTTGGGAAAGGATATGCATATGCAAACAAATGAAATTGGACCCATATCTCACACCATACACAGTAGTCAACTGAAAATGGATTAAAGATTGAAACATAAGACCTGAAACCATAAAGTCCTAGAAGAAATTAGAGAGGGAAAGCTTTTTGACATTGGTCTTGGCAATAACTTCTTAGATATGACACCAAAAGCATAGGCAACAAAACCTAAAATAGACAAGTGATTCTACATCAAATGTAAAAGCTTATACACAGCAAAGGAAAAAATGAAGAGAGTAAAAATGCAACCTATGGAATGGGAGAAAATATTTGCAAACTCTCTATCTGATAAGGGGTTCATGTCCAAAATATATAAGGAACTCCTACAACTTAATAACAAAATAAAAACAATAACAGTAATCTGATTTTTTAAATGGGCAAAGGGCTTTAATAGACTTTTCTCCAAAAAAAGGCTTACAAATGACCACCAGGTATATGAAAAAGTGCGCTCAACATCATTAATTATCAGTGAAATATGGATCAAAACTTCAGTGATGTATAACCTCATACCTGATACAACCTTAGAGCTAAGAACACATAAATAAGTAAGTGTTGGGAATGTTGTGGAGAAACTGAAACCCTTAAGTACTGTTGGCAGGAATGTAACTGGCATAGTGAGAGGAATTGCATAGGAAAATTACAGGATTGTGGTTATTACATCTCTTAATTTTTAGCGAAGCATTTTCAACATTTCGTTTCAAAAACTCTTTAAAAATTAACAGGCATTCTTTAAACTTGATCTATGTTATGGCAATCTCATTATTTTAGTGCCAGATTTAACAAAATAGGAATAATTAAAACATATCTAAGAAATATTTACATAAGCTAATAAATGCAGTCTTTTATAAAATATGAGCATAAGTGGCATAATTCCATGTGTTCAAAGGATTTACAAAATAAACACTTTTCTTTTAGAAAGTATGTGTTGTTACTGTCTTATTTAACACAAAACCTATTCTTATTTCTCTCAAGTCCTAGGAACAACTACTACAGTTGGAAACAGACTGACTTCAATGAGAAAAATTTTAAAGTATGTAATTTAAAGAAATGGGAGAGAAAAATGGTCATTCATTTTTAGATGCGTAGATGCACCACATTGGAATTTTCAGGCATCATTATTTCCCAATAGGGTTAGTAAAACAGTTGTTAAAATGTAGAAATGCCTGTTTAGAAATTTTCATTGCTAACCTGAATAACCATTTTCATAATCCAACCTGTTCCTTATTCTATTTTCAGGCAAGAAAGAGAAAAGCAGTTTTAATGTAGTTCTCTAGCAAAACAATATTTTTCTCTCAATTTGGATGTAAATCCCATGTTTTCTGTTTCTCTCCTGGTGTGCATTAGCATCAGTTGATTGAATATTCAATACAATAACACTTCCAACAAAACTTTCCAAATCAATTTTGCGATGTAGAATTTGTGTTCTTTGGAGAAGGGAGTAAAGGTTATTTTCAGCCATTTATTTTCAACACATCAATAATACTTGTCTTCAGAAATTTTAGTGTGTATGTATGTGTATGTGAGAGAGAGACAGAGACAGAGAGAGAGACAGAGACAGAGAGAGAGAAACAGAGAGAGAGAAGGAACACAAAGGCGATATTTGGCTTCATGATTGCCTTTCATCCACAGGAAATCATAAAAAATACATCTGACACAGTTCTGAAATCTCACATGTGCATAAATGAAAGCTTTTTTTTTTCTTTTTTAAGTTTATTTACTTAGAGAGAGAGAGAGAGAGAGAGAGAGAACCAACACATGTGCACATGCACAGAAGCAGGGAAGGGGCAGAGAGAGAGGAGAGGGTGAGAGAGAATCAATCCCAAGCAAGCTCTGTGCTGTCAGTGTAGAGCCAATGTGGGAATGGAACTCACAAACCATGAGGTCATGACCTGAGCCCAGAGCCTAAATCAAGAGTCCATTGCTAACCCACTGAACCACTCAGGCTCCAGGAAAGCTTTTGTTTTCTTAATTATTTACTTAAGGAGTATAATTCATAGTAAAGTTTCAAGGCAAAGATTTTTGTGATATTGTTCCAAATATTTTCTCCAACTGAATTACCTTTCTTCTAGTTGGCCACTGTCCTTTTGCTTGATTGACACACCCACTTTATACACCAATATTATAGTAATTACAATTTAAAATGTTCTTTTTTTCAGTGTGCTGGCACCTCTGTTTTTTTGTTTTTGTTTGTTTTTTGTTTTTGTTTTTGTTTTTGTTTTTGGTCTCACAACCTGTTAATTATTTCTTACTTTGCTATAAGCTGTAAAATGTTTCTTTTTTTCCAGTCTACCATCTAGTGTTTTTAAAGAGCCAAAATAAATCTGATAGTTCACAACAATATATACACTGGAAAGTCTTCTAATATTTCATTTAATAACATAAACAACGGGAATGGAGCTAAATCTATAGAATATTTTGTATGATTTTTCTGTACTTATTTGACTTTTATTTCCCATATAGATTACTTTTTCACTAGATATAAAATATTTTATTTGGCTGCTGGATGTTAGGTTTTTAATGTCTTTATATTCTATCATTTTTCGGTTGTTGTTCAATGAATATTGGTTGTATTTAATGTCAAACATTGTACTAGACATTTAGGAGTTAAAAGTAAATGTTTTTCTTTACTCTTGTGGAAAGGAAGAGTTTTCAATTCAATATTTTCCAATAGGATTGACAAGGCATCAGGTTCAATGGTTTACCTGTACATAGACACATTAAAATACCCATAAATTATTCCAAGAATGTATATTTCAAAGCAACCAAATGAGTAAATTCAAGTTTCATTTATTTATTTATTTACTTATTTGTTTATTGTTTGTTTGTTTGTTTGTTTATATTTTATTTTGAGAGAGAGAGAGAGAGAGAGCTAGCAAGGGAGGGGCAGAGAGAGAAGGAGAGAGAGAATTCCAGGGAGGCTGCGCACTGTGAGGACAGAGCCCTATGTGGGGCTCAAACTTACCAATTGTAAGATCATGACCTGAGCCGAGATTAAGAGTGGGATGCTTAATCAACTGAGCCATCCAGGCGCCCCTCAAATGAGTAGTTTAATAATCCAGATCCAGAGGTAGGATTCCTGAGGCCTACACTAATCTTTATGAGCATGTTATGGGATGATATAGTTGTTTGATAAAATAGAGAAGAAAAAATAAAAACAACCTTTAGATTATCATTTAACCACACTGGGAATAAATAATTACTTAACTGCATATAAACACTCCCTAACACACATGCACAGTCATATACACTCACACGCTCACCATCTATGTTAATGATTTGCTATAGTTAGAAATGTCCTCTTTGGAATTTTTTTCCTGCTTCTTGCTTCTGTGTAAAGTTGTCGGATCTTTACAATAGGAAATGTATAATTTTGATTGCAGCTTTCCATAGAGTTCATTAGGAATTTGAGTGCTTGTTCAAGACAACTTTGTACCAGACGCAGTTTTGTTTTCTAACAACGTAAGAATTTTTTAACTACACTATGGTACAGAGATGATGTAATAATGCTCATAAAAAATATAAGAAAGCAAAAGAGTGGCTAGTCTTTTTAAAACTAAACATGTTTTTGTTTGTTTGCTTGTTTCTCCCAAAGGAGAAACAATTGATTCATAGAATGAAAAGAATGCTAGGCTGGCAATATGGTAAAAAGTATATTTGAAAGCTGAGCACTTATTGGAGGTAAAGCATTGAAACCTTGAACAATATTGCTCAATATTTAAATGTATATTGATATCCTGGAGGAAGAATAAGGGGCCTGACATGGACATGCTACAAGAGGCATCCTTAAATAAAGAACATGAATCGGGGAGCCTGGATGGCCCAGTCGGTTGAGCGTCCGACTTCGGCTCAGGTCATGATCTCGCGGTTTGTGAGTTGGCTCCCCACGTCGGGCTCTGTGCTGACAGCTCGGAGCCTGGAGCCTGTTTCAGATTCTCTCTCTCTCTGCCCCTCTCCCACTCACACACCGTCTCTCTCTCTCAAAAATAAATAAACATTAAAACACATGAATCAGTGAACTCCTTTACTGAAAAAAAAAGTATAAATAATGGTTTGTGGTTTGTCAGATAAAATATAACAGAACCTTACCCAGACTAGTCATTTCCTTGAGTAAATGGCCAGATAAGCAGATATAATGGAAATCTAATATGCTATAATAATGGATTCCTGACATATTTTGACATAGAACAACACTTAGCTGAGTTTTCATGTGTGATTGGCAAGAAGCAAATATATCTATATCTTTTTACATGAGTATGCATCTATGCAGAATTCCTTAGAGGCTAAAATAACTCAGGAAGAGACATTGGACTTGAACAAATCAGCATAGGTGGACACTTAGGTATTCCATGCTGAGAAACTACTAGGTATTTGTGAATCACATCTGACACTCCAGATCATGACAATCCTTTTATAAATAAAGTGGTAGCTTTATGCAGGATTTGCTTTTATTAAATAGAATTTGGATAAACTTGTTAGGCACTCCTTATGTAATAAAAACTTTCTTATATGATGCACTGTATGTTACATTGTGCTATGCCCCCCCACCCCATTAGACAATTAACAGCCTCTGTGTTTTAGCCACATCACCTATAAGAGCCAATTTTCAGAAGAGGATTTGACATCCTTCTTAACAGAGTCAGATTGTGTTTTGAGATTAATCTCATATTTTAAATCCAGTCCATTCCCCTTTTTAAAAGAAAATAAAGTACTTTTTTTCTGACCTATTGAAAAGATTATATGTTTTTTGTCTTTTGCTTATTGATGTGATGTGTCATGTTGATTCATTTGTGCATATTGAACCACCCTTGAATCCCAGGCATAAATCCCACTTGATTGTCGTGTTGAATGTTTTTTTTTAAATGTAGTGTTAGATTTAGTTTGAAAATACTGTATTGAGGATTTTTGCATCTATGTTTATCAGAGATATTGTCCTGTAGTTCACGCTCTCTCTCTCTCTCTCTCTCTCTCTCTTTCTTTCTTTTGTTGTTGTTGTTGTTGTTGTTGTTGTTGTTGTTGTGTCTCTCTCTGGCTTTGGTATCAGGGTAATACTAGCCTCATAATGAATCTGGAAGCTGTCCTTCCTTCCTCTTCAATTTTTTGGAATAGTTTGAGAAGAATATGTATTAACTCTTTAAATGTTTGGTAGAAATCACTTGTGAAACCATCTGGTCCTGGAATTTTGTGTTTTGGGAGGTTTTTTTGTTTTTGTTTTTTGTTTGTTTGTTTTGGTTCCTAATTCAATTGCATTGCTGGTAATCAGTTTGTTCAAGTTTTTATTTCTTCCTGCTCCAGTTTTGGTACATTATATGTTTCTAGTAATTCATCCATTTCTTCTGAATTGTCCATTTTGTTGCCATACAATTTTTCATAATAGACTTTTACAAGTGTTTGTATTTCTGAGATGTTGGTTGTTATTTCTCCTCCAATTTTTGGATTCCATTTAAGTCTTATTTATTTATTATTTATTAATTTATTTACTTATTTATTTATTTCTGATGAGACTGGCTAGAGGTTTATAATTTTTAATTATCTTTTCAAAGAACGAGCTTCTGGTATCATTGATCTGTTCTATTGTTTTGTTTTTGTTTTTGTTTTTTTCCACCAGAAAACTACTAGAACTGATAAATTAATTAATTAAAGTCACAGGATACAAAATCAATATAGATAAATCTATTGCATATCTGTACCCTAATTATGAAGTAGCAGAAAGAGAAATTAAGAAAATAATCCTATTTACAAGTATACCAAAAATAATAAAGTAACTAAAAATTAACTTAACCATGGAGTTGAAAAACCTGTACTCTGAAAACTATAAAACATTCATGAAAAATACTGAAGATGACATAAACAAATGGAAAGATATTCCATGCTCATGAGTTGGGAGAACAAATATTGTTAAAATGTCCATACTACCCAAAGCAATCTACAGATTTAATGCAATCCCTATCAAAATACCAGTAGTATTTTTCACAGAAGTAAAAGAAATAATCCTAAAATTTGTATGGAAGCAAAAAGACTCCAAGTAGCAACAGCATTCTTGAAAAAGAAGAACAAAATTAGATGTACCATAATCCCAGATTTCAATACATACTACAAAGCTGTTGTAATCAAAACAATATGGTGTGGGCAAAAAAATAGACACATAGATCAATAGAATAGAATAGAGAGCTCAGAAATAAACCCACAATTATATGGTCAGTTAATCTTTGACAAAGGATGCAAGGATATGCAATGGGAAAAAGACAGTTTCTTCAACAAATTGTGTGGGGAAAACTCAAAAGTTACATGCAAAAGAATGAAACTAGAGGGCACCTGGGTGGCTTAGTCAATTGAGCATCCCACTCTTGATTTCAGCTCAGGTGATGATCCCAGAGTCTTGGGCTTGAGCCCTGCATTGGGCTCTGTGCTGATCGTAGAGCCTGCTTAAGATTCTCTCTCTCTCTCTCTCTCTCTCTCTCCCCCCCCCCCCACCCTTCACCTGCCCTGGCAGGCTGATCACACCATTTTTTATTTAAAACTCTGATTACTGTTAAAATACAATTATCCTTAAGAGAGGTAACATGTTTATATATTCTGTCATTTATACTTTATAATTAGTGAATGGCGAATATTTTATTAGGAGTGGATATTGTTAGGTGACATACATTACAACATGATTCACATGAAGCCGATTAGGAGAATAAGTGTTTCATAAGTATAATGAATGAATTGATGTAAATATGCAGAACTGGGAAGTGGGGGGATATTAACAACTGCCTTCATCATCTTTTGTCCAAAAACAGGATTGTGTACAGTGCCACTGCTAACGAAAAATTAAATGAAAGATCCCACAGCAAAACAGTCAAATAAATTATTTGCTTAGTAACAGTTGCTACTAAGAACTTCAGTTAGAGTGTATGTATTTTAAAGGGCAAACTAATTCAGCTGTTAGGGACGCTATTAAAAATAATTTAAAAAATAACTGTGGGGCACCTGGGTGGCTCAGTAGGTTAAGCATCCAACTTGGGCTTAGGTCATGATCTCACGGTTTTGTGAGTTCGAACTCCATATTGGGCTCTCTGCTATCAGCACCGAGCCTGCTTCAGAGCCTCTGCCAACCTCTGTCTGTCCCTCTCCCACTCACGCTGGATGCGCTCTCTCTCTCAAAAATAAATGAACATTTAAAAAGTGATTTTAAAAATTTCAAAAGCACGCACAACTCATCACACACATAATTATGAATTATGACAGTCCTGGTTCTCTCACTCATGTCCCATCCTCATTCCCCTCAAATGTTAACAGGTTATGATTATTGGAGTGTGTGTGTGTGTGTGTGTGTGTGTGTGTGGCAGGTGGAATGCTTCCTCTTAGCCACTGCTGGAGGGCTGGGAAGGAAGGAGATGCTGGGAAAGAAGGAAAACTAATGATGATGAAAATTTCATAGCCCCAGACTAGACAATCTTCCTCTGAATAAACAATATCTGTCCTGTGGAATAAATAAAATTTCCATGCCTTCTCTCCTCCAGTTCTTCATATGCATCACATCTAAACTTGATAATTCCTATTCATTTCTAAATATTAGAAAATATTTCTTATACTAAGATATAATAAACTTATTTACAGGCTAAAAAATACAAATATGAATAGTAAGTGTCTTCCTGCCTCCCTCAATTTCACCAGTCATTTGCTACTGAAAATGCAGAAGTTAGTTCTCCTAGAATAAGAGACTAATATTGTTAAGAAATACAAGATCTTGGAAGCAGAACATTGCCCATGCCTCAGACCAAACTGAACCATATTATTTGTGTTAATACAAGGGCAAGGGTGAAAACTTTGCATCTGTGTGCTATATGAGATACAGCATTTCCGTAAAGTTTTATGCACAGTTTTATGTATTGAAACAGTATATATGTATATATATATATCTATATATCTATATCTATATATATCTATATCTACATATATATATGTAGATATAGATATATATAGATATAGATATATATAGATATAGATATATAGATATATAGATATATATATATATAGAGAGAGAGTATCTACACACTGCTGCATCATGTTCTTCTTAGAGAGGATACAGAGGTGACCAAAACAAAGAAGACCTGTCCTCATGGAGCTTATATTGTGATGTGGAAAGATTATAAACAAGAAATAGGAAATACCGTATAAGAGAGTGTGATAGGTATTATGTTATAATAAAGCAGGGTGGTGGGTGTAGACTGTTTCAGAGAAAGAGGGATATTATTAAAGTGGTTAGAAAAAGCTTCTAAGTATGATACATTTGACAAAAGACTTGAAGGAAGTAAGAGAATAAGCCATGCAGATACATGGAAGAATGGATTTATTTCAACCAAAGAAAAGCAATGAGATGACCTTCAAGTAGAAGGACGTTTGTTTGCATGAGTTTGTTTGTAGAAGGTCAGGAGTGAAATAAGAAACAGAGAGGCAGATTGTTTGGAAACTTGAAGGTAGAGCCAACAAGATTTACTAGTGGATTGCACATGCAATTTGAAATATACCAAGGATAACTACAACACCTTTTTTTCTTTTTTTTGCCCTGTGAAACTAGAAAGATGGATATGTCATTTACTTAGCTGAAGAAGACTGCATGTGAGACAGATTTTGGGTGTGAGTGGGGATAGGAAGAAAGGAGGAATGTTTATTGAAATGATATGATATGGTATGAGAGCATAAAAAGCATTCTAGTTGAGATATCAAGAGGCAGATAGATACACATGAGTCTGGGATTAAGAAGAGATACATTGTTTAGAAAGTTAATTTTGGAAGTCACCAGCATTTAGGTGTTTCTAAAATCAGCAGAGTGTGTAAAATTATATGAACATTGACTATAGGTAGAGAAGATGAAGCTTAGGCCTCACATGTATCCATTAAGCTGCTATTAAAGCATGAGCAAAGGAAACTGCAGTGGGCAACAAGGTAGAAGAAGACAAAAAAGAGTGATGTCTTGCAAACCTGTTTAAGTTTTCCTAAGAGAAATTGTATTAATTTTCTATCGCTACTCTAACAAATGCCACAAACTGGCTTAAAACAATGCAAATGTATTGTCGTTTACTTCTGCAGTTCAGAATCTGATTTTGTCCTCCAAGGGCTATGTTTGGTACGGCTGTGTTCGTTCTGAAAGTTCTAAGGGAGAATCAGTTTCCTTACCTTTTTTGAGCTTCTGGAGTTTGCCTACTTTTCTTGCTGATGTATTTCTTCCATTGTCAAGCCATTAAAGGCCAGCTGAATCTTCCTCACATTTAATCACTCTGACACTTTCCATTTCCACTTTTAAGGGTCTTTGCGATTACATTCAGCCCATGCAGATAACCTAGTATAATCTACCTACTTTAAGGTCTTTTGATTAGCAACATTAATTCCCCTCTTCTACGTAACATAACACCTCCATAGGTTTTGGGAACTAGGATGTGGGGATCTTTAGGGTGTCCCTTATTCTGCCTACCACAGAAGGAGATAAATACAAAGTATAAATGATACAGATCTGAGTACAGATGATAGGCAGCATAGATGTCATTGATGATCTTGACAAGCACTGTTTCTGTGGAGTAGTTAGAATAAAACATGAATGGAATGTATTCAGTAGAAAATGGGAGGAAAAGATTTGGATAAAATAGCTGAAGATAGCTCTTTTATTTATTTTTATTTATTTTTTATTTTTTAAAGATAGCTCTTTTAAAGAGTTTTCTAAAGTGGAATAAGGAATGAGTTCTTGAGAAGGGGGGTAAACTAATACGATGTAAACCAGAAAAAAAAAAATGAGCCGTTACAGAGAGAACTATTGAAGTTGTAGCTAAAAGGGAAAAATCACAGGAATGGAATCACAAGAATGTACAGGAGTGACGATGGAATCTAGTCAAAAAATGATGTGGTTGGATTGGATAGAAGCTTCACCATAGCAAAAGAAAGGAAGGTAGAGGCTGAGCAATCTGGTGGGGATAATGATGGAGGTGTTCTACTGTAGTGTTTATTGTCCAACATTATCAGAAGGAAGGCCATCGCTGTAGAGTGCTGGAGGGAGAGAAGCTTTTAACTTTTAAGAAGAAAAATGAATGTGTGAAATAGTCATCTTGAATAGTACTTCCTGATATTTTCACTTCATGGTACAAGTAGAAATTAATAGGTGGACAAAGTGCTGTAATACATGGGGGAGAGTGCTCACAGCTGGACGTGACTAGGAGTAGTTACAGGGTAGCTAGGTTCTCTAACTCATCCTAGACATCACCTAGCTGCTCTGTGAGTGCTGAAGCAAATATTTTGCAAATTTGTAACCTGTTTGCAACATATCAGTACATCAATCATAAACTCTAAATGTGGAGCCCCTGTCCTCAGGTTCTGGTTGAGTGCTTACTCTGCTTTTATTGACCAACCAAAACCATGGAGTGGCTACTTTTCTTGGATTTACAGACCTCATAATTACAGTCCTCAACTGGAGTCTTCACATTGCCAGATATTGGTCGATATTTTCCTACTCTCTTCTCTGACTGCTGTCCTCCTTTTCCTTCTCTCAAATACAAAGCACTTCCTTCTTTTTCTACAGCCCGGATAAAGGCCACTTGTTCTGATTTTGTGAAAAATTTGAAGCAATCAGGTCAACTCCATAAACTCCAACGGATATACATGCCTGCCACGTTCTGCATTTGCATGCTCTACATTTCAGTTAATTAAATGTACTTTGCATCTCTTATTTAAAGTCAATCCCACCAAGGGTGATCTACATCCTATGCTTTTCTTCTGTACTTAAGAATATCACTAGAGGATCATTATTTTTTTCCTTCACTAGTGTATCATTCCAGAGCTAAGAAATGTTATATGTATATATATACATATAGTGAGAATGTATTCTGATAGCACTTACTCTTCCAACAGTTAGTGAGTTCTTTTATTGCTTGCTTCTGCAGCTAATCAATTTAAAAGTTATCTATATGCACTTTCTTTAATTCCTTTCCTCCCATCTCCTTTTCCTTCATTTTGTTTTATTATGTTGAACTATACATACTATAGTATGCATAATTTGTATGCAAAAAATACACATTTCAGGTTTACATTTTGATGAATTTTAACATGTAAATACATTCAAGCAACCCATAACTCTATGAATATATGATATTTCCATCACTTTAAGAATTTCCCTAATGTCCATTTTCAGTCAATTCTCCCAAACCCCCATGAGGCAAATACTATTGGATTGGCAACTGTATTATTATGGTACAATGGGAAAGGAAGATGGAGAGTGTTTGTTGGGACAAGACCTTGGGGAACCAATGCTATTAGCATTATCCTTGCATTGTCTAGGTAGGGATACATTTATTCCGTTCTATCAAGTGAAGAGGCTCCTAAAATACTATAAAATAAGTTTTCCTCAATAAACTAAATTAGACATTTTGGCATGCCCATATATTTAGGAGTACCTTTTGCACAAAGATGTTGGCCATAATAAATAAGCCAGTCTGCTATAAGTGGTATCAGGCTGCCTAGAAATCTTGAGTCTGGAAATTATGCATTGTTTCCAGAAAAGATGGATAAATCACCCATTATCCTCACTCTAAACCATTAATTTCACTATTGGTATGTTATTGGGTCAAAGCAAAAAATATATGTTCCTTCTACAAGCTCTGCTTACACTTTCAACCCTTATATGGCCATTCCCTTTGGAGAGGCTTCTCTTTTCATGTCTAAATCCTACTTCAGAATCTCTCCCAGCTAACTTTTCAATATTTACCCAAGTGTCTATTGATATCAGTCTTTATTTGGTGACAATTGCTGACCCTACCCACATGGCATATATTCTCTAAATATTATTAAATGTTTCATACCAAATTTCATACCTTTGTAAAAATGTTTTCAAAAATGATTTGTTATTTTATATATGCATCTATATATTTAATCATTATCTTACTGTGAATCATTTTCCTAACAAATGTCTGTTTAAGTGTATGCAAGGCTGATTGCAACCTTTGAACATAACTGCTAAGTTAATTTCTGCCTCTACTCCCAGCTAAGCAGCCCTGAGCTTCCTGACTTTTGTGCCCATAAGTGGTCTGGTCCCACTTCCTATTGTCAGAGATTATGTTTACTTTTATCACATGCTTTAGATTATCTCTAGGTTAGTTTCTACCCTGTTTTGTTGTTTTATACTTAAAACTAGTCTTTATTTAAGGAGGAGGGTGAATAAACAGTTGGTGTAAAACTCTTAATAACATTGCTTTAAGCACTAAAATATGATTAGAAGGATAAAATGATTTTGGACTTTTGTGTACTAGACTAAGTTTGGCAGATGTTCTTAAAGGGCTGTTAGTGACTACGCAGTTCACAACATTTAATCATATAGGGAGCTACCTGGTCCCATACCCTGACACATTGTATTCCTTCCTGCTGAAGTGGAGTTATTTTAACTGTCTATCTTTACCTCATTTCACCCAGGGTAAGGCATATGCTTATGATGGCTCTGGGCTTACCTGCCTGGATTAACACTATGGGTCTGCATCTGCTTATGTGTCCTCTGGCAAGCTGTTTAACATTTCCTTGACCTGTTCTCTTCCTTTGTATGTAATATTACTGACCTTGTAGGATATTGGGGATATTGCATTAGAAAATATGTGTGAATCGGTTTCTACACATACTGCTTCTTAGTAAGCACTTAATAAATATTAAGGGTTATTATTATTAATTATGGGAAGGCAGAGTACCTTCCACAAATTCTGTATCTATTAGTCCTGCTTTCTTTCCACCATGTTCCCAGCATCATGAGAGAATTATTTATTCAGGTGCTTCGCTGCCCTCTACTAGCATGCATGTAGCCCATTGCCACACTAGCGTTCCCATGTCATTGCCAGATAGAACTTCCCACACTCATTATTTTTCTGACAGCAGGTTAGAAGTAGTTCTCATTCCCATTATATTAGGAAATATATAATATTAAAAAATAGAGATGCCAAGAATCCAAGTTATACATGTGGGATTCTTCTAAAATGTTTTCAGAGTTTTTCAAAATCTAACTGTAAAATAAACAAGGGGACTTGAAAGAATCCTGGAAAAAAAAATCCTGTCAGAACTATGAGGGCTCTTAAGGGTCCTTCAAATTCCTCATACAAAAAATAATTTCTAAAAACACGTTGGCTTCGCAGAGACCAGCCTCACCTTCCAGATTTTGTTTGTCCATATTGGAAAGGCTTCCTACCCTGCCCCACCCCCGCCAAGAAAAAAGAAAGAATGAAAGAAAAGCTACATACCCTGAGATAGAATACAGGCAGCCCTTGTCATGAGTCCAGTGGCCATAGTTTTGAAATAATTTTATGTAGTTTTTATCTTTTGACTGTGAGCTCTGAGAAGTTGTTCTACTCTCTCAATTAATCTAAACCTTTTTTTTTTTTTTTTTTTTTTTTTTTACTACTGAGTCTTGCTTGAGTCCCAAACTTACCTCCCAGATATATAGTGGTATTGCCTTCTCTGGTCTTTTTGTACTCAGTTTGGCCACATAACTCATTTGTGAACAGACATGATATATGATACTTCTGGGCTACAGTGTGCTATTGCTAACATACAACCCTTCAAAATTATCTGCCACCTACCACCAACCCCCCAGCTCCCCCTCCCCACCCAGGATGGTGACTGGCCATGTTTGCAATGATGTCTTCTCTATATCCTAAAGTTTTGTTTGATGATAATGAGCAGGGCGCACTTGCTAACCCACAGTAGGTATATGATGGGAGTGATGAATAAATTCAGTTTTTGTCTGTTTGTTTCAAGCCATTGAGATAATAGGGTTGTGTTTGTTTGTTAATTTCCACAGGATCTTATTTTCTTTTCATTATTTTAAGTTTTTATTTAAATCCTAGTTAGTTAACATACATGGTAATACTGGTTTCAGGAGTAGAATTTAGTGATTCATCATTTACATATAACATCCAGTGCTCATCACAAGCACAATAGAGTTGTGTTTTACCCCACAAACATATCCTCTCTTACTTGGTACAATCTGGGTTTAATTTCTCCCTTTGACCACCACGTTGGATCAGAACTCCAAGCTGCACCCCGCAATTATATATAATATCAATGAGGTATTTTTCACTTATGTTATCTCAGGACTCTGATAGGTAGGGCAACAAATATGTTTTCCTTTCCTCAAATGAGAACGTGGGCTTTAATCAGTGGTAAAGAAATTGGCTTCAAATCTAAAACGTTAGATTTCATAGAGTGACCATTTTCATAGAGCATCTTTTACTTAACCTTTTCAACATCCTAAGACAATTGCCTAATTCTAGATTCAGTATTTGTTTTTCCTTTTAAGATTCACAGCAGCTGTTTTCTCTTCTTGGCTAAGCATGCTGTCTTGGATCCGTGTAGTCTAACCTGGAAGACTCTGAAAAAGTCTGTGTTGTTTTAGTAAGAATCTAAAAGTCTTATCTGGTATCTTGGATATGTGAGGGTGCTTTAGATGAAAGGACAATATGTAAAATTATTTTTCACAAAATTGATTAGTGGAAACACTTCATTAATTATTGATAGCAAAATAATGGTATTTCACAGATTTTCAATATTTATTTGTAATTAGTTTTCAAGAAATTTTAATAAAGTTTGGGGGTGGTGAACTTCACACATTGATAGATTTGTTTTCTTTTAAGTCTTTCAAATGTATAAATATGCCACATGTCTAAATGAATGAAGGATTTGAGATAATGGTCTTGGCGATTAGGACCAGAATGTGTTAAAAATAACAGAAACTATTATTTTGAGTCAATTACTTTGACTCCAGTCTTTACTGATTCAATTTTCTAAACAGTTATGTACTCATCAGCTTGATTCAGATTGTCTCACAACCCCAGTAATTTTTATTTAAGTAAATACAACATTTAAACCTTAAAAGGGCAACTTGATTTTAGATTTTCAGAGAGTAGAGGGGTGCCTCAGTGGCTTAGTGGGTTGAGCGTTCACCTCTTGATATTGGCTCAGGTCATGATCTTAAGGTCATGAGATCAAGCCCCCTGTCAGGCTGTGCACTGAGCAGAGCTGGTTAAGATTCTCTCTCTCCTGTTCTGTCCCTCCCCCACGTATGTGCATGTTCTCTCTTTCTCTCTCTCAAAAAAAAAAAAAGAAAGAAAAGAAAAGAAATAGATTTTCAGAAGTTGGATATTGTATCTGATTTTTCTAAGTAAATCTTAGTGTCCAGAATTCAATTTAATGGAAGAATTTAAACCCAAATCCCATTGCCCACCGTACTCAAAACCACTTTGTATTCATTCCAAGGAAGAATATATATTATAGTCTTATAACAAGAAGGATATTTTTTCTAAAAAGACTATATGTGCAATATAACAACATAACAAAATATCAGTAATATAAGAAGGAATTTGGGAGAGGTCATATGTGGCTATTCAACATGATGTTTCAATTAAATAGAGTGATACTGAGCCATCATCATATTTTGCAAGTCTAGATTTCAAAGTTACAAAATTTATAGTGCAAGGTCCATTGTGGTATTCCAAATACTGGAAGCGGCATATTTTAGCCTTTCTCTGAAGATCCTTCTATCTTTGTTCTTCTTCCTCTTCGTGTAGGGCCATTCGTCTATTATCAAAAGGCTACAGACAGTGGTTTCTGAAACCACATGTTTTCAATTTGAAAGCTGTTGAATTTAGTTGATTTCTGAGCCCTTCTCCAAACTTACTGAATGTCTTGAAGAAAGAGGTTTAAAAAATAAATTTTTCTATAGAGCTCTACAATTATTCTGGTGCTACCAATCCATGGCGTAGTAATTATGATCATTGGCCGAGGCAATGCCTTTGCATTCTGGTTATTAACACTTTGAAAATACCCACTTGATGGAAAGCCACCTCCATAGGATTAATCTGTCAACGAATATATTCATTAAAAAGGTTGGTTTAAGAAATAATGCTTAGAAGAAAAACATAGTTGCTCTACCTCTCCCTGTTTCCCACCTCAAATTATTACACACCATACTCAGTCTCTAAATATTGATATTCTTCCTTTCTTTACCTTACTCTACTCTGATTCCCACCCCCCAAAAAAATTCGTTCTCAGTATTCTGATTATTAGAAATATACAGAGAGTATAGGTAAGTGGGTTTCACACAGTTGTGCATATATCTGGCTTCTGTCCAGAAATCTCATGTTCAATATATGAGTTCTCTTAAACTCATTCCTATATTACTGATAATCACAATAACATTAAGTGTGGTCACAAGGAGAATCTCTTCCTCACAAAAAAATGCTTTCTAATGACAAATACCACTGTTTCCTACTATCATGTGAGGTTTCACAACCAACAGACATTTGCTTTTAATCAGCTACCCTATTTCTCCCCCTTGGAGAAAAATGGTAAGGCTCCTGTGATAAAACTAATGCTAATAGATCATTGCAAACATGGTACAAGTGGTCATAGCCATGCTAACCTGCAAATTTATCAGTCTCAGTTTACAAACATGTAAGGGTTAGTAGGATTAGTAATCATCCTCTGAAGTGCTTTGAAATCAGTCACATTGGGATTAAGGAAAGCAGAAGTGAGGGTCACATCTACATCTGAACTGGGTCTGATGCCCAGGGATTAAAGTCTTTTAGGCCTCACAGAAGCAAAATAGCTTTCTGTTCCCTGCTGTGCTGTCACATCCATCAATGACTCAGCTTCCTTTTTCCTCAGTTTTTTCTAATGCAGTGCAGAGTCATGACAGTGTGTGTGTGTGTGTGTGTGTGTGTGTGTGTGTGTGTGTGGTACAGATTGCCTTCAGCTGCTGGCTAGCTTTGGAGAATACTAAAAAGGAATTTATGCATCAGCACAGGTTTCACAGATGAGTCTCTCTATACTTTTTCCTTTTCCTTTCCAGTTTATGTTGCTAGATAATTTATTGAGAAGAAGCCTCTAAGTAAGGTTTTTATAGCACCCGGTTGGAAACTTGCCACTAATCTCCTCTGGCATGATAAGCCTATGCCAGTCTCTCTGGTTTTCCATCTTCCCTCTCTCTATTTTCCCCTTCACTAAATTGATCCTCACTAAATAAAAGAACAAAAAACATGTTGATGAATCAAAAATGGGTTTAACTTTAATAATTTACTATGTAATTTCATGGCAAGCCTTTTAATGATGCTTAATTTTCTTAATGCTCTTAATCCTCTGTAAGAAAAATGTTGATAATGCTACACATTATTATATTTGAGGGAGGAATGTGTTCCTGCAAGTAATTGCTTAATTACTTTAGTGGATTGTGTACTGCCGACTTGATGTGCCTCTCCATCTGTTTTCTTTAATTTATTGAATTGATGCCATTTGACAAAAGAGCAAATGGAAGTCGCATGAGATAGGGAGGATAGGTCATCAGCCTCAAGGCTTTGGGGAGCACAGGGAACAAAGTGGTGCAGAAACTTTTGTCTGCCAGCTGACGTGCAAAATCCTGAACTATAATACTGAACTCCTGTGTTTAAATTCTGACTCCTGCCATTCATAGTTAAATGAACTCAGAAAAGCCTTACTTTTCTCAACTACAAAATGGGAATAATAATCAATTTAACCTGTCATATACTAAACTTGTTTTTCATGTGCCAAGTATTCTTTGGAAACTGGATATATGAAGATGAACTATAACCTTATGATTCATTGTCTTGTTGCCTGTCTTCTTGATGGAATTAATGTGAGAACCAAAAGAGAAAGTGATTGGAAAACTCACTTAACTTCCCCTGCCATCAGGTGTGGTGACCTATACCCTTGTCCAGATTCTGCTCAGTTACTCCCTCTTCTGTTAAATTTACTGCTTTTTTTCTGCTTTGCAAAGTGGAAACCAGTTATCATATACTGCTTTGATCTACTGTGCTAATGGAATAGGATTAGAACAGGCTCTAGTTTTGAGAACCCTCACATGTATTTTTCAATCTCAGTGACCACGAACTGAAATCACTCTCTTTACCTCTACAACTTAGATCTTGACTGGTCAAGTTTGGTTCCAGACACCAGTGTTCTCTAAAGTAGGTTTGATCTCTCAGAGTCATCTGATTAAATGCAAAGGCTTTCCAGTTCATTTATGGCCTAATGCTTAAGAACATGTACTTTCGATTCAAACGAAATTTGGTTCAAATCCTGACTCTATGGAATATGAGCTATAAATTTGGACAGGTATGTAATAGTTCTAAAACCCAGTTATCATCTCTGTCAATTTGAAATAATAGTATTTGGTTGTTGTGTAGGATAAAGGAAACAGGTGCATAAATTATTACAATGTTTGGTACATAATAAGTACTTCAAAATAGTAGCTTAAGTATATTGATATTTCATCCTAAATTTGCTGCCATAAAATTATAGCATGTGTATCTAAATCCTCTCTCTTCATCCTCCAAGATATTTAGTATTGTAATCTTTAGTATAGTAATCATTTTTTTTTCTTTTTTTTCAACGTTTTTTTATTTATTTTTGGGACAGAGAGAGAGACAGAGCATGAACGGAGGAGGGGCAGAGAGAGAGGGAGACACAGAATCGGAAACAGGCTCCAGGCTCCGAGCCATCAGCCCAGAGCCTGACGCGGGGCTCGAACTCACGGACCGCGAGATCGTGACCTGGCTGAAGTCGGACGCTTAACCGACTGCGCCACCCAGGCGCCCCTATAGTAATCATTTTTAAAGTTTACTTATTTATTTTGAGAGAGAGAAAGAGAGAAGGGCAGAGAGAGAGAGAGAGAATCCCAAGCAGGTCTCACTCTGCCAGCACAGAGTAGGACATGGGACTCAAACTCATGAACTGTAAGATCATGACCTGAGCTGAAGCCAAGACTTGGATGCTTAACTAACAGAGCTACCCAGGCACCCTGCTGGATTAATCATTTTAAAATTGTGTTTCTGCCCTTTTTAAGCTAATAATCCAGTGACTCCTAAATAATATAGAATGTTTCCTAATTTTACCCTCAAATAAATAAATAAAATAGAATAAATCCATGGAAACTTTCAGAGATTTTATGAAATATCTATAACATTTCTTGTAAAACTTCAAGTATATAAGAATAAATAAACTTTGAGAAGGAAGGGATCAGTGGTGTGCTGGTAAATGGCCTACAACTAGCTTTCACTAAAAAAAAAAAAAAAAAAAAAAAGAATGGGGAAGGAGGAGGAGGGAAAAAACAACCAAACAAACCTGATTTTATTGTTGCCTATTTCCATGGTATAAATATTCACACCACTATGTATTTAAAGCTACTAACACAAGTTGTTCCCAAAATTCCTGATGTTTAAGAATTAACTACTGCAGGGGTGCCTGGGTGGCTTTGTCCATTAAGTGGCCAACTCTTGATTTAGACTCAGGTCATGATCTCATGGTATGTGAGTTCTAGCCCTGCTCTGGGCTTCAGGCTAACAGTGAGGATCCTGTTTGGGATTCTCTCTCTGCACCCTTTCTCTGCTCATGTTTGGTTCTCTCTCTCTCTCCCTCTCCCTCTCAAAATAAATGAATAAACTTTAAAAAAAGGAATTAACTATTACAAGTCAGCATGAAAAATCTGTTAACATACATTGGGAGAATCATTAAGTTTTATTCTATTCTGAAACACTATGACAAAAGAAATGTTAAGAATCACTGGCTTTTTATTGGGAACTCATCAAGATAAAAAGTTTCTGCACAGGAAGGAAACAATCAGTAAAATTTAAAGGCAACCAATGGAATGGGAGAAGATATTTGCAAATGGCATATCAGATAAAGGGTTAGTATCCAAAAATCTATAAAGAAATTCTCAATCTCATCACCCAAAAAACAAATAATCCAGTGAAGAAATGGGAAAAAGACATGAATAGATACTTTTCCAAAGAAGACATCCAGAGGGCTAACAGACACGTGGAAAAATGCTCAACATCACTCATCATCAGGGAAAGACAAATCAAAACCACAGTGAGATACCACCTCACACATGTTAGAATGGCTCAAATTAACAACTCAGGCAACAACAGATGTTAGTGAAGATGTGGAGAAAGGGGAAACCTTTTGCACTGTTGGTGGGAATGCAAACTGATGCAGCCATTTTGGAAAATAGTATGGAGGCACCTCAAAAAATTAAAAATAAAACTACCCTGTGCCCCAGCAATTGCACTATTATGTATTTATCCAAAGGATACAAAAATGCTGATTTGAAGGGACACATGAACCCCAGTGTTTATAGCAGCACTATTGACAATAGCCAAAATATGGAGAGAGCCCAAATGTCCTTTGACTGATGAATGGATAAAGAAGGTATGGTGTGTGTGTATATATATATATATATATATATATATATATATATATATATATATATATATATTCAATGGAATATTACTCAGTGATCAGGAAGAATGAATTCTTGCCATTCATAACAACATGGATGAAACTAGAGTGTATTATGCTAAGCGAAGTGAATCAGTCAGAGGAAGACAAATATCGTATGATTTCACTTATATGTGGAATTTAAGATACAAAACAGATAGAGCATGGGTGAAAGGAGAAATATAAAAACAGGGAAGGAGACAAACCATAAGAGACTCTTAAATATAGAGAACAAACTGAGGGTTGATGGTGCGAATTTGGGTAGAGGGAAGGGCTAACAGGGTGAGGGGCATTAAGGAGGACACTGGTTGAGATGAGCACTGGGTGTTATATGAAAGTGGTGAATCGCTAAAATCTATTCCTGAAAAAAGTAAATATATTTTGATTAAAAATAATAAAGAATCACTGGCTTTTAAAATTTTTTTAATGTTTATTTTTTGAGAGAGAGAGAGAGAGAGAGAGAGAGAGAGAGAGAGAGAGAGAATGAGCATGGGAGGGGCAGAGAGAGAGGGAGACATAGAATCCAAAGCAGGTTCCAGGCCCTGAGCCATCAGCACAGGGCCCAACACGGAGCTCAGATCCACAAACTGTGAGATCATGATCTGACCCGAAGTCAGAGGCTTAACCGACTGAGCCACCCAGGAGCCTCAAGAATCACTGGCTTTTAAAATAAAATAGAAACACCATCACTTCACATGTAAGATTCCCTAAAACATACCCCTACTTTAAAAGGTTTGTAATGTTTGTTTTGTTGCCTTTCTCTTTTCTGAAACTAAATTGCTTTACTTTATCATTTGCCACAATTAAACCTTTATCTTACTGTAATTACTGTGGCTACTCTTCCATATCCAGTTCTGTCAATCCACAATGTAATAGGGCATCTGAGTTCTCAGTCCCGGTTCAAGCCTGCACATTGGACTATGTACTGTCTCCCTGCGCCCGCCCCCTCCTCATTCTCTTGCTGTTTCTCAAAATAAGTAAACATTATTTAAAAAAATGAAACTAATGTTGAAGTCTCATGTGAAGTCTCATCCTCCCTGTACCTAGAATGCTTTAGTCCCTTTCCCAAGCTTATATAGTACTATTTACCATTGCTTCCTCATTTCTTGTTTTATTTCAATTATTTTATTTGTCACTATTTCTTTTCCATCATAATTCTTCAAGGAGAACTTGAATGATTTCAAGCCTTGTCATTTAGTTCAATAACTTATTTAAACACGTATGCATTTCCTTAGTAACTAATTTACAAATAGTAAGAAACATGGATATGTTCTGTGTGAGGATTTCTGTTAGTTGCAATTTTTTCACTATTTTCACTAAAATATGTTCTATCCTACTTATTAGAATTAATATTTATATATTAGTAATAATAGTTAATCTTTTCTATATTTTTAATGTATCTACCTATATTCTGTTTGATCACCTATTGACACTATGTGGAATGCTCTATATTTTCTCTTATGCCAAAATAATATTTTTTCATAAGTACTCGATGTAACTTAAGATTCTAGATCACTACTTAAAGGGACATTTTTATGCCTACCCTGAAGCATAAATAAAAGGATGCAAGGTTTGTTTAAATATTATGAAATTTAAGTATGAACAATTAATATTCTCTTGTTTAGAATATATCATACCTTTTTTAAATGTTTTAACATTCATTTTTTGAGAGACAGAGGGAAAGAGCGTGAGTAGGGGAGAGACAGAGAGAGAGGGAGACACAGAATCTGAAGCAGGCTCAAGGCTCTGAATTGACAGCACAGAACCCGATGCGGGGCTCAAACTCATAAACCGTGAGATCATGATCTGAGCCGAAGTCAGACGCTTAACCGACTGAGCCACCCAGGCGCCCCAGAAGATATCATACCTTTTAAAATAATATTTACACTAGATAGATATAAAACATTTTTGAACAGTTATACTTTTTGGCATTGTTAGAAGTTTCTGAGGATAGCTGTATAGTTTGATTAGTGACAAAAATGTTCAGTGGCAATGATACCATGCTAAAACAGCAATAGGGGAAACAATATAAGTCTTCCTTGATTATTTTTTAAATGTAGTTGTATTTTTTCTCTTAAGTCCTAGATTTTGTAGAGTTATATGTTAAAAAAAATGAATGATTGGTTGGAAATATGTAATATAAGAGGAAATATAATTTACAATAAAAACACAATAAAGTATTGGTCTAGGAATAATGTTAACATGAAGAATGAATGTCCTATATTATATAAGCTAAAAACCTAACTGAGACACAGAAGAGAATGTAAACAAATGGGATGATATATCAGATTTTCAAGAGAAAGCCTAAGTATTGCCACTTCTTTAATTGAGATAAAATTTATAAAGAATTATTCTTAGAATCTTACAAATCATTGTTTCACAAAAAATAGTACATGGTCAAATATAATTAAGAAATATCTCTTAAAGGTTTAATGGAATGAAAAGCTAGCCTCACCTGGGGTTCATGATTTTTATAAAACAAGGGTAATTAAAATTAGGAGTTGACAGTTGCAAACACATTTTTATTCTTTACTTTTAAAAGATGTTTTAAAATGACCAGATGATACATAAAGCAAGGGAAAATCCTATGCTAATGCTATGATATAGAGAAGAGGGACATCCATATACCATTCACAAATAACTAGTTTGGAAAGTATATGCAGAGCCATTGTGGATCTCAGTGTTATATACACAGTGTTACACAAAACTTCTGTGTTATATAAAAAGGGAATGAATCGCAGCACCTGGGTGGCTCAGTCAGTTTGGCGTCCAACTCTAGCTCAGGTCATGATCTCATGGCTCGAGGTTTAAGCCCTGCTTCAGGCTCTGTGCTAACAGCTCGGAGCCTGGAGCCTGCTTCGGATTCTGTGTCTTCCTTCTCTCTCTCTGCCCCTCCCTGGCTCATGCTCTGTCTCTGCCTCTGTCTCTCAAAGAATAATAAATAAACATTTAAAAAAGGTGGGGGAAAGAATCAAGTATCCCTCATTTAAACATGAACATCACTCCCTTAATTCAAGGAGAAAAAGCTAGGGCCTAATGGGACCATGGAACCGAAAAGAAAAATTATTAAAGAGACCCATTTTCAAGGGACCCAAAAGGCTGAATCCACAGAGAACATAGGCCAAAATCAATCAAAGTAATTCAACATTCCCTAATATATTGAATTCCTCATTGGTGGGACTTCATGTAAAAGCCCATCAAAACGCCTGGCAGAGAGCCACATTTGGCATAGAAGATGGAGGTTAGGACAAAGTGAAACAAAATAGACACTTGCCCAGTTTCTTCATAATTGGTGAGTAAACCATGTCCCTATTTGGCCTTATTTTAGAATGTTCTTGATGATGCTAAAACTCTTCTTAGAGTGAAATTTATGGTTTTAAACATCATTCTTTGTAAAGAGAAAAATATGTATATGATGCATTATATACTCGCTCAATTCAAGGAATTGTACAAATAATAATTTTAAAAGCGTCATGTAACATGATTGAGGATATAATAATGATAGTAACAAAAGTTGATATAAACAAAAACTGCCAAGCCGATAAATTAGCCAAGGTCAGTGGGTATTATAGGAAAAACCTCATACTTGTTTCTCAAGGAAAGTTAAATAAAACAAAAGTATGTAGAATTATGTAGGGGAATGTAGCTATAGCCACATTTGGCAAAGACAATAACATTTGTAATATATTTTAGATAGAAATGTGTCAAACCATGATAATTTAGATGCTTTATTAGGAAAGTAATTTATAATAAAAGAGAATAAACAAATTCTAGTTTGACTAAACAAGTAACATATTTAAGGTATACAATATAAAAAGAATGGGAACTTTATTTTAAAATCCCATTTTGGGGCATCTGGGTGGCTCAGTCCGTTAAGCATCCAACTTCGGCTCAGGTCATGATCTCACAGTATGTGAGTTAGCCCCATGTTGGGCTCTGTGCTGACAGCTCAGAGCCTGGAGCCTGCTTTGGATTCTGTGTCTCCCTCTCTCTCTGCCCCTCCCCTGCGCTCTCTCTCTCTCTCTCTCTCTCTCTCTTTCTCAAAAATAAATAATAAAACATTTTAAAAATTTAAATAAAATCCCATTTTAAGGTTGCAGAGAACATGACTGTGATATTAGCATAAAGATAGACAAATATTTCATGGAGCAGAACTGGAAGTCCGAAAAAGAACCAAACAAATGTGGTCAATTGATAGAGAAAAAGTTGTCTTATCAACAAATGGTGCTAAACCAATTGGATATTCATATACAAAAATATGAATTGAGGTCTATACCTTGTATTACATATAACACTTAAAATGGATCATAGCGGCGCCTGGATGGCTCAGTTGTTTGAACGTAGGACTCTTGATTTTGGCTCTGGTCATGATCTCACAGTCTCCAGATCATTCCCATGTCAGACCCGCCACTCCAGTGCTGAGCATGGAGACTGCTTAAGTTTCTCTCCCTCCCTGTTCCTCTGCACCTCCCTTGCTCATGCGCACATGCACACAAGTACAGGTGCTTGCTCTCTTTAAAAAAAAAAAAAAAAAAAAAGGATTATATACCTAAACATAAAATCTAAAACTATTAGATTTCTGGAAGAGAGCCTAAGGGAAAAATATCTTTCTAACCTTGAGTTAGGCAATGGTTTTTAAATATGACACTAAAAGCATGACCCACAAAAAAATTAAAAAAAAATAAAAAAAAAAGCAGCAGTAACAGCAGTAGCAGCAGTAGCAGGGGCTGATTTTATCAAATTGAAAGTTCTCTTCAAAAGATAATATGAGAAAAGCAAAAAGTAAAAGCCAAAATTGGGAAAAAATATTTGCAGTCACATGTCTGAAAAAAGAAGCTCATCCAGAATATATAAACAACTCCAAAGACTTAATAATAAGAAAACAAAATACTCACTTAAAAAATGGGCAAATTTTTTGGGAATTTGGGAATTTAAAATTAAACCAACTATGAGATACCACTACACACATATTAGAATGCCTTAAAGGCTTGCCAGTATATGCTATTAGCAAGGATGCACAGCGACTGGCACTTACGTCACTGCAAGTGGTGTGTACCATGGCATCGCCATTTCCAGCCACAACAATATCTACCTTATATATCATTGTAAAGCAAGAAGGTAATTATAAGAAACATAGTTCACATTTAAAAGTAACGCAAATGACTGTTGGTGGGAATGCAAACTGGTGCAGCCGCTCTGGAAAGCAGTGTGGAGGTTCCTCAGAAAATTAAAAATAGATCTACCCTATGACCCAGCAATAGCACTGCTAGGAATTTACCCAAGGGATACAGGAGTACTGATGCATAGGGGCACTTGTACCCCAATGTTTACAGCAGCACTCTCAACAATAGCCAAATTATGGAAAGAGCCTAAATGTCCATCAACTGATGAATGGATAAAGAAATTGTGGTTTATATACACAATGGAGTACTATGTGGCAATGAGAAAGAATGAAATTTGGCCCTTTGTAGCAATGTGGATGGAACTGGAGAGTGTGATGCTAAGTGAAATAAGCCATACAGAGAAAGACAGATACCATATGGTTTCACTCTTATGTGGATCCTGAGAAACTTAACAGAAACCCATGGGGGAGGGGAAGGAAAAAAAAAAAAAAAGAGGTTAGAGTGGGAGAGAGCCAAAGCATAGGAGACTGTTAAAAACTGAGAACAAACTGAGGGTTGATGGGGGGTGGGAGAGAGGGGAGGGTGGGTGATGGGTATTGAGGAGGGCACCTTTTGGGATGAGCACTGGGTGTTGTATGGAAACCAATTTGACAATAAATTTCATATATTGAAAAAAAAAATAAAAGTAACGCAAATAAAATAAGGAAATAACAAATTAGGATAAAAAATACACAAAAAAGTTGACAATCTGATGGGTACTAATTATGAAAATGAATATAAGGGATTAAACCCTTTTATTAAGACATGGAAAATAGCAAATTAAATGAAAGAACAAAATTCAATTATATTATTTGTAGGCAAAACAAAGTCAGGCAAATTGGAAAAAGATAGTGGGGACACAAAGCTTGATGTATCAAGATAGAATTAAGGTAAATAAATAAGAAGGTAATTTTCTATGGCTAAGCACTGTTTTGTTCTGCTTAATTATGTTCGGCTGAATATACTCAGGTGCATCCCAATACTGCAATAAATTTTTCACAGTAAAGGGATTAGAAAAGGCAAGAACCTACAAGGAGCACCCCCACCCGCACCAAAAAAGAAAGAAAGAAAGAAAGAAAGAAAGAAAGAAAGAAAGAAAGAAAGAAAGAAAGAAAGAAAGAAAGAAAGAAAGAAAGAAAGAAAGTTTCAATACAAGATAAATATTTTTAAAGTGGAAAAGAAATAAATTAAATAATTATATTTATCTTAGAAATCCAGAGAAATCAGAGAAAACAGTCTGAATGGTAACGCAAGAAGCAAGAAACTAATAGCTCAAGAATTGAAGGGACCTTGGGTGCCTGGGTGACTCAGTGCATTCAACATCTGACTTCAGCTCAGGCCATGATCTCACATTCATGGGTTCAAGCCCCACATCTGGCTGTCTGCTGTCAACACACAGACTGCTTCAGATCTTCTGTCTCCCTCTCTCTCTGTCCCTTCCCTACTCTCTGTCTCTGGCTCTGTCTCTCTCTCAAAATAAAATAAACATTAAAAAAAAATGAAGAGACCTAGAATGTGAAAGCAGTGTTAAGTCTGAACCTCCATAGCCTCTCCACACACATAGTCAAGCAACTACTCCTTTCCCATCCTGACTAAAGAACTTGGCATTCCTGCATTTAAAGGTTTCCCCAGTAAAATAGCCAAGCCTATTTTATTTCAGGAAATCCCTTTCCTGAACAAACCTGTCCAAGTCCAAGTCCCCCGAGGTTCCAATCAGGTTTATAGTACCTCATTCAAAATAAAACAGACAAAAATCTGACTCCTAGAAATCGACAATTCTGTTGAAGAGTTTAGGGGTGGATTAGTTTATAGCTGCATATAAAAGCAATCAGATAAGAAATGAGTCAACTTTGAATTCTAGAAAAATATACCTGAAAAACATAAATCAAAAAATATGAAAAAGAAAATAAGGGTGCCTGGCTGCTAAATTGGTAGACTCTTGATCTTGAGTTTGTGATTTTTAAGCCCTAGGTTGGGTATAAAGATTACTTCAAAATAAAATGTTAAAAAAACGTAAACAGTTCATTTATTTATTAATAATATTTACATAGTAATTATTTTATAAACACTAAATATTTAATAAACAAACATTTGCTAAAAAAGAAGTGTTGGAAGAGAAATTGCATGTATGGCTGGAAGGGTGGTACTTGAAACCTGAATATCCAACTGACGTGCTAAAATTCAATGGATAATGTATGGGCGGGGGAAAAATAATAATAAGTAATGGTATAAATAAGCTGTTTTGAAATAGGAACTAATTACCAATAAAAAAGCAGTTTATGATTTGAAAGTAGTTTCTTCTAAGGGAAATTGGGGTTTTCAAAAGAAGCAGACCAAGTGGAAACACTTTATCATTATAATAAAACTTCTACAATCATTTAACATTTATAAAAGTTGATGTGCATTTCATATTTAATAGATGTAAAAGTTAAACTGAAGATGATCATATAATTAACAGCAAAAAATAATGTTTATGAATATTCATATCTAAAGCAACATTGAATCCTAAATGCAGAAAGATTAAAGCAGATAAACAGATGTATTTATACAAGTAACCCACTTCTCTGAAATTGTCATGGGTAATACCATCCATACAAAATAAGAAAGTAATTAATGTTAATAGTATGTCATGTTGCATTGGTATTATATATGTGTGTGTGAGTTTGTATGTATATAAAATGTATTAAATATACTATATTTATTTTTAAGAACTCATGGAAAATTACATTTTCTCATAAACAGCCTCAAAATAGATATTGACGATATTTTACAGCAGAATTAGTAGTGCCTATATTTTCTGACCACAGTGAAATGAAAAGTTCATCATATTCCATCAACTGTATATAAGGCAAAGAAAGATTAATCTCTTTGCTAGTTTTTAGATTAAAACAGAAAACATATTGCAACTTTAGAGTATATATCATAACAGATTTATTTTGTACTTCTGTCGATAGCTTGGGTTAAAAATTCTAGGCTTACAATTATTTTATCTCGGCAGCTTGACAATATTATTATATCTTCTTGTCTCTATACTTGCAGAAGATGAATCTGCCATCAGCATGATATTTTTGGTTTTGTCTGATTTGGCTTAGTTAAGTAATTTCTTTTCTCTCTGCTTACATTTTGTGATTTATTTTTCCCTCTATACTTCCAGACTTTATTTTTTATTCTACAGTTTCAGTATGATGCGAAGGTATGCATTTATTTTCATTATTTTTAAAACCTAAGTATGTTATTTTTAACCCAATCAATACATCTTTCATAAATTTTGGAAATTTCTGAGACTTTTCATATTTTACTCATTTCTCTCCAGTGATTTTTCTCTTTAAGCTCCTTCAACTATTTCAATATTACATGGAATTTGAATATTCTCATTCTAGCATATAGTTCTTAAGTTTCCTTTTAATACTTTATTTTAACTTCTTACATATTTTCTTATCTCTATGTGGGAGATGGCTCTGATTTATTTTCTAAGATAGATCTGCTATTTTACTATTCTTAACCCCAAATGAGTTTCAATATCAAATATTCTACTTTTCCTCTAAATTCTGTTTCACAATTTTTATTTATGACCACTAATTTTTTAAGCTTCCATATATTCTTTCAGTTTATTTAATTCATTTTTACCTCTCAAATTATTTAAATCATACTTTAAGATTGTGCTATTTTTCTCAAATTTTTGGTGATCTTAATTCTATTTTATGCATGTCTTGAACCTCCTTTAGTGTTATCTCTTTTTCCTATTTGAATGTTTGTAAGTTTTTACTGCAGATGTATCCTCAGTGAGTACTTCATCCCTGTCCCCACTCCCTAGGAACACCCACTTGCACCCAGTCCCATGGGTAGGCTCTGTGTATCATGTACGGCAACCATGTAGAGCGTTGCTCCTGTTGATTCTGCAAGTTTTCCATCAGGACTGCTGTTTACATTTCAGGCAAGTAAAGCCACGGTGTAGCATATTCTCAGATTCTTTAGAAATGTGTCCTGGTTTTTGTATTTTTGTTACTGATGGGAAGCGTGGACAAAGAGAAGCATTTTTTTGCTTGTCTGAGTTTGTGGGCACATTTTTCTGTTCCTCTATTGCCCTTTCACTGAGGGGAGCAGGCACAACGTTTGGCAAGCTCTCACTTCTAGCTCACTGCCTTATACAGCCCAGGGCAATGTCAGCTTTCCTCTGAGGCATTCGAAGATCTGCCACTATTGGTTAAGGCTCTATATAATTGTCCTAGATGTTTGATCCCTGAGGCTTTAGTTTGTCAGCAAACAGCGCTGGATCTCAGTTCCCTCTTTGATTTCAGTACTTAAAAAGAGTCCTACCTTTTCTGTTTTAGCTCAGCAACTAAATGTATTTCATTAAGTCTACATATATCAATAAGAGTATAATTATGTTATGGAAATGCAATATTTAGCTTGACAAGAATACATACATGGTGACATTAAAAATAAGACATATAGAAATGTGACCTATTTTTATAGACACATAAATGCATAAACAATTGTAAGACATATTCAGGAACTGCAGATATTACCTTCAGAAATGAGATAAAATCTGAAAGAGATGAGGAGATGCCATTTTGCAGGCATGGCAGTGGACTTTAGCTCTTTTATAGCATATGGTTAAAATAAAATAATAAAAGTAATTATAGCCAAATAACATTTATCACATGTGGTACACAATGCTCCAGAAGATATTATACTATTTTATTTAATTTGATCTCTTTTAAAAATAATATATTTCCTTGATATTTTATTATCTATTTTTATATACATTTTTAAATATATTAGGCTACTATTATTATAATTATTATCTTTAAATAACATTAAGGGCACCTGTGTGGCTCAGTCAGTTAATGTCCGACTTCGGCTCAGGTCATGATCTCACAGTTTGTGAGTTCAAGCCCAGCATCAGGCTCTGTGCTGACAGCTCAGAGCCTGGAGCCTGCTTCTGAGTCTGTCTCTTTCTCTCCCTGCCCCTCCCCAACTTGTGCTCTGTCTCTCTCTGTCTCTCAAAAATAAATAAAAATGTAAAATAAAATAAAATAAAATAAAATAAAATAAAATAAAATAAAGTAAAGTAAAATAAAGTAAAAATAAAATAAAATAAAATAAAATAAAATAAAATAAAATAAAATAAAATAAAATAAAATAAATAACATTAGAACTCCCTCTCCATCTGACAATAAAAGTTGGGACAAATCATTATGTTATATACACCATATTTCATATTTTCTTTCCCTTTCCCATATTTTATTATTTACATTATTTTAAAAGTATTAATTCATTCTATTTTCTCAAGTTTATGTGTTCCTTCTAGAACATCAAGCAGTAATGTGTCTAATTATAATTAGACTATTATAAATGTATAATTTTAATTTATAACCCTATATTTAGAAAAATTCAATACTTTCTGTGTACACTCCTGTTTCAGGTTATCCATTGATCACTTGATTAACTAAAATTGATTCTCAATGTTTCCTTTAAAAATTTCTTATGGAAACTCTATTCCATGAATTATTATATGGGCAATATATTCATTCATTTATTTTCTTTAAAATTCAGTATAGCTTTCATATAAATGCCAAGAGTCAGCTTTCCATTTTTTAAGACCTAGAAGATACTGTTCCTCTTTTCTAGTCTTCCTTAATTAATTTACTCATTTGTTAATCTAACAAATATTTATGGAGTTATTAATGTGTCACTGGCCCTTTTCTAGGTATTAAGAATAGAATCATAGTAAAACAGAATAATGCTGTAGAAAATTATTCTGCCAGCGTGATTTTTTTCTACTTTATAAGTAAACACAAATTCTGAGTAAGATGCTCATAATTGTTTGTTACTTGTATATGCTACAGTTTACCTATGCAATGTCTCAATATCAGTCATACTATTCCATTGCACTTTAATATGAGGTATATTTTCTGTTGTAGATTCCAGACTCTTTTTCTTACTGAAAAATATTTTAATTTTATCTTTAAATTTCTTAGTTGTATTTCAATTTACATGTCTTCATGGTACACTTTGGACCTCCTTTATTTCTGATTCCACTATCTACAATATAATAGTAAGCAGGAATTAGAAGTGGGATGGGTAGAGAAAGTGGAGTTTAGCAATTTTTTTCATTGCAAATGGTGGAAAGTTGATAGTGGAAATTGGATTAAATATTTTATAAATGTATGTTATATAAATAGACTTTGTAAGTATAACAAAGAAGAAAGGTATTCTGAAGTACCAGAAAAAAAAATATATTTTGCTTGCAGAATTTGGATCATAGAATCTAAGCATGCTTTCCCTTTCAAAATAATTAAATAAAAGGCATAAAAATTATAATAACATGATTTTAACAGATTAATTTAGATAAATGGGTTGATTATAAGACTGACTCAAGTAGATATAGTAAATTTGAACAGATCTATTACAATTGTGACAGTACAGAAAGACATTTATCCCTGTCTCCAATCATTTTTAAGTCTTTGATAATTTTCATCTATTTGCAATTAATATATACTAGTTTCCAGGAACCTGGGTGGCTCAGTCGGTTGAGTGTCCTACTTCAGCTCAGGTCATGGTCTCGCAGTCCATGAGTTTGAGCCCCACGTGGGGCTCTGGGCTGCCAGCTCACAGCTCACAGCCTGGAGCCGGCTTCAGATTCTGTGTCTCCCTCTCTCTCTGCCCACTCCACCACTTGCGCTCTCTCTCTCTCTCTCTCTCTCTCTCTCAAAATAAACATTAAAAAAATTTTTTTAAAAAGATGTACTAGTTTATTTTCAAACCCTATTACTCAGGATATTCTTTCTTTTGCTGCTCCCAATATAACATTAATTTCTGGATTACCTAAGAGTCTCTTCTTTATTGAGTACTCTTTCTCATTTCTCTTGTCTTTGAGATCTAGTTCAGCTTTGAATTTCTTGCTTGAATTTATGATGAGTTGCAGAGTTTGCAAAAATGTTGCATTTTCTTTTTGTTGTTTAAGGGTAATTTTCTTGAGAAAGGGAAGGGAAATATATATTTTTCTCTGCTATCTTAACACCAGAAGGCAACTAAGCTATTTATATTTTTCCAAAGATTTAAGTGTGGTGGAAATATTCCAAATTCATTTTATGGTTTTATTATAATTCCTATATTCATGTCTAAAGACAACAGAGTGAATAGCTAAGCAAATCCAGAGGAAGCCACACAGAATATTTTAAAAGATTATCTTTAGGTATATGAAAGTTGTTTTTTTTAAATTGGATTTACCATTTTTAAATGAGAACTTTAAATGAGAGAAAATTGAAGAAAAATAATCTTCAATTATTTTAGAATAATTATGTATTTTGGAAATGAAAAATAAAGGAGAGACAAAATTAGAATGATATACTATAAGCTAAAATAAATCCCAGATGGTTTTAAAAAGTATTGAATAAATCAGATATAAACATTAAAATATAAATAAACACTAGTTCTCCAAAAGGAAATAGCTCTAAATCAAGACGCTCAGAAACATGAAACACCCATAAGAAATTGTTTTCCCAAAGTTGTTGGCTGAATTCAACAGAGAAAGATATTTATTTAAATGACATTGGGTAGTTCACAGAATCACACCCAATAGGGATGAGTTTCAGTAGTCCCTGCTTCCTTGTACCAATACCTTCCAAGGCACATGCATCTAGTTGGTGCATGCTAAGTCCTCGTCTGACACTTTTGCTATAAGAGAAGTAATTTTCCAAAAGTTTTGAAAGTTAATATTCATTTAGAGAGGAAATTCATTAAATATAGGAAAGAGTTAAAATACCAGAGAGCCAAATATATTACAGTTGTCTACTAGATTATTTTTGGATAATATAATGTCTGAAGTTTAACTCTTCAATTGGCAGAATTTCAGCACCCATGATCTTTGATCCCTGTTATCCCATAAGTATGTTCCATTACATGACAAATGGGACATTGAAGATATAATTAACATTTCTGATTAACTGACCTTTGAAAAGGGAGGGTATCCTAGATTATCCAGATGTTATGGAATCATATTAGTTTTTAAAGCAGAAGAGGAAAGAAAAAGAAAAATCAGAGAAACTGTAAGTATGGGAAGAACTCTATATATCATTGCTGGCTTGAAGATGGAAAGAGCCATGTCAAAAAACATGAGAAGGAAATAAACACTGACAATAGTCAGATAGATATGATATTTATTTATTTATTTAAATTTATTTATTTATTTTGAGAGAGAACACAAGCAGGGGAGGGCAGAGAGAGAAGGAGAGAGAGAGAGAGAGAGAGAGAGAGAGAGAGAGAGAAAGAGAGAATATCACAAGCAAGCTCCACACTGTCAGCACAGAGCCTGACAGGGGGGCTCGATCTCATGAACAGTGAGATCATGACCTGATATAAAATATATATATATATATATTTTTTTTTTCTGCAGACCAAAGCTTAATCATTTTCAAGTGCTTTTGGCTATTTTTAGCCTGCTTGTTGTTGTTGCTGTTGTTGTTGTTGTTACTTTGAATTTTTGCTCCCTCACACACCACAAATTGAAAAGTTTATTAAGATTGCATTATATATATATATATACACACATGTATATATGTATATATATACACATGTATATATACACATATATATGTGTATTACTTATTTGTAATTACTTATATTTGTATTACTTATCTTGGATAAAACTGGTATATTTATTACTTTGAGTCCTTGAACACAGTGTCTTCCTTCCATTTCTAAATGCTGTAATATTGTTCAAGAGTGCTTTATTTATATTATTTCTTTTAGCTCTATAACATAGCTCTCTGTCTGTTTCTCTTTCTCTCCCTTGAGTGGGTTTGTTGCTGAGAAATAGGAATATAATTGTGTCTCCTAATTTATTAATATAATACACACTAGAGATTGACATGATGTCATGTAATTATTTGGTATATTTTTCAAGTGAAATCATCTTTCTAGAATTTTCTTTATGAGATGATTTTACAGTTAGAGGAATATTTATATTTTATAGTATTTTAATCTGTCCATATTTTTAAGTTCTGTTTTCTTAGGAATTTGTCCACTTGACCTAAGTTTTCAAATTTATTCATGTAAAATTACTTATAATACCGTGTTTGCATTTTAATATCACCATGATAAACTTTCAGGATTTTTAATAATAACATTTCTGTCCTTCATTGGTTATTTGGTCCCTTATTGGTTATTATTGGTTATTTGTGTTTTTTCTCCTTTATATTATTCATTACTCTTGCATATTAGTCAGTTGGATTAGTCAAATAATCAATATTTGCCTTTATTGATCTTCTATATTGCATGTTTTTAATTTCATTAATTACTAGCCTTATCTTTATTATTTTCATTGTATGTCTTCTTTTTATTTATTTTGCTGCATTTTATATAATTTCTTGGGTTATATTCTTCAACCATTAATTTTCTATCTTGCTCCTTTGCTAGTGTGTGTGTGTGTATGTGTGTGTGTGTGTGTGTGTGTGTGTGTGTGTGTGCATGCGTGTTGGACTATCTTCTGTAATTACTGCTTTAAGTGAGACAAGTTTTACTTTAGACATTTTTGTTATCATTCAGCACAAAGTACTTAATCAATTCCATTATGATTTCCTTTTTGAATAATGAGTTTTTTACATTTTAACTGGGTATTCACCATCATATTATGTCTACAATGCCTTCAAACTGATATTTTTTTCCGGTTTTCTAGTTTATTTGGCAATTTGTTTGCTCCAAACTATTCAGTCTAACAGGATCTAAATTTATTTTGAAATATCTAAAATTTATAAATTTATATAATTTATTAAAAATTCCACAAAAAAGTATCTATGACACATCATTACATAACATTAGATATTACATAATATCTACTACATATTAATATCTATTACATCAGAGAATCCCTGCTTACTGTTAAGAATGATGCAGTTGCCCATGATAGATGAATGTCAAAAAGAAAACTTTGTGAAATGGAAACAATGATTGAATATCCATAATAACAACTGCACTCAAGAAGAAGCTAAAGGTGACAGATTTGTAGCAGCATTTATTTCTTCATGAAAATACTGAAGTAATCATATGTCAATACATAATCATAAAGTGCATTAGAGGACAACCCTAAGTCACTGTAAATTAATTATTCACCTTCTAATACTCTGTGTTTAGCTTTATGTTTATGCTAAACTCTGCCTAAGCTTTGCAGATACAGATTGCCTAGTGTATATATGGTAAATCCTAGGCTATTCGAATTAATCTTCTGCAACATACTTAATTAGTTAACATGCTATCTGAAACTGTGAAACTACCTTATATTTATAATGAGTTTAATGTTCTGTCTTACCCTTGTATATTCTGATTTACAGGCATGTGCTATGGCACTGCATTATATGCTTGCAGAGAAGAGAAATTATTACCAAGTTATTTATTTGTTAGTAATAAAGCAATTCATTTATTTTCACAATTACAACAGCTACATAGTCAAATAAGGAAATGCATCAAAATCAGCATCTTAATGCTAACATAATTGAAAATTACCACTTTAGCCAAGTTCCAGTTTTAGAGTAATTGAAGAGTTTTCCCCTAAGCAGTATTCCAAACCAATGACTATATTACATGTTCTGTAAGGACAATATATTAAACTCTGACTTTCACACTGTGAAAATATGGTCCTATCAGAGTTTTGTTTGTAGCTTTCACAGACTTTTTGTGTATGACATGACATCACCAGAGATATTGAATATTTGGGGAATAAACAACTCAGACTTAAGAATATGACTTAAGAAAAACACAGCCATTCCTGAAATGCCAAGAATAGCGCAATTATAGTCTTCACATATATGGTTTTTTTTTTTTCACATAGAAAATAACAAGAGAAAATTAATTGTATGGAAATATGAGGCTAGATAATCAGAGGGATTATCTCAATATATGTTGATAACAAGGAGGGAGCACAATATTAAAGAAATTTAGCAGAAATTTTGTTCTCTCATGGAAAGCTGTGGTATGAATAGTTTATCAAGTCTATATGTCATATTAGTAGTTTGAAGGGCATACTAAAGTGTGCATACATTTTCACTTTGTTTCCCGGTAACTTTTTAAAATTAATATACTTTACTTTTTAGAATAATTTTTGATCTTGTAAAAAATGAGAAGATAGTAGGGTTATATATCCATTCTGACACACACAGTTTCTCCTGTTATTAGCGCCATGCATTTATATGATATGGTATATTTATTTCTATTATATTATCATTAACTAGAGACCATAATCTATTTAGATTTCCTTTGTTTAAAATTTTTTTAATGTTTATTTATTTTTGAGAGAGAGAGACAGAGTGTGAGCAGGGGAGGGGCAGAGAGAGAGGGAGACACAGAATCCAAAGCAGGCTCTAGGCTCTGAGCTGTCAAATCAGAGCCCGACGTGGGGCTTGAACCCACAAACCATGAGATCATGACCTGAGCTGAAGTCTGGCGCTAACTGAATGAGCCATCCAGGCACCCCTAGATTTCCTTAGTTTTATACCTAATGTTCTTTTTTGTTGTTTTTCCAGTATTCTATCCAAATTACCCCATTGAATTTTTTTGTCATGTCTCCTTAGACCTCTATTGTGACAGTTTATTAGATTTTCTTGTTTAGGATGACTATGACAATTTAAGAGTAAAAGTATGATATATTGTAGGATGCTCTGCTATTAGAATATGTCTGATTTTTTTTTCAAGATTAGGCTAGGGTTATGTAGTTTTGGTAGGAAGACCATAGGGGTGAAGTTCCATTTTTATCATATTGTATCAAGGGTATATTCTATTGATGTGATCCATGATTTATGGCTGTTGATGTTGAACTTTATCTCTAGGCGGATGTTGTGTTTGTCAGGTATCTCCACTGTCACGTTTCTCTTTCCTACTCCCATACATACTGTCATCTCTGGAAGGAAGTCTCTATGTGCAGCTCACATTTAAGGAATGGAGAGTTATGTTCTCCCTCTTTTAGGGTAAAACATCCACATAATTTATTTAACATTCTTCTTTTGGGAAGAAAATTATCTTTCTTTCACATTTACTACTTTATTCAATCATTTATTATATAAGTATGGGCCTAATGATATTTATTTTATACTTTGAGTTATAAACAAGTTCCACATTATTTATTCATTTTGCTGTCATGTTTTTCCAGTTGGAAAGTTGGAAGTTCTTCATTTTTCTCCTGTCTTCTTTTGATGTGCATAATAGTATCAAAACTGTTAACCCATGAACCTGTGGAAACAACTTACAGACTAGAGAACATAATTATATGCACGTACTTTTGCCTCCTTTTGACTTCACTCATTTACAAAGTTGCTTAGGTGGCACCTTTTCCCCATCCCCTTCAGTGAATTGTTTCATACATTTGTGATACGGTTAGATTCGCTTACCATAAATTGCATATTTCTTGGATCCTTCAACCTCTTAAATGATCTCATTAAATTTACACACATTAAGGTTTCCTCATTGTGTTATAAAATTCCATAAGTTTTGACAAATGCGTAATGTCATGTACCTACTATTACAGAATCTAGTAATGTCCTTACTGAATAGGTTTACTGCCCTGTGTGTTATCTATTTATCTATTGCATTTTCCTCCCAAATATCTGGAAAATACTGATCTTTTTACTGTCTCTATACATTTGCATTTTTCGGGAAACAATACAGTTGGAATTGTTCAATATCTTGCCTTTTTAGACTTGATTATTTTCGGCAATCCATTTATTTGCATTTTGTCCATGTCCTTTTCATAGCTTAGTAATGGATTTTTTGTTTTACTAAATAATATTCCATTTTATGGATACACATTGTTTATCCATTCATCTACTAAAGAACATCTTGGTTGCTTCTTTTTTTATGGCAATTATAAATAAAGCCGCTGTAAAAATTTATGTGCAGGTCTTTGTGTGGACATTCCCTTCAATTCAATTCAATTTATATGAATCTGGTAAGAATATGTTTAGCTTCGTAGGAAACTGCCAAATTATCTTCCTAAGTAACACACTATTTTGTATTAAAAAGTTGTTATTGCTGTGCATCCTCGCCAGTATTTTGTATTGTCAATTTTTCATATTTCAGTCATTCCCATAGGTTAGGGTAGATATCATTCTTGTTTTAATTTGCAGTCCTCTAACAATAAATGGTGGTGAGCATACTTTCATGTGCATATCTGCCATGGAGATCTTTTGGTGATTTTTATTTTGGGTTCTTTGTTTTCTTATTGTTAAACACAAAAAGTTCCTTGTATATTTTATTTTACTTTTTAAGTTTATTTCTTTATTTTGAGAGAGAGAGCACAAGCGGGGGAGGGGCAGAGAGAGGGAGAGACAGAATCCCAAGCAGGTTCCGCACCATCAGTGCAGAGCCCAATAAGGCTCTAACTTAGAAACTGTGAGATCATAACCTGATCCAAGCTCAAGAGTCAGATACCTAACCAACTACACCACCCAGGTGCCCCCTTGTATATTTTTGTTTAGTTTAGTTTAGTTTAGTTTAGTTTAGTTCAGTTTATTTAAGTGTAGTTTATTTAAGCTTAGTTTATTTAAGTTTATTTATCTTGAGAGAGATTGAGCAAGTGGGGAGGGACAGAGAGAGAGAGAATCCCAATCAGTCTCCACACTGTCAGCACAGAGCCCAATGTGGGGCTTGAATTCATGAACTGTGAGATCATGACCTGAGCTGAAACCAAGAGTTGGATGCTCAATCCACTGAGCTACCCAGGCACCTCCCCTTTTATATTTTAGATAGAAGTATCTTATCAGGCATCTATTTTGAAAGTATTTCTCTAGTCTTCAGATAGCCGTTTCATTCTCATAGTGGTCTTTTGCAAATAGTAACTTTTTCCTTTTAATGAATTTCAATTTATTTTTTCCTTTCATGGATTGTGTTTTTAGTGTTCTACCTAAAAACTAATTGCCAAACCCAAAGTCACCTAGATTTTCTCCTATTATCTTCTGGAAGTTTTATAGTTTTCGCTTTTTTCATAGTTTTATGGTTTTATTAACACAAATAGGACATGAATATATGTCTACACATTTTCTTTGCTGCACAGCCTGGCATTGGTATTGGTGACCCTGATGGCCAGCTGGGCTGCTCTTTCCACAGTGGCTTTGGGGTTCTTGGAGGAGACATTGTGAGCAACTTTTGCACAGTAAGATTTGTTGCACATCAGCAGCACTTCAAGCTCCATGACGTCGTGGACTAGGAACTTCTAGAAGGCACTGAACAGAATGTGCCTTGTTTTCTTCTTGCTCCTGTAACAACATTGGGTATCAAGATCTGGCCCTTGAAACTTCTGCACAGAGTATTGTCAATTGCTCTGGGTTTCCACGAGCTGTGCTTAAGTTTGACATATTGGTCTGACTGGTGCCAGATGAACTTCCTGGTCCTCTTTTTAATGATGTTGGGCTTCACCAGAGGTCATAGGGAGGCCATGATGCTGAGTAACAGATGGCCACCACCTCCGCAGGCAGCGCCCAGGAAGACTGTAGTCTTGCATTTTATATTTAAGTCTACAATCCATTTTGATTTATTATCGTGAAAGCTGTAAGGTCGGTGTCTAGATTCATTTTTTTTTTTTTTTTTGCACACAGATATACACTTGTTATAGAACCATTTCTTGAAAAGGCTATCCGTTTTCTGTTGATTGCCTTTGCTAATTTGTCAAAGATGAGTTGACAGTATGTGTAGGGTTCTAACTGTGGGATATCAATTCTGATCTATTCACCCTATGTGGCTATTCTTTCTCCAATAGTGGGCTGCCTTGATCACTCCAGATTTATAGTAATCTTGAAATCTAGTAATGTCAGTCCTCCAACTTGTCCCTTTATCTGTATTGCTTTGTCTACTCTGCATCTTTTGTCTTATAAACTTTAAAATCAGTGTACTGATATCTACAAATTAGCTTGCTGTGATTGATTGGGATTTTGTTGACTTTCTAGATCAGTTTCAGAAAAATTGAGATTTAATGATTAAGAGTCTTCCAACAAGGAAATTTTCTTGAACTATTATTTAAACTTCTTGAACTAAGAGTAGCTCTGTATTATTTGGACCTTTGTTTTCTTTCATCAGAGTTTTTAGCTTTCCACATGTATATCCTCTACATATTTTATAAATTTATATCCATGCATATTTTGATGTAATTAAATAATATTGTGTTATTAACATTAAATTGTAATTGTCTTTTGCTAGTATGAAAAAAAATAATGAGTTTGGTGTAGTAGCCTTAGATATTGAAATTTTTCTATAAGGACATATTAATTCTGGGAAATTTTAATCAATTCCCTGGAATTTTCTTACAGAGATAATCATGTCATCTCTGTCTCTGTCTTTTTCTCTTTCTCTCTGTCTCTGTCTCTCCCCTTCTCCCATTTCCTCTCCCTCTCTCTCCTCTGATGGCACTGTTTCCCAATATGGTGTTGAAGGGGAATGGTGTGAGGTAACGTTCCTGCCTTGTTCTTGATCTGTGCCTATTGGATCTATCAATTACTGAAATAGGGGTGTTGAAGACTGTAGCCATAATACAGTTTTGTCTTTTCTCCTCGCAGCTTTATAGGTTTTTGCCTCCTCATGTATTATGATACTCTGAATACATGATATGGATTTTTCTGTCTTCTTGGAGACATGCCCACTATATCATCATGTAATACTTCTCTTTATCCCTGATAACTTCCATGCTCAGAAATGACTTGTTCTGAAATTAATACAGCTATTCCAACATTCTTCATTGAGGTTAGCATGGCATATGTTTCTCCTTTCCTACAGGGTTCACTTCAAAATTCTCCTTCCCAGTTCATACACTAGTAGGAACAACAAACATGTCTGTTACTTACTCTAGACTTCTCTGTTTGTGATTATGCTTTTTTCCTTGAAAATATTTCCCTTGAAATACGTTAGGTCTTACTCTTTGAATTTGTTTCTGTTTTTCTCTTCCCCTCAAACTCCATTCACTGCCTTGATGATCTCCTCAATTCTCATGATTTTAAATACCATATATGTAACAATGATTCCTAAGTTTATATATTTTCTTTATTTCCCCTTCTAACTTATTATTATTACATTGCATTTTCTATAATAGCACCATTTCATGTTTAATAGGAATATGCCCTAAACTGAAATTGATCTCAATTAGTGATGACTTCAGTCTTCCAATTTTTCAAGTCAAAATATTTGTATCCATTCTCATTTCCTTTCTTTTTATGTTTTTAATTCCTTCCTTACTCATCTACCTACTTCTTTCTCTCTTCTGCCTCACTCCCTCTCTTCCTTCCTTTCTTCCTTTTCTTTCCTTCTTTCCTTCTTTTTTCCCCTGCCTTCTTTCATAGCCAATAATAAATCTATCACAAAACCTCCTTGACACTATTTTCAAAATATTCACAGAATAAGACCATTTCTGACTGTGTCATTGGCTACCACCCTGGTCCATGACAGGTCAGTAGCCATCTATCTGTTCTCCTTGTTTCCCCTCTTGTATTATCACCCCTCTCTAACAATCCCCAATTTTAGGGTCAATTTTTGATATATCAAATATATTCATTTTATTTATTTATTTATTTATTTATTTATTTATGTAATTACTTAGTTTATAAAAGGCTTTTTTCCAAGAAGTTTTCAGTTTACCACAAAATGCAGACCACAGAGAAGATCGAATCCAGAGTAGTGGACATAACCATTTATGTGACCTATCAGCAGTGGGAGAGTCAACTAATAATTCTTGTCTACATTAAACACTCCCTTTGCATGATTGCCAGTAGAAGAAATAGTTGATAAGAATATTAAGAGGATGAAAACTAAAAATAGATTCCTGGCTTCTCATGTTTTTTGCAGCTTGATAGGCATTTGAGCATATTTAATTTTAATGTGCCACTAATAAAATATACAGCTATCATCCAAAAATGAGCATGACAGATTTCAAAGTTATTGCTTTCCAATGATGCTGATTTGCTTCTCCTCTGTAATTTGAGTTTGGTATCTGTGACCTTCTAGATATCTGACTCTAGTAAATATCCCTAACAAAAGATGAAAAAACCACTTACTTCACTGGATGGTTGAAAAAAATCAACAAAGTGCTATCAATCAATATATAGATTATACATTGTTATAAAAATGAGTGTGGGGGCGCCTGGGTGGCGCAGTCGGCTAAGCGTCCGACTTCAGCCAGGTCACGATCTCGTGGTCCGTGAGTTCGAGCCCCGCGTCAGGCTCTGGGCTGATGGCTCGGAGCCTGGAGCCTGTTTCCGATTCTGTGTCTCCCTCTCTCTCTGCCCCTCCCCCGTTCATGCTCTGTCTCTCTCTGTCCCAAAAATAAATAAAAAACGTTGAAAAAAAAATTTTTTTTAAAAAATGAGTGTGTATTTTAAAGCACCCTTCCCTCAAAATACCCTGATAATTTTGTCATCAGTTACAATGCAAATTGATATTTTACCTCCTGGAGTCTTAAATCTTCTGTATGTTGCAACAAGTAATCTAATTCCTACTTTGAGTTTTGATCATTTTTATCAAAGTTTAGGTCCATACTATTAATTCCTTTAAGATATGATCTCTTTACAAATTGATTAGATATTTTAGATATTGGTTTTTTTCTTTACTATTCTGGAAAAATATTTTTTAATTCACCTTGTTTTTTGGAGTAGGTTTTGATTCACAGAAAATTGAGTGGAAGGCACAGAGATTTCACATATACTTTGTTCCATACTCACACATAGCTTCCCATTTTCAGCATCTCTCACAACATGATACATTTGTCACAACTGATGAACCTACATTGACACACCATACTTACCCAAAGAACATAGCTTATTACATTAGGGCTGTAAGGATTGCTTTTAAAAATATATATTTTTCCTTATTAATACCAGTTTAAGAATATATACCAAGGAATATTTATAGCAAGGAAAATTAAGGGAAAATAAAGCAGGTTCTTTGATATTCAATATTTATCTGTGCCATGATTTTAAAGAAGGGGGGAAATAACATTTCTTTCCATAATAATTTGCTTCTCCTAACTTGCACACAATTTATTCCTCATAAGAATAAATCTCATTGAAAATCACCACAGGCCCAGGAAAATGCTCAGATCTTGTTCAGATTTCCAATATAGCATCTCCAGGATTTGTTTTGCAAAAAGTCCCCACTGGCAAATCATTTTAAAAATGTAAACACATTTGATGTAATGAAGCTATACGCTGCAGTCATCTCGGAAGGATTAGCAAATTACTGCTCTTTATTCTACTTTATTTAAACACTATTCCAAAGAAATAAAGCAGAGACTGAAGCAGGAATTGGAAGAGAAACCACCACATATATTACATAGCAGTGGTCACTTCAGTTTTTAATGTTTCTTAGTTGTATAGTACATTAGAGTTCAGGTAACCTTTTTTTTTTTTTTTTTTTGGCATCTCATTTTATCATTACATCAATCCCATGAATTTAGCATAAAAAATGGTTCAATTTATTTAATTTAAGATGGAGAAAATCCAGTGGGAATATGTGACATATTCAGGGGCCCACACTTAGTAAATGGCCAGAAGCAAATCCTAGGTCCTGCACTCTGACCTGAATGTCTAGAGCATGGGAGGGATACAAGAGACTTGTCTCAAAAAGTAAAGGCACTTATTAGGTAATATAGGAAATGTATCAAGAAAAGCAAAAAGAGAGAGAGAAAGAGAGAGAGAGATGACACACAGGTCTGTAAACAAAGGATTATGATTACAAAGTTGCCAGTACTAGAATGTAGAGAAAGTGTTTGCATATTGTTGGCTAAGAACATGTGAGGAAAAAGGTGTCAAGAAACACCACTGGGAAAACAAGTGTGGGCCAGACCCCTGTATACATGCTAAGCTGCATATATATACATATACATACATATATATATATATGTATGTGTGTGTATGTGTGTATATATATATATATGGAAGTGAGAAGCCATGGAATAGTTTCTCTAAGGGGAGTGAAATGACTAGATTTTAATTCTTGCAAGACCATCTGACTTCGGTATGGTTAGAATGAAATAAGAGTAGATGCAAGCAGAATAATATGGAAATTATTGCAATAATCTAGGTGAAAGATAATTATGGGGTTATTTAAAGCATGGAGTTAAATTAACAGGTTAGAAAAGCAGAATAATTTTTGAAATGTTTAAGCTGATCAACTGGATGAAGTTATGAAGGGCCAGACTCCATCCATCAAGGGTTAATATATATTTAGTGCACATTGAGAAAAGCAATAAAGGACACCAGATACAGAAGAAACCTCCGTTTGAGAAAATTTCATAGTTAAAGCCCTGTTTGAAAATTTGAGTACATTTTTAGGAATATTTTCAATAGCGTGACTGGTGTAAAAATATTTTTGTAGAATGATTAATGGAAATGTAACTGCTTTATTGGCTTCAATTCTGCATGTAAGACTGTGAAAGCCTCCACATGATCCAACAAGTAAAGAACTCAGCAAACTGAAACATCAACAATTCTTCTAGATTCTGTAAGAGAAGGAAGGCTATAGGGCAAACCACTTCCCCCCAGAGTTAGGAGACAGACTTCCAAAAATAAAGAGTCACAGCTTACCAGAGATGGGGCCCAGGAGTGCAAACCTCCATGAGAACCAGTGTCTGGGTAGGAAAAACTGAACCGTAGTGAGGAGTTGTTGGAAGCTCAGTGTGGAAAATTCTGAGTTAAACTCACCAAGGAGTCCCAACCACAGGGAAGACTCCAAAATTTTGTGAGAGTTGACTTCAGGGACACAACCAGTTTGTTGAAGAAAATAAAGGAGAAAAATCCCCTCATGCTTATGGAAGGGGGAGGGGCAATGGAGCAATTTTGGAATAAACCACAGCACACTTTTTTTCATTAACAAGGCCTGACCTCAGGAGAGGCTAGTTGACCAAAGTCTAGCCTTCTGGGATATCAGCATACCCTAACTGACCTGAGAGAAGGGAAATAACCAACTCCAGGCATCTTTAATGTTCCAAGTGAGAGAAGGGAAATAGTCAACTCCAGCCAATTGTATCCATCCTCTCCTGCCTAAGAAGGGAGATAAAAAAACGCTAAAAAAAAACACTGGTGAAGTTCATAGTTCACAGGTATAGGCACATTAACACACTGAGAATGAACAAGACTATAGATTTTTGCCCAGACCCCATTCCTTGCTGTCACACTACTAAAGGCCTATGTACACAGTTTCTTTTACATGATACATCATGTCCAGCTATCAAGAAAACATTATAAGGCATATCAAGTGGCAAAATCACCTTTTGAAGGCATAGAGCAAGCAACAGATCCATACATGGCAGAGAAGTTGATATTGTCAACCAGGAACTTAAAATATCTATGATAAATATACTAAGGGCTCTAGTGGATAAAGTAGACAGTTTGCAAAGCAGATAAGCAAAGTAAGCATAAAAATGGAAATCATAAGAAAAAGAAAGAAAGAAATGTTACAAAAAAGAAAAAAACTGTAGAAGAAATGAAGGAAGGCTTTTATGGGTTTATTAGTACACTAGACACAGCTAGAGGAAAGAATCTCTGGCTCAGAGATTATATCAGGATTATCATCAAACCAAATAGGAAAACAGACCCAAATTTGGGAAAACAGAATATCCAAGACTGTGGAACAAATACAAAAGGTGTAACATATGCATAATGGGAATACCAAGAGCAGATGAAAAAGAGAAAGGAACAGAAGAAATACATGAAACAGTAATGACTGAGAATTTCCTCAAATTAATGTCAGACATCAAACCATAGATCCAGAAAGATCTGAGAACACCAAGCAGGATCAATGTCAAAGGACATTACCTAGGGAAGTGATTTCAAACTACAGAAAAACAAAGGTGAGGAAAAACTAGAAAGAAAGCAGATGAGAAAAAAGCACCTTACCTATAAAGTAACAAAGCTAAGAATTACACCCAGCATATTCTCAGAGACCAGGAAAGCAAGAAAAGAATAGGGTGAAATAATGTGTTAAGAGAAAAGTCCGACCATCCTGGAATTCTATATCTTGTTAAATAACCCCTCAAAAGTCAAGGAGAAATAGCGGCATCTTCAGATAAACAAAAATTTGAGGGTATCAGATGCCAGTAGAACTGCTTTGCAGGAAATATAAAAAGAAGTTAAAGAGAAAAAAATGATGTATAGGTTAGAAACTCAGATCTGTATAAGGAAAGAATGAGCATCAAAGAAGGAATAAGTGAAGGTAAAATAAAAACTTAATTTCTTAATTTTAACTGACCAAAGAGATATGAGTTTTTTCCAAAATAACCAAACAATTTGTTTAATTATCTGTGTTTACATACATATACATATATATATATATATATATATATATATATACACACATATATGTATGTTTATGTGTATATGCATGTGTGTATATATATATGTGTGTATATACATATATAAATGTATATGTATATAAATGTATATGTATATAGATGTACATATATATAAATGTATGCCTATATATAAATGAACTGGATGACAGCAGTGAAACAAGATGAATTGTAAGGAAGTGATTGATATTATTTTGTTAGTATACTTTATCAAATACATTTTAATCATTATAGTGTTATTTGAAAGCAGATTGGATTAGTTGTAAATATGTCATGTGAACTCTAAAATAACCATTAGAAAAAAGTAATATATATATATGTATATATATATATATGTATATATATACATATATATATATATATACATATATATATATATATATATAACACCAATATGTTAAGAAAGGAGAGAAAAATGAATCATATAAAATGTAAAATTCAAATTTCAGAAGACAGAAAAAAAAAGACAAAAGAGGAACAAAGGCAATAGGTAGAAAATAATAATAAACATGGTCGACTTTAAATCCAACTATATCAGTAATGACTTTGAAAGTGAATGGTCTAAAGGCATCAATCAAAAGAAATTTTCAGAATGAATAAATAAGTGGTGGTGTATCCAGATAATGGATTATTATTCAGCCCTAAACCAACATGAGCTGTGAAGCCATGAACAGACATGGAGGAACCTTAAATGCGTATTACTGGGGGAAAGAAGCCAATCTGAAAGGCTACATACTGTATGATTACATGACATTCTAAAAAAGACAAAACTATGAAAACAAAGAGCTCAGTGGTTGTTACAGGTTGGGATGGTGGGGGAGGGGTGCATGGGTAAAACACAGAGTATTTTTAGGGCACTGAAATACTCTGTACAATACTATAATGATAGAATAATGTCATCCTATTTTTGTCTGAATCCATTGAACATAGCACACCAAGAATGAACTCTTAAGGTAAACTATGGACTTCGGGTGATGATGATATGTTAATTTATGTTCATCAGTTGTATCAACATACCACTCTGCTGGGGATGTTGATAATCGGAGTGGCTATAGAGGGATAGTTGGGAAATCTCTGTAGCTTCCTCTCAATTTTGCTGTCAACCTAAAATTATTCTGAAAAACTAAAGTCTTATTTTTTAAAAACTGCTTTATCATAAAAGAATATTTTTTTAAAAAACTATCACAAAAAAAAAACTATCACAACAGCTATTAGATTGAGGTGAGGTCACTTATATTTCCAGTTGTACAAAGGGACAGGCTTATAAATAAGGAATTTTGAAGTCAACCCAAGGATCCCAGCTTTAACTCACAAACTGGTGAACTCCTCAATCCTAAGGGTGTCTAGAGGTACAGTTCTAAAGACATAATCCCTGTAGTGTGTGAGAGTTTGGAAAATGAAGCTACCTCTCAACTCCATAATTCTAGTGTTATTAATCCTGACTACCATGGATACTTTTGGTGAAAAAAAAAACCAAAACTGAGCCAATTCAAGCATTAAGCAGAATGCAGTCTGAGGAAGATTATTGGTCAATCTTGGTTTCCTCAAGCTTCAGTCACACTGCTCTGTTGTTCTCCACCATGCTTATGAATTGGCAGAAACAACTTAAAGCACTGAAAAGTATGGAGCAGTTGCTGGCACAATTTTTGTTTTGTTTTTCTTTGTTTTTCAGATTTTGCTTCCCTAATCCACTAGTGATAGACTTGCGATTATATTTTGCAGAAATGTTAGAGTGGAAAACTGTGGTGGTTCCTATGTATGATTTCCTAACAACAAATTTGTGTTTATCCAGATTCCAGTAAGCAATTGCTATTTTTCACAGTTCTTAGTATTGTATGCCCTTAGGAAGTTTCTGGAGGTCTAGATTCAAAATTATGATTATTTGTATAAAATTTGACTTACTACATTAAGCTTATTGTGGGTAGGGGAGTTTTAGATTAGGTTGGACCATATATTTCTTCCAGTTCCTCTCTGGACAGTCTACTCAGAGCCTAATTCTTCTGCTCTCTGGACTGATTTTATTCAGTTTTGTCATCTTGATATGCAGAAGTTTCAAGGAACTACTCAAATCTAATATTCATTGAAAGGCACAGCCTGTTGGTATTGCCAAGACTAAGCAAAACTCTTGGGCCTATGAAGAGGACTGGGGAGAAAATAGCACTGAGGCTCAGCATGAGGAAGAGAAAGGAAAAGTTAGCATTTCCAGCTTTACTTTGAGTTTTTTTATTCCAAAGGGTTATAGTCACTGCCAATGGACACAGGCAAATCTTCTAGTCTTTTTGAACATTTTTTTAATGGGAAATATAGAAAAGGAGGAATAGCAGCTTGCTGGCGTGTGCCTCAGAAGCTCATCTCAGGTTTTTGTAGCCAGCTGGAACCCAGGACATTCTGTGTTCCATGCCTGAACCATCTGCAGTTTTAGCTGCAGCAGCTCTTGGCTGGGAATGGAATGGAGGAAGGATTCACTAAAATGGACTGATGTGAGGTAGGAGGACTTAATAACAATACTGGCCTGCTTTTGTCTTTTAATTTCTTCATTTCCCTACACTCATTTTTAGACTTTGAAATATAAAGAATTTTTGGAAATGATTATATTGATGCATATGTTAGCATACTTGAAGTCTAAAACAAGGCAAAAAATTATCAACTCTCTAAATGTATACATGACTAATCAGGATTTAAGTGTGTACCTTTCAAAGGCAAGAACCACTTCTAACTCTGGCATTAGCCCAGCTTTCTTGGATGGGTAATCATTAAGGTCACTCAATGAATACATAATAGAATGTATAGAGGTCCCACATAGATGTACTAAACATGTTTTGATTCTCTAATCTACCTGCTAATCTTTGGTAGACAGAAAATTCTCAAGCATTGTTTCTTTGTGTTTCTCTGATTTATATGTTATTGTTCTCAGAACAACTCTTCAGATAATTGTGTGATGAAACTCACAGTCTATCAACACTCCAATCATGAAATTCATGTAGTGTGAGAATTCCAATATAGAAAGTTTAGGAATTAGAAACGTGGTCACATTTATGTAGACCAGTATAATTTCCTTTGACTTTTCTCTTACTAACCTGATAAAATGTTTACATCAATGCCCATATAACACAATTATTGCATAGTATTAATTACAATATACACATGAATCATTTATAAGTATCTGACGAATGTTCATCACTTGATTGTTATAATATGGCTATTGCTATTAGCAGTAGCATATGGCATAACATTTCAGACTGCAAATTCTGAAGTCAGGCTACCAGAGTTCAATCTGAACACTTCCATGTACCAGCTGGGTACATGGAAAAATGAGAAAATTTTCTCAATGAATTTTTGTTCTTGTTCTAAGAAGTTCCCTCAAATTAATTTTTAAATACATTAAAGTTTGTATACTCTTTCCACTAAAGGAAAAACAAATTTTCATTATTTTTTTAAAGTAATCTTTCTTCTGGAGCTTTTGATAAAGTAATTTTCTCGGGATTTTACCTGGCTGGATAATGGAGTTAGTAATATCTTAATTTGAAAGTTTTAGATATGAAGATACTCATATGTAGTTAATAGCAAGTCAAAACTATAATTTTAAATACTGAATAGTCAGTAATAAATAGCAGATCATACCAGGAGGTAAGGAGAAATAACCTGGTTGTTCTTGTGCCAGAAGAAACTACTACTTCAATGTGCTCTGCTTATGAAGTGGAAAATACTTGAATTGTTTCAAAAAAATTGTAGAATGCTTTTTCTTAGGTTAGTTTTCCTTTTTTTAACTAAGTGAAAATTGTACACCATTGAAATAAATTAACAAAGAAATCTGCATTGGGGGAAATAAATTCCTTTCGATTGGTGTATCACTCTAAGGATTTGTTTTAATAACCAGATCAGCTAAATTGTTATATGTGTCCTAAAGCCTAGAACATTTATACATTCTCATGGAATTCTTTGCAAATAGTCATTTTCCCTGGAATCCATGGCCTGGAATGTGACAATTAACATGGTACAATTTAACACTATGAGTTCAGTACATAAAATGCACTCAACCAAAACAAATATATGGTATGATAATAATAATGTTTAAAATTCATTGATATGAATTTGCTATAAATATGGACTAAACCATGTTACAAATATGGATCCCAGAGATGTTATTCATGGCCATTTATCGAGTCAGAGTACCAGTCAAGTTAACATAAAGGAAAAGTAAATGCCCAAATGAGATTTCACTCCCCTTATCTACAAACCATGAATATGATAAGCAACTTCTGCAGTTGTTTCCAATGATACTCACAACTACTACTCATGTTCTTTCATGTGTTCTTGATCTACTCACTTTCTAATAAAAGAATATGATAAACACAATGGGATGTTATATAGCCTTACAAGATTAGGCTATAAAGGACTGATATGGATTTTTTTTTTCTTGTTGATACAGTCAAGATATCATCTAGGGCTCTGGTCAAATATAACCATATAACTATGGTTTCTCCATAGGCATGCAAACCCCAGAGTCATAATTTACATTCACCCTCATTTCCTTTAAGTCCCAAACAAGTTCATGGTCAAGACCTTTACTGTTTGGCACTTGGGTTCCAATTAGACATAGCCCCCCCACCCCCTCTGGGAAGATGCAACTTCTTAGCAAGGTTAAGTTTGGTGATTAAAGTGAGGTGGATTTTAGTTTCTACTTGCCCTACCCCTCCCTAACTAGACAACTTTATGAAAGGTATCAACTTTATAATCATCTGTGGTTTTGTCTGAAGCTATAAATGTTAGATCAGGAGATGGTCTCTGTCTCTACTACATGCTAGTCAAAGAACCAAGTCTTCCAATAGCATCTAGGTGCTGATTTTGAACTTGGCTTATCACTGCAGACACTGTGATTATGAAAAATTGAGCATTAAAGGTAGAAGGCTGAGAAAACCAACACTTTCTCTTTCAGGAAGCTCAAAGACATTGATGCAAATTTTATCACATCTCTTCCTAAACTTCAGAGTTTAATATGAAAAGCACTGTGTGATAGAGTAGATATATTCACATCCAAAATGGATCTTTTTATACCATCCTAACTAAAGAGAGAATATATCAGTCACAAGCATTTTGATAATCCTTGAAACCCCTGAAAGTAGCAGTCACATAGTCAAAGAGAAGCCATAACCATCCTTGCACTGTCTAGATGAAGACAACCTTAGCCAATAATCTTAGAGGATTTATGTTCCACCAAGAAATCAGCTCTGTGGAGGAGATGGATCACTAGGCTGATTTTATCTGAAAGCATTAAATTTTAATTTCTGACCCTTCTTATTTTGGTTCCATACCTGCCAAATACAATGTAGTTTACCATATCCAATTGCCAATAGTGAGTTGGTCAATTTAATTTCAGTTTTTGGTGACAGACTTACTTAATGTTATACATTTCAAAACAGGCATTTGAATTTATATGTAGTCTCTTGGGCTTATTGAAAACACACACACACACACACACACACACACACACACCCATTCACTTGGTGTGCAAAGTAAAATCAATATAGTCATAAATAGTGGGGCAGCTTTTTCTGCCTGACAACTGAAATTGCTTATCTTACAGAAATGCCTAAAGAGATAGGATATTAGATAACATTTGTTCGTCTACTAAGCACAGTAGTGTTTCCTCTGCATTGTCATCTTGTCCACAGATGGTTCTCTACTGCCATGAGACCTATTGCTGCATCTATTAAATATCTCCCCTGTTTGCATCAACATCACATCATTTCTCTCATTTGGAAATCATTTTACTAATGAGAAAACAATGTTTGCACATACCATCTCATTTAATCCTCATTGTACAATCAATATTACTATTTGTATTCTCCAGGGGAAGACATTTAAATTCAGTGGGTAAGTGATTTTCCTGGGTTTGCAAGCCTCCAAATGCTTGAGGCCAGGATTGAAACACAATAGTTAAAGAGTTATTTTAACAAAGGCTTTAGAATCTCACACCAGCTCAATGCTAAATGATTATATAAGATTTTGCATATAATCTTGTCTTTACCTCTTTTTTTATTCACAGCCAGAGAGAAAGGCAGAACATTAGAATGAGTTTTTATGTAACTTCCAAATGAAATTATTTTGCCTAAAGCATGATAAAAACAAATAAACATGTTGAAATAATGATTAGTGTCTTCTTGTAGTACCAAATGGTTACTCACTCTGGAATTCTATTGACCCTTCTCAAGAGAAAATGAGTTTTAGACTTGTGATTTCTTCAAATTTTTACTAATTATTTAAACTTGGGATAAAAATAAAGAATACCAATACCTACTTTCATAACTAAAGAATTTTATAAACATGTATGGTGATACATTTGCCATTGTTTCCTACAGTAAATGCTCAGGTTCTCAAATGAGGAATGAAGTTGTGTGCTCATGACAATGGAGGACAGCAGTTCTTAAATTCCATATGCTTAAATCAATATTATAGATAGATTAATGGGAATCCATGAAGAATAAAAAACATACTGGCATTTAATTTTATATATAACATCAAGAGTGAAAAGTATATGGTAATGCTTGCTAGGAATAAAACGTGTGTCTTCCTTCAATGTATCTAATTAACTTACAAATGTATTACTCACTGCCTTGTGATTTGAAGCATTGCTTTCATACAGGGAAGCACTAATAATTACTAACAGTTTTTTTTTTTTCTGTTATAGAGCCAATGCTTCTCATTACCTTTGTTTAGAGTTGCATTATATTATGAATTCATTCATTTGTTCATCCATTTATATGTGTTTCTTCAATAAACTATCTCATTCTCAGGCATTGCAATAAGCTTAAAGAGTGCAAACAATAACGCAGGTGAAGAGTTTCTGCTCTAATTTAGATGACATTGCAGGTTTGATATTGAAAATCAACAAATGTTTAAGAAATTAAGGAAAAGTCTATATTGTGCATAAACATCTTTTTTAACACTTTCTTGGTCAACTCTGTAGGAGGAACCATACATTATTAGATTGGCAGTGACTTAGCAAACATAAACATGTCATTCAAACAAGTTACTTTTTCAACACATGCCATATAAAGACATAACATTTTGTTGAATACTAAAGTAACTGGAATCTCATGGTACAGTAACAGTTATATATTTTATATTATATATAAGTTTCTATATATTACATGCAAATTATATATAGTTATATAATTATATAAGCATTAATATTACACATTATATAACATACACATAATATGTCTATATTTATTATACTAATAATATGAATATCATATATATTTGTTAGGTTGCATGTTTGTAGTTCATGTCCAATTTAATCCAGCTCTCTTTACTATCCTCTTTCAAGTGGTAAATCAGGAATCCAAGCTACTTACATCCTGCAGTTTAGCCTTTTGCCAGGATATGTTGCTTCCATCTGTGTAGACTAAGAATGCAAGATTAGGGAAAGTAAAAAACACTTTCTTAACCGTTTTTTACCATCAGGTGTATTGTTTTTGCCATGTTCTACTGTCAGGCAGGCAAAATGGGTCATTTGATCTACCCAGATGCCATTGGCTGCAGCCTGAGGATCCTGAAGATGCTTGAAAAACATTAATGACCTCTCCTACTGCCTGACCTTCTTTCTGGTTAGCGAGTACCTTTGTGGTTTCTTCTCTGTGACTCCTAATCTGGGAAGATAAGGTGTATACCCTCTCACATCCAATATTGAACAGTGGAGGAGGAAAAGCATATATATTTGCTGCCCCTTTTATGTAACAATAATATTTCAATATATTTCTAAGACATAATTCTCAAACCACTGTACTTTGATCTTTTACTCCTCAGGACTGCCTCTCTAACCTAATTGCCAGCTATGTGTAATCTGTTTGGAATATAAGTGGAAAGCTAGGCTTAAAATCTTTTCCTTGAGCTATTTTACTGAATGAGGATTTTCTTGTGGTAACTTTTTGTCTTAATACTTCAAATTTACACAATTATAGCAAGAATGGTCCAATAAACATATGTGCATCCTTATAGAACTTCACCAATTGTTTCAATCTTGTGGCATTTTCGTTATCATTCTCACCCTCTCATCTCTCTATTTTTTCTGAACCTTTGAAAACAGATTGAAGACTGTCTCCCTCTTTTACTACCAAATATTTTCATGTATATTTTCTAATAAAAATACACCTTTTTTCAAATAACCTTAATTAAATAACAGTTATGAAAGTCATGATATTTAATATTGATGCAATGTTATTATCTAATTCACATGAATCCATTCTATAATAGCCTTAACATTTCAACTAACAGTGATGGGAAACTCACAACTTTACCAGAATTCAAGGAAACCTTCATAAGTGTTTAGTGGGAAGTTGTATAGTTTGCAGTGGTTTTGGAGAAAAAAAGGAGATGAGTTTTGAAAATTATGATTTATTTATATATATAAATATGTACAGACAGATATGTCAGATATCAGTATTCAATATAAAGTATACAACATTTAAAACAAGACACAATTTAAAAAATATTTTGATTTGAGGCAAACCTTTATGTATTTACATCCATATGTTTCTTAGATAAATATAATACACTGTGTATTTATACCCTCTTTTCATTCTATATGTAAATAATGGAATATTTAGTGAAAACATTGTTTCAGTGGTTGTGATATGTTGCATTATATCACAAAATATATAACCAGTCCCACACAGACTTTTTATTTTCCAAATTTTTAACATAAGGAATAGTGACAGAATGACATATTTTAACATAAAACTTTTTATCTCTTGATGTTTCCTTAGGGTAAATTGTTACAAGTAGAATTCCAGGTTAAAAGTATCACCACTTTTTAAATAGTTACAATATATTGTAAAATTGCTGTGCAGAAATATATCCCTTGACATGTTCATGGGTCACAGATAGTAATTCTTCTAATTCCTCTCAACTGCAAGAGTGTGATTGAGGGAATCAAACAATTTTCTTTTTCATTTAGAGAAAAAAAATGGAATATAATTAAAAGCACTTGACGTTTGGAGTATGAATATCATATGAAATTTTGATCTTAAGAAATTTATTAGTTTTTGAATAAGGGATGTGTGATAATTACATATAATCCAATTAATTCCACTTTTTTCTTATAACATTTCCAAAAATGCAAAATGGCTGATGACATAACACATATATGTACCTATAACATTTCTTAAACTATTACTAATAATTTGTCATGTATAATTAATATTTAATATATTAACAATATATTAAAGATTAATTTGAAGCTTTCTGTATATTCCTCCCTTGCTCACTAAAAGTAATCACAGTCTTGCATCTGGTGTTTATCTTTCCCATAGGTATTTTGTAAAGCCTACCTTTACATGTGCTAATATCTACTTCAAATATAAGGCTAATTTGCATGTTTTAGATTTTAGATATAATATCCAACAAAATTGTTGATATATAGTTTTGGCAATTTATAGTTTGGCATGTACTTTATAGTGTTCAGTTGTTTAAGTATGAAAAAAATTCTTCCTATTTACTTGGGTGAGCATTTTTTTTTTGAGAGAGAGAGAGAGAGAGATCTTGGGAGAGGGGCAGAGAGAGGGACAGAGGATCTGATGCTGGTTCCATGTTGAAAGCAGAGAGCCTAATGTGGGGCTCAAACTCACAAACCATGAGATCATGACCTGAGCCCAAGTCAGACGCTTGACTGACTGAGCCACCCATGTGTCCCTACTTGGGTTAACATTTAAATGCCTCTACCTGGTTTTATTGTTTGTTAGGTGTTACCTACCTATATTGTTTGTATGCTATTACCTAGAAGAAGTGAAATGACTTAGTTGAACATTACATATTCTTTAGACTTTCTAGACACTATATACTTACAGTCCAAAGTTATTGTAACCATTCACATTTCCACAGCAGTTTCCTGAGTAATAATCTATACATGGTATTGTCAGGACTTTAGATTTTTACAAATCTCAAGTGTCTAAAATGGTACCTTCTTGCTGTTTACTTTGCTTTTTCCTGCTTACCTCTAAGATGGGGCTTTGTGTGTGGGGTTGTGTGTATGAATGTATTCTGATCATTCAGTTTTCTTCTGTGCTTTCATCATCTGTAATGTGTTTTGCCTGTGTTTTTACTTCTGTTACAGAATTTGTCTCTATCTTTTTGAATCTAGGTATTCTTCATATATTTTGGAATCTAATCCTTTACTCCTTATATGCCTGGCGATGTTGTCTATTTTGCTTATTCATCTGTTATGGTGTATTTTTGAGCATTTTACATTTTAGTTCCATATTTATGAGTACTTTGTTTTATTATTGGCATTTTCATCCATTGTAAGCAATTCTTTCCAACACTAGAGATCAGTTTATTGAATATACTTCTTTACTCTCTGATATGTAAATTGTCTTTGTCAACATGGATCTTTTTCTGGTCTATTCATCATTTTCATTACTGAGTCAAATATCATACAATTTTCTAATTACTAGAACTAGTTACATTGAGCTTCCTATGAGCTTTGACAGGTAGTGGGATAATTTTATATATCCTGCTAATTTTGGAAATGATTTTCACTGTTCTTGGCCCTTTCTATTTTTTTTTTTTTTTAAGAATTTTAGGTCTTGCTTGGAAAGTCTTTAGAAAAGCACCAGTGAGATATTTATTTGACTTGCATTGAATTTTGAGATATAGTTGAAGAGCACTTAGGTATCCAAAGTTGGTTGGTTGGTTGGTTTTTCCTTTTTTTATCACTTTTTTTCTTTTGTTTATATTGTCTTTGTACTGCAGTAGTCTCCCTTTCTTTAAATAAAGGTCTCAGTAAAGTTCAATTGTTCACACAAATTATGTAGAATTGTACTGTTAGTGTGTGTCTGAACAATCTGTGTTATTTCCCAGGTACCTCCTTTCGTGTCCTGGTGTGCTGTGAAAGATATTGATTATATATAAGCAAAGAAAAGATGATCCCACTGTAGACCATGATACTTGCACTCCCCTTTTGTTTTGTAGCAACAAGGAAAAGAAAAGTCGCCAGCAGGCCACAGTGCCCACACTCCTCACTCAAACTTGAGGATCTCTGCAATTTGGCCTTTAAACACTTGACTTATGCTCACTCAGAAATTTGGCCCAAACTCAGCCACCTTTGAATCTAAGTATATCTCCTTAAATTGGCTTGGGATCAGTAGGTCTTATTCCATACCCACGTCTTTCTGATCAATTCCATATCAGTTGGAGGATCCCTCTGTTACAGAATTATTGATTAAATAGATAACCCACAAACCAGTCAGCTGAGAGCTGCACCAAAATGTGGCACCAAAGTGGTCTTCTAGTGAATCATAAAGAAACTTCAAGACCACATTTTAATACTACTATAATCCTTACAGGTTTTAAAATGCCTTTTCAGTCAAATACACCGAGGGGACATTTTCAAGATCCCAGAAGCAAGGAGAGGAACAAGAACACGAAAGATGTATGTATTCCAGTTTCAGAAATATTCTCCCCATGTTGGCACATTGTAATATGCATTTCCTGCTCCCACCATTGAATGATTTCTAACTATATAAGCAAACTCCCCCAAATTAGCATCACAGTACTGCCTGAATCTTCTTTTAAGTCCAAAATCAAATGACTACCAACAGAACATAAATGGACAAAGATGAATATAAATTATTTCAAATAACTAGAAAACACAAGATCTAGGGGCACCTGGGTGGCTCAGTCGGTTAAGCTTCCGACTTCAGTTCAGGTCATGATCTCACAGTCTGTGGGTTCAAGCCCCACATCCGGCTCTGTGCTGACAGCTTAGAGTCTGAGCCTGCTTCAAATTCTTTGTCTCCCTCTCTCTCTCTGCCCATTCCCTGCTCACACTCTGTCTCTCTCTCACTCAAAAATAAATAAACATTAAAAAAATGAGATATTATAGGTAAGACATCCAGTCATGTATCTGGGAACAGCATAGTAGCCAAATTTTGCATGATTTCAAAATTCTGATTTTAGGGGGAATTCCAATTTGTTTTTCTTATTGGAACTGATGTTCACCTCAGGATATAAGCGCTTAATTTAAAAATAATAGGAATAATAGAGCTAAATTTTATTGGAAATATATTGTGTTCAATGTGGTGAGATATGTATATCTATATCTATATGTATCTATGTGTAAACACAGATATATTATGCTTGCATATGTATAATCTCATTTAAAGCAACAAATAAATGTTTGTTTCTATTTATTCCCAAGTTTACAAAACACATGCGTACATACAAACAAAATGAGAATAACAGTTATTTAGTTTGCTATAACTAGGAAGTGGCAGAATTAAGGCTGAAATAGAATTGTGACTTCACAAGGTCTGACTCTAGACTCTGGACTCTAGGCTGTTAATCATGATTTTGATTGATTACAAATTTTATATTTTATTTTATTAATTTTAATTAACAATAGGAGTCAGATAAAATCAAATGAACTGAGATAGCTTACGTACTTATCATATATCTCCTGGTCTTAAGTTCGATTTTTACAAATTGCTACTTGAGTATAATTTAGATATTGTATTCTGTATTTTCAGGCATATTACAGCCTATGTTCTGTATTTTGCCTTTATTTGTTTTAGTAATAAATTCCCATTTCTTATTACATAGCCCATGACATCAAATATTTTCATTAATATTCTTTTATTTCTTTCATTTCTTAGTAGAGTCTTAATTAATATTTTAATCTGTCATTTCTCTCTGAAAACTTACAATTCAATCCTTTCCTGTGTTCTATACAAAGAAATCTGTATACTTTCTCCTGTCCTTTTAATTCTCAGTAATCATCTGACTCAAAAATGAAAGGGTAAGATCAAATGCCCTCTTTCTGTGAACATCATGTTGAAACAATAGAGAACCAGAATTATCTGCCTTCACACAGTTTGCTATTTACTTTAAGTTGGCTTTAGTGTTCCACTGTTTTTTTTTGTTTTTTTTTTGTTTTTTTTTTATCAAAATCTTACTGTTCCAAGAGATTCTTGCCTAGGTAACTAATTTTAAACTTTATTATATTTTCTCAAAGACTCATCAACTTTTTAATAGAATCAACAATATTCCAACACTTTTTTTACCTCTTAGCCTCAGAAGTTTGCTTTGCTTTCCTTCGAATCACCAACTATTTTATTATGATTTTCCCAATCATAATCAACTGTCATAATAAAATACTTGCCTTAAACTAAACTTCCTAATCTCAATAAACCTGACCTTATCCTTCCCCTTAGCAAACACTACCAAAGCTTTCCTGAAGTAAGCAATAAGTGAAACTTTGTCTTAACTACATGCAATGCTAGTGGTGTTTATAGAGCAAGAAGTCTTAAAAATAATTCAAGTGCTCTTCAATTCTGAAGTCCTAAGTTCTGGAAAGTAAACTATTAAAATATCAAGCAATTAAAATGGAAACACACCCAAGTAAATGGAGCAGGGATAAATATAGATAACTATAAGTGGAAATGAAATAGCTGAATTCATCCTTGTCAGGTTATTCATTGATTTCAAAACACTTTCCATAATAATAAACAAATTCTTTGAATTTGGGTATTTATTGCTTTCAAGCCATTTTATTACAGACATTGTCTATTTCTCTTAGTTGCACAGTCTCAAATATCAATGCAAGTTATGTCTAGGGCATGATTTTCTATTGCTGTTTATTAAAGCTGTGAACAAAAGCCAAATATCAGTTGGTATTTTCACTTCACTAAAGATAAAAGGGGGATGAATAAGAAAATTCTAGGAATATTTTGAACAAAAGAATATTTCATCTTCATTGCATTTTGCCACAGAGATTTGCTGAAAGAGTGGGAAGGAGTAAGAGCAACTAAACAGTATTCATATTCTTATGAATTAGGCACAGTTAGAGCTTACAAAATCAGCAGTATTCCCCAATGTGATGGAATACCTAAGGAACTCACACATCAAGAAGTTAAACATAGAGGTAACGCGCAGCAAACACATAGATAATTAAAAGAAACTCCTAAACAAGACAGCAAATGTTACAAATATTGTTTAATGCACTCTAGGCTATGACAGTCTTGAAATAGTATTTTAATGATCTCCCTAAACAGAAGAATTTTTTTTAAATATAAAAGCAGCTAATTATGAGAACAAAAAATTCCATAAAATAATGTATAAAAAATTAGTTTTACATTTCTAGCAAATATAAGGTTATTTTTCAGAAGGAGCGTAACAAAAGTAAAAGCTTACATGATTAGACAGTTTTTGTTTTGTTGGAAATGGCTTTACTGAGATAGTTTAAACACTTAGCATGTACAGTTTGATGGGTTTTGTTTTTTTTTTTTGTATATTCAGACTTGTACCACCATCACCACAATCAATTTTAGAGTATTATATCACTTCAAAAAGAAGCCATTTATTCCTAGCCATGACCTTGCAGCCTCCCTATTCTCTTAATGGAACATCTCATGTAAATGTAATCATATAATATGTGATATGTGCATATAGACAATATGTCGCCTTTTGTGTCTGACTTATTTCCCTTAGTATGTTTTCAACAGTCACCCATAGTAACCCATAGCGTAGCATGCATCATACTTTATCTTTATGGCAGAGTAATATTGTATTGTATGTATATACTACATTTTGTTTAGGTCTTCCTCAGTTGACAGAGTTCAGGATATTTTTCACCTTTTGGCTATTATGAATAATACTGCTATGAACATTCATGTACACATATTTGCATGGACGTGTGTCTTCATTTATCTTGAACACCTAAAAGCAGAATTTCTAGATCAAATGGTAGTACTACATTTACTTTTTTGAAGAAATACTGCTATATTCCAAAGTGACTGTATCATTTTAATTCCCTCCAACAGTGTGTGAGGCTTTTCAGTGTCCCCTGTCTTTATCAACACTTGTCCTAGTGGGTATCAAGTGATATCTCGGTGCGGTTTTGATTTGCATTTTCCTGATGGCTATGATGTTGGACATCCATTCAGGTATTTATTCACCTTTTTATGTCTTCTTTGTAGAAGTGTCTAGTCTGAATCTCTACCAAATTTTAAAAGAGTCATTTGTCTAAGTTGTAGGCATTTGCATGTATTCTAGATACAAGTGCTCTATCAGATATTTGACTTGCAAATACTTGCACCTATGGAGACAATTGTCTTTTCACTTGTTTACAATGTCCTCTGAAGCAGAGAAGTTTTAATTTTGATGATGAAATATAACTCATCTATTTTTTTTCCTTTGTTGCTTGTGCATTTGGTGTCTAAGAATACCCAAGAATCCTCTACCAAATCTAAGTTGACAAAGATTTAACCCCATTTTTTCTTCTAAAATTCTTATACTTTTAGCTGTTACATTTAAGATTTTTATCCATCTTTGGGTTAATTTTTCAAAATGGTATGAGGTGGGAAGGGGTTCTTCTCAATATTTTGCATATGGATATTAAATAGTCCAGCATCATTTGTTGAAAATCCTTTCATGATGTGTATTTGTACCAAATCATCACATATACTTTAAATATCTTTCCATTTATTTGTCAATTATACCCCAGGAAGGCCGAAAAAATTGTTTAGAGTGTTTATCCTGAACTGTCTGTTGATCCTATTTTACTGATATATATGCTTCTCCTTATGTGAATACATCACTGTTTTTATTACTGTAATTTTATATTAAGTATTTAAATCAGGTAACGTGGGTTCTACAAATTTGTCCTTGTTTTTTTTTTTATTATTATTTTGGCAACTCTGGATGCAGTACATTTCTATATAAATTTTAGGACCTTTTTGCCAGTTTTTTTGCAAACAAAGTAGCTGGTATTCTAATAGGGATAGTGTTGAACCTGAAGATAAATTTGTGGGTTAATCTTAACAATAATAAGTATTCCAATTCATAAACTTTGGACTTATTTCCATTTGTTTAGAATCTCTTTAGTTTTTCAATTATTTAATAGTTTTGCACTTCATTTGTTAAATTATTCCTAAGCATTTTATTCTTTCTGATGCTATTTTAGGTGGTTTTCCTATTTTCTTTTCATATTGTTTATTGCAATTGTATAGAAATATAGTAAGTGTATAATAATTAAGGTGCTACTACTTTGCTGAATTCATTTATAGTTCTTATAATATTTTGTGAATTTTATAAGATTTCTTTTTTTTTTTTTTTTTTTTATTTTTTAATATATGAAATTTACTGTCAAATTGGTTTCCATACAACACCCAGTGCTCATCCCAAAAGGTGCCCTCCTCAATACCCATCACCCACCCTGCCCTCCCTCCCACCCCCCATCAACCCTCAGTTTGTTCTCAGTTTTTAACAGTCTCTTATGCTTTGGCTCTCTCCCACTCTAACCTCTTTTTTTTTTTTTTTTTTTTTTTTTCCTTCCCCTCCCCCATGGGTTTCTGTTATGTTTCTCAGGATCCACATAAGAGTGAAACCATATGGTATCTGTCTTTCTCTGTATGGCTTATTTCACTTAGCATCACACTCTCCAGTTCCATCCACGTTGCTACAAAAGGCCATATTTCATTTTTTCTCATTGCCACGTAGTATTCCATTGTGTATATAAACCACAATTTCTTTATCCATTCATCAGTTGATGGACATTTAGGCTCTTTCCATAATTTGGCTATTGTTGAGAGTGCCGCTATAAACATTGGGGTACAGGTGCCCCTATGCATCAGTACTCCTGTATCCCTTGGATAAATTCCTAGCAGTGCTATTGCTGGGTCATAGGGTAGGTCTATTTTTAATTTTCTGAGGAACCTCCACACTGCTTTCCAGAGCGGCTGCACCAATTTGCATTCCCACCAACAGTGCAAGAGGGTTCCTGTTTCTCCACATCCTCTCCAGCATCTATAGTCTCCTGATTTCTTCATTTTGGCCACTCTGACTGGCGTGAGGTGGTATCTGAGTGTGGTTTTGATTTGTATTTCCCTGATAAGGAGCGACGTTGAACATCTTTTCATGTGCCTGTTGGCCATCCGGATGTCTTCTTTAGAGAAGTGTCTATTCATGTTTTCTGCCCATTTCTTCACTGGGTTATTTGTTTTTCGGGTGTGGAGTTTGATGAGCTCTTTATAGATTTTGGATACTAGCCCTTTGTCCGATGTGTCATTTGCAAATATCTTTTCCCATTCCGTTGGTTGCCTTTTAGTTTTGTTGGTTGTTTCCTTTGCTGTGCAGAAGCTTTTTATCTTCATAAGGTCCCAGTAATTCACTTTTGCTTTTAATTCCCTTGCCTTTGGGGATGTGCCGAGTAAGAGATTGCTACGGCTGAGGTCAGAGAGGTCTTTTCCTGCTTTCTCCTCTAAGGTTTTGATGGTTTCCTGTCTCACATTCAGGTCCTTTATCCATTTTGAGTTTATTTTTGTGAATGGTGTGAGAAAGTGGTCTAGATTCAACCTTCTGCATGTTGCTGTCCAGTTCTCCCAGCACCATTTGTTAAAGAGACTGTCTTTTTTCCATTGGATGTTCTTTCCTGCTTTGTCAAAGATGAGTTGGCCATACGTTTGTGGGTCTAGTTCTGGGGTTTCTATTCTATTCCATTGGTCTATGTGTCTGTTTTTGTGCCAATACCATGCTGACTTGATGATGACAGCTTTGTAGTAGAGGCTAAAGTCTGGGATTGTGATGCCTCCTGCTTTGGTCTTCTTCTTCAAAATTACTTTGGCTATTCGGGGCCTTTTGTGGTTCCATATGAATTTTAGGATTGCTTGTTCTAGTTTCGAGAAGAATGCTGGTGCAATTTTGATTGGGATTGCATTGAATGTGTAGATAGCTTTGGGTAGTATTGACATTTTGACAATATTTATTCTTCCAATCCATGAGCAGGGAATGTCTTTCCATTTCTTTATATCTTCTTCAATTACCTGCATAAGCTTTCTATAGTTTTCAGCATACAGATCTTTTACATCTTTGGTTAGATTTATTCCTAGGTATTTTATGCTTCTTGGTGCAATTGTGAATGGGATCAGTTTCTTCATTTGTCTTTCTGTTGCTTCATTGTTAGTGTATAAGAATGCAACTGATTTCTGCACATTGATTTTGTATCCTGCAACTTTGCTGAATTCATGTATCAGTTCTAGCAGACTTTTGGTGGAGTCTATCGGATTTTCCATGTATAATATCATGTCATCTGCAAAAAGCGAAAGCTTGACTTCATCTTTGCCAATTTTGATGCCTTTGATTTCCTTTTGTTGTCTGATTGCTGATGCTAGAACTTCCAGCACTATATTAAACAGCAGCGGTGACAGTGGGCATCCCTGTCGTGTTCCTGATCTCAGGGAAAAAGCTCTCAGTTTTTCCCCGTTGAGGATGATGTTAGCTGTGGGCTTTTCATAAATGGCCTTTATAATCTTTAAGTATGTTCCTTCTATCCCGACTTTCTCAAGGGTTTTTATTAAGAAAGGGTGCTGGATTTTGTCAAAGGCCTTTTCTGCATCGATTGACAGGATCATATGGTTCTTCTCTTTTTTTTTGTTAATGTGATATATCACGTTGATCGATTTGCGAATGTTGAACCAGCCCTGCATCCCAGGAATGAATCCCACTTGATCATGGTGAATAATTCTTTTTATATGCTGTTGAATTCGATTTGCTAGTATCTTATTAAGAATTTTTGCATCCATATTCATCAGGGATATTGGCCTGTAGTTCTCTTTTTTTACTGGGTCTCTGTCTGGTTTAGGAATCAAAGTAATACTGGCTTCATAGAATGAGTCTGGAAGTTTTCCTTCCCTTTCTATTTCTTGGAATAGCTTGAGAAGGATAGGTATTATCTCTGCTTTAAATGTCTGGTAGAACTCCCCTGGGAAGCCATCTGGTCCTGGACTCTTATTTGTTGGGAGATTTTTGATAACCGATTCAATTTCTTCGCTGGTTATGGGTCTGTTCAAGCTTTCTATTTCCTCCTGATTGAGTTTTGGAAGAGTGTGGGTGTTTAGAAATTTGTCCATTTCTTCCAGGTTGTCCAATTTGCTGGCATATAATTTTTCATAGTATTCCCTGATAATTGTTTGTATCTCTGAGGGATTGGTTGTAATCATTCCATTTTCATTCATGATTTTATCTATTTGGGTCATCTCCCTTTTCTTTTTGAGAAGCCTGGCTAGAGGTTTGTCAATTTTGTTTATTTTTTCAAAAAACCAACTCTTGGTTTCGTTGATCTGCTCTACAGTTTTTTTAGATTCTATATTGTTTATTTCTGCTCTGATCTTTATTATTTCTCTTCTTCTGCTGGGTTTAGGCTGCCTTTGCTGTTCTGCTTCTATTTCCTTTAGGTGTGCTGTTAGGTTTTGTATTTGGGATTTTTCTTGTTTCTTGAGATAGGCCTGGATTGCAATGTATTTTCCTCTCAGGACTGCCTTCGCTGCATCCCAAAGCGTTTGGATTGTTGTATTTTCATTTTCGTTTGTTTCCATATATGTTTTAATTTCTTCTCTAATTGCCTGGTTGACCCACTCATTCGTTAGTAGGGTGTTCTTTAACCTCCATGCTTTTGGAGGTTTTCCAGACTTTTTCCTGTGGTTGATTTCAAGCTTCATAGCATTGTGGTCTGAAAGTATGCATGGTATAATTTCAATTCTTGTAAACTTATGAAGGGCTGTTTTGTGACCCAGTATATGATCTATCTTGGAGAATGTTCCATGTGCACTCGAGAAGAAAGTATATTCTGTTGCTTTGGGATGCAGAGTTCTAAATATATCTGTCAAGTCCATCTGATCCAATGTATCATTCAGGGCCCTTGTTTCTTTATTGACTGTGTGTCTAGATGATCTATCCATTTCTGTAAGTGGGGTGTTAAAGTCCCCTGCAATGACCACATTCTTATCAATAAGGTTGCTTATGTTTATGAGTAATTGTTTTATATATCTGGGGGCTCGGGTATTTGGCGCATAGACATTTATAATAGTTAGCTCTTCCTGATGGATAGACCCTGTGATTATTATATAATGCCCTTCTTCATCTCTTGTTACAGCCTTTAATTTAAAGTCTAGTTTGTCTGATATAAGTATGGCTACTCCAGCTTTCTTTTGGCTTCCAGGAGCATGATAAATAGTTCTCCATCCCCTCACTCTCAATCTAAAGGTGTCCTCAGATCTAAAATGAGTCTCTTGTAGACAGCAAATAGATGGGTCTTGTTTTTTTATCCATTCTGATACCCTATGTCTTTTAGTTGGCGCATTTAATCCATTTACATTCAGTGTTATTATAGAAAGATATGGGTTTAGAGTCATTGTGATGTCTGTATGTTTTATGCTTGTAGTGATGTCTCTGGTACTTTGTCTCACAGGATCCCCCTTAGGATCTCTTGTAGGGCTGGTTTCGTGGTGACAAATTCCTTCAGTTTTTGTTTGTTTGGGAAGACCTTTATCTCTCCTTCTATTCTAAATGACAGACTTGCTGGATAAAGGATTCTCGGCTGCATATTTTTTCTGTTTAGCACACTGTAGATATCGTGCCAAGCCTTTCTGGCCTGCCAAGTTTCAAAGGAGAGATCAGTCACGAGTCTTATAGGTCTCCCTTTATATGTGAGGGCACGTTTATCCCTTGCTGCTTTCAGAATTTTCTCTTTATCCTTGTATTTTGCCAGTTTCACTATGATATGTCGTGCAGAAGATCGATTCAAGTTACGTCTGAAGGGAGTTCTCTGTGCCTCTTGGATTTCAATGCCTTTTTCCTTCCCCAGTTCAGGGAAGTTCTCAGCTATAATTTGTTCAAGTACCCCTTCAGCACCTTTCCCTCTCTCTTCCTTCTCTGGGATACCAATTATGCGTATATTATTTTTTTTTAGTGTATCACTTAGTTCTCTAATTTTCCCCTCATACTCCTGGATTTTTTTATCTCTCTTTCTTTCAGCTTCCTCTTTCTCCATAACTTTATCTTCTAGTTCACCTATTCTCTCCTCTGCCTCTTCAAGCCGAGCCATCGTGGATTCCATTTTGTTTTGCAATTCGTTTAAAGCGTTTTTCAACTCCTCGTGACTGTTCCTTAGTCCCTCGATCTTTGTGGCAAGAGATTCTCTGCTGTCCTGTATACTGTTTTCAAGCCCAGCGATTAATTTTATGACTATTATTCTAAATTCACTTTCTGTTATATTATTTAAATCCTTTTTGATCAGTTCATTAGCTGTTGTTATTTCCTGGAGATTCTTCTGAGGGGGATTCTTCCGTTTGGTCATTTTGGAGAGTCCCTGGCGTGGTGAGGACCTGCAGTGCACTTCCCCTGTGCTGTGGTGTATAACTGGAGTTAGTGGGCGGGGCCGCAGTCCGACCCGATGTCTGCCCCCAGCCCACTGCTGGGGCCACAGTCAGACTGGTGTGTGCCTTCTCTTCCCCTCTCCTAGGGGCGGGATTCACTGTGGGGTGGCGTGTCCCGTCTGGGCTACTTGCACACTGCCAGGCTTGTGTTGCTGGGGATCTGGCGTATTAGCTGGGGTGGGTAGGCAAGGTGCAGGGGGGCTGGAGGGGCCGGCTTAGCTCGCTTCTCCTTAGGTGATCCACTTCAGGAGGAGCCCCTCTTCCGTGGGCCTCTGGTCTGCGCTTGACTCCGGAGACTCCCTTCTGCTAATCCTCTGGCAGTTTTCTGGGTTCTTTAGGCAGGTGTAGGTGGAATCTAAGTGATCGGCAGGACGCGCTGTGAGCCCCGCGTCCTCCTACGCCGCCATCTTCCGGAACCCCTCTATAAGATTTCTATATTAAAGATCATGTTGTCTGCAAATAGAGATAGTTTTCATTGTTTTTTTCCCAATATGGATGATTTTTAATTCATTCATTCATTCAAGCCGGCCATGCAGTTTTTGTCCTTTATTAAAACAGTTGGTACATTAATTGATGTTCGGATATTAATCTGATTTTGCATTCCTATAGTAAAGCACACTTGATTATGATACATAATTCATTTTATAGTTAACTAATTCAGTTTACTAGTATCGTGAAAATTTTTGTGTCCATATTTATAAAATATATTGGCCTGTAGTTTTATTTTCTTGCAATGTCTTTGTTTCATTTTGGTATAAGGGTAATACCGATACCATAGAATAATTTGGAAAGTGTTCCCTTCTCTAATCATTCTTGGAAGAATTTGTGAAGAGTTGCTATTAATTCTTCATTGTATATTTTGTGATATTTTTTGGCGAGCCATCTGGGCCTGGATTTTTTCTGTAGGTAGTTTCCTGATTACGGATTCAATATATTTATTTTTTTAATGTTTATTTTTTGAGAGACAGAGACAGAGTGTGAGTGGGAAAGGGGCAGAGAAAGAAGGAGACACAGAATCTGAAGCAGGCTCCAGGTTCTGAGCTGACAGCACAGAGTCTGAGGTGGGGCCTGAACTCACAAACCACAAGATCATGACCTGAGCTGAAGTCAGAAGTTTAACTGACTGAGCTACCCAGGCATCCCTGATTCAATATCTTTATTATTCTAGTTCTATTCAAAAACTTTTGATTTGTTTTTAAATCAATTTCAATATCTTGGCCTTTCTAGCAATTTGCTCTTTTTTTTTTTTTTTTTTGGTTCTCTAATTTATTGATACAGCCTTATTCATTATCTCTTATATTCCTTTTTATGTCTATAAGGTTTTTAGTAATGTCCCTCCTTTCATTTGTGATTTTAGTTATTTGAGTGGTAGGGGGCAATTCTTGTGTTGTGGAATGAAACTTTGCATGGTTTCAGTATACACACCATGGCCAATTGTAGGCTGGTGACATATCACTGAATGTGGATTGGGAATATATGTGCAGTAACACACCATCATACAATATCCCACCATACAGATATAATAGTGCCAAAAAATCTCAAAATCCATATATAATAGAAAATGCAGCAGTAAATAAAGAGGAAATTATATGTTTTGAGTATGGACTGCTTTGTTTTGTATATTTCTCAGCTGTGAATTTATATAATCTAAATTTGACAATTATTTTGTTTATTAACTAGCTTGAAAATTTTCTTAAATTTAACACTCAGTTCTCATGAGCCATTAAATTGCTGTAGCCCTCTCCTGGTATTAACCACAATTTACGACTTAAAGATATTTTATACAGCTCTGCATACCTTTTCTATCTCATTTATTGGTGCTTAACCCTGAGAATTATCTGTTTAAAAAAACGTATGAATGAATGAGTTAAGGAACCCAAAACAATTCAATACGTGTTGTTTGTTTGTATCACTGCTTTGAATTGAGTTAATATTTTGCCACAGGTAAAACTCTTCACTGCCTCTCAGATTCAATTAATTCAACACAGCACTGGTCATCATTTCGATTGTGTGGCATGATAATATTGATACTATTGGTATTGAACATTTTCTAAATAAAATATGTTATCATTTAAACTTTAAAGTATGTCTAAGTTATAGCATGGCATAATTGGCTACATCAAACTGTTAGACTTCCAATTACTCAACAAAAAACATTTAGTATTTTACTTAGTGGTATATGTATATATCTATAATATCAAATATCAACATGACTAAAATTCTGGCTTCAGAACAACACATCACTTTGTTATTAGTATTATTGATATTTATTCAACACCATTTTGGTGTAACTTATTTTTTAAAAAATCACAATACCTTGTTTAAAGAATTTATAGTTTAAAAGTACAATCTTCATTCAATGATACAATGCAAACCCCCAAAAACACATGAAGGAGAAAAGGCTCTTGTTTTCACTTTAAAGTCATTCAGTGAAACAAAAAAGATGAGATGATGGTTAAACATCTAGGAGGTGAATGCATCTTTTCTGAAGACAAAGTAAATGACTAGCTGATCAAGGTGGTTCTAAGGAGTCTACATCTATTATTTAGTTATATTTATTGATAGAGTTAGCATGAAAATGTAGCATATAAGGAACTGTAATCAAGAGAAAATAAGCATAAAGAATAAAACAAGAAGTGGTTACAGAATGGATGTTGAATGTTGGTGCTGTTTATGGTCTGTGCAAAAACTCAATGCACATACAATTAATTGAACATAATTAAATACTTAATCTTGGGTTAACAAACAGAAGTGTCATGAAAGTTCATTGAGATCATTTGAGGGCTAGAATAACTAGTGTGAGTTTAATGAGTAAGAGTAAGTTAGTCCTGGAGGTATGCCAAACAATTACTAATTATAGGTGAGGATGAATTTGTTACTTTGAAGAGCAGTGTGATTAAAATGCTCATAGAGAAGGAGGTGGCACAGTCTGATTTGCTATTAATAAGGTTCTCCTCTTGAGGGAGCTACTAGCTTTTCTAAGCTTTACTTTTCATTACTTTTCTTGTCTGAAAAGAAACAAGTCTACAGAGCCACAAAATAAATTGAACATTGTGTTGGTTTTGACAATTCACATAGCAGATTTTTTGAATTACCACTATATTCCATATCCTGTCAAATAGAAATTATTTTTTATTGGGATGTGGGAATTTTACATAAACCTTCTTTTTTTAGTCCCTTTTTTAAATTAAGTTTATGTATTTATTTTGAGAAAGAGAGAGAATATGCAAGTGTGGGGGAAGGGCAGAGAGAGGGAAGGAGAGAGAGTCTCAAGCAGGCTGTGTGCTGTCAATGCAGAGCCTGATGCAGGGCTCAATCTCACGAACTGTAATATCATGACTTGATTCTAAATCAAGAGTCAGATGCTTAACTAGCTGACTGAGCCATCCAGGCACCCCGACTTCTCTCTTTCTTCTACTTCTTCTACTTTCTTCTTGTACAGCCATGCTTTTGAAACAGAATGAGCAAAAACCTGAAAGGAAACTCAGGAAGGAGTCAGAAAAATGAGCAACCTACTAAGAGCAAATGGTGAAGACTGATGATTCTATGAGTGGAAAGATCCATCTGGGGGGGAAGTGTGACATCTGAACCTCAACATATATGCCACAAATCCAGAATGACACAGGAATCAATTCTCTCTAAAATGCCTAGGAAATGAAATATATATATATATATATATATATATTATACATTTATATATTTATATATATACACACACACATATACACACACACATACGTATGTGTGTATGTATATATATATACACACACAAACATATATATATATACACATATATATACATATGTATATATGTATGTATACATACCAGATAAAAATGTATATATACATATGTGTATATATACATATGTGTGTATATATACATATGTATATATACATACGTGTGTGTGTGTGTGTGTGTATATAAATATATAAATGTATAATATCCCTTTTATCTTTTTTGATATCCTCATTTTCCAGGATTTATTTCATTACCCACTTTTTTTTCTAAAATGGTATAGCTAAGAATATTTATATAAAGAAAAAAAAAAAAAACCAATTAGAATAGTCCCTGAAAGCTTTTAATGTCATCATGTTATATGACCTCCATTAAGTTACTAAACTGTTAACAAAAAAAAAAAAAAAAGAAAAGAAAAGAAAGAAAAAAAAGTATTTTATGTAGGTAGAAAGATGTGTCTGAAATGAAAAGGAGGAAAAAAAAATACCAAAAATCTTGACCCCATTAAATTTTCATAAAGGAGTAGATTTAGGTGTTTTCAGATTTTTAAGTAGTTACTTGGATTTTTTGTGCTTATTTATTTATTTTGAGAGAAAGAGAGAGAGCAGACACACATGCACAAGTGGGGAAGGGGCAGAGAGAGAGAGAGAGAGAGAGAGAGAATCCCAAGCAGGCTCCAGGCTGTCATCGTGTAGCCCCTTAACAGGGCTCAATCCCATGAATCTTAAGATCAGGACCTCAACCAAAATCAAAACTCAGATGCTTAACAGACTGAGTCACCCAGGCACCCCTTTAAGTGGTTATTTTAATTTTGTAATCAAATAACCAGAAAAGTAACACTATCTAACAAAGAGGAAAAGAGATCTTACTCTCAAAATGCATCATACTCATAAATTATAGTAACTCACCCATAGTTACTGATGTGTGGTGAATTTCTTTTGGAACAAAAAAGACTAATCACTACTTAGTCTTTCCTGAAAATTTAACACTATTATCTATCAAATGCCTTTGCATTTAATTGAAAGGTTTATAACTTGGGACACTTGAAAAGTTACAGTAACTGTTTCAAACCAAAGATCATCAAATAGTGTTCACTAAATCTATTTTTTTAAAATTTGTCTATATGATAAATTATTAAGAAGCAAGATTATAGCCACAATTCCTTGATGATATATATAACCTGAGAGAAAAAGCAAAGCAAGTGCACATGAAAATATTCTAGTTTCAAGTATGTGTTGTTTTCTTTAACACAACTTTTATTCAAAGTTTGGTGGAATGTTTTTAGAGTGGTGATGCCTTGTCAAGGACTCTTTAAGATTCTTACTGAAGGAAATGACTTAGTGACTTAAGGTGTTATATAGACAGGTTCAAAGAAGAATGCATATATTATCTTCATGCTATGGGCATATTTTGCATGTGCATAATGCTTAACATTTACAATAAATATTTTCTATTTGAGAAAATGTTATAAGTCCCTTCATACTGATAAAATTCTTTTAACATTTCAAAACATTTTATGTCTAATATTTAATCATTATCACATTACATTGGAAAAATTATTTACATATTTTCAGAATTTCTTTTACCAAATGGAAGTAATAAAATACTCGAAGCCCATCCATGCCAAGATATAGAGGACATGTATTCCCTAACAAAAAGATCTTGTAACTTATTTATTTAACATGCAATTAAATAGTGCTTATTTATTACTTGCTATTGTTTCATAAAAAAAGTGCTTCAAAATTCAGTGCCTTTAAATACCCATCATTTTTTCTATTTTGTGAATCTGTCAGTTGGCTGTGGATTGTCAGTCTTAATTGGACTCTGCCAGGAAGCTCTTCTAGCTGTGAAGTCTGGCTAGAATTGGCGGATTGGGCTCAGGCCCACTCCACATGTGTTCGTTTTGTATCCATTTTTGTATTTCATTTTGTATCCATTTTTGTATCCATGATGCCAAGGGGCAAGGAGGAAGTTATTATTATGTTGAAGACAACAACCTCAGAGGGCAAATTCAAAGTTGTAAGCACATTTCAAGCCTCTGCTTGCATCACATTTATCGATATCCCATTTTCCAAATAGTTTACAAAGCCAAACCTGAAGCCAGGGATCAACATGTTAGTCTCTAGCCACCATACCCACCATAAAACCAAAGCAAGTCATATGGTGAAATCCAGCACAATATCTTAAAAATGTAAAATCCCTGCATGGAGATGGGATATAAATATAAGTACACACACACACACACACACACACACACACATCAATGTATATTACTCTGTGCATATATATATGTGTGTGTGTGTATGTATGTGTATTTGCATATATATGTATGTGTATGTTTTATATATATAATCTGATCTTAATTTTTTAAAACAAAAGTTTTAATTTCTAAAACTAAATTCCTTTTTCTTTTTTTTTAACGTTTACTTATTTTTGAGACAGAGAGAGATAGCATGAACGGGGGAGGGGCAAAGAGAGGAGGAGACACAGAATCAGAAGCAGGCTCCAGGCTCTGAGCCATCAGCCCAGAGCCAGACGCGGGGCTCGAACTCATGGACCGCAAGATCATGACTTGAGCTGAAGTTGGACGCTTAACCGACTGAGCCACCCAGGAGCCCCTAAATTCCTTTTTCAAAGTGTTGCTTTGTGTTACTAACTTCTAGACTTAAAAAAAAAAAAAAATTTTTACTGTTTATTTATTTTTGACACAGAGAGAGACAGAGCACGAGCCAGGGAGGGTCAGAGAGAGAGGGAGACACAGAATCCGAAGCAGGCTCCAGGCTCTGAGCTGTCAGCACAGAGCCTGACACGGGGCTCGAACTTACAGACTGTGAGATCATGACCTGAGCCGAAGTCAGACGCTCAACTGACTGGGTCTCCCAGGTGCCCCTAATTTCTAGACTTTTGTAGTTTCTCTAGAATAATGTAATTCCTTATCTTGGATTGGTACCAGTTATTTGGCTCAAAATCATTTCAGTATTCTTATTTTATAAGTGATTTAAATTATTTCATTGTAGGCAAATACTCTTTCAGTTTTATCTCACAGGCAGCCCCCCACCCCGTTTTTCTTGCATAATCTTTGGGTACTGCTTGAAATTATTTTCAATCTACTTAAAAACAAAAGGGCAAAAGCTAATGTTGGTTACTAGGCCTGGGAACTGTTTAAATGTGGTTTCGCATGCTTACCTTTTAAAATTCATACAGGCGAATGAGGAAGGCGTACCTATCACCCCCATATTACAGAGGAAGCTACCGGGATTTCTACAAGGTATTTTCTTGTTTGTTTGTTGTTTTTGTTTTTGTTTTCCGAAAGTCAAAAAGGCATACTTGGGTGAGTTGGTATTTGCATAGAATGTGCTCAGGCCCCCAGAGCTGTGCTGCTAACTGCTATGAAATATGTGGTCTCTTGCCAAGTTGATTCTGTTTCTTAGAGCTAATCTCAGTTCAGGTAATCTTGTTACAATATATTTAAAATGCATGTCTCTCTCTCACAACTTGGTGTCTGTTCACATCTTTTGCTAAACATGATCAGAAAAAATAATATTTTAAAATTTGCATTTCGTCTAGATTGCTTCTCTACAAACATCACATTTTTAATCAGTTGTGCTCTTCCTTTTCCAAATTCTGTATGCATATTTTAAGTGTGTTTCAGACAGCTATGTGGTATATGCAAACAGGCATTTTAAACTTCATAGAATACGAAATTTAAAGATGCATTTGTAATACTTGCCCAATGATATCTTTCTTGTATCACACAGGACTGAACATATTGCTACCTTTCTTAAATTGTCTTTTGTTTTCTTATTTTTAGAAGTAAGGTAACATGATCATTAATAAATTCAACAAATATTTACTTACATATTGCTTTGTAGTAGTTTTTGAGGTATAGGTTGGATATATACTTTTGAATAATACCCAAATCTTGACAACAGAGAAAACAAAGACTTAAGTTATATGCAATAATCATTTTAAAAAATTCTTTAGTTCAGTCTAAATGCATGATATCTGCTTCACTAGAGATAACAGTTCTTTCTATAGTTCACATAATTTGTGTTAGAACCCCTACCTTTATATGACTATCTATGCCATAGCTGAATCATAAAAGTTCTTTTTCTGTCTTTATATTTCATCTTGTTTCTCGTGTTAAAGTGCATTATGTTTTGTTTGTCTAAATCTATATCTTTGCTGAGGAAAACAGAATATTAAGACTCTGAATTTTATGTTTTTATACTTTTAGAATGTGGTTATGTTGTTAAGATTAAGTTGACTTGTTTCCATCTTTACTCTTTGAAAATAGTTTTTCTGTCTTTATTTCAAGTCCTGTTCATTTGTTTATTATTTATTCAATAAGGATTTGCTTAGTGACTAGTATTCTTAAAGCATTATAGTAGATCTTCTAAGTGTTACACATATGCAGAGACAGCATGAGGTGTATAAAAAAGCCTGGTTTCTGTTGTTGTTTTTTTTTTTATTTTTTTAATGTTTATTTATTTTTGAGAGAGACATAGTGTGAGTGAGGGATGAATGGAGAAAGAGGGAGACATAGAATCCAAAGCAGGCTGCAGGCTCTGAGCTGTCAGCACAGAGCCCGACGCAGGGCTCGAACTCACAAACTGCAAGATCATGACCTGAGCTAAAGTTGGACGCTTACCGACTGAGCCACCCAGGCACCTTGCATGGTTTCTGTTTTAATTCTGGCTCTAACACATACTGCTGAAGTAATTTTCACAAATTACTTAACTGTTTTTGAGTCTTGATTTCCTTGTTTGTAATTGGAGATAATAATACTGATTATTAGGAAGAGCAAATGAATGAGTACAGTTATTTAGTTAAAGCAGTGCCTTACATGTGATGAGATGCAAAAAAATGTTAGGTATGTTTATTCATGATGATTAAAGTCTATAGACAAGAGTACTGAGACACATGAAGCTATATTTCACTATGAAAATTTAGAGGATAATGGGATCACAGGCAGTCAGGTGGTTCAGGGAAGACTTTATCAAGGAGATGACATTTGTTCTGATCTTTGAAAACAAATCGATTTTGGCAAATCAATTAATTTCTTATATTCCTGAAAATGGACAATTTTGTCGTACCTCTTAGGTCTGTTGGTGATTTAAGTAGGATAACATTCTCAAATGAAATTTGTAAATGATAAAATGTTAAGCGAAAAGAGTCCTCCTAAATGATGCTGAAGAATTCTTATTCCAGTCCTTGTCTAGGACATCCACTTTAATCCTCTCTTCCAGACTAAGGGTGAACATGCTATCTCTAATACGTTTAATTTTTTAAAGTGGGAGTTAAATAGACTAATGAATTACGTGAGGCACAGTTCTTATCTTATTGAAACAACATTAAACATGGCTCACATATGGAAAGTATAACTATTACGTATACAATTATTTTGTCACTGGAGCCTTTTTGTCTCTCATGTACTTTGGTATAGATTATCTATCTTAGAGAAAATGAGACAAATTATTCATTTACAAGTTAGCCTATCCCATGGCCCTGTTTGTGGGGAAACACACACACACACACACACAGCTTTTTGAAAAATAATTGCTTCCACACATCATTAGCCTGGAACACTTGGATACCTGAGAGAATTTTTCAGAAGTAAACTATGGCTTGCCTGAAAGATACTTGGCTGGTTGTCATAGAAATTTGTGCTTGGATATTTCTAGCTTAATTCCAAATAGACATTCTGAACAGGTCTTATGAAGAGAGAGTGAGATAAAGCAAAAATAAACCAAAACTTTCTTTTTACTTGTGCTTACAGTACTCTCCTTCTCTTTTCTCCCTTTCCCCTGGTGAACAGAGTATCAACATCTTAAGCATGGAAGAAAAATTATTAGCAGCAATGATAGTCACTATGCCTTTGCAGCCTTCGCATTTAACTTCCTAATTTATTTGACTAAGTCTTTACAAGTATTTAATATCTTGGCCATTTGCTAAAGAATTTAGGGATTAACAGCCGTTGGGTCAACATTATCAAAAGTCTTGCAAAATAAAGTCAAGAATATATAAAAATCTGGGGCGCCTGGGTGGCTCAGTTGGTTGAGTGTCCAAGCTTCAGTTCAGGTCATGATCTCACAGCATGTGAGTTCCAACCCGCTTTAGGCTCTGTGCTGACAGCTCAGAGCCTGGAGCCTGCTTCAGATTCAGTAGTCTTCTCACTCTCTGCCCCTCCCCCACTGGCACTCTGTCTCTCTCTCTCTTTCAAAAATAAATAAAAAACATTTTAAAAATTTAAAAAAAGAATATATCAAAGTCTAATGCACCTTACTTTTTAACAGTGGGGCATATGAAAAACAGTCTAATAAGCAAGTTACTTTGTTTAATAGGTAAGGAAATATAGTAGCGTGGAAGAATAAAATGGAGGCAGTACCACCTGATACACTTTAATATATCCCTAAATATAAATATCCCTAGATATTAAACATTGAGTCCCCAATAACCTTTACATACAAAAAGAAACTTCTTCAGTCATTACAACTGGTTTTCAATATTTTATTTAACAAATTCATATCTTATCACTATATATGTCTATCTATCTATGTACCTATCATCTATCTACCACTAATATATACCTTGAGATATTAAGACAGTGAGGTTATGATATGGAATAACAATAACAAAACCATAATAAAACAAACAATAAGAACAGAATCAAAATAGCCATGACAGTATTGTCATAACCTTTACTTACTTAAGTCCCTGGAAAGTACAGTAAGGTAAGTGTTTTAAACTTTATTTTACATTTGAGAATTTAGTTGGTAATAATGGGAACTAGAATCTGGGTCTCTAGACATTTGGATTAAGATTCCCTTCACTCCACCACTGCCTATCCGCTAGGAATTTCTGAACTGAGGCTGTTTTCCACATAATTATTTTACCTGATCTCACTAGAGAGGATGTTTCAAGAAATTATGCAACCTGCACACTTCTTCTGGTCATTTTATCTTCAGAATCTAACATAGTACTTAGAATCTAGAAGCTTCTTTGTAAATATTCGATGGCATGCATCCTTATAAAAAAATTTCAGATCTTTCTCCTTTCTTCTATTTTCCTGAGATAGAACTTTTTGTTGGAACCATTCTGTAGAAATCCTTTATGTAGCATTAAACCAAGGGACTTGGTGTCTTGAGCATGAAAGGCCATGGACAGATGGCAAGTCTTTTCTGAAAGGAGAAGAAAGTACATGTATTTTTATTCATTTGTGCATTTTGCTGTGGCCAAGAACATCCTGCAGATGAAAGAATCAATATTTTTGAGCTGCAGACTTAGCTTCAAATGTAAAAGCATTACTGGAGTGCAATGTTTTGAAGCAAAAAGGAAAAGGGAGGGGGGAAAGCTTCTGTAAAACTTCAGTATAATTCTTTTACTTTTTCATGTTATTTTACAGTGTTATTGTAAATGGACAGCATCCTAAGTATTAAGAGAATAAGATTAATATGAACATGCAATAGAAATAAAATAGAATGTAGTATATAATTGCACAGAAAGAGGAGTGATTACTTTTACACCAAAAAAAGGAAATAAAAATCCTTTCGAGATTGGCATTTCCAAAGGGACTGAATCTTTAAAAGGATTTAAGTTTCAAACTCACAAGTGGATTAAGCCACAGGAAGAGGAAAAGTCAGATATCTCTCTTGCCTGTGAAATATGTTTTACAAGATATTCCCTGGATGAATATGGTAAAGAACATAAGATGTTCACAATGACTTTAGAAAAATATAACTTTGAAATTTTAATGCCATTTTCCAAGTCTCTATCCTTATACCCCACCCCCTCCCAGCCTCTTTTTCTCTTATATGTAAATGCACGCACACACACACACACACACACACCATATTTATTGAGCTTGACTCAAACTATTCAAGATGTATTCCTTTATTAGTTTTTTCCACCACCTCACATTTTGATTGTGCCACTTGTTTATTCTTATACTACTTTTGTTACTAGTTTTTTTTTTTGTCTGCTTGTTTGTTTGTTTATCTGTTGTGTATATGTTCTTCCCTGTACATCTACACTCAGGAAAGAGTGGGAGGAAAGAGTGGGAGGTCTGCATAACTCTCAGTTAGCCACTCTCCCACATGCCTTTGTCAACAAAGTCTTAAAGAATCAGGGCTTCAAATAAGTTTGTGATCTGGTATTATTAAAAAATTATCAGATATTCCATACTGCTTCAACCTTTGATGGCACAAAAGACACACAGAAGTCAGAGTAAGTTAATCACACTGAAGATAAACTATACTCATGATTTAAAATCAGAAGTTTTGTTGCTGCGCGATTCACATTTCCTATTGCTTCAGGTCCTCCTGCAGCTTCCTTGTCTCTCTCAACATGTTTTTTTTCCAAAATAGAATGTAAATATTTTACTGTCACTGAGCTATACATCATTCCAAGTATTTGAATTATAAAATTTTGAATACCTTAAGCACTACAAGTAATGAGAATCAAGGAGTTGCAGATGTTAGCAACCTGATGAAGACATCAGAGAAATCTGCAGATGATGTACACCTCTGGTGGGTAGCTAAGCCTTGGTTACAGCCATGAAGTGGATAGAAAAATATATGTAAACTCTCACCTCAGATATCACACCTGCACGTGTGCTCTGAAGACCTTCTAATATGCCAACCCTGAAAGAAAGTCACATTCCAATGTGCTTTCTTGGATTTACTTATCTCAAAAGGTTGTAATGCTCCCTTCTTGGTGTAATGAGGTTTTTCTAGGAGGAAAATGCTCTGCCTGAAATCAATATTAACTTTTATCGTGATCGACACTCTATTTCATATCCTTGCCATTTACTTTGGTATGGTTTTGAAATTTTCTAGTGACACCAAGGAATTGAGAGAATTAACAAAATCGTGGCATATTGGTAAAAACAAACTGATCTTTGTATATTAAAGCCTAACTGGCATTGATGGCTAAAGCACATTAGGTGTCTTGCAGTGATAATTCAGTAGACATACAGTATTTTTAATTTTCCGGTCATTTTCATACATCTCATGTTGTTTGATCCTCAAAAAATCTTGCTAAGAGAGACAACTGTTATCTGCATTTTATAGAACCAGGAAGTGTGCTTGTGGCAAATGACATTATCCAACCACTTCATATTGGTAGTTGTTGCACCGTTTGGTGGGGAGTGGGGGAGCATGACCAAAACTAAGAAAGCATGATGTGTTCTCTGCCTGTATCTCAAACCACATCTTATATTATCCTCATCCTTGGTTGTCAACATCCAGTTGCTTACCACACACAGCCTGCCCCTATCATTTTCTTAAAAATATTTTTTTTTCTGTTCTCAATAAATTTGTACATGCTGTTCCTGAAATATTCTTGGGATATTTTTATTCTTTTCCTGACTGGTGCTTTGTATTTTTCAGGTGTCATACTAATTGCAATTTTCTTTTTTTTTTAATGTTTCATTTATTTTTAAGAGAGATAGACAGAGCATGAGCAGGGGAGAGGCAGAGAGAGGGGGAGACACAGAATCTGAAACAAGCTCCAGGCTCTGAGCTGTCAGCAGAGCCCAAGTGGGGCTCCAACTCAAGGACCATGAAATCATGACCTGAGATGAAGTTAGACGCTTAACCAACTGAGCCACCCAGGTGCCCAGCCTAATTGTCATTCTTTTTTAAAAGATTTTTTAACATTTATTAATTTTTTGAGAGACAGAGCATGAGCAGGGGAGAGGCAGAGGGAGACACAGAATCTGAAGCAGGTTCTGTCAGCACAGAGCCCCACATGGGGCCCGAACTCACTAACTGTGAGATCATGACCTGAGCTGAAGTCAGCCACTTAACCGACTGATCCACCCAGGCACCCCCTAATTGCCATATTCTTGATGAGGCCTTCCCTTCTCATCACTTACTCACCCCCAACCATGTATTTTCTCTCATACTATCTTACTATTTTCTCTTGAAAATAATACTTCTTTTTGCTGGTAAGATGCAAATGTGTTAGTTTTTTTTTGTTGTTGTTTGTTTTTTTGTTTTTTTTTTTTTTACCAAAGAAGTATTATTTTTTGAGGTCTTCATTTCTTTGTTCCCAAAATTAGACTATTAAACTTGATTAGTTCTAGAGGGGAAATAAGCCACTATTCATTCATTCATTCATTCATTCATTCACATTCTCTCTCTCTCTCTCTCTCTCTCTCTCTCTCTCTCTCTCCCTCTCTCTCTGGCATGGGTGAGTAGAAAATAATTTTACCTGAATCTCTGGAAAGCTCAGCTCCTCCATGGACATCTTTCACTGTGTCTAAAACCAGGGCAGTCTGGACAAAAACAGCCAGGTTTTGCTCACTGGCTAAATATATGGGTATTGCAGGGTCATGCAAGGATCATATGTAAGTAAATCATATGTAAATTCATCTGGTTCTAATTCACTTATTTTACCTATAGCATACCACTGAGAAGACCAGCATCTAGAACTATATTTGCCTTCCAGATTATCCACACTTGACAAGAAAGCAGTAAATAAACATATACATTCATAAATTATATAATGTCATATTGTAATGCATATATTACTTGCTTGAACTGTGTACTTCATTCATATATTTCATGGCATCTCATATTTTCTACTTCATATTCCTATGCTAAAACCAAGTATTCTTGGTTTCAAGGATATTAATGTCCCTATGCAATCAATAAATACTTCATGAAATACACACACACACATGCACACACACACATATTCTGCAAAACTTTTTCTAAATTATTTTATAAAATTATATCCCCAAATGTGAAATATTATCTTCCCCAGGCTGTTGTTTAAAAGTTCATTTTAGTTTAGATAATGGATGGTCACAGAATGATGGGGGGTGCTAGTATTCCCCAGTAGACATAAAGAAGAGCTATCAAAAGGTGGAGAATAAAATTCTCAAAGTATCATTCTGTAAAATTCTCAGAGAAGTTAAAGCAGGCAGTTACATTGAAACACAATATTATATTCAATAACTTTTCCAGAGAAGGTTCATTTAGGTTGCATTCTTTTTCTGTACTTTCTTCTATTAGTATAAGTGTATACTGGGTTTAAATAAAGCAATTAATTAAATAGGAAGAATAAACAAAACAAAGTATTACATTATCCCAAAACACCTGTTCAAATGCCTTCAATAAATGTTAACTTAATGTCTTTGAGATATAGCAAAAAAGTACCTTCCTACTGCCTTAGTCCATTTGTGATGCTATAACAAAACATCATAAAGTGGTTGGCTTATAAACAGAAATTTATTTATCATAGTTCTGGAGAATGGGAAGTCCAAGATCATGGCACTGGCAGGTTTGTTGTCTGCTGGTATCTGCTTCCTCACTGTGGCCATCTTCTCACTATAACGTCACATGGTAGAGGGGGCGAATTAGCTCTCTCAGGTCTGGGTGTGTTGTTGTTGTTGTTGTTGTTGTTTATTTTTATTTTTTATATTTTTTAAGATTATTTATTTATTTTGAGAGAAAGAGAGAAAAAGGCAGGGAGGGGCAGAGAGAGAGAGAGAGGGAAAGACAGAGATTCCCAAGCAGGCTCTGCACTGTCAGCACAGAGCCCGATGCAAGGTTGAACTCACGAACCGGGAGATCATGACCTGAGCTGAAACCAAGAGTCAGACACTTAACCGACTGAGCCATCCAGGTGTCCTTGGGGTATGTTTTTATAAGGGCTCTGCCCTCATGATCAATCACCTCCCAAAGGATCCACCTCCTAATACCACCATTTTGGGGATTAGGATTTCAAAATATGAAATTTGAGGGGACACATTCAGACCAATTATTGCAATGTATAATTATTGCACATTGTCATGCTCTTTTGCACTAAACCAGTAATATTTGGTTTCAAGCCCACCCTGTGCGAATTTTCATGCATGAAAGATATTCATATGAAAGTCATGCTTAATTATCAATGCAAAAATCTGTATTCCTAAAATGATAATTGCTTTAGACAGTAGAGATAAAGATGAGCAAAATGTAGAGTCGTAAGAGAAGAGCGCTAGAGAAACAAGTGAGATGTGTATCCAGAGAAAGTTTATTTTTAAACATTTGTAGGTAGATTTAAATACAATACACATGGACTTTATGTCAACTGAGGGCAGAAGAAACATTTATGATATTTGGAGGTATAATAAGTATCTTTAAAGGATAGAGAGCAAGGTCCTTATATTTCTTTATCCTCTGAGAAAAGCAAGAAAAAACACATGGCTAAAGACACAGAAACAGTGTTTCTAAATATGATTCTTCCTGGGCGAATCATACTTTAGTCATGAAATTTAAGTATGAAATTTATTCTTTCTTCATGAAATCATGGATTGACTTTGAGTCTGAGGGTCTGAAGACAGTGATCTTTTATTTCTCAAGAATGAATTGGGAAGTATTCTTTCTGAGGCCAAGACACCCTATGTGCTATTTCCAAACTTCATGTGCCCAAGGGTCAAATATGCCCTGTGTGTCTGCCCTTTTCAAATTTTGGGGAATTTTTGAGATGGAGATTCTTAGGCCTGTGCCTAGATCTAATGAATCAGATTCTGTAGTTAAGGTCCGTCCCCAGGTGATTTAAATGCACTTTAAAATTTGAGTAGCACTGGTTTAGGAGACACATGCCTTTTTTAAAGCATTAGAACCTAATGCCATGTATACTTTGAGCAGAAGACCTGAAATCAACACTATGACAGAAAGCCATGAAATTAAAATCTGTTTTGATTGCCACAACAAAGTGATTTTTGTAGAAAATCTATTAGTATCTCTGATTTCTGATAGCAATAATATTAATAATGCCAATAAAATGGTAGCAACAATAATATAATCCTATAAAAATAAAAAATAGTAATAAAAGCAATAGCCTACATACTTTTAGTCATTGCTCTGAGTCAAATACTGTGCATACTTACTATACATTAACTTTTTTCATCTAAGAGCTTTATGAAGCAAGTATTGCTTGGAAAGAGTAAGTGGTTTACTCCAAGTTACTCAACTTGTGAAGTGGAGGGTGTGAATTTAAACCAAAAATCTGTCTAAAGCCCAAACTCTATTCCACTACTCTTCTAAACCAACTTGCTCATAAAGAGTTGAAATAATAATCTCTAGGATTGCTGTGATGGTAACTTTGGTAAAACAACATAGGTATTAATAAATATTTGTGGTTTTTTTCATTCAGTAACATTTGCACTAAATGATGACTACTCACTCTTTAAATAAACAACTGAAGGGGCACCTGGGTGGCTCTGTTGTTAGCATCTGACTTCGGCACAGGTCATGATCTCACAGTTCATGGGTTCAAGCCCTGTACCAGCCCTACATCTGACAGCTCAGAGCCTGGAGCCTGCTTAGGATTCTGTATCTCTCTCTCTCTCTCTCTCTCTCTCTCTCTCTCTCTGCTCCTCCTCCGCTCACACTGTGCCTCTCTCTGTCTCTCAAAAATAAATATTAAAAAATTTAAAATATTAAACATTTAAAAACTTTAAATTAAAATTTGGTGAATGCACAAATCTAAGCCTGAATTTTAAAGATTTAAATTATCTAAAGGCAAAATGAAATCAGCTGAATTCAACCGAACTAATTTTTAACAAGTTGTTAATAAAATTGGTTGTTTTAAAAATAACTAGCTGTAAGAGAAAATGTAGAATTTGATTTTGAATATATATATATATATATATATATATATATATATATATTTAAAGCATTATATATATGTGTGTATATATATATATATATATATATATATATATCTGTGTGTGTATTCATATATATGGCAAAGAATATAGACATAGTGAATATATAGAGATGTAGTGAAACCTAGTTACTATTTTTTATATATGAACAAATTTTCAACTCTTTCATGTATTCACTCTTAAAGATACACACACACACACACACACACAGATCTGTACATTTGAAATCCTGTAAAAATGGGACAAAAGCTTTGCAATTGAGCCACTCTAGGGTATCTTTTCAATAATGTACTTTCAAATTAATAAAAATATATATGTTAATGAAGAATGTGTTTGGTCTGGTCTTTGAAAATACTGTTTCTATTCCATTAACAGATTCATTCCATAAAACCCTAACATTGCCATCCCACTTCAACATGCCCTTCTCAAAAAATATGTTTTCTCTAGCACCAATGATTCCTTATCTATGCCACTTTGATGAAAATAATCTTTTTATCTTCAAATCCATGCATAAATTCTGTTTGAAACAAAAATTTTAATGGGAAAGATTGAACTATCCTTTGGATCAGTAGATGATTAAATATGTAAATAGTCTTTTAATCTCCAACCAGCATTCAGCTAAGCATTTTTTTTCTTATCCTTAGACCAAACCAGCTATTAGAACATCATTTGCTGCTGTCATCCAAAGTTACTTTAACTGACATGAACTTTTATGTTGGAACTCTGAGTCCATGAACAATAACTGCAGAACATGCTGGGTTTTATAAATAATATTATTGCATTTACCACATTATGTTCCCTATATAAAGTCCTCTAAGAAGAAAAGCTGCATTTCTCCTGAGCAGCTCGTGTGGTTTGATTTATGAGTACTGAAAATCCCATAACTGTCTTCCCTCCTCCCTTGGTTTCTAGGATGTTTGGAACGAAATATGAAGCCCAGTTTAACAACTGTCAAAATTTTTGTGTTTTATGTATCACACAATATATGTAAGCAGCGTCTGAAATGAAAATAGGAGGGCAGAATGTGAGCTCTGGAGGAGTGCATAGTTTTGAACCTAGTCTATTCATCCTTCCATCCGCCTCCTGGCTCAGTTGGTCATCTACTTTACATTTGAAGTGTAATTATGAAGATTACTTCAGTGCGTTTTTTAAATTTTATCCAAGTTTTTATTTGTTACTAATTTTTAAAAGATATATACTTGTATTAAATGTAGCATCTATTAGGAATACTATTTTGTAACTGTGGTATCATATTACTTGGCATATCACTGTGTTGGTTAACACCACAGTTACAAGGTTGCCTAGGTTTTGCTTATTTGGCTTCCAGCACCCCCCCTTTTTTTTCTCATAAGCCTTGATATTTTCAGTGTAGGAATTTGCAGAACATGAGGTTTTTCAGGAGCGCATTCATGGTATTTTAGTAGAAACACCTGGACTTCTGTTGTTGTAGCAGCATGCTACCCACAATTTAAAAAAAGCATTGTTTCTTTCATGATAAAATATCTAATTGTTTAATTTGATACAGTGAAGTTCTGGATGAAATACAAATGTAAATCTATAAGTAGCTCCAAGTGTATATATGCACTGCTAATTAGTATTAGACTATATTGCTGATTGAACTAGTTGTGCACATTTGAAAACTGACACTAATCTGTATGTTGGGAATTTAATTTTTCTGTATTAAGTAGGAAAAATATCAGGAATATAAAGACCAATTTGTAAAAATCTGTAATGTAAAAAGATGTATAGTGTTGGTTGCTCATTTATTCTTTGTTAGAATGTACTTTTGTTTAGGCATCATGTCTGAGGCACGGGACCCTAATAATCAGTTCATGGGTAAATCCTCTAAAACTTAAGCTATCTATGTGAATCCCATAAGTCATGGGCATATTATGCAATTTTTTTCAGTGTTGTGAGAGGAAAACTATTGCAGCAATTGTGGGAAATTCCCCTCATTCTAAAAGAGAGATGAATGGCACTCTTTTATATTTTATTCAGTTGAATTATCATTATATGACATGGGTCCAGTACTCAAGAACATGAGAGACCAAAACTGAGAACAACCCAAAGGCAGGCAAAAAGGCAAAAGAATGACACGGGGCACCTGATTGGCTTAGTTGGTTAAGTGTCGGATTCTTGATTTCAGATCAAGTCATAATCTCACAGTTGTGAGATTGAGCCCCATGGCAGGCTCTGCTCTGACGGTGTGGGGCCTCCTTGGGATTCTCTTTCTCTCTCCCCACCCCTCTCAAAATAAATGAATAATCATTAAAAAAATTTTTTTAATGACAAAAATCTGTGTCTACCATGAAGACCCATTGCCAATCATGAAGCCACCTACATTAAGTAGTTTGTTTTTCAGCTAAATACATTTTTTTATTTTAAACCATTTATTTTTTGTCTTATATTCAATCCAATATGTCGTATTCCACACACACATATATGTAGTGCACATACACATATATGGACACATGCACACACATGTACACACATGAGCTTTTATGAAGATTTTATTCTCAAAGATTCCTACTGGTCATGCCCATCATTCTCCTACACCCATAGAGTTTTTTCTTCTCATTTCAATTTAGGAGCATTCACAAAGGCACAATAGTGAACTTCTTCCCCTTTTTTTCTCCAGGCTTCCCATCAACAATTGAGTTACTTAGTTTCAACTATCTTATTTAAGAAATGTAAATGAATATTACTAGACGTTATTGTAGATCTGCTATCTTTGCATTCTACTGTAGCATTGTCAGTATCACTATCCATTACCGTAATTATCCTGCAATATCTGAACATAAACTGATTTTGTCCTGTAAGACTCCAATACTAGCTAACACTATACTTCTAATGAACCACTTCTCATCAACTCTATCATAAAAAATTGAATAATGTCTTTCAGAGTAATAATCTCACTACCATTTTAGATCTTTAATCACCTCAACAAGATCAATTTGCCTTCAGAAGACTGGTTTTCCTAAACAGTGATAGATACTCATGTATTACTTCTGCAAATACTACTAAGCATCTACGATGTACCAGGCACTTTTCAAAGTGTTGGTGATATGTCAGTGAGCAAAAGAGCTCTACTGTCATAGAACTTAATTCTTTTAAACATCTTTATTGGGTCACATGATATTTTTCAGTTATTCCTCTGTTTATGCCCAATATGCCTATTTATCCAAATCTTGCTCTAGATTTAGATATAGGTATCTTAAACCTTCCGTTTTAATTCATGTCTTGTTTTTCTAGGAGACATGTATAACTTAGTGTTTTAGCCAGCATTAAGTAATGGGACCCTATTACAAGTGAAGCAAACAGGCTTCCAGTTATGGAATGAATAAGTCATACAGTATTATAAGGCACAGCAGCATAGGGAATATGGTCATTGGTATTGTGATAGCATTGTATGGTGACAGATGGTAGCTACACTCGTGGTATGCATAGTATAATGTTTGGAGGTGTTGAATCACTGTTGTATACCTGAAACTAATGTAACATTGTGTGTCCACTGTACTCAAAAAAAACCACACACACACAAAGGTTACTATCTCTGTAGAGCTTAAAATATAGGGTAGAGAGAGACAATTGGAAGTCAATTGTAGTTAGCTGAAATAAATGCTAGAAGGAAGTATGAGAAAGGTACTCTTTCAGCTCACATAACGTGGTTATTTAGTCAGTGAAAGAGTCAAGAGAGTGAATATTTAATTGGGACATAATTATGGATGGCAGTTATTTATACCAAAATACAGAATGAGTAGAGAAGTATCAGTCTATTGAAAATAATATGATTAAAATTGAAAATATCCTATTCATAATATTTTTGCCAGCTATCTAAGGAGTATTAATATTATTATTTAGGCAAGAGGAGTCATTACAGAATGTAAAAGAAATGATGTGATCAAATATCTGTTAGGGGATTAACTCTTGTGACAGTGTGGCAACTAGCTCCTAGCTGGGCTAAGAATGGAAGTATGGAAACCATCAGTAAGTTATTGCAACGTATGAGTCAGAGATAGATGAGGACCTAAAAGACACTAATAGCAGCAGATACAAATGGCAGATAAATATGAGAAATATTGATCTAGGACTTTCTCAGACAGAAAAGCTTTTAGACACTAGTCTGTAACTGAAGATTAGATGAGCTGCCTCTAAGAATCTAATGGTTTCTTTGATCTCACTACTCTAATCACAAATCAGAGAATTGCATGTTTTTGTGTGTTTGTGTGTGTTCGTGTGTGTGTGTGTGTGTGTGTGTGTGTGTGTGTTACTGGTGAAATAAAAAAATACATAATATTAAATGTCTTTTCAAATTTCAATTGCATTTTGAAGTGAACAGAATTGTTTATGTAGCATTTGGTGATGTTATTCAAATAAGGCAGATAACAAATATGTTGTGATTACTATTAAAATGGAAACTGCAGACTAAGAACCATTATGATAAGTGACTCCTAAGGATGGGGAGTATTTTATGGGTGCTTGATACTTTTGCAATCAACTATGGAGAAAATTAAAACTGCCATCAGTGATGGATACAGCTAGTATCCTGCCTTCAGACCTGTCTAGCAAAAACTCACTACACGTGCAGGATGAAGAAAATGGGCTTTCAATTTTATTTCCTACTAACTTTTCAGCAAGACCTAAGTTTCTGTGTTTGTATATTTATTTATTTATTCATTTCAATCACAACTGTACAAAATTTTTTCCTGTAGCAATCAGAAAGTACAAGGGCTTCCTTTACTGACCGTAACCAGTCATGTGCACCATTTTATAGCCAAATACTATTATAGGATATTAAGTTGTCACCCAAACCAGAAAACAAGGAACAATAAAAAGTAACTACATGATTTACAGTTTAGTTCAATGTTAAGGGCAGACTACGTGGTCTGTGCTGGTGATATTCCAGCCCCAAGGACTCCAAGCCAATTCCTGAGATTGTACAAATGCATTACAATTTTTCTTGTTCATTTGGTGATGTGCATTAGGATGATTGTTTGGGCTTTCTGATATCATTTACTTTCCCAAAGGTCAGGAGAAAAAAGAAATAACAACTAATGAGTTAGTCCCAGAAGAACATCAAGTTTTGATTATTTTATGTTCATACCATTGAACAAAAATTAGACCACAATGCATTAGCATTTATACTACTTTCGCAGGGCTTAGTAGGGAGGGCTGTTCAAAGGGAACACAACTGCCTTTACGGAAAAGGACATTAAAAAGACCTATGCAAAAAATATTCTTTTTAGTTTACTTTTAATCCTTTTCTCTAATAATTAAATTGTTGTGGAAAGACCAAAAAATTTTTTTGTACTTAAAAGGTTTAAGAAAAACAAATTTGCATATAGAAATGAATGGTGATAATATTAAAGTATTTGACTAATACTCTTGAAAGTGAATGATGCCTCATAATTAAAAATATGCTTTATAGGGGCTCCTGGGTGGTTCAGTTGGTCCAGCTTCATCTCAGGTCGTGATTTTATGGTTTGTGAGTTCGAGTCCCGCATCAGTTTCTCTGCTGTCAGCACAGAGCCCACTTCACACCCTCCATTCCCGCCCCCTCTCTCTGCCCCTCCCCTTCTCATGTACATGCACTCTCTCACAAATAATCACTTAATAATATATATGCTTTATAATTCAGTATCAAAACACTGATGAGCCCTAAGCAAACCTGATTTATTTTAAAAGCCAACATGAACATCTCACACCAATGACTTAGAAATAGCCAATTCCATAGATAGAGTAAAATATTTCTAATGGTGAACACTTTCTCTCTTCCTCTTTTCTTCTATTTTTTTAGGAGAATTGTATCATTTTTTTAGATAATGAAGGCCAAACATTTTATGTGCATATAAAATAGTTTGCCTAATTTCAAAATAAACCGAATCTTTCTCTTAATCATTTGCCTAACACTACACTAAATTATCTATTTTTGTAGTACTTAGTCACTGGCTTTTTATAAATATATATTTATGAAGGTCATTTAAAGCAATGCTTAACACAATGCCAAACTGATGTATTGACAAATCAAAATCAGATTTACAGACAAAAAATATATGTCTTTGTAAGAGTAACAACTCGTTTAAAACGTTGTGGTTAGAAAAGTAATGCCTCCTCAACCACTTTTAGGTATCTATGCCTTAATCCTCAAAACCTTTGAGTATGTCACATTACATGACACATATAATAAGGTTAAATATTGATTTAGGGTTGTTAATCAAGTGACCTTTTAATAGGCAGATTCCCTGGATTATCTGGGTTGGCCCAATTTAATCGTATATCCCCTTAATAGCAGGAAAGGAATCCAGAAGATTGGGTCACAGAGATGTGGCAATGGAAGGAGAGATGGCATATATTTGAAACATGAGAGGGACTTTAGCCATCATGGCTGGCTTTGAAGACAGAGAAAGGAGGCCATGCACCAGTGAATGCAAGTGGCTTCTAGAAGCTGAGAATGGTGCTCAGCTAATGGCCAGCAAAGAAATGATCCTTGGTCCTACAGCCACAAGAAACTGAATTCTGCCAATAACATGGATGAGCAAATAGATCCTCCCTTAGAGTCTCCACATAGGAATGCAGCCCTGCAGACATTTTGCTTTAGTCTAGTGAGATCCATGTCTGCTTTCTGACCTCCGAACTGTACAATAACACTTTGTGTGTTTTTAACCATGAAGTTTCAGTAATTTATTATAGGGGTGATAGAAAGCTGATACAAATATCTTATGATATGCCCTGTTTTATGCCTGAGAAAACTAATCCCATAGAGATTTGATGACTTAACCATCTAATGCCTAGGTAGTGACAGGGTTTATACTAGCCCCTTGACCTTCTCCCAGTAGTACGCTCTGCTTGTCTTACCCGTTTTTATCAGTCCATTCTCATCAAAGCAGTTTGATTCAGTTAAAACAGATTGATCATGTGCCTTTTGTGCACAACCTTAAAATATGCATTGTTGTGTGGAGTCTGACACCTTCTGACCTCATACAAGATCTACTCACTAAGCTCCCTCCCATGTGGCTCTCCACTCTGAGGACACATCTATTGCTTGACTGATGGCAGCTCTTTGCCCTTGCCTGTCCCCAGGCTTGAAGACCTCTCCATCTCTCTAAGTTCTTGACATGGATAGCAAATTCTCATAATTCAGTTTATATATCACTTCTTTAGAAGTCCAAAATTCCATAAATCACTGTTTCCATTTCTGTCATTTTAGTCTCCTCAGACTTTATCTTTGTTTCTTTACTAATCTATTTATTTATTTTTTGATTCTTCCTCTGGACTTAAAGAATCATAGATGTAGAGACTTCATCTCTTATAGGAATCACTGACATTGGTATACAATTGCCTAATAAAAAACTCTAGTATGAACCATCTGCTAAATAATTTCTGACTCCTGGATCAAGGCTTTTACCCCCTGAACTTTAGCATAAAAGCCAGTGACTTGTATTCAGATCCCCACATTAAAATGCCTACTTTCCAGAAATGGACCCACAAATGTATGGCCAACTAATCTTTGACAAAGCGGGAAAGAATATCCAATGGAAAAAAGTCTCTTCAGCAAGTGGAGATGGGAAAACTAGACAACAATGTACAGAAGAAGGAACCTGGACCACTTTCTTACACCATACACAAAAATAAACTCAAAATGGATGAGAGACCTAAACATAAGACAGGAAGCCACAAAAATCCTGGAGGATAGAACAAGCAACAACCTCTTTGACCTCGGCTGCAACAACTTCTTATGACATGTCTCTGGAGCCAAGGGAAACAAAAGCAAAAATGAACTATTGGGACCTTATCAAGATGAAAAGCTTCCTCACAGAGAAGGAAATAATCAGCAAAACTAAAAGGCAACCAATGGAATGGTAGAAGATATTTGCAAATGATATTTTCAGATAAAGAGTTAGTATCAAAAATCTATAAAGAATTTATCAGTCTTAACACCCAAAAAACAAATAACCCAGTGAATAAATGGGCAAAAGACATGAATAGACACTTTTCCAAGGAAGACATCCAGATGACTAACAGACATATGAAAATATGTTCAACAATACTCATCATCACAGAAATACAAATCAAAACCACAATGAGATACCACCTCACACCTGTCAGAATGGCTGAAATGAATAACTCAGGCAACAACAGATGTTGTTGAGGATGCAGAGAAAAAGGAACCCTTTTGCACTGATGGTAGGAATGCAAACTGGTGCAGCCACTCTGGAGAAGAGTATGGAGGTTCCTCAAAAGTTTAAAAATAGAACTACCATATGACCCAGCATTTTCAGTCCTAGCTATAAATGATGATTCAAACCCCCATGTTTATAGCAGCACTATTGACAATAGCCAAAGTATGTAAAGAGTTCAAATGTCCATCGATTGATAAATGGATAAGTGGATAAATGGATATATATATATATATATATATATATATATACACACACATATATATATATATATATATATATATATATATATATATGTCTCCAATTGTGTATATATGCAATGTAATATTACTCAGCAATCAGGAAGAATCAAATCTTGCCATTTGCAACAATGTGGATGGAACTAGAATGTATTATGCTACGTGAAATAAGTCAGTCAAAGACAAGTATCATGTGATTTCACTTATATGTGGAATTTAAGAAACAAAATAGATAAACATAGGGGAAGTGAAGCAAAAATAGGGAGACAAACAATAAGAGACTCTTAAATACAGAGAACAAACTGAGGGTTGCTGATGGGGTGTTGGGTGGGGGGGGGTTAAATGGATGATGGGCATTAAGGAGGGCACTTGTTGAGATGAGCACTGGGTGTTGTATGTAAGTGATGAATCACTAAATTCTATTCCTGAAATTATAATTACTATATGTAATTATATGTATGTATATATATTTACTATATGTAAATTATAATTACTATATACTACATTATAATACTATATGTTCACTAACTTGGATTTAAATTTTTAAAAATGGGATTCCTTCCCCCAAAATGCCTGTATTTCAAGGAATTTGTGTTCATCCACTGACTTTATATTAATTCAACGTTATAAATGTAAACTCACATAAATAAATTAATCATGTTTATTTCTTTAAGACATTAGGATGTGGCATAGTTATTTTTCTTCTTTTTTTCTGCTGTTAGAATGAAATGTAACACGAGTGGCTATGAATATAGGATAACTGACTAAATAGTATATTAGGGATATTATTCTGGCACAGTCCAAAAGTATTCAATGGATAAGTAAAAGCTCAGAGAAAAACTGATTAGACTCTACTACATTTATTGACACAGAAAGAAAATTGCTCAGGCCCAAAGTGTCGATGGGAAGAAAGACAGAGGCAGGTGATACCTGTAACCAGAAGGTAAACTAGCACAGGTATTGATGATGATAGGATTTATCATAGGCTAAAATATTAGTGAGGACGGCAATGACTCAGTTACTTAAGTGAAAATAAAAATCAGAGATTTTTTATTTTTGATATCCAAATGAATAGAAATAAAATATCATATCTTTAAAATAATTATTTGGGAATTCAATAGACAATTATCTAATTGCCTTGAGACAGAATTGTTGATCATGTTTGGGATCATTAGAGCCTAAATTTGAAATTGCTCATTTGTCTTTGATCTTTTCATTTCAGTTATTGAGATGTGACTTTGAACACTGGCTTTTTCATTTCTAAAAATGAAGAATCATTTTACTGTGTCTCATTGGTTGCATTGTGAGAGAATGTTACATTTTTTCCATCTTCTGTTTCTAACAATTTATAATAATATAAAAATTTTTTAGTTTAATATTTCTAAAATTTAGGATAAACATTGCCTAGATTATTCAAATTATTTTGATATCACCATTCATTCATTAACTTATTAACTGGGCCAGGAAACTGGAATAAATTAATTCTTTAATTTGCCTTCAAGAAGTTCACAATAAATAGGGAAGTAAAAATACATGCCCAAGGGGCCCTGGTGCACCTTCAAAAAAGGGCTTGCCTGGAGGTGACTCCTATCACTCCTTGTTCTATTAAATGTAGAGAATAATTTTAGGATATATTTACTTTAGATGATCACGTTTATTATACAAAAAAGTGTCAAGGTTCACTAATATTTAAACTAGAATATTGGAAAGTTCCCTCTGATAAGGTGATCTGTAAACTAGAAGGGAATATTGAAAAGGATGTGGCCATGTGAAGCAGCAGGAAAGGATGATAGTGGAAAAGACTGAAGTGTGCTACATTTCACTGCTGTATCTGTTCTTTCAGTGGATGAGTTCCAACATCAAGTTCTAGTCAGGACACACAGAACTTGCAAAGAAATACTCATTTATTAATTCAACAAAAATATATCTTTCCAAGTCCTTTTAGGCCACTGTGATAGATGGAATTACTGTTCATTTATATTCATTGCCTCCCTGAGGAAGGCTGTACATCCCTATTCTGTGGCACTCAAGTGGTCATGTGATTGACTAGGGGAAATGGAGATATGTATGATTCATTGATGTATGTGATCAATCAATCTATGAGCAGAAGTGAAATGTCTCCGTAATAATCATAAGCCTTAAGAACTAGTGTACTGTGTAGTTTTAGGATATATAAAACTATATAATATATAAAGTTTTACATATAATTTATAAAATTATATACATATAGAGTTCCTCTTTTACTCTACAAGGACAACCAGCCATGTTACAGACAAAGTTTACTCTGTGGCCTGAGCCCCAGCTTGAAACTGATGGGGAATATTCAATTTGAATAGGAAATATAAATCTTTGTTGTTATAAACCTGTGGGATTCTGCAATTTATTGTTATTATTATTATTATTATGCCATTATCTACCCTCTTCAGACTGATACAGCCAGCTGTTTAAAAATTTCCAACAGTTTGAGCTTTTTTGTTCGGGAAAATGTTCAGACTTATACTATCCAAAATGATAGCCACTAGCCACTAAATTGTTTTAATCAATGGAAGCTACAGAAAATGTAAAACCTGGTTCCAGCAGTCACACTAACTATATTCTAAGTACTCACTAACCAAATGTGGCTCATGGATACCACATAGAACAGCGTAGATATAGATAATTTCCTTCATTACAGAAGGTTCTATTGAGAAGCGCTGGCTCAGACTGTGAAAAATTTGGGTCTCTTCCAGCTTTCACTCTGTTTCCAACTTGTATGGATTCACTAATCTCTTTTCTCTGGGGGTAGTTAGACCTAGTCAAGGGAAGAGCTTCAGTTCTCCCAAGCATCTTAAATCTCATTGGCTTCCTGTGAGTTTTTATTCCTTTTAATCTAAAACCAATTGAAGTTGTTGCTGGATCATTTTATACTCCACTAATGGCCAGACCCTCTGGAATTCACTAATACTGTTACATACCAATCAATAACAATTAACTACCATCACTTCAACTTGATATTTGCCTTGTTCCAGAATTAGCAGCATGACACTCTTGGTTTAATGGGGAAATGCAGTGATTTTTGAAGCTTCTGCAACCAAATTGATGTAGACTTTTTGAAATGATATCCAAACACGCATCCATGGATCCTCATCAACAGAAAGCCAGCTTGTTTTAAAGGAGTTGAGAATAATCAGCAAGCCAGTGAGCACCCGCATCTGGTCTCTTCATTCCCAGTTTTCTTGGCCCTGTCCTATTCCAAAGTTTTAGAGGCTTGTGATTTCCCAGAGATTGGAGGGTATACTCTTCTCTTATAAAGCACACTTTACTTCATAAGTATGATTTAGTCACTGTTCACCAAATTTCTATACAGTTTGCTTCAACTCTTGACTCTAACTGCATATTTCTCTCCCTGTTTATCTACCTATCTTCTAAAATCCAGCTCAAACCTCATTTTTCCTTGAAAAATTTTTCTTCTCTCAGATCTTTTTAGCCCATGTTATCGCTTCTTCAGAAGCATTACAGTAGTTCCATGCACTGTCTTTTCCTGTATATTTAATTCATTTATTCAACATTTATTTATTGCCAAGGATCTAGGTAAGTAGAAAACGTCAATAAATATTAGATAAAAATCAGTCTCTGTGGAACTTACATTTTAGTGTGATTTGATGAATTTTAGCAAATTCAGTATAAGTGCTGTTCATTGTTTCTTTTAAAATCCCCTCTGCTCCTAGTTCTCTAGATCATTGCTTTGACACCATTGATGTATTGATTAATGAAAAACTTTAATGCAGCATACCTCAATGTGTATTGATAGTCTGCATTTTCAAGGTCAGTGATGTTCTCCTTTGATTAGGCACAAAACATTTTCTAAATGCTTGGGCCAGTACAAACTTATACTATGTCTTTTTGGGTTCTAAACTGTGCTCTGTCTACACTGTCTCCCTGTCTCTTGTCTTCCATTCTCAGAAGAATTCACACAAAACTATTAATCAAAGGGCAGGTACTCAGTTCTCCAGTTCTGCTTTGTTGCTAACTCTCCAAAGTAAAATAGTAGGATTTGTTCTTAACAGGGAAAAATAGTGTTCCAACCAACTGGCTAATACTTTCAGTTGAAAGAAACAATGCTGACATTTTTTTTCAGAAAGCATGCTTTTTAATTTGTCTTATCACAAGTGACATATGGATTAAACACTTCCTCCTGGGGTCTCTAAAATATGATTTAGATGTATAATATGTTTAAATATTACTTGAAAACAATTTTATCATCTGAAATATATCAGAAAGATGGGGCGCCTGGGTAGCTCAGTTGGTTAAGCATCCGACTTCGGCTCAGGTCATGATCTCATGGTTTGTGGGTTTGAGCCCCGCGTCAGGCTCTGTGCTGACAGCTCAGGGCCTGGAGCCTGCTTCGAATTCTGTGTCTCCCTCTATCTGTGCCCCTTTCCTACTCGTGCTCTCTCTAAATCTCTCAAAAATAAATAAACATTAAAAAATATTTAAAATACATCAGAAATATTTAGTGAAATAACATTTAAAATAGCAGTATGGAGTAGAAAAGAAAATGTAGAATTTATATATATATATATATATATATATATATATATATACACACATATATGTATACACACATATATATATATATATATATATATACACACATATATGTATATATATATGTATATCTCTGTGTGTGTGTGTGTGTGTGTGTGTGTGTGTGGTTTTATGTGTTCAAAGAATGAGCTTTAGAGATGATATAACCCTTGGCCTTCTAGATCATTTCACAACCTCCCATTGTCTAGCCATCACCCAAAATCCACCACAGATTTCATATATGTACACAAAATAATTAAAATAGGAAATATAATTATTTATATTGTGTCTTAAGAGTGATTGGACCCTAGATTTTATAATGCCATTTCTAGACAGAAAATGATTGAGGAAGCTTAGCCCTTTTCCTTAAAGTTATTGGAAATTTACTTCTTGGAGAAACTCAACATTTTCTTCCTTATGAAAAATATGACTTATGTAGCAAACTATAAAGCTAAATAACTCATTACCAGATTTTATACATATTTTCAAGCTAATGTTTATGAAGATACAAAAATCAAATTATATGAGGCACGTTGGTCTGAGTAATCTGCTTATTGTATCGAGAGTCCCATTTGGTTACATAGTTATTTATATTTCCTTTTAACTCTTACTCATAAATAATTTTGAATATTTTTTAAACTTAATATATAAAGTTCTCAACTAATTGTGGACAAGAGCATTGCAATTATTTCTTCTCTGTGCTCGATGCCTCCTGTTTTGGGGTTATCAGCAGACATACAGAGAATGTCCTCAGGGTTCTTGCGGTGATTGCCACACATCACAACAGTACTTGCCTTTGAGAAGTTCTAACAACATGAAGGAAAATAACTCACTTAAATGTGAAAAGTTCAGTCTGAAAACAGTTAACTATATTAAGTGCAATGTTTATCCTGTGGAGGGAACAGGCAGATTCTTAAAGCTTTCTTTCTAGGGCAGTCATACACCCAGCGGTCAATTCTTGGTTACTTTTTCTTTCAAAAATGAGATGACCATGTATGTTAAGAGGATTGTGAGAAGTCAAAGACACCCAGTGATCTTTAATCTCACTTTCACCATTTACCTTCAGTAGATATTTCCAACTCTGAAATTCACAGATAACCTGCTTATTTGTAAGTTTTAGCATGCTTGGAAAATGGATAAGCTACCCATAGACCATATGGACAGCAGAGGTCAGAGAGCGGTCCTTTAAATTACATTTCATAATAGATTTTGAGGGAAAATGAGGGTTCCAAAAAATGTGCTCTTCCAAACAGCATAGAATCCATCTGTGGGGATTTTCCTACCTCATTTTAACCTTCCAGAAATTATGCCTACTATAAAATAAGAGCTACAGAAGGAGGAAACTAGAAGCCTCTGAGATTACCCAGAAAACCAGTTTGCAGGCAAGCAGGGAATGTTTATATGGTTATCTAGATAGTTTACTTTCCTTTATACAATGACTATTGCTAAACTTCAATGTATATTGAGAGTAAATCTCAGGGCTATACATTTGTATTTTATATCATTTATCTCATTGCATTCTCCCACTGGGGAGACAGTCAATACTATTATCATAATGCTATGAATGAGGAAGCTGAAGAGTATAAATAGAAAAGTCTGTTCCAGGCAACCCAAAGGGTAAGACTTAGAGTCAAGATCACTACCCTTACATTCTTTTTTTACAGCCTAAACGTGATCTATCATCTCTCAAAGAACACGGCACAATTTTTAGTTGAAAAGCAAGTTAAATGCAAACAGTTTGTCCCTTGGCATCTGTCCTTTCCTCTGTCACACTGTTTTTCACACTTAGTTCCATTGCCATAATCCCTTACCTGAAAACTTGGGAACAATAAACAAAAACGGACATCTAATGTGTACGTCTGCATCTATAGCCCTCACTGTGTTTATTATGGGCAATGTAAGGTTTGAATTCCTCATAGCACCACTACCATCTCTGATCATTTTGCAAAATGAAGAAAGACACTAATCGAAATTTTTATATTGCTAGATAATACCTGATACTATAAAAAAGAACTGTGTGTCTATAAAATATAACCTAGTCATAGAGTTATAAGCAAACATAGGGACACCTTTTAATTAGAATGACACTTTCGAGGTGGATAGAGCATCATTTTAGCATCGTACAAATCAAACAGTTGATACTCTTATTTTTGATTCATATTTTATACAATTATATACATAACAACATTGCATGCCAATTGCTAAAAAAACTGTTTTTAAGTGCTGATAATTTTCTACTAAATATTGTCTGTTTAATACACCAAAGACAATTAGGCCTGAAAATCATTAGTTCTGAGATTATACATTTCTCAAGAACGTAGAACTTAGCCCTCTGCAGTTGTCACTAAAGAGCCCAGATTTAGCCATTCAAGAACAATGGCAGACTATATCACTTTGTTTAATTTTAAAAACTATAATAATTCAAAGTTAGGTATTAGGCAAATTTATTAATTAATATTTATAGATATATTTTATAACAATTCATTTTAATGATCTTTCTAATTTAGCAAGCTAGTATTGTTAAAGTATCTTACATTTCAATGTCTACTCTTCCTTCCATACTTTTCTTCTAACATTTATTATGAAAAATTTAATCTTCATGTGCATTACCTATTTTTATTAATGATAACATTTACCACATCTTCATTATCTCTGTCTCTTTGCGCGCGCGCGCGCACACACACACACACACACACACACACACACTTTAACCAATGAAAGTAAGTTGTGGACTTCATAATATTTTATTCCTATAAAAACAAGGATATTCTCCTATATAATAAAAATCATGACACTTAATAAATGTCAGTTTGATACTGTATCACCTGATATTGAGTTCAAGTTATAATTTCACAACTGTACCAGTAACATCCTTTATCTGTTTCTTTGTGTTCAATTCAGGATTTAGTCAAGGGATGTGCATTGCATTGAGCATTTAGATGTATTTAATCTCATTCAATCTGCAACAGTCATTTCATCTTTATATTGTTTGTTTTATGGAATATTATATCTTACATAGTTTACTCCACTTGTCTTGTAAAATAGTCCACATTCTGGATTTCTCTGATAGCTTCTTCATGATTAGGTTTTGATTAAACATTGCTGTCGATAGCACTGCAGAGATACTGTTTTGTGTATCCCATTGCATTACATCGGGAAGCCCTACAGCTCTATCCTTCCTTTACTGGTGATGCTAAGCTTGAGCACTCGGTTGGTGGTGTCCTCCAGAGTTCTCCATTGTAAAGATAATTTTGTAAAGGTAACTGGTAAGTGATTTGGGAGGTGATGTCTGAGACTGATGTCTATCCTATTTTCCAACAATAGTTCATAAAAGGTTCTTGCACCGCCTGATATTGTTTGCCTGATAAAGTATTGCATCAGAGACTGTATAATTCTAAGTTTCTTATTCTACCATTCCTTCCCCAAACATTAACTGTCATTCTTCTCTAAATGCCTTTCTTTTCATTAGCATATTGCTATGAATTAATGGATTTGTTTTGATTCAATTACTACAGTTAGAATTTTTTTTTGTTTTGAGAGAGAGACAGAGAGAGAGAGCCAGCATGAGTGGGAGAGAGGCAGAGGGTGAGAGAGAGAATCCAAAGCAGTCTCCATGCTCAGCATGGACTCTGAGATCATGACCTGAGCCGAAATCAATAGTCATATGCTCAACTGACTGAGCCACCCAGGTGCTCCTATATTAAGTTTCATATTGAAGTAATTTTCTTTGATGACTCCACTCAACTATTCCATATTTATACTCCTACCCCTTAGTTCATAAAACCTACAGATCAATTACTGTTGGCTGAATCCCAAATCTGTGAAACACATTGTTTTGGTTCTTCCCTTTGCTTATAGTAAACATAAGGTTCAATATGTTTGTACCTACTGGTAGCTACTCAGCTTTAAAAAACCAACTGAAATATCACTTCCTGTAGATACCCATATTTTTTCTGTCTGTCATTCCTTATATTTATCAAATCTATCTATCTACCCCCTTACACATTTTAATCCCCTTTACTTTAAATTAACCTTATTTATCTCCATAACTATTATGGCATTGCTTCTCTGCTCCTAGCCCACTCTATATCTTGCAAATAACAACACTCAACAGACACATGGATCAATACACTTCAAAGTAGCAAACTCAATGTTTTAGCATGTGCATATTATGAATCCCAGTACCCTCTCTCCTTTAATTACTGAGGACATCATTGTTCTTATCCATTGATTCTTCTAAGAAAAGAGTTTCCTTTTTTAAATTTAATTCAATTGATTTTACCTAAGATTTCTAAAGATTGCCATATCTTCCTCTTGACCAATTATGTCTGTATTTTTATTATGTTAAGCAGCTTCTCCCAACTGACACTGTCAAAGTCTATGTAGAAGATCCATTTATTACTAGCCCTCCTTAAGGGAGCTGTGACTCTGAACAGTGATGTTGGTGAAACATGCCTGTGCCTGGGGCTTAATCCTTAAATGTTCCAAGCAACTTGGGAAATCAAACTTCCTCCTAATAATACTGTTTCCATAGCATAGGAGTTCAGATTGTGAGTTTATCCTTTATTCAAGCTTTTGTAATTGAAATGTTCGTGGGGTGCCTGGGTGGTTCAGTTGGTTAAGCATCCGACTTTGGCTCAGGTCATGATCTCAAGGTTTGTGGGTTCGAGCCCCGCATCAGGCTCTGTGCTGACAGCTCAGCGCCTGGAGCCTGCTTCAGATTCTGTGTCTCCCTCTCTCTCTGCCCTTTCCCCCACTCATGCTCTGTCTCTCTCTTTCTCTCAAAAATAAATAAACATTAAGAAGAAAAAAGAAATATCCTGGGTTCAAGCAGAGACAATCACCTTCATCTAATGAAGAGTAAAAGGTAAATGGTTTGATTTTGGCTAAATATTAGAAAAATCTTCTTGGGCAAATACCTTATGAACTGTATATCTGCTAAATTATTGGATAAATGAATGAATTAATAAGATAATTTTGGAAATGTGTAGGAGCAAATGTTCTGCTATCTTATTTTTTTTCCTTTCTACCTGTTCAATTTTTATTCTACTGAGGATAAAATGTTCCAGAGGTTTTCAAAGAAATGAATTAGATAAAAATATGAAGAGCACAGACATTTAAACTTATTATTCTCTTCTGCCAAACCACTGGATTTGATCAGCATTGCAGATACTTGAAGTATCATGGGATACTTCAAACCATCACATAATTGTGTGTGTGTGTGTGTGTGTGTGTGTGTGTGTGTGTGTGTGTTTACTCTGTGCACATTAACTTCATCTACTGCAGAATTGCATTACCTTTGAGGTTAAGAGACTCATAGAAACTGGATACAGTTTCTACTTTCCAATTCCTAGTGGCATGGAATTTCTAGTACATTCACACAGTGGTATGGGGATATCTGACTTATACCTCCCAGCATATGAATTGGTGAGATTGACATAACATTTTGAAATATGTGTATTTTCTATTTATACAAAAAACATTTTAAGGATATGAGATTATCAGGTTTATTTGCTTTTGTTTAAAAAATAAACACATCTATATATGAGATACACATTTAGATAAATTTATTATGCAACGTAATTGTTCATTTATTCCATTTATATTGTTTGAATTTCAGATGTGCATATTATGGACACTGCAATTAGTGCTCTGTGGGTACAAAGAAAACTTGATGTTAATAGCAAATAATACTGGTTAACAAATTTTCAGGTGATAGTATTAAATAGATTTAGATGTTTTAGATTTTAGAATCTAAATTATTATGCTAAGTCTGAATTATATGCATATGCTTATATTAGCCCCATTTGTTTTTACTCAAGAATGACAACAAAAAAAAATATTTGCCCTGTATGTGACAATGTGATAATTTTTTATGCACTGTTATTGTAATAAATATAAGAATACTTGGAAGCAATTATATCAATTATATTAACTAAGATATCACAAAGTCTAAGTGTAGAGTAAAACAGAAAACAGGATTTCCATTATGTGGCCCGTTAGATTGAGAAGTATTATTACTTTGCTCTTTTTTAATAAACAAAAATAAATTGTATAGAAGAAACCTTTATATAAATTAAAATGTATTTTGGGTTTGTAGTTAATTATGGTTTGTTTGTTGTAACAAATTCTCTATGAATATACATAAGCCTACATTTCCCATTATGGTTTAATTATACAGTCATTAGAAGAAGGAAGTCACTAATTAAATCAGCTATGAAAATTGTAGATCATCTGCTAACCACTGAAACTAAGCCATGAAATTTTAAAAGATGATTCTTATAGGTTTTCAGGATTTTAATATATATTTATTTTAGCTTACTTATTGTTTAATTGTGGAAAAAATGTCAGATGTTTGGCTTTGAAACCATACATGCATAGTTTGAAATTGAATTTTGTGTTAGATATGGAAATCAGAGTATGAAATTTCAATATCTAAGTTTTTTCCCAACACTGACATTTTCTAATACTGAACATCCATGTTTCCATACAAAAGACTGTTTATCAAAGAAGGTTCAGCTTCTAAATTTTGTCCTTCTTATGTTTAAATAGTAGATTGTAACATTATTATCAAATGCATATTCTATCATTCATATTTGGGAAAAATCTCTTCTTGTCATTTGACTGTAATTTCCCAGGTGAATAGTTGGGAGATATTTTTGTGTATTGGGTGAGCGGGGGTGGACAGGTGCATGGGTGTGTCTGTTGAATTATATTTTAAAAATGCAGTATTTCCAGAGAATCAAGAAAATCTCAAAACTAACACCTATCAATTAAATTTAATTCAAGAACTACTATGTACATACCTATATTATACAGTGTACTTTATACAAGCATAATTATGACATATCTTTATTTTTAAGGAAACAATGCTCTAGTAGAGAGGCATAGAGCAAATATAACAGTATCTATACTATACATGAGAATCTGTCACAGAATATTTTCATAAACTGATCAGTCCTGGTGAGGTAAATATCACTGGCTTGTGTCACAAAGGTAAAGCCCAAATTATCTTGTTCATCTGAAAATGAAAAATTTCCAGCTGCTCCTAACACAGTAGGCAAATGATAATATTTATGAGAGAAAAAAAGGATGATTGAAATGAATGACACTTACATGAAGAAACTAAGAGTGGTATTTGGAGTCACTCAAATTACAGAATTTTGATAGATAAGGTAAGAAGAATGTTGTTTGAATAATTTTTCCAGGGTTTATTTAGCATCTAACAATTTAGGATGGTTATGAGAAATAACCTATTATAAAAGTCTTAATTTTGGGATGCCTGGGTGGCTCAGTCAGTTAAGCGCCTGACTTTGGCTCAGGTCATGATCTCATGGTTCATGGGTTCAAGCCCCGCCTCGGGCTCTGTGCTAAGAGCTCTGAGCCTGGAGCCTGCTTTGCATTCTGTGTCTCCCTCTTTCTCTGCCTCTCCCCCACTCACACGATGTCTCTCTCTCTCTCTCTCAAAAATAAATAAACATTTAAAAAGTCTTAATTTATTTCATCTAAGAGTTAAACAAGACCTGGTACTAAAATTCAAAGTAGAAAGTTTCTATATGACATACTTAAATTCCCCATAGTCCTAATTTTTTTTCTAATCTTATAATAAAGTCTAGAAAAACACAGTGCAGTAAAGAAAATTACGCAGATTTTTTTAGGTATTATAAGAAATTGGCTCTGATTTCATGGCAATTCTAGGGGATTCAAAATCTCCCCGAGGTCCACAGTCCTGAGTGAAGGCTAATGGAAGTCAAGTAATAAATGTTATATTGACCTGGATTTTTCTCCTAGTAGGCCCAATGTCTTCAGAGACCTACTCAGTGTTTATACAGTTCCTGATATGTATCTGGACTACATACTGAACGAGAGATAGTTCACTGAACCATGGAATGAGGGATGCTATAATAGGAAAGGGTAAGTGGATATTCCAAAAATGTTCTTCTTTACCAGATTATTACCTCAAAAATAATAGTTAAGGGCTTCAAATCTGGTAAAGATGGAGAAAGAGTGATGGAAACAATGATAACAACTTAAACAACAACAACAAAAGAGACAGTGGCATCCAGGACACTAGGCATCAGACAGTGAAGATCAGTAATCCCTGAGAGATGGTAAATAAGTGAGATAAGACCTAGGACTCACCAACTACCTTGAGACTGTTTCTAGGATGAAATGTAGAGCTAGGGAGGGGGTGGAGCCAGATAAAGTTCCTGTGTTTAGGAGGAGTTGATTGGTGAGAGCAAGAGGACTAGAGTTAACAGAAAAGAGCAGCAGAGAGGAGAGAGAAGCACAAAAACAGACATCTGGGACTCTGTGGAAGGTCCCATTTGAGCATTCAGTTGAGTACTGATAAATGAATGCATGTACTATCAGAGTCTGAGAAAGACCCACCTGAAAGGATTAGGGGTAACAATTCCCAGAGTCACACTGGGTTTTCTTCCAATATTTAGATTAGGAATACTTGTAGTTCATGGGGCATTATACAAGGAAGGTCTTTCTTCAAAAGTGGAAGATAATTGATCCTAGACTGAACACTACTCTACATCCAACTAACAAGTCAAAAAGCTTAAAAGGGTCAAATGTATTTCACATTACTTAAGTTTATCATAGAATAAATCTCAACGTTTACAGGAATATTCCTCTAAAGTAATCATAACCCAATAAGTTAAGATTTACAATATCTCACATACAATCAAGTATTACTAAGGGTAGAGAAAATATGAACTAAAATGAGGAGAAAAATCAAAAACTTACCCAGAATTAACTCAGATGTTAGAATTAGTAGAGAAACACATTAAAAGTTATGAAAACTGTATTCCACATGTGCAAGAGCTAAATAGTGGTAGAGAAGAAATAAAATATACAGATGAAACAGATGAAAACTGCAGTGTGTGAGATGAAAACTACATTAATAGGCTTAATGGCATTTAGACATTGCAGAAGAAAGCACTAGTGAACTTGAAGACATGATAATAAGGATTATCCAAATGTAAAGCACACACACACACACACACACACACAATATTTTTTTTAATGAACTGAGCATCATTAAGCTGGAAGATAATATCATGCAGTCAAATATACATGTAAAATGGTTCTTGAAGCTGAAGGGACAGAAAAAATATTTCAAGAAATAATTGCCAAAACTTTATCCAAACATAACGTAAGTTCTTGTAGGGGAGTGAAAACAACAACAAAACAAAACAACCTTTCCTTTTTTTACCCTCCTAGGTTCTCTTCCTGGTGCCCTAGAAATTAAAATGGCTAAAGTCAGATTAAGAGTTTATTAAAAAGTGCAGTGTGCATACCTGTGGGAGAAACTCAGGGATGAGTAACTAAAAAAGGGTGGTTAGCATTTGGGTTTATTTAGCATCTAACAAAAACAATAAATTTTTAGAGAACTGACAAGACAAAGGAAAAGTGAGTTAGGCTTTTAGGGGTAGCAAACTGTGGGAAATTATATAAACAGGGGAAACTAATGGAAGATAGGGGTTATTTTAGTAAGATTTCTTTACAGACCTTTCTCAGTACCACCTTTCCATTTTCTTCAGGGACATAATAATCCTCTGGGACAATTGAGTAGAGAAGAATGAGATTATTAATTTGGAGAACATTTGAATAGGGTGGAAAAGAATTAAGGTGATGAATGGCTGATAAGACTGTGAGATGAATGGAAAGATAAAAGCAGGATTTTGAAAACAGGAATTGGTGTGGAGTAAAGAAGAGAGGGAAATTAAGAGAAATTGTCCAATTAATGTATGTTAGAAATGTTACATAGTAGGGGAGATTTCAGGAAGTTTAAGAAGTAGGGAGACAAAATAAGAATACATGAATCACATAAACCCAATTCTGGATCCACCAGTTAGTGTTTTGGTTACAGGAATAAAAAAACTACTCTGGGTTTCAATTACTTTATGCCAAAAATAGGGATTATGTTATCTATCTTGTAGGGATATGGTCAAGATTATACATATACTTAATAATTATAATAGCTAAAGGTTTATTGAGTGTTTAATAAATCCTCAGGCACTAAATGTTATAAGTGTATTATTGCATCATTTACATTATCTTTATTACCATTTATATGTGTTTAATTTTGGACACAGAGAGGTTCATCTATTCATTCAACAAACAAGCTAAGATTTAAACATAAGCAGCATGAAACTAGACACTGCCCCATTTTACTGTCTCTTGGTCACTACATAGTTAATATTTCTTTTATAAACCAAATTTGGAAATTTTGTAATGAAAATTATGGCTGTACTTGTTCAACACCCAGCTGGATACAGTGTTGGCATCTGAGAGACCACTACATGCACATTTGGCACAAAATGTAAGAAACATCAGAATAAGGCAGTAATTGAAATCATGGTCATATGGATGAGGCTTTACAAAGAAAACCTGTGAAGTGTAATTGAAATCTGAACATAAATACTTAATGAACAACCACATTTACACTATGAATGGAAGAGCAGCCAAGAAAGGTATCCAGCATTGACAAAACACATTTGGTGAATGATAGTGAAAAATTGCCTTATGTGTATCTTTTTTATTTTCTGATTAATTTGGCCTTACCATATAGATGGCTTATTATTTCAGTTGACCATTGTGCCATTCAGTTTGCCACCAGTTGATTTATTTGAAGAACTAAACACCTTGCCTACCAGAACTACTATTTATAAGTGAAAAATATATGCCAATATTATTCTCACTTCAAGGAACGTAATTAATGATCTGCTTTTCCCAAACATGTCTTAATAAGACCATTCATTTTCTAGCATAAAAGAAATTCAAAACTTTCTGATTTTCACTTATTTAGTTATCTAAAGATGACTTAGACTTACCAGCTCAACTTGACATTTTGGTGGTTACAAATAAGGTAAATGGGATCAGTAATGATTCCCTGGGTAACCAGGGAACTATTTGTTGAAGTATTAACTTAAACTGTAGATGATTACAAGTTCTGTCCTTGGAACACTCTTCTCTTACCAAAAAATAATTCAAAGGAAAAAATTGGCCACTTTCTTCTCAGGTCGTAGAAGGGGCACTGTGCATGCTCCTTCAAATAAAACAAGCTTAGCATGAACAGGGCATCTAGCATTATGTTTAGTTATTTGTTCACACTTAAAAATTGAGACACAGCCTTGTGAATTCAACTTCTCCTCCATGTGATTAGTTTAGAAAATTTCTCTGGGATGTTCCATTAGGGACTTAGGATATAGTTCAATTTCTCTGTGCTCTTACTGGGTTTGAAACTATGGACAATTAATTTGACTTTTTTAGATTTCAGTTTCCCTGTATATAAAATAGAGAAGACAATATTATATTTCTTGAAATGAGTTTTGAGATTCAAAGGATGGTAGTAGAAATCTCTCTGTAAAATAGAAAATACACAGTAATTATTATTAACTTTTTATACTATAATTTTAAGGATTTCACTGAGAATTTAAATCTTAAATGATTCATCTTCCTTCTGTAGGGATAATAGGGAGAGACCAAGTCACCCAAAGATGCACATTTATTTAATACCAGAAATTAGATGCAGGCCTAGTTTACTTGACTAAAACATGGACCATCTCCAATAACTATTATGCACTCCTTCCTTTCTTTCTTTCTTTCTTTCTTTCTTTTTTCTTTCTTTCTTTCTTTCTTTCTTTCTTTCTTTCTTTCTTTCTTTCTTTCTGTCTTTCTTTCTTTCTTTCTTTCTTTCTTTCTAAGACTTAATTTTTTTAGAGAAGTTTTAGGTTTACAACAAAAGTGAGAGGGAGGACAGAGATTTTCCATATATCCCCTGTCCCCATACATCCATGACCTCACCCATTATCAACATCTACCAGAATGATACCTTTGTTTAACCAATGATGAGCCTACATTGGCACACAATATCTGTTTTAAATAATATACTATATGGATCTATCTTATTCCTTAATAAAAATTGATGTCCTTATGTATTTATAATTAAATTTGTAAAAATCCCAAACATTCTAAAAAATATATACCAGTAAATTACAAAAAAAGAGGATGAATGAAGCCTTTCTATTTCATAAAGTAAAATCTTTGAAGAAATAAATAAAACTGAAAACTTTTTTTTAATTTTCAGTTTGTAAAACTTGCATTAACAAACATTGAACAAATAAAAACTTCATAACATTTTTTGAAATCTTCACATAAAACTTTGACATCATTAATAATAAAAATAATATTTATATTTCAATACTATAGTAGACAAATTGAAAAAGGAAATGGGCCAAAGACATTTATCCAGAAGATAGATATGTAAACCACATATTTTGAAATGTTTAACTTCACTAATTAACAGGGGAATTTAAATAAAAACAAATATTTCTAGGATTAGAATATTCTTTTTATGAAATGAGAAATATTCAAACAAAATGTGGGGAAATCACAGAGAAAATAGCATCAATGCAAATAGTCCATTGCATAAAAATTAATAAAATTTTAATAAAAATCTTTAAAGACTCTATCCTGTGTCAGAATTCACAGACATGGTGTAATGTATGATAATACACAAACTGTTTTCCTTTTTATATATGTCATGTTTATATATTTAGATATAAAGGAATTTTAGCTGCAGAATATTTTATTTATTTATGTATTTATTTATTTATTTATTTATTTATTTATTTATTTATTTTATGTGATTTCAAGTTTTTATTTTAATTCCAGTTAGTTAACATATAGTGTAATATTAGTTTCAGTGGCAGAATGTAGTGATTCATCACTTACATATAACACCCAGTGCTCAACGGACAAGTGTCTTTTTTGATGCCCATCACCCATTTCACCCATCACCCCTCACCTCTCCTCCAGCAATCTTCAGTTTGTTTTTTAGAGTTAAGAGTATGTTTTATGGTTTGCTTCTCTCTTTTTCCCCCTCTATGTTCATCTGTTTCATTTCTTAAATTCCACATATGAGTGAAATCATATGGTATTTTTCTTTCTCTGACTGACTTATTTTGTTTAGTATAATGCACTCTATCTTCATCCATGTGGCTACAAATGGCAAGATTTCATTATTTTATAAGATTTCATTTTATATATATATACCACATCTTCTTTACACATTCATCAGTTGATGGACATTAGGTTCTTTCCGTAGTTTAGCTATTGTTGATAATGCTGCCATAAACATCAGGGTGCATGTGTCCCTTCAAATCAGTATTTTTGTAGAGGATTCTTTTAAATGCACTTGTAATTATATACCTAAATCCTTATTTCACTTTTTTCTATTGCAATGAACCTCTTCATGGATATGTCTCTATATTGCTTATTTATCATATAATACATCCCTGGAAGTAGAATGATGAGACCAAAATACATTAATGTTTAATTATATATATGAGTATATGAATGTTTAATTGTATATGAATATATTCATAATCCATTGATACATATTGTCAATCTAGCTTTCAGAAGGGCTGTTCAACTTATGCTTTACTAAGTCTGTATATGGATTACCATCTCCTTACTAAATTGCTGAAAATGAGCAGTAGCAAACTTTGTAACCATCGATATTCATTCCAGAAATTAGGGTTAGCAATCAAATATTCTTCATAAAGAATACAGTTTTTAAATGATATAAGAGGACTTTAGCAAGTACTATAGGAGTGAGATGAAGAGGTACATCCAGAGAAGTATGACATGTAAGAAGTAATTGCTAATATCTAGTAGTATTTCTTTTGTTTGTTTGTTTTGTTGTTTATTTTTCTGTTTGTTTTGTTTTGTAACTTAGTATTCATCTTGTGAAACATTTCCTGGTCACTATAAATAACTTGTAATAATAAATAGGTCATTCTTGGTTACAGTCTGTCACTTCTTTTCAGCTACATCCTTTACTCTTCTGCTTCAAAGGAGTCTCCCATGGAGAAATGTCACTTTAATGTTTCAAATAAAATTGGATAGCTGCACACAAATAAGACTCTAGTCTGCCTTGAGTAGCCTGTTACTTGTAGAAGGGCTAAACACCAAAACCCAAGGCAGTGGTAACTGGTAATAATAAATGGGACTGAGAATATATTTGAAATGTTATCCACTGTAATTGCTATGATTAAATCACAATTTAGTAGTCAAATTTCAAGTCTCCATTTGTCTCCTATCTCTTGACAGAGTATCCCCATGATAAACATTTGTAATATCCATTGGCATTAATCTTCAATATAATAATGAGGAAGCGAGTTTTGTTTTGGTTTTCTTTTACCACTTTACCAGTACAAGACCCTGATGATGTGGATGTTACAGCCCAGTTAAGAATGCTTTAGAAATGTGTTGCTTTGAAGTTTGGTCAAGAAAAGCAAATGTTTGTCATATTTCACTTTTTTAGTGTACGTTCTTCCTTTCCTCAACTTACTAATATTCTTAATCATGCCTAAATTGAACTGGTTATTACCACATTCTTGTAAATTTTCTCTTTAAAATTTTGAAATGGCTAATTAACAGTCTGCTTTCAATTCATCTTCACAAGATCTGAAATAATCTTCAAACAAGACTTTTTTCTTCAAAGATGTATTGTCTAAATAGAATAAATAACTAAAACCTGAAGATATCAAAGATTATATTATTTTAATATTTTGAATTTAATAGTCCAAATACTTGTACACAGACTAGAATGGTAATGCAGTCTACATTATTCTACTTTATAAAATCATTTAAGGGGCACCTGGGTGGTGCAGTGGGTTAAGTGTCTGACTTCGGCTCGGGTCATGATCCTGTGGTCCATGGGTTCGAACCCCATGACAGGCTCTCTCCTGACAGCTCAGAACCTGGAGCCTGCTTTGATTCCGTGTCTCCCTTGCTCTCTGCCCCTCCACCACTCATGCTCTGTCTCTGTCTCACAAAAATGAATAAATGTTTAAAAAATTTTTAAATAAATAAGTAAATAAAATATGAATATATTTGGTTCAAATACTGAGTTCTTAAATGTACAGCCACTACATTTTGTTAATATGCATATTAACTGATATTTATTATTTACATTAAATTATTAATATTTTTTACATTAAGTAATTTTTAATTTAAGAATTATTTTCAGTGTAACATTTTATGTGTGCAATAAAATATACTTGTATTCTATCTGATGGAAATTCCAAACATATGACAAAAATAAGATTTTTTTTACTCTCCATTATATTTAGGATGCTTACTTTATTTGAAAATAAATATTTAGATATTATCATGTTCAAAAAACCAGCCCTGTTGCCATTACTGATTGTGTTATAATGACTAGATATGATCATGTGCACATTACCCCATAATCTTTTTCAGACATATGTTCAGCAATGACAGAAATGAGAGAATAAGCTCTTTAAATGGACTGAAGCTGAAGCTGAATCCATAAAGCAGAATTTGGCCAAGTAGTGAAATCAACATGTAAACTTGATGTAAACATAAACAACATTAGTAAATAGTCTTGTCCACTTAAACCATAATAATTTTAATACTTCTAAATGTAATAATTTTATTTTATTAATAAAAGTTTGAATATGTAACCACCTTCAGGAATTGAATAGGATGGGCTGCCAAATTATAGCTGCAATAATGATTTTAATTTCTACAGGGTAAATCTTGACTATACCAGAACTCTTTGGGAATTCTGCTGTGGGTCCTATTTATGAGAAATTCTTGCTTGAGACCTATTCTTGTATTTCTCTTTATTTGAGATGAGGAAAAAAAGTATCAGGATTAAGAGAGGAGGAAATTTTTAGCTGTCAAAAAGTAGAACATATTTGGATCATTTTGGAACAAAAGCAGAATAGAAATCCCTCTGTCATGTTTTCTTCTCCTCTAGAAAGGGGCTGACTCTGTTGTTTACCTTTAAAAGCCTACCTTGTATGTTCTTTAGAGAGATCTAGTATTTTGTCCATTATGAGTATTTATGTGACAATTCAGTGTGATCTTGTCAAGCTATTTAGCCACTTGTCCATACTACTGTTGAATTATCTGTAAAATGGGAATGATGATACTTCCCTCTTTCAAGACTACTTACCTAGTTTCAAAACTACTGAATGTGTAAGGTAGATGATGATGATTATGGTGATGATGATGATGATGATGATGATGATTGTTATTATAATTAATAAAATGTTCTGACATTGAGAGAGCTTTGTTTAGTTTGCAATTTATCATCTTGTTTAAAAATTTCACCAAATTACAAGTTAAGGAATTTGTAAATGTGGTGGGTAGAATGATGTCCCTTTAAAGATATTCATGCTCTATTCCCTAGAATCTGGAATCATCTGGAATTTGTTACTTATATAGTAAAAGGTACTCTGCAGATGTGATTAAGATTAAGGATGATAAGATGAGAAAAGTATCCTGGGCTATCCTGGTGAGCCCAAGTGAAGAATACAAATCCTTAAAAGTAGAGAAACTTTCCTGGCTATGGTCAGAGAAAAAGATGTGTTGACAGAAGCAAGATCATAGAGTTGGCATTGTTAGAAGAACTCAGCTTATTATTGCTGGCTTTAAAGATGGGGAAGAGACACAAACCAAAGAATGCAGAGGCATCTCAAATCTAGAAAAGGCAAGGGAGTGAATCTTCTTCTAAAGCCTCTAGAAAGGAACAGTCTTGACAATACCTTGATTTTAGCCCGATGAGACCCGTGTTGCACTCTGACATACATACTTTAAGATAATCAATTTGTGTGTGTGTGTGTGTGTGTGTGTGTGTGTGTGTGTGTGTGTGTGTGTTTTAAGTTACTAAGTTTGTGATGATTTTTGTATGGCATCAATAGAAAATGATTACAATAAAAAAAAGATGAAGCAGGTACTGCTTGAGATCTCCCTCTGAGTATACAGGATTTGGTCATGGTTTACGGTTTTTTGGAATTCTGATACTGAACAATTGTATTAGTCAGTTTTCCAGAGAAATAGAACCAACAGAAAATACATATAATATTTTGTTTGTTTACTGTGAAACAGTAGCTCACACAATTACATAGGCTGAAAAGTTCCACATTTTGCTGTCTGCAGTCTGGAGACCCAGGAAATCCAGTGATGTAATTCAGTCCAAGTCTGAAGTCCCAAGAACCATGGGCGCCAAGAGTTTACACCCTCATCTGAGAGCAGAAGTCTGAGTCCCAAATCACACATTTAGGCAGAAGAAGGGCCAAATTCTCCATTCCTCTGCCTTTTGTTCTATTCAGGCTCTCAGTGGGTTAGCTAATTCTCACCTACACTGTGAGGCCAGTTCAAGTGCTCATTTCATCCATAAACACCTTCACAGATACATGCACATAAAATGTTAAGGCAAATATCTGGGCATCTTATGTCCCAGTGAAGTTGGCACTTAATATTAACTATTACAGCTATCCAGGGTGATCAAGCCAGAACAGAATTGATAGTCAGGTAAGAGACACAATGTTAATATAGAAAAACGTTAGTCACATGGAAGCAGAGAGCAAATGATGGAAAGTAAAATAGGAAATACTGCATTTGGAAGGATTTACTTAAGAGACAACATCTTGGGAATTCTAGAATTCCTATGGGAAATCACTACTGGCATAAAAAACATTGCTGAGTAAGACTTGAAATTGAAAAAGGCAGGTAAATAATCTTGGATGATATTTTATCAAAGCATTATATACATGTCAGTGGACTAGTTGGCTAAACCAACTGAATCCAGCTAGAGACAATATTAACTCTAGAAATGGAATAGCCCAATCCCTCATAAACGATTACTTCCTTTCTTCATAGGGACTGGATAAACACTGAAACTTATTCCTTCCATTTTTTGCCTGCCCTGCTATTTTCTCTTTCCATTATGCTATGCTATGCACAGAACAAGTGAGTGAACCAGCTAAAGTGACCTGCAGAGAAGACCCATCATGATCAGTGAATATATTCTCCTTGATGTTCTCAACACATACAAACACAGTATGATGAAATTCTGAATAATTCATCATAATCAATATTCTGTGTTTCTGGCTAAAGGCAAGGTTACAAGACAGGTAACAAGGGCAGTCATCAAAGAGTGCTTTTCGTAAATGAAATGAAAAGATGATTGTTGAAGTATAGCCTTGCTAACATGCTGGGAATGTTCAGAGACAGGGTAAACATACCTAGAGTTGATGTATATCAACTATAGGTCACCCTCTCTTGCAGGCAATAAAAGCCAGAACTAGTTTAAGACTACTGTTTCCATAGAAACTATAGATAACTGTAGTTGTCAACCTTAAGACTGTCTTGAAAACTTACTGTTAGAAAGAAATATCCATATAAAGTTGAGAAACTTTGAAAGAGCGTAAATTTTAGGATTTGAAGTACAAAAACTGTTCTGTCTTTTGGCAATTCTATACCCTAAATATCTCTCCTATCTCTACCCATCCTTTGTCCACAACACAGTCACAACCAATCTCACTTGTTATCATCATCTAACCAGACTCCCTGTATCTACACTTTTCCCTGACTAATTAATAGTGGATTTGGGGGGGAAAAAAAAGAATAATTTTTAATTAAGATGCATGTGACATACAATGTTATATTAATTTTACGTGTGCAACATAGTGATTCAACAATTCTGTACATTACTCAATGCTCCACCATAAGTGTAATCAACATCTGTCACTATAATTTATTATTACAATACTATTGACTAATTACCTAATCTGTATCTTTCATCTCTGTGACATGTATTTTATGATTAAACATTTGTACCTCTTATTCCCCTTGACCTATTTTGCCCATCTCCCCTCCATCCACGTCCCCTCTGGCAACCACCAGTTTGTTCTCTGTGTTCAAGAGTCTGGTATTTTGTTTGTTTGTTTGTTTGTTTTGTATTTTTTAGATTTTACATGTAAGTGAAATCATATAGTATTTGTCTTTTTCTGTCTGACTTAATTTCACTTAGCATTATACTCCCTAGGTCTATCCATATTGTCACAAATGGTGGCATCTCATTTTTTATGGCTAATATTCTATTGTATACATATATCACAGCTTCTATATGTATTCATCTATCCATAGACACATATGTTGCTTCCATATCTTGATTAATGTAAATAATGCTGCAGTAAACATAGGGATGTTTACATATTTTCAAATTAGTGTTTTCATTTTCTTTGAGTAAATACCAGTAATGGAATAACTGGATCATATGCCGTTTTTGTTTTTAATTTTTTGAGGAACCTTCACACTGTTTCCATGGTAGTCATTCCCACCTACAGTGCACAAGGGTTCCTTTTTCTTCACATGCTCTCCATCACTTGTTATTTCTTGCCGTTTGATATTAGCCTTTCTGACAGGTATAAGGTGATATCTCATTGTCATTATGATTTGCATTTCCCAGACGATTAAATTATGTTGAGCATCTTTTCATGTTTCTGTTTGCCATTTGTTGGTCTTCTTTGGAAATATATCTATTCAGCTCTTCTGTCCATTTTTAATCTGATTATTATTTTTTTTTGTATTGAGTTGTATAAGTTACTTGTATATTTAAATTACTAGCCTCCTATCAGATATATTATTTGCAAATATCTTCTCCCATTCAGCAGGTTGCTTTTTTGTTTTGTTGATGATTATCTTTGTTGTGCAAGAGCTTTTATTTTTGGTGTAATGCCAATAGTTTATTTTTGCTTTTATTTCCCTTGCTTGAGGAGATAGATCCTTAAAGGTGTTGCTAAGACCAGTGTCCAAAAGATTACTGCCTATATTTTCTTTTAGAAGTTTTATGGTTTAAGTTCTCATAGTTAGATCTTAATCCCTTCTTAGTTTATTTATATGTGTGATATAAGAAAGTGGTCTAGTTTCATTCTTTTGCAAGTAGCTCTTCAGTTTTTACCAACAGCATTTATTGAAAAGACTGCCTTTTCCACATTGTATATTTTTCCCTCCTTTGTCATAGATTTGTTGACCATAAAAACATGAGTTTATTTTTGGGTTCTCTATCATGTCCTATTGATCTGTGTTCCTATTTTTATGCCAATATCATACTGTTTTGACTATCATAGCTCTGTAGTATGTCTTGAAATCTTGGATTCTGATAGCTCCAAGTTTGTTCCTCTTTCTGAAGATTGTTTGGCTATTCAAAGTCTTTCATGGGTCCATGAAAATTTTAGGATTATTCATTCTAGTTCTGTGAAAAATGGTATTAGTATTTTGATAGGAATTGCATTCAATCTGTAGATTGCTTTGGGTAATATAGACATTTTAACAGTATTAGTTCTTCCAATCTGTGAGCATGGGTATCTTTCCATTTGTTTCTGTAACTTTCAATATCTTTCATCAATGCCATATGTTTTCTGGAGTTAGCTCTTTCAGCAATTTGGTTAAATGTATTCCTAATTTTTTTTTTTTTTGGTGCAGTTGTTAATGGGATTGTTTTCTTAATTTCTTTTTCTGTGACTTCATTATCAAATATATACAAATTTAACAGATTTATATGAATTTATTTTGTATCCTATAACTTTACTGATCTCATTGATTCTAAGTATTTTTGTGGAATATTTAGAGTTTTCTATATATAATAACATGTCATATGCAAATAGTGACAGTTTTACTTCTTCCTTTACCAATTTGGATGCCTTTCTTTTTCTTATAATTGCTACAGGTAAGACTCTTAATTAGAAAAAAAGAATAACAAAAAATTAGTAATCTTATACAAGAAAACAAATAAGTTTTTAAAATGTCTTACATCAACTAATACTTTCTTATTTTTATAAGAATAATGATCAAAATCCTTCTTAGCTCATTGTATGTCCTATGTATTCTACCTTTGCTTTCTGACATATTTTCTGCCTTCTTTTCAATTTTTGTGGCTTTCTAACTGGAAATCATTCAGTTCCCCATCTTTCCGTACTCTCTTCCAAATAAAAGCTTTTGCATACCATATGTCCCTGTCTGAAAAGCCCTGTTTCCTCCTAAACAATTCTGCCTTTCACCTTTTCCTGATTATCTTCTAGTTATTGCTCAGATTTCCTTTTGCATGTCATTTCCTCAGGAAATGCTATTCTGACTCCTCAACAGGTAAAAATATTTAGAAAATTTAAACAGATGAAGTGTTATAATTGGTTTATATACATTTAGCAATAAATGACATGCTAAATTTCTTGTAAAGTTAGCTCTCTAAATATAACTATTTTCCCTATATATTTTATTTAATTTATTTTAAATTTTCCATATGCAATTTTATTCAGAAATGTTCATTAATAAACTGCATAGAATTCATAATTGCACATTTTTAATTAGAAGAATTTGCCTTCTTTAATTAGGTTATCAAGAAACCAAAATATAATATGTGAAATAAAATGTATGCTATATTTAATATATGTTAATGATAATATATACCATGAGTTGACTTAGCATTAATGAAGTCACTAATAGAAATATGTAATTCTAGGTTCCTAGAGTTAGAAAAATGTCCCATGATCATGTAGAGTCATCCTACTATTTACCCATAGACATGACGTCATGTAATCAACTTGGCCTTGAATATTTTATCTCATGAGATTTTGCCGGTGGCTCTAATGAGGAAAAATAATTTTAAATACTGAATCAAATCTGCCTCTCTACAATGTCTACTTAATGGTCCTAATGTGGCTTCTTACTACAGGTCATAATTTAAATAAGTCTAGGAGATAACAATACTTAAAATAACTGAAAACACAGATATTTTCTCCCCAATTTATCTTTTTGTTTTTAGTCTAAAAATTTTGTGTGTCTTCCAAATTACCTTCCTGAATGATACTGTTTTGATCAAAGTTAGGCTTATAAGAAGTGTCTTGAAATGAATTTAAGGTTCTTGATAGAGTCATATCTATTCAATGTTCATTTGATATACTCTTTTTATACTCTATATTAGTTTGAACACCCCCTAATAACTTAGTAGATGGTAATCACACCACCATGTACATGTTGCTAATTTTTTGTCAACATTAAAATTTACATGTTGCAAATATTATATATTGTGGTTTTTAAATCACATTTATTCTGTTTTTTTCTCCTTCTCCTTCTGCTCCTCCTCCTCCTCGTCCTCCTTCTTCTTCTTCTTCTTCTTTGTCGTCGTCATCGTATTATTATTATTGTTATTATTATTATTATTATTATTATTATTATTATTATTATTTTAGACAGACCGTGAGCAGGGGAGAGGGCAGTGGGGAGCAGAGAGAATCTTAAGCAGGCTTTACAAACAACACAGACCTGACACGGGCTTAATCCCATGATCCTGGGATCATGACCTGAGCCGAAATCAAGAGTCAGATGCTCAAACAACTGAGCCACCCAGGTGCCATACTTTTGTTTATTTTTAAGTTCTACTTGAAGCACATTTTTTTTCTTCTTCAATTTTTATATCGCTAGGTTCGATGATGTCAAACTGGGAAGTTTAAACTTACAAAAAATTTTTTTATTCACTCTTTTTGCTGTGTCACCTTTGAACCACATGTATATTTCAGCAATATTAATTACAAATCTGCTGTAGGGACTTAGATTCTTTAGATTATTGCCTATTAAAAGAAAATGGTGGGGGAAATTGACCAAGACATATGTTGACCAATACATTTATTTTTTAAATTAACCACTTTTAATTAAGATGCTTTTTAAAAAATCTTTACAGACAATGACTAGCTAAATTAGCCCTTAACACACATTTCCTTGAATTAGATAACAAACATATTAGTGGGTATCTGTGCACTACAGATTGTTTTCCATTTATTCACTCATCTGTACTATGTACTCATGTGCTATATAATTTAAATTTGTTAAGATCTCCATGCCTGTTAATAATGCTTTGGCTGCCATTTTACTGTTAGGTTATGAACTGAACCACAAATGCAAATTAAAACAATCCTGATGTTCTTTAGTCGCATACATTTTTTTCCCCTTCAAATCTATCTGCTCTAAAAGCTCTAATGACACAAATACCCATAAAACAGGGCAATTGAGTTCAAGTGGAGACTTCATGTGGTCAATTAAGCAGGAAGATTTTTTTTTAAGCTTTAAATATCCTTAAGCTGAGAATGTTTTATTAAAGGGGTTATTTTACTTCTAGTGGTTGAAGTATTTCTGGGCTTTGAAGGCATATTTGGTCCTTAAGGGCTCCTTGGAGAGAATGAGTGACCTTTATCATCAAAGTACTAAATAAGAACACCATTGGCATAGCTGTATTATCATAAAGCAAATTTAGAAACCAGATTTCTAAAAGGGCATGGAATTGGCATAATGGAAAAGGCCAAGTGTGAGTCATTGTAGAATTTTCCCATGTATTAAAGAGAATGCAGATCAACTGGAATGGGACCAATTTCCTCTTTTAGAAATCTGTAGCAAATTGAGCATGAGATTGTGAAAATAGGATATCATTGCAGAGGCCACACACCAACCGTACATATAGGTTTTGTGGATTAAACCTTCTTCTATAGATACTAACAGGTCAGGGGTTATTAACTCCATTGTAAACATTTTTTAACTTCCATTTTGTGACCTGTCAATGAGACAAAAACACAGCTGATTATAGAAGATAATATTTAAATCACTTCCATGTGGAACCAAACACACTGAGTTATAGAAAAATGATATGAAACTTTTATACCAAAAAAAAAAAAAATAAAGAACTCACTGTCAATAATTTGTATCACTTGAAATACATAAAATGTAGCAACACATAATAGGGTTGGTATAGCACAGATAAATAAGTTAACCCTTGCCTTATGCTTTCCAAGGAACCTGAACTATATACATACATATACACACAGAAGGTCAGAAATACCAGCCCCAAAATGTCAGTCTGATTTCTGTTGTGCCTACAGTTAACAAACTTATGAAATTTGAATTAGAAGTATAGGTGTGGTTACTTCTGAGAATTGCTATTTTTAAGTAGCTTACAATAATATTCCATATTATTACCAGTTTCAAAATACTGATCATTTGAGTTTTTAATATGAGTAATCTAGGCTTAATATGCATAATATTACATATGTAGAATGAACTTAAAATAGTAGTGACAGATAAAGGCATAAGGAGTAAGAATTTGAACAAATGATTTCCAAAGGGCTTTAGATACACCAAGTTATGACAAAATTATTCAGTTGATGAGAATTTTGAAAACATCTGATAAGGGAACATATGTGAACATAAAGACAAATAAAATATAGAGAATTATTAAATGCTTTCACTTCGTGTGAGTACTTAATGTTTCTTCAGTAGATAATTAAAAGGTCAAAGAGGAAATCTGTTCAAATAAGCTCTTAATACTTTTAAATGTACATTGAGAAAGATCTGAAAATCCCATTTGACATATAGATATACAGATGAATATATGCACCAACACAAATGAAGGAAGACCTCTCTATTAAACTCAAGAGAATTTAAGATTGGATCTGGACACTGAAATATTTTTAATAGCATATAGTATTTGTTTGGCATTCTCACCCATTGCTTCTAATTTTATGCTATCACAAACAGATCTGCTACAAAACCTTCATGCTGTCGCCCTAAGACTTATATGAATATTTGCATTTGCTACAATATCCAGGAGTGGGTTTGATGGGTCTTAAGTACACTTAATTTAATTATGTACTACCATATTGTGCTACCAAAGGATGACAAGTTTATTTTTTCATTCACACTAACAAAAAATCCTACTTTCTCATTTATACACGACACTAAATTATATTCTTCTAATTTTTGTCAATTGGACAGGTACATTTTTATTTTAATTTCCATCTATCTTATTCATTAGTGAGGTTGATCATCTTTTCAAATACTTGTTAGTCACTTAGACTTCTCCAAAATGCTTATTATTTTTTTTAAGTTTCTTTCTTTCTTTTTAGAGAGACAGAGTGTGTGCGAGTGGGGAGGGGCAGAGAGAGGAAGAAAGAGATAGCCTGACGTGGGGCTCGAACCCACAAACCTTGGCGCCATGACCTGAGCCAAAATCAAGAGTCAGACGCTTAACTGACTCTGAACCACCCACGCGCCCCTTATTGATTTTTTTTTTATTTCATACTCCCCCTTATTTTTAATCTGTTGACTAGAAATAGTTCTTTTCATATTTGCAATAAAAGTAGTCCATTGATGGTGCAAATATGGCCAAAAACTGTTTTTGTAATGTATATCTGGTTGATAATTTTCCTTATAATATTCTCTTTATAAGCATCATTTGTCAGATTTTCACATATATCTTATAATTTACTATTTTGCTCTTTTTTTTAAAGAAACTTCCAAACCCATGGCCACAAATATATTTTCCAAAATTTCTGGATTTGACTGTTTTTCTTATTACTTTACATTGTTCTAATATATCTGTTGTAACATTTTTATATTACGAAGAAAGATATTATTCTTAATATTTTTATTATCTTTAATTGAAATTCTGATGTTTCTAGTTAGGTGCTACTTTTTATCTGTAATATTGGTCATTTGTGCTTTATTAGTTTTTAGATTGACCTACTGTTATTTTACCTATTATATTTTTACTATTTCAAAAGTATATCAGAATTATTTGGCTCTATTGAGACTCTTTTATTTTGTTCTACATTTAATTAATTTATGTTCCTAACAATTAGATTTGTATTCTACATTTTAACAGGATCTTCCTATTTTTTCCGTTTTTATTCTTGGTGTTGGATGCCTACTTTTAAAAATTCCATCATTTTTAAGCATAATATAAGCATTTAAGGCCATGAATTTCTTTAGAATTACCACTTTAACTGAATTCCCCCAAATATTTCTATTTATTGTTTTAAGTTTTTTTCAGTACAAAGCATTCAGTACATTTACATAATCATTTTTGTGGCCTATTAAATATTCAGGTGTGCTATTGAGGTCCAAACATTTTTTCTTTTTGTAATTAATATTTTTCTTTGATTTTTTTTAGAATTCTTAAATGTAAACTGTTCACATTTTGTTAATGTTCCAGAAGCAACCAAGAAGTTGTACTTTCTACATGTAATATACAGGATTCTATATATTTCTGTTAATTCAAACATGGTAATTATATTGTGTAGGATTGGGTTTTGAGGCTTTCTTGTTAAGTGCATATTAATTCGTGATATTTCATAATATCTGTGGTTTATTCCTTTCAATATTGTACAGTGTCCTTCTGTCTCAGTCAATGTCAAGAGGAAAAAATATATACTCTAATTACATCACTGAAAATAATTTTATTTACAAACACTACAAATAATAGAGATATAGGAGGAGCTTAGAGAAAACCTAAGGGATAGTGCAAGAACCCACAGTTGAGAGAAGACCTTAAGACCTGGAATGCAATGGGAAGAAGTACAACAGGCTACCTGGAGAGGAGCTTTCAGGGGGCAAAGCTCAGCATAGTAAACCTTTAGAAGGATAGCCTGGTTATTGCCTGGCCTCATTCTTCTTCCTCCCTTCAACTGTCCACACAATTTTCTGTTTGCCTACAGTCAATCAGAAACCACTGTTATTGGGGCATCTGGGTGGCTCAGTGGGTTAAGTGTCTGACTTTGGCTCAGGTCACGACCTCATTGTTTGGGGGTTCGAGCCCCACGTTGGGCTCTGTGCTGACAGCTCAGAGCCTGGAGCCTGCTTTGGATTCTGTGTCTCCCTCTCTCTCTGCCTCTGCCCTGCTCACACTCTTGTCTTCGTTTCTCAAAAAGTGAATAAACGTTAAAAATATATATATTTTAAAAAAGAAAACACTATTATTGAAGGTCATGTAGTTTCTCAACTCCTTTGTCAGAGAAGGTTGGAGAAAGGTAGAGACTGAATCTGAAGTTTCTAAGAACTTCCAGGTGGTCTTATCTGTCATAATGGTGACACTGCAAGTATCAGAGTATATTGTAGTGGTTCTGTCAGTTAGTAATTATTTCTCTGAGCTGTACGTTTTGCAACTAATTATGGAAAACATTCATAGTTCCATCATATCTTATTAAATACACTAGAACCAAAATTTGATCAATCACTTAACCTCCTTGAATTTCTATTGGTGAACCATACTCTTATACCTGGTCTGCAGAGATTAGTAAAAGTTCATGATTAATATCTAGTAACTCCTGGAAGATCTTACTAGTTTTTCTCTAACCAGTACATTAGACCCCTCTTGGGAAGGCTTAGGGAAAGATTTATAGTGTATACTTGAGGATACACTAAAGAAAACTTCCTAAAATAAATTGAGAATACTAACTAGTTGACTATCTCTTGGTCTTTGAATTGGTCTGTGAACTGAGGTATGAAAAGACTGTGTGAATCTCTACATTAGGGATTTCAATTAGATTTCTCTCCAGGTTTCCAACAGACCTCAAGGTTTTTCTCCTATGTATATTACATAGAATCTTAATAAGCTGTTCCTTATTTAATTTCTAGAAATCCTTTTTTGTTTGTTTTGGATTTTTTGTTTGTTTGCTTTTAAACTTATATTTTATTTTGTAATGCTGGATGGCATTATGGTGTTACATTTATTAACAGACTCTAACTGCTTGTATATTTTCTTTTTTCTTTTCTTTTTTATCACAATAAGTGTATTATTTATTATTTATTTATTTATTTATTTTTTATTTATAGTGTGCTCTTTAATCCCCATCCCCGATTTCCCTCCATTCTTCCACCCAACTCCTTCTGGTAGCTGTCAGTTTGTTCTCTATAGCCAAGAGTCTGTTCTTAGTTTGTTTCTCTTTTTCTCTCTTTTTTTTTTCTTTGCTCATTTTGTTTCTTAAATTCCACATATGACTAAAATCATATGGTATTTGTCTTTCTCTAACTGACTTATCCCGCTTAGCATTATACTCTCTAGCTCCAACCGTGTCATTACATATGGAATGATTTCCTTCCTTTTAATGACTAAATAATATTTCATTGCATATGTGTACCACATATCCTTTATGCATTAATTTATCTATGGACACTTGGGCTGCTTCCAACATTTGGCTAATGTAAATATTGTTTCAATAAACATTGAGTGTATGTATCCCTTTGAATTAAAGTTTTTGTATTTAGGAGGTAAATAACTGTGTAGTCCAGTAGTGTGTTTACTGAGATACAGAGTAGTTCTTTTTTTAATTTTTGAGGAACCTCCACACTGTCTTCCATAATGACTGTATCAGTTTGCATGACCACCAACAGTGCAAAAGTGTTCCTTTTTCTCCATATCACCAACACTTGCTGTTTCCTGTATCATTGATCTTATTCATTCTGATAGATGTGATGTGATATCTCATTGTAATTTTGATTTGCATTCCCCTGATGACGAGTGATGTTGAGCATCTTTTCATGTGTCTTTTGGCCATCTGTATGTCTTTTTTGGAGAAATACCTAATAATGTCTTCTTCCCATTTTTTAATTGGATTATTTGTTGTTGTGGTTGTTGTTTCTTTTTGGTGTTGACTTGTATCAGTTTTTATGTATTTTGGATACTAACCCTACATTGGATATGCCACTTAAAGATATCTTCTCCCATTCATTCAGTTGCTTTTTAGTTTTATTGATTTTTATTTTCATTTAACCATTCAACAAGATCCCTAAAAATCAAAACAGTCAGAGTTCTCTGTTTTCATGATCTATAGTTGCAATTACAGTCATCTCCTCTGTGAAGTATTAGCAGGAATACTACCTGGACTTTGTTACTCTGGGATCCCATTATTCCCACTAAGATTAAGAATAAAATTCCGCTGTAGAATTGCCTAATGTAATGTCTTGATATAGTTGATGTAGTCTGCAACTACCATAAGGTTCCTCAGGGATGCTATCACCTCCCTCATTACCATCAATTTCTAATGCCTCAGTGAAGATTATCCATTAGGCCCTCGTGGAGGCTATGATTCAGGAAATACAAAGGAACTTGTCATAGAAAAACTATTTGAGCATCTTCATTTCCCTGGATCATTGCTGCCCTTCATTTGTATGCCAAAGACATCTTCTCATTTCAACTTGATCAGTAGTAGAGGATTGTTTAGTCCAGGCTCTTAGTAAGCAATGTAGAAGGCCAGTGCTTCTGTCTGTCTGTCCAGGATATGTTTGAACTAACTCTCAGTATGGAACTTAGAATCAAAAGTGATAGAAGAGCATCCTAAGGTAAATCATCAACTCAAGAAACTATTCCCCAAGGATAGTCATTGAAAAGATTTTATGTGAAAGTTGAAGGGAAGGATTAGATTTAAGTTTATTTTCCTTATTCACATTTGACCAAATATCTCCATCTCAGGTCCTACTTTCCTCTTCATCCCCATCAGTGTCCTTACCTCGTAAAAAGATCATAAAGTTGAACATTAATCAGTATTGCAATTTCACAATTCTACTCTAGGCGTGGCCTTCAGCCTAATCTGAATGCAGCTACAGGATTTGAGGGACTCCTTCAATGACGACAAGGAGGACTTTCTGTCATTTTTGTAATTGCATATTTGTGGCTTTTAAATTATGCTTTTCTCAACATAGACTTTTTAGATTCATCAGAAAAAAAACTAGAGGACACAGGCTTTATAAATTATTTTTGCCATAGTGACTAAGCTGCATGGTCACTTAATCCTTCTTACTCTCTGCTGTCCATCCCCCCTTTATCTCATGATGCCACCAAACTAATTTGAATAATCATGTTGTCAAAACACATGATGAATTATTTGTGTCCCAGCTCATACCACCAGAAAGATGGTTATCTCTACTCTCCTCAAATATATGTTCAATCCAATCCATGAAACCTATTTTTGAGTCTGTTCCCACATTTTGTATCAAACAGCTTCCAAACCATAAATGGAGCAACCATTTAAAGTATCACAATTCAAGGAGTTATTTACAAAGGAAACCATTGGAGAAGTAGAAGTGAGATTTGGGGTGAGTGTAATCATCTGGGACTTGCAGAAGAAGAGTTATTACCCTACTTTGGCCTAATGGAATAGGGAAAAAGATCAATGATGGGAGTCAGAGGAAGGCTATATAGAGGAGTCCACAAGGAAAGAGGTAATAATGCACAATTGACAGAAACAGTCACTAGCTCAGATCTTACTTTAGAGAAGAGACTCAGGAAGAAACCCTTTGGCCAAACTAACCTCCATATTTCCAGTATTTTTTATGGACTCAGCATTAGCTAAATCCAACTAGAGGACAAAGGACACAGAAGTTTGGTTGATGTAATGCATGCTGTCCTGCTGGGGCAAGCAAAGTATAGGGTGGAGAAACGTGGAGGATGTGTATGTAGGGCCAAATGGAACACTTGCAGCATTTCCTCTTATGTTTGTTTCCAAATTTATTATTTTTTGGATATTAGGATTTTTCCATCTAATAATTTTTCTTTAATATTTTTATTTTTTAATCACTTGATTGTCATTTAGTCTTTCTGTGTGTCTTTGATTCAGGCTTGGGTTTAAAGTATCACATAATTTTTAAAGCACCATATAATTATAGTTCCAATCTGATCATCTTGAGTGTTGAGTATTAAATGGCAAAATTAAGTGTCTTTACATGAATTGTAGTTATTATTTTTTTGGTCACTTATTGCCATTTAACACAGTCTATTAAACCAACAATGCAGTATTTCATTTATTTAGCTCATGTATCTGTAGGTCCTTTGGGTGTTGACTGAAACAGCTGGGCTTAGCTAGAACCAATCAGTTAGAGTGAACTTATTCCATGTGTGTCTTACTGTTCTCTTAGGAATCAGGGGGCTATCCAGATATGCTTTAATCAGGGTGGTGTCAAAAGCTCCAGAGTTGGGGAAATAAACTTCTCCATGTTAATGCAGAAATAAAAATACAAGTCACCTTGTATATAAATAAGTTGGAGTAAAGAACTGAGGCGAATAATTTGCAGTTAGAGTTTGCACCTTTATTTTCTTTCATCAGCCATTTGATTTTCTCTTTCTTTTACTGGTCTTTTGTGGGACTGGTTTTTGTCTTGTAATACCTTTCTTTTCTCATAGTATTTTCAAAGATGTTGTTATGTTATTTTATTTCATACCATAATATCTATAGATATACATGTTACCATAACATATATAGATATACATGTAACAATAGTTTTATTATACATTATATAATATAGATAATACATAATTATATATATATATATATACATACACACATATGGCTTGTATTTTATGCTGCATATATTACTATATATTTAAAGGTTCTTTCCTTCTTCCCACTTTCCTGATCTCTAAGGTAAAGTTATTATCATGATTAATTTCACATTAACCAATAGCTGCATCTTGGTTTATGGTTTAAGGCTTCACTTTTATCACTTAAAAACATAATATTAGATGTTTTATTCTTTAATAGTTTTGAACTAAGCCAGACCAGTTTGAATAGTAATAATTAGTATTATTACTTATTTTAGTTCATCATTATGGCCATTGATATATATCTGTGGTGAGAATACTTATGTACAACCTTGCTATTGGATACAAATGGGTCAATCTGAGACTAAATTTTCCCCATACAGATATACATTATTTTTTAAAAAAACATTGAAAACTAAAACATGTCTACAACCTGTTCTGTAACTTCTATAAAGTCATAGTTCTCTATTATTTTATGTCCTCAGATCACTACCTTGCTAGATATGTTCATTGCCGGCATATAGAACAATATTCCAAATCATGTTTGTTACCATTATAGCATGAAGTACTCAACTTACCTTAAGCAATTTGGGCACAGAGCTATTTACAGCTAAAGCTTCAGACACTATACTAAGAGTGTAGGGAATAAACTTCAGTAGCTTCTTAAACTACTTCAGTAAGAAGAATGTTAAATATACCATATCTGTATTTAAAACATTCTTTATGCCAATTCATAATACCCTGATTTTACCATTAAAGCTTACTTCTGACATTGGTTTTGCTAATTAACAAAATATCTGATGTTTATCAGAGTTAAAGATAAAGTGACAGTTTAAGTGGCTGCCACCAAGTATAGAATTTATGATAATGCCAGCTATCCACTCAGGAATATGATAATATTATAATCAGAAACACACGGTGCTACCAGAGTGTAGCTGAAACTAATTAATGCAAACACTTTTATTACAATAGCAATGATGAAATATTTTGGACTAAGTTATAGACATAGTAATATCAGTTGATAATCAAATTTATGAACACATTTTATGTTTTTTATTTGTTTTCTTTTTTCTCTAAAATTACTCTGCTTGATTTTCATGCACTTAAATTAGATGCAAACATTCTGCTACAGGATGGCATGTGTGTTCCTAAAAATTTACTGCATTATTTAAAATTGTATAATAAAAAATACATCAATTTTGTAGATAAAATGGAATGGGGGCACAACACTCAGTTTGTCAGTGACATATAGAAAAAGACAGGACCTTAATAAAAAATAGTGGCAAAGCTTTATATATGAACAATATTTAATAAATATGTAAAAACTTACAATAAATATTATACTTTCCAAGAAAAAGACCAGAATTTTTCTTGTCCAAGTGGTTTAAAAAAGGGATACAGCTTGTGGATTACTGTGAAGTGGTAGAAGGAAGGTCATCTAAAATGTGATGGAAAGTCCACTCCAGGTGTGGATGGGTGTGGCTTATAATACAGGTGGTGAACTGAGACTATAGATGTTTTAGATTAGTGTTTCCATGTGGCTTGATTCAGCTGGATACGGGTTCCTGCATTTACCTAGTGTTTCTCATGGACAAATCAAGCAAATATAAAATTCATGTTATACTCACATTATTCCCCAATGTATTAATTGTTTTGGAACAAATTCACATTTTAAAATGAGCTTAATAACAGAATTATTGCTTAATTACAAGCATTTTTTTTTTTTTTGTTTAGGGCCTGTCCCTATTCAATTATGTTCTGCCTTTATATTATTGAACATTCACTTTGCTCTTACTCCTGAATCAAGATTGTTAAGTATAAAATTGTATAAGTGCTTTGTATATTTATTTGCAAAAGCATTTTGAAGAAATTATTATATTTTGTTATACTGGTTGCTGATGAAAATTCTCTCAGGTTTTGTAGGTAATCTGTCTTTCTACCTTCTGTTGGGCATAAAAGGTTTCTCTTAGCTTTCTTTAATTGCTGTTTTACAAAGTAGGTTTGACCATAGATTTAATTGTGTTTATTCTATTTGGCCCCAGAGTGTGCTTTTTAATGTGAGGACTTATAATTTATTTGTCCGAAAATCTCAGAATATCTACAAATATTCTTTTCCTCCATTCTTTTGTTCTTGTATTCCTGTTGGAAAAGTTCAGAGTTTCTTAATCTATGTTCTGAACTTTCATCTCCCCTCCCTTCATCCCTTTCTACTTTCTTCCCCTCTCTTCCTCTTTCCCTCCCTTCTTTCTTCCTCTCTCCCTACTTCTGTTTTTTTCCTTCCTTCCTCCCTCTCTCCTGCTGCCCCTTCTCCTCCTCACTTTCTCCTCCTCCTCCCCCTCCTTCTCCTCCTCCTCCTCCCCCTCCTTCTCCTCCTCCTTCTTTTTCTTCTTCTTCTTCTTCTTCTTCTTCTTCTTCTTCTTCTTCTTCTTCTTCTTCTTTTTCTGTCTCCCTCAATATCTTTGCCTCTGAGTTGGTTCCTATATGATATTTCAATATTCTCTTTTATTACTATACTGTAGTAGTCCTATAGTACTATAATACCATATAGTATTATAGTAGTTGTATACAACTATTAGTGTATCACTAATTGGTTATTGGTTCCTCAATTCTGTACCACTGCATTTTTTAAATTGGTTTTATGGTGCTATAATTCACATGCAATAAAATGCACACATTTCAAATGTATATAGCCTGATAAGTTTTAACAAAGTATACTCATGTAGCCACCACCACATCACACCACACTCAAGATGTAAAATATTTCTGTTTCACCAGAAAGTTCATTTATGGTCTTTATGCTGTTTTGAAGTAACCATATCCACCCCAGGCAACCGCTGATCTTATTTCAGTCATGATAGATTAGTTTTGCCCATTCTAGGTTTTCAAATAAATTGAACCATTCAATCAATATGTGTTTTCTGTTTATAACTTTTTATGGATGAATGGCTTTGTTTTTGTTTTGTTTTGTTTTTATTGCTCAGAAGTATTGAATTGTATTTAGCCATTGACCAATTGATTGACATTTTGGTTGTTTCTGGTTTGGGCCTATAATTAATGAAACTGCTATGTATATTTGTATATAAATACCTAATAATTGCATTTCTGGATAATACGGTTCATGCATATTTTAATTGATAAGAAGATGCAAACACACTTTACAAAATGGTTGTATGTTTAATGATCCCACCAACAGAGTTCAAGAATTGTAGTTAGTCTGTATCTACACACTTAGCATTAATGATTTTTTTTAATTTAGACAATTTAATGTGTTTGACGTGACATCTCATTGTTTTTTAATTTGCATTTCCTTCATAACCAATAATGTTAAGCAATTTTCATAAAGTTTTTGGTTATTTGTGTATCTTCTTTTGTGATGTGTCAGTCCTTTGTTCACTGTTGTAAGTTGAGCTGTCTGATTCTTGACTTCTTTTGCATGGCTAATTTAAATGGCTCCCTTCATCTCCTTTATTTTTAAAAATTTTTATGTAGAATGAATCATATTCCAAATGTGAATTTTGTATTTTTCAGTGTTGGGGTTATTCATATATATATTGAAATTATAGTCTGTAAACTCATTCTCAGGGAAAGTTTTGTATCTTCCTATTTTCCTTCTCTTTTTTCTCTCTATGTATAAACTTCAGTGAGAGAGACATTAAGTGGTTTGACTCAGTATCTATTGGTCTATATCTTCCAAAAAGATTTAGTTCTATTCAGCACTTAGCAGGTTTTATTTGTTTGCTTTACAGATGCAGTGAGCCTGACTTTGCTCTCCCTTCAATGATGGGAAGTTTTAATTCATTTTTTTCATGAAAGTAGTCAAACTTCCAATCTGCAACTTCAGCCTTATTCACTGATTTACATTTCTATTCCATTTCTAGGTCTTGACAAAGTTTATTTTGCATTTGATTCTGAATATTTATTTCTGGCTGTCTCTTTTTATAGGATGGCTGCATTTTGACATGTTTAAACAGAACTGAATTTTGAGATGTAAACTCACTGTGCCACTTTATCTTGATTTAGAAGTATACTTGTAAGTATTTTATTTTGTCTTGTTTTAGGAATTTATGTTTTCTGACTTGGCTGAGTAAACATGCATTGAATTTTATTAACTTAAGAAAAGAGAGTTTTTTTAATTAAAAATATATTTAAAGTCACTTGAAATATGGACATGGTAGACACATAATGTATATCACATATATGTATTTTTTAAATTTGTAATTCTAGATTACGTACTTTCAATGTAAGAAATTTAAGAAAGATATCAAGATAATGTGACAAATCCTAGAAATAATGGAAATACATAGTCTTTATATAGTAATATGAATTAAAAAACATAAAGGATATTCATATGCTATTTAGCTTGGTTTCCTCTGAATAGTGAAGTACTGGGTGCTGTTTTTTTATGCTTTGTAAATTTTTACAAAAGCCACCAATGAGCATATATTACATATGTGTTTTGAAAATAATACTTTAAATTACCTTTTAAATTTTTATGGGGAAATGAATAGCAACAGAATAAGAATTTAATCTTCACATACATTTGAGGACAACAGAGCCCACTGATTAAGATAAAGTAAATTCAAGCAGTGAAAATTATTTTGCAATCAGAAAAAAAAATGTGTCTTCAGAGAAATTAAGTTGGTAAAATCTATGTTAAAATAATCAATGTGTATGTAAGACTAATTCTTTTTTTATTCTGAATCTATTTCACATTCTATACATGTAAAATCAAATTAATGATTTTAGAAACATTTTCAGAATGCTGTACATATTCATGTGTTTATTTATGTATTTATTCTATTTTTTTTCTCAGATTCCACATATAAATGAGATTATGTGGTATTTGTCTTTCTCTGTCTGACTTACTTAATGTAGCATAATGCCCTCAAGGCTCATCCCATTGCTGCAAAGAGCAAGATTCCATTCCTTTTTATGGATGAATAATACTCCATTCTATATATCTACCACCATTGTTTAATAGCTCCCAGTATCTGAGGATGTGCGAAAACCTGTCAGTGTCCCTAAGGAGAGGATCTCAGCACCCAGATTCAGCCTGTTTTGAAGTCAGACCCTCAAGCCTAATCTTTAAAAATCTCTGCAAATACATGCAGTACCGTGAGACCACAAGCGGGAGCCCCTTCTGCCAGGCAATCTGGCACTGTTCCCTCTTCGGCAGTTGCAAAAATCGTGGCTCCATGCGAGCGTATAAGCTCTTTCCTGGGAAAAACTGGCAAGCTGAAGCAAGGCAGAAGGAGAGTGCATCCACAGCTTACATTCCTTCAGAGAAGCTCCATTATCCACTAGATATGTGCCAGACCTGAGGCCTGCCTCTCAGGTTGAAGCTCCAGGACAAGCAAAGAGGCCTACATCACAGAAAAACTGGGATAATGTGCCACAGTTGACTATCCAAGGGCTATTCTTGGGCAGTGGCCAAGGGTAGGCAGCCTGCCAAGAACCATGTGTCCAATTGTCATAGCCTCAAGGTATCCAGGAATGCAAGCCCCGCTGGGCACCAGAGACCTGCAAACAATGAGCATCGCCTGGGTGGCAGCTGCAAAAACCAGGGCACCAGCTATGTGTACTGCTCCCCTCTAGGAGACACTGGCGCTCAGGAACTTGGCAGTGGGAGAGCATGAAGTAGCACTTGCCCAGCAAGGTTTCCAGAAAGTTACAGCCAGCCTCTAGATGATGTGTTTAATCAGAAGCCTGCCCCTCGCTGCAGCCATGCTGATTAACTACTAGGCCTCCTTCACCGAAGGACAGAACTCCTGGGTCCCTTGCCTCTTGCCGTGCCCTGGGGATCCTAGCTGTTTAAGAATTCTTTCTTCTTCATTGCTTGCAGTCCTATGGGACCCACAGGCATGAGCCCCACCGGTTGCCAAGGCCAGGCAATAAGGACATGCCTCCTGGCAGCAGCTCCAAACATCAGGGGGTTTGAGCTCCTTTCTGGGTGACATGAATTATTACAGTCCCTTGGGACTAGGAACACAAGCCACCCTGCCTGGCCTCTAGAGCCAGGCACTTAAGAGGCATTTTCTGGATGGCAACTGCAGAGATGTGGACACCAGACTCAGGTAAAAACTCTCTTTGGGGAAATACTGGTGCTCTGGAGCACTGCAAATAGAGAGTGGTGAAGGTGGTGCCTACCTGTCTCTGGCCCAGAGGGTGTTCAAGCAGTCTCCTAGATGTGTGTGTTAAGCCTGCCCCTGGGGCTTGCACTTTAATATAAAAAAGTGAGTCTCCTTTACTTAAAGTTTGGCTGAGCCCTGGGGACAATAAGTCCGAGTGCACTTACCCTCTAGGAGTAGTCTCCCAGATCATTATGGTCTTGTGGGTCACGGTCCTGAGACCTGTTGTTTTTAAAGTTATATGTTTGGGGGGGCTCATCTCTTAGCTGGAGGTCCTAAAAGTTGAAGTGCTTGATGTGGGATTTGGATGTTTTCCTCCTCAGGAGAAGATCCACCCTCCAGGTGGTGGGTCTGTGTGCTAGGGGTGGAGTTTGTGGTTAGATTGTGTCGCAGTGTCTCCTACCTGCTTCAGTGTGGTTTTCTTCTCATTTTCTCAGTTTGTTATTGTCATTCAGCCAGCCTGTAAGTTTTTTTAAGAGGAAATTGTTCCATACATATGTAGCTGTAGACTCAGTGTATTCATGGTAGGAGGTGAGTTTGGGATCTTCCCAGATCTCCATCGGTAGCTGGAACTTTCATATTAATTTGTGAATAGATTAATCACTATATGGCTGTGTGGAAATATATGTGTGTGTGTATGAATTATATATATTATATATTCACATACATGCTCATATAAATATGAACCATGTATATTCATACTCATTCTAAATGATCATTTTGGGCAAAACCAAATCAAAAGGCTACTCCAGGATTAATATGCCATTATATTAAGTATGACCAGTTCTTCATTAAGCTCTTTATATATGTATGATTTCCTAAAGTGAGACTACATGAACAATAATCATCATATTCTGTCCTACCCTTTGAAACCATAGTCTGTAATGATGATAAGACCTGAGGTTATTCCCGTGTAATTACATCAAGCAATTTGGTGCATATGTTATTCCAACCCTTGATTGTGTTGCTTTAACACAATACTATAATCAGTGGATATAACTATTCATTATAAATGGTTAGTACATCATGAATGACTGAGCAGATGGATAGATGACTTTTAATAGTTCAGTTATGTCATCTGCCAATCTTAACAAATGACTAAAAAGAACCACAAATCAAATTTAAAATATTTTACATATGGTTTAAAAAGGAAGCTTTTGAATTTTGTAGGTTCATTTTGCATATTTATGAAAATACTGCACATTGATATGCATTTTAAGTAATGTGCTTTTACAGATGTGTTGTTATTTGATACTAAACATAAGCAACCTAATGTTTTCAAAATAAATATTTAGCAGCTTGTTTGAAAATACTTTAAGGCATACTCTTTTAAGTTTTACTATTTTTCTAAGAATCTTTGTTTTCTAATTAAATATGCATTCATCATTTACCACTTAATATCATCATAACACATTACAAAAGCAGACTCACTTTGTTGACTTGTTTTCACAAAGTAAAATTGAATGATGTTAAAAAGGAGTGAACTAAAGCTATTTGATGTAGAGATTGGCAAAATCAAAATGTCTGATGATATCCAAATTTTCACCCAGAGGAACAGAAAGATGATGAAAGTGTTATTTTTGGAACACAGAGATCACAGAGCTCTAAAAGTTATGTGTTATGTAGTGCTGGAGTTATGAAGAACATGAAGAACTTCCTTTAATTTTAAACGAATGGTTGAGGAATATCTGAGTCAAAATACATTAAGCCCAAGTACTGTTGTAGTTAGTTTGCTTTTATGAATTCTCACTTTTGAAATTTCTTATCTATTGTTTTCATATATTATTTATACTGGGAATGATAGCTACATTCAGACTAATGAAATGATTTTTCCATTGGTGGGGTAAATAAACAACTTTATGTCTAATAAAAGGTCAACACTTTCAGAGTAGTTGAAAGCACAAGATGTTTCTTGATCTGCCAAGGCAACAGTGCTACCACTGTTAAGATACCATGAACATGTGGGAAGACAAAACCAAGCTATGTTTGACACACATATTAATGTTGGAAAATTTTGCAAATATTAAAGTTTTGCAAATATTAAGTTTGCAAATATTAAAGTTTTTGTGTTTCATTTCTTATTAATTGAGCTAATAATTAATGAGAAGATTTTTTATCACAGTTATTAGACCAGCACAGATCAGAATTCAATGTGAGCTACAAAGCAGATAAAATAAGCATAAATTCCATTAAAAATAAAGAAGTTTCAATTTTCTTTTCTTCTGTGATCATCATCTTCATATTCTGGTTTATCTGGAATGTATTCATTCTAACTTCAAGAAAAATGAGGATATGCTCAAAAACTCTAAAGTAACTCAGAAATGCTTTAGATGATGAAAAACCAAAAAAAAAATGGGAATTTTAGAATGGAGAATAGAAGATCATGAAGAATTATGAGAGATCTTGTTGGGGGGGGGGGGGGGGAAGTAGACTTTCTTTTATGTGCCCAGGAGCAGAAAGATGCTATATAGACCCTTCCCTTCTAGGGGAATCCTAGACGATTCCCACATTTCTATCATTGCATAAAGCTTTGCTGAGGTGCTTGGCTGACCCACTCGGAGGAGCATGCAAGTTGATAATGAAGTTACAACTTTCAGTCCCACATGGGGTATATGCATACATACATACATACATACATGCATACATGCATACATACATAATTAAGCAAGCTTTGCTTATACCATCTCCTTTACTTTGCTTTATTTGATTATTTCTTCCCTAGAAAAATAAACAATGTCAATGTGTACATTATGTTTATAAATGTATCTATGAAGATAGATTTTATCTTTATGATTTGATGTTACTATAATAAATGAATCAGTGAGTTTTTCAGGAACAATAGCTGTGTTTTTTCATTAGCTTTATTGCAAGTAGAGAATATTTTCTCAATAAATACCCATGATGGGAGTGATTGAGTTGATAAATAACCAAGATTAATTTAATTTCTATTTGATGCATAATATAAATTGCTAAGAGGCATAGCAGATAACATTTTAAGTGAATTTTCTATTTCTCTGATATTGGATGCAAACTTTTTTATGTTGTTGTTAACCATATAGAAAAGATGGGGAGGGAATCCAAACATTTGTACAGTAATTGGATTTGATATTCTTCAATATCTATTCCCTAATTTAAAAATTCAATAATTCTCATATCAAAAAATAATCAAATACTTAAGACTTGCCAAAATACAAGTTAAGTAATAAATGATTCTTTAATTTTCCAGGTAAAAGTTTCTTTATATATAGTCACATCCATGAATTGGGTCTTTATGTACGGGTGAGGTCTAGTCTTCACCCATATTCATAGAGATATTCTATATCTGGTTGACATTAATGACCGTTAAATGTTTAAAAAGGTGCCAGTCTCTATGATCTACACCTTTTTATTTAACTTGGGTTCAATAAAAATAACTTCAGCCTTCAGTACTTCAGCCTTCACCTCTGTGTATTAGAGGCATATCTGCATTCCTGACCTAAAGTCCTGTACCAGCATTTCAAGTGCTGAACTCATTATCTTTACTACAAACATACTTGTTTTCCAAACACTTCTGCCTTTAGAATATTCCTTTGCCCATCTTTACAACCTTGAAATCTTACAATTTTATCACTTCAGTTGATTAAAAAAAAATTTAATGTTTATTATTTATTTTTGAAAGAGAGAGAGGGAGAGTATGAGCGTGGAGGGGCCAAGAGACAGAGGAAGACACAGAATCCATAGCAGGCTTCAGGCTCTGAGCTGGCAGCACAGAGCCCCCTAGTGGGTGCCTACCCAAGAACCATGAGAACATGACCTTAGTCAAAGTCAGATGCTTAACCCACTGTGCTACCCAGGCACCCCACTTCAGTTGGTTTTAAATGCTTCTTGCCAAAATATAAATGTTCTATTTTTTTAGTCCCTCTTAAATAACTAAGCAATGTCAGTTTAGAACATTGATGTTATAGTGGTAAGACAGATAATTTAATTCATTTTTCATAATATAGAAACAATCCAGTTATTGAGTTTAAACCTAAATGTCTGTCACTCAAATTGTTAATGTCTTTGTCTGCATTTTCTTTTGTTATACATTTAATTTTTGGTGTTTTTTTCATAATAGGGTAAAGTGCAACTTTAAAGGAAAGGTTTAAAAATCAGTTTCATTGCTCAAACAATACAAAATGCATTGTCATTTGATTAATTAAAATAAAATTTTCTAAACACTAACAAAGAGGAAACACATGTCTACTGTCTTCAAGCAAAAGCATGTATTACATTTACATGGTTTTTATTTGAAACTTAAAACAATTGCATAGGTAAAACAATGTAAAGGTCTCAGGAGATTCCAAAGCTTCCATAAGGACAATTAGAAAGATACATTAGAAAAAAAGAAAGTGAAGATAAGCACAGAGAGGTTTGACTTCAGGCACAGTCAGTTCCCCGGGGCATCTTTTCAGTTGTCAAAGATACATTGTGCATTTGTATTGGGAACTACACACCATTAACATGTGAGAGAAGCCAGACGACAGGATTACTAAGACATCTTTTATACCCTACTGTCATGTATCTGAAAAAGCTCTGTAACCTGTTTAGCAAGATGAAAACCATCAACCTGATATTTGTAGTAAAGAATGTAGAAAAGCTAGTAACAGGATCATTTAGGGGACTTTCAGACTTAAACAGTATATTATAAGTTACTAGCTAAGACATTTTCTTACAGTTTGGCCAAGGGTCAGTAAATCCTTTCAGGCATCTCAGAAATAAGGATGAGAATATCATACACCATCTGTAATTTAAAACTACTCTTAGGCAAAATTAAATTTATAAGAAGTGATAAGCTGAGTAATATGCTCCTTTCAGCCCATATTAATATTTTGTACAGTGGCATGAATGGATTTGTTACTGGAGACCTAGGTAGTAACTTTTTAGGGTAATAGTCCTCCTTGGCAAGTTTCAGGATAGGGGCGCGCCTCGGTGGCTCAGTTGGTTAGGCATCCGACTTTGGCTCAGGTCATGATCTCGTGGTTCCTGAGTTCAGGCTCTTCATTGGGCTCTGTGCTGACAGCTCGGAGACTGGAGCCTGTTTTGGATTCTGTGCCTCCTTCTCTCTCTCTCTGCCTTCCCCCTGCTCATGCTCGCTGGCTCTCTTTCTTTGTCTCAAAAATAAACATTAAAAACAAAAGGAAAGTTTAAGGATAGATAAAATGACAGTTAATTTTCACAAAGGATTAATTCAAAACAGAGTTAATTCACTGGCTTTTTAAAAATTATTATTGAAATGTGCTTGATGTATAATATTGTGTGAATTTAAGCTGTACATGTTGATCTGATATGCTAACATATTATGATATGATAGTAATTGCAGTGATACTTAAAACCTCTATCTCATCAAATAATTATCATTTCTTTTTTTGTGGTTACATAAGATCTAGTCTCTTAACAAGTTTGGTGATTACAATACAATATTGTTGTCTCTATTGACTATGCTGTGCAGTAGATCTCCTGGTCTTATTTATCTATGAATTGCAAGTTTGTACCCTTACACATCCCTCCAATTGCCCCATCCCCAAACCCTGGTAACCACCATTTTACCGTCATTTTTTTGCAAGTTTAGCTGTTTCAGATTCCACATAGGAGTGATGCATAGTATTTGTATTTCTGCGTTTGACTTACCTCACTTTTGGCTTTTATTTTAATCTAAAAATATAGCCCTTGAAAGAAATAGTGATTTGTTTCTATGAGCCTTTTAATGGACCTCATATGTGCAGATAAGTCACAAAGATGTCACTTTGCCATTATTATTTAATCTTGACCAAAAAAATAAAAAGTTGTTTGTGCTACAATTTGCTGACCAGTTACCTAAGTTTCAGAGAGGGCAACAAATTTGGCAAAGTTACAAAGCTACTAAGAAGTGAAGCTTATATTCAAACCCTCTTCTTAAAATCCATGCTTATTAGGTTTATCTATTCTACCATGTGTCTGGCTTATGGGTCCCATGAATATCAAAGGTTTCTCCTAATATTATACTTAATGCTGCTTACTATCCTAAAACTTTTTAAAGTTCTCCTCTGATGTAACAAATGCTTTGAGAATTAATCCAGAAATACTGCAGAATACTAGAATGCAGTTGAACAATTCATGCTCCAGATTTTTGGTCAAAGGGCTTTGACAAGTCCTGCTTACTCCAACTTACTGCTTCTGCATCTTTGGACAAAGATGCAATGAATGTGAATATTGGTTTCATGCTGATAGAATAATTGTCCAATAATCTGATTATTCTTCCATCCTATTGGCAATCATGTTAAAAAACTAGGTCAGTGAAACAAACTCATACATTTAACAGATAGACGTATATTCCTTTGGTAACCACATAACTTGAGCATGACTTATTTTCTTTTACTTTTCGATGAGGAAAGCTAATATCCCAAGTATTAAATGTTCAGTGGGAAGCATCGATTTAAGCATATTTGGCGAAAAAGTATTCAAGACACTTTAAAAAAATGCAGGACTTCTAAAGAAAAATATGAGATACGTTATCAAACACCCCAAGCAATTTAAAAACAATTAAAAAAATTGCAGGGAGGTATGTAGTTCCATTATAAGCTAGATTAATAAGGCAAGACAATACAAGAAGAAAGTTATTTAACTGGGAAATGGTATGCAAAAATGAAGCTGTCCTGAAGACAAATTACATATATTACATATAATGTATAATATACAATAAATAAATTTATATAAGTATATATATATAAATTTATTAACATATTTATATAAAATTAGACATATATAACATTGGAAACCATGATGCTTAGTCTGTAAAAAGTGATGAACAATCAATCTAGTCTCAAATTTAGCGAATGGGCCAGTGTATGCCCCCCCCCCAAAAAAAATAAGAAAACATGGGAAAAGGGAGGAATGAAATTTATATTATAAGGAGTGTGACATTTGGTATGGAGCCACTTAGGAATAATCAATATTCTTTACTGAAATACAAACAGTATTTCTATTTATTTTCCTTCAAAATAACTCATAACTCATGCATGGGATTGTTAATAAGCACTCAAAATTGGAGAATGGAAGAAACACCTACAGAACTCTGTAAAACTTAGAAAAGAAGTAGGGTATGACAGAAACAATGTTAGACTGGAAAATTATAGGAAGACATTTAACCCAAATTCAAATCCCAAGCGTGATACCCATAAAATGTATGAAAGAACTCAGTGTGCTCTTCTCACATCTTTCTTTCCTTTTCCTCTAGGGGCTCTGTCCATCTGGAACAACCTCAGAGTCCAAATTATCTATACTGAGGCTTAATGACACCAGACCTCATGTTTTTATTATCACAGAGAAGATGAGAATTTACTCAGATGAAGTGATCCATAGCTTTATATATACAAATATTCTTCATTTCTACGTGTCCCTATTTCTTCCCACCTCTACCAGCACCTGAGCAAGAGTGATTAGTGTGACAACAAGAATGGCACAGAACAAGTGTAGACAGACCTCATGTAATTTTTCTGAAAATAAAAGCAGAAATGGGGTCAATGTTCATGATCAAATTTAGATCAAAAATCTATGTTCTTTGAATATTGGAAAAATACAGCGTATGTTCCTACTGATAGAAATGATTTGTTAGTAAGGGACAAGAGTAACAAGAAAGAAAGGGATATATTATTGGAAGAATGGTCAGCAAGAGGAAAGGAAGTATAGTGCACCCACACAAACTTTGGTCTAATTTAGGAACACGATGTTCTGATTTAGAGCAACCCGGGGAGAGGACAGACGATGATAAAGCCATAGGTGCAGATGGATGTGTTGCTGGGAGCTATGAGTATTTTCATCTGATTGTGTCAATTTTCCCATCAAAACAGGGCATGAGATGAAAGTGAAAATGGAGAATATGTTATAGGAGGTTTGAGGAAAGAGGAAAAGGTTTGAAATATTCTTCCAGGAAAATAAGTGAAAGTAAAGTATAAGTAAAAGTGATTATATAATTGTCACACAGATCACAGAGCCCCCTGTTATTAGCAATCATTAATTTATAGTTATGTGAGAGAATACTGAGTGATGTTTTTGTCAAGTTGTGATAAGTCATGCAGGTATACACGGAGAGGAGATGAAAAGTTAGAACCCAGAGTTTCCATCCCCATGTAATTATAGAAAAATGAGAAGACAAGAAAAATAATATTCAAGGGGTATGCCAGAGAGGGATTATACTAACAGATCATACAGATCATGGCGTAGTTGGGTGAACTGGGGAGACCTTGAGCCCTGAGGCTTTAACCCAGCCCATCCAAAAATAGTGCCAGAGGCTCTTCTTATTGTCAAAAGAAAGAATTCAAGGACAGAAAAAAACACAGCAGATGAGCGGTATAAGCAGGAAAGTTTATTAAAGTGAAAGTACACTCTCCAGATGTGAGCATGGGCAAATTCAAGGGAAAGCTGTGCCCCTGGGGGTTTGGGTTTCTATCTTTTATTGACACTTGTTAATAAGGGGGTGGGTTATTCATTACTTGAGCTGGGTATTTCTGGGAAACAGGGCTAAGCACTTTTTCTTCCATATTTGGTCAGGGGTTTCTTGCCATGGCCCCCTTAGGGAGAAGATTTTAGTATTGCAGTGTAGTATAATGAAGGAATGATCTGAACTTTGGCCTACATTGGCAGCCATCTTGAGCCTATCTGATTTGATCCAATTTCTTGTGGTTTTGTTTTGATGTGCAGCCAGGACAGTCCTCTGACTTCCTCATAGTCAGCCAAGACTTCTTTGCTGGCCTCCAGGCATCCTGTTAGAAGGTAAATAACTGTTTAGCAATGGTATTTGCATTGGATAAGAAAGGAATTAAGGACATGGGAAGAAAGGAAATTAGAAAAGGTGGAAGACTGAAGGATTATAGGTCCCAGTGGAATCTCAATATTGTTTAATTCAATGTACTAGAGGGATTCAGCTGAAATAGATGATGGTGGGGTAGTAAAGCATAGGTTGCTTGAAATTGAGATATGGATGGTTTTTAGAGATGAGAGCCAGAATCTAAAGTATGACTATTGTATTGAGTTGTTGGAGGAAGGAGGAAGATCAACAATAAATCATTGCAAAAAAAAAAAAAAAGAAGGTCAAAGGTTTGAAGGGCCAGGGAAGTGGAAGGGTCATCTAGGTGCACATGAAAACACAAGGGGCAATGGAAAAAGTAGTACTGAAGAGAGTGACAGCAAATCAAGAGTAAGTGATAAAGCAGTAAATTAAGAGTTCTTGATTCTAGGGCGTCTAGATGACTATAACATGGAAATATACCATTTTTAATTGAATGGCCAGTAACAGCCAAAGAATGTGGGAGAATCTATGATTAGAGAAAATTAGCTTTTTCTCATTGGTAGACTATCATTAGTTTTGTAGACTTTGGTGGATTCAGCAGTTACCCAGAATCTGACTACAAACTGAATTTTATTAGCTGAGTATGGGATGACTAGACTTTGGAGATATATTTTGTAATGACCAAATAAATATAAGAGATATTGACAAATAAACCATAATGGCATTTAGTTATATTAGAAATCTCTCTGCAAACAGAATTAAAGCTCTCACTGTGTTGTAGTTTCAAGAAAAGGGGACTATATGTGTTAAAATGTACAGATCTTATTGTGCTTGCACATTATTTATGCCTTGTTTGTGTCTGCTTGGTGTGGGCATTTGCAATAGAAGAGAAAAATAAAAACAGACAGTACAGCATATCTAAATGCTATGGATCTAAAGCTATGGATTTAGGACTTTTTCCTCTAGTTATTATATGCATATAATATATTTGTCTAATAGTATATTTACATTCAATTTATATTTGCAATCATTTATTTTCATAAAAAACAATTATGGTAAATAATATCTTAATTTTAGAGATGTTTAAACTGAGAATCACATAGACAGAAGCTAATTAACACACAAGAAACAAAACTAGCCTTTGTTGAAGTAAGGATTCAGAATCCTTTATTATCTAGGGGACATTATCCTTTTACACATATTCAAACCCTTTGTATCTTTGAACCCTCACTTCTAGACAAAACCTTCTCCAGAACTTTACCCATAAAGATTTTTAACCTTTACTGAATTCCTATTGTGTTTACTCTCTTTACCACACATTTCGGTATGATATGAGAGATAAATAATGAGTTTATGGATTTTCTGTACATCATCACTTAGTTGGAGTAAACACTTAATTTTCTGATATGATATTCTCAGTTCAGTTACTTGATTAGGTAAATATTGCCTCTCTAACCCAGGTTTTTCTCTAAAAGTACCAATTAGATTTCAATAGTATGATAATGTATCAGGGAATATGATTTGACTCTTTGTTTTAAAAGATAGTGATTTCTTAGGTTGGTGAGTGGTCACTGATCCCAAGGACAGCTACCAAAATATTACTCTATGAAGCTCATATTCACCTGATTTACAGTGTTTCATTAACACTGTTAATATTAAAAGAAGTACAATGTCAAAGCCATTTCTAGATTTCTTTCCTTAACTCCAATAATATAACTTTAAATGTTACAGAATAACAGATTGACTGACCAGTCCTCTCTATGCGTTTCATTTACCCTAGTTCTGACCATCTTGTTTTGGTTAGAGTTTATAGACTTTCTAGAATCTCACAGATTGTTTCAGTGGAAGATTGACCCTCCTGGGAATAAGAAAGGAATGAGAGATTTATTCTAATTTACATGCTAGTCTTATAATTGGTCATGAGAATAAATAGTTTTATTCTGTCAAACAAGATTTATTTCAAGAACCTTTAGTGACTGCTAAACCAACTCTCAATAATTGACTACCTTTCTCCCCCACACTCAACTAAATGTACAGATGTAAATTTTCCTAAAGGTCTGAGGATGCTTGTTAAACAGAAGTTAAGAAGGTAATGCAGAAGCTGCTAATTAGTAACAAATGCATTATTTATGGATGCCTAAAAATATTATTTAAATAACTCTTAAGTTAACAATGTTGCAGAATTAAATTTTAATTGGATACGGTCTCATTGTTTTTGAGATACAGTGTTTTTTAAATTTTATTTTATACTTTTTTGATAGAAAAAAATACAAAAATACCTCTCGGTCTAACGGTTTCTTTGCACAAGAATGCTTTCTACAATAGATCCTGTTGTACTTGCACAAAATAGCTGTGTGTGTGTGTGTGTGTGTGTGTGTGTGTGTGTGTGTGTGTGTATGCACCATGCTTTGTTCAAAAAGTATATGTTCAAAATTATATTAAGTAGATTTTGTTTGGTACTGTGTGCCAAATGTCAAAATGGTCAAGGATATTTTGAAGATATATTCACCAAATTGTAGAGGATGTCCTAAGTATGTACATATTCAGCATACTTTCCTCCACCATCCCAATCCAGCTGTATTTTTTTAAAATTAGAATTGATCCTACATCTTCCAAGTAATGAAAAGAATACAGAATCAATTTAGCCTTCTTAAAAAGAGAAATGATAGATAAATCTAATCAACCAAGGGGATAATCAAAGTAAATAGGAGAGAAGTAAAGCAGCTATCCTAAAATGAGCAAAGGACCCATTAATGCTTAGAACTAAAACTAAGGCTGTTAGGGGAGCCTGGTGGCTTAGTCATTTGAGGATTCGACTCTTGATTTTGGCTCAGGTCATAATCCCAGGGTCGTGGGATCAAGCTCTGCATCAAGCCCACCTCAGAGCCTGCTTAGGGTTCTCTCTTTCTTCCTTCCTCTCTGGCCCTCCCTACTCTCTCTCTCTCTCTCTCTCTCTCTCTCTCTCTCTCAAAAAAAAAAAAAAGAACTAAGACTAAAACTGTGCAAGCGGGCAAAATGAACAACTGTAAGACTACAGAAATGGAAACAGTGGAATACAGGAGAGGACATGAGGACATGTAGATATGCTCTTCATTTTTTCTTCTATTTTGTCTTTAAGATTCCACAGATACTCTTTTAGTTTGAAATATGTCACTGAAGAAATGACCTAAAACAAATTTTGTGCAATGTTATGTTTTGTAATGAAGAATTCTATAATTGAAGTTCAGCTATTTCTTCAATTTCAGTTAAATTTATTTTTGATTAAATTCAATTTAAATTTCATACCTTTGGTACAAATTACTATGAGCAGAGTTCTATTAAATTATACCTATATAGTATATTTTATTATCACTTCACTTTTATATATGCAGGCTATTTGGAATGATGTTTATTTTGGGGTTGCAAGATTAAGCTATATTTTGGTTTCTAAATTTTATATTGCCCTGCACAGTTTGGAAATTCCTAATGAATGTGGGTCATTTCTACACAATTTATAAGTTATTATTTTGTTTAACAAGTTGTGCATGTGTCAGTGCAGAAGAGTGTTAACATCTCCATGTTTCAAGAGCTGGACATAGATTAGCCTTTCCTACGGGTCAAATTTGTGCCCCCTGGAAGGCCCTCTAAATTGGGAATTGAAAATGTGACTCTCTGAACAATGCAATACAAGTTGACCCATGCTCCGGGATTTCATTGTGCCCTTAGCAAGAAAGAGATGTTGCTATATATATTCCCTATGTCTTATTCTCACACTTCCAGGAAACACAGTACATTTCATTTCATAGCATAGGACAAGTACAATCCTAGATGTCTTCTATCACAACATAGAAATATTCTAATATGCATTGAGAGATTAAATGATGCCAAATAGATGGTTTAACAAGTGTATATCAGATTGCCTTTCCAATTTGTTTTGTGTCAGAAAATGAGATGGGTTTATTTTCAGTGCACTGAATCCAGGTCCAGTGTAGCAATTTGTTCCTTATGTTCAATTAGAAGTTTTGAGAATATATCTGTAATTTTTTGCTTTTCCTTTTTACTAGTGAATAGAAGACATAAATAAATGAAGTAATTTCTATAAGCCTCACATACAATAATCAATAGATACATATGGATCAATTATAGATTCTCCTCTGAGGTATAGTTAGCATGTTAAATAAGCTGTTTATCCATGTTGTTTTACGTTATCCATAGTACATTCCTTTTCACGGCTAATATTCCATGTGTTAGATAAACCACAATGATTTTATCCATTTACCTGTGGGTGGACTTTTGTGTTAGTTCTTCTTTTGGATATTAAAAATAAGGCCACTATGGACATTCATCTGAAAAGGAGTTTTTGTATGTATATGTGTGTGTGTGTGTGTGTGTGTGTGTGTGTGTGTGTGTGTGTGTATACATATATATATGAGCATATATATATATGAACAAATGTATATATATATATGAATATATATATATATACATATATATCAAAATTGGGGAGATATATATATATATATATATATATATATATATATATATATATTCATTTTTTTCATTTAAATAGTTTGGAGTGGAGTGACTGCATCAGATGGCAGTTGTATTTTAAATTTTAGAGAAACTGCCTAATGCAATTTTACTTAGTAAAATAGGACAAATTTTTGACATATATATAATAACATGTATCAATGTAAACAAACAAGCAAACACAACAACCAAGAGAACATATTGCCTCGTTCCATTTGTATGAACTTTTAGAAAATATAAATCTTATTTATTTTGTTAGAAAAAGCAGGTATTTGGTTGCATGGGATATTAATAAGTAAGGATGGATTGGGAAGAGGTTCAACAGAACTCTTTGGTAAATAGCAATATTTTACATTTTTATTGTGGTGAATGATTATACTAATATATGTATTTATCAAAAAGTATACAACTGTATACATAAAATGGATGAAACTTTTTCGTATAAATTATACCTCAAGTATGGTAATTTTTAATGTTACTTTAAGCTGTGATTGTATTTATTTCACTATAGAATTTAGAACTACTCTAGTGTGCTTTACCTCAATGAAATATAATCACATGAGTTTACTTTGTAGTTTTCTATATATTCCTTAAAATAAGAATATTATAAATATTCCATAAAATATTTTAGAATTTTAGTTTTGTTTGCATTTATATAAAGGATATTTTAAATATTCAGAATATTATTCTGTTCTGTAAATAAGAATAAGAGAAACATTAAGGTTGTTTTGAGGATTAAATATGTTTGTAAATATAAAGTAGCTAAAACAGATCCTGGCATAAAAATTTTATGTTTCATGCCAGTATATAAACTGCAGAAAAAATACTACCTCTACCAATAAGTTTTTCTTTTTCATATCATCTGGTGCTTACCTCACCTGAGTGCCTGTAATGTGGAATATTTAAGATATAGTGTGAAGTGAAAAGCTGAGGAAATAGTTTTATGAGTTTTGAAAAGCATTTTACATATGAGTATCTGAATGTAGGTTCAGCTATGTTACCTAGATGTAATTAAGGTAAGAATAGGATCTATGTGCACAAGTACAAACATGTCTACTAAGAATATATATTTGTCTTAATTTGTTTTTAATTTTAATGCATCAATTTATTGGTGCCCAGATCACATAGATGTAAATGATTAGCAAATATCTTAAAATCTTCATGAATATCTTCTGTAATATCAGAGTAATTTTATTAAAGATGTTGCAAGATACTTGCAGGTGGAGAGCACACACATTGGGACAAAATACATCTTTCAGTGGTCTGTGTACAAATAAATGATGTTAGTTGTGGTTACAACCATCATGTGGAATGCGTTGGGACTATATTTAAACTTATACCCCCACGTCATTGTCATCTACAAAATTACTTTTTGCAGTTTCCTAGTGTAAATACATTTTCACTGTATTCAGGCACAGTATTTTAAATTAGCTTGGCCCATGAGGAAGCTTATGATTTTTGCCTACTCTTTCACCTTACTTCATCCCCAGTGTAAGCTTCAGTCACACTGTCACTATTTCCAAATTCATATTCAACAAATGTGTTACTTGGGGAATTACTTTGGAGTCATTGAGATATGGGTTTGGCCCTCGGGTGTATCAGCCTGGTAGCATTTTGACTGTGTCCATTATTCATCAGTTCTACAGCATTCAGTTTCCTCATTTGTATGATGGAGAATATTTTACACTTACCTTACAGGATGATTTTTCAGAATCAGTGATATAATAATACAGGTAAAATACAAAGCGGAGTGCTTGAATTAGGAGTTCGTACCCTTTGTCACCACTACCATGACCTCCATTGTTCTTAACTGTTGATGAGAGATATTGGATTATGTGTGATATGTGAGTGTCAGTACATTTTCCAGGAGAAATTCATATATGTGCATGTGGAAGATGGGTGTGGTCAGAAAGAAGTTTGGCTTTCAAAATTGGGGATATTTTAGTATGCTTGATTGTCTTGTTTTCCTCTTCTCTCTTCTCCTTGTCCTTGTCCTTGTCCTTGTCCTTCACCTTCTCCTTCTCCTGCTCCTTTTTCTTCTGCTTCTGCTTCTCCTTCTCCCCTCTTATCTTTTTTTTTTCAGTAGGGAGAGGAAAGACTGACTAGAAATAAGATAAAATTTGGGTTTGCACCAGAACATGAGCTACCATCTGGGCCAATGAAACTGTTGAAGAAAAGGAGTTTGGAGGATGTTTCTTCCATTTAGTATTTTGCCTAGGGGTAAGTTTGACTTGGTATTTTAAATATGCATCCTCTTGTATTTTTGCTGCTATGTACAGTTGACCCTTGTACAACACAAATTTGAACTCCACAGGTCCACTTATATGCAATTATTTTCAAGAAATATAGTACAGTACTGTAAATGTATTTTTTATCTTCCTTATGATGTTCTCAATAACATTTTCTGTTCTCTGTTTTATTATAAGGATGTAGTATCTCATACATGTAACATATAAACTATGTGTTTATCAACTGTTTATGGTATTGGGAAGGCATCCGGTCAATAATAGGCTATTAGTAATTGTGTTTTGGAGGAGTCAAATATTATACATGGATTTTTGACTTGTGGGGTGTTGGTGCCCCTAACCTTGCATTTTTCAAGGGTCAACTGTAAATACATTTAACTAACACAGTTTTTGAAGAGAACCACCTTAATATTTTGAAAGCACCAATCAAATCAGAATAAAAAATAAATGTTACGTAATCAGTTCAGCAACCATGTAACTTTTGACAGATTAGTCCTGGTATCCACAGTATACTTCCTAAAGATACAAAGGCTCTCAAATGAAATGCCCTGCAGTATAAATCTTGGAACAGACAAATGAATTATGCTGCTAAATAAAGATTGCTTTTTAGGAAACAAAAAAGTAAACACAGGTTATTACAACAAATAATTAACCAAGCCTGTGTGGACAGCACCATCTTTTGTAAAACCTTTGAAATTAGGGTTTCGTTTTGCTTTTTAATTGATACAAAGATACTCTGAGCCTCGTTGCAATTAATGTGAAATCCCTGAATCAATGTACTGCATTGTGCATTCTGGCCTGGTTAGTTAAGTTAATGGGAGTGTGAGGTTCATTAAGCAAGTGCTAATGATTTTCTCCCTATATTGTCTGAGCCTCACCTAGTTACAGTCAAATATAAATATTACCAACCTGGTCATCTGTCTTAACAAATACATGTCATTGGTGATAAGGATGATAATATAGATAGTGCTACTTACTGATCTAGGGAAGAAGTCATTCATTTAAAACATTCCAGGTTAAGAATGTGTCTACGTTTTTGCATGGAAAATTGAAAGTAAACACTGTAATGCAGAGCTTAGTACTCTGTAATATGTGTGTATGTGTATACACAGTCTTATACACATAGACAGAAACATGTATTTCTTACTGCAGGTATATATCAATGCCCCTTTACATCAGAAAACTAGATATTAGTGTAAGAAAAACTTTTTTTGAGGTCATTTTTTTGTGTAACGGTTGGTAGGGAAAATTTTTTTCATAGTGTTCTCTGTATGATCATGATTAACTTTTTAAAAAATTTAATCCCATAAACTTGCCAGTGGTAACTAGTCTGTTCATTTAAAGATATTTCTGTAGTTTGCTTTCTAGGACTTGCAGTTAAATGCCAAAAGACATTTTTAACATTTATTCAGATTAGCTTTTCCTGTTTTATCTATTTTGAGTATCTTTGAATGAAAACATCTGAAAAACAATTTCCAAATTCTGCATAAGTTTGGAGACAGAATTTTATTCCAGTTTTTTTTTTTTTGTAACATTATCTTTGCTTTTACTTTAATTTCAAAGACTCTCACTCTGTCATGTACTCTAACAAAATCTATACTACACTGTTATAGCACAAGATCAGGAATAAACAGTAATAAGAAACTATTTAGATAAATATAATGATATATTTTGATATGATCAGTAAAAATCTACAGTATAAATAAATTGATATATTTAGATATATAGATATTTTGGGGTGCAAGTAAGATTACTTCTCTTTGAAGGAGAATTGTGTAAGTCTTCATAAAATAGTAAAGGAGATGGCCATTGATTTGGACCCTAATGGCGAAGTGTGAATTGAGCATGTGGAGGGAATACCTTTCCTCGTAGAGAAAGCATATGAGCAAATCTATTTGTAACCTGTGATTACATGTAGGAAAAAATGACATGTCATTTCGGTCTAGATATTAGAAAATAAATTAGGGGCACTCGGGTGGCTCTGTCAGTTAAGTATCTGATTCTTGATTTCAGCTCAGGATCTCATGGTTTGTGGGATCCAGCCCCGAGTCAGGCTCTGTGTTGATGACACAGATCCCAAGCCTGCTTGGGATTCTCTGTCTCTCTCTGTCTCTCTCTGTCTGTCTGTCTGTCTCTCTCTCTCTCCTCTCTCTCTCTCTCTCTCCTCTCTCTCTCTCTCTCTTCCCCTGCCCTGTTTGTTCTTTCTCTCTCTCTCAAAATAAATAAGCTCTAAAAAATTAGGAATATTTAAAACTTATTTAGGATGTTTCTATAAAGTGGCTGTGTCATCCATCTAAAAAAGGAATAAGTCCTGGAGCAGAAAATAAGGACTAAGGAGAAGGATCTTAAGGTAATGGATCTTAATACAAGATCCATCTTGAAGAAACAACTCTCTTCCCGTAGGTCTTTCCGATAGGGAGACCATAGGGTTTCCCAATTTTCTGGGAGTGGTGACAGAGCCTCTATGAGGAAATAGCTTAACCAGGTGAGATACAAACATTAGTAAAATCTTCTTCAGAGCAATAACCTTATCTCAATTTCCTTAGGATAATTAGGAATAGCCTGTGACTATGGTTGAGGCAGAGATCACACACAGAATTGTCTTTTCTCTCCTTGTGGAGGGGGTTGGGAGGAGTGGCAGGAGCGCAGCAGGGATCCCTGTGTATGGTGTACCATCTCATGATTGTTGCTATCAGGAGTCGGAATCAGGAGAGGACAAGTCAAGGAGGCAAAGCAGTAAATCATTTGCAGGGCCATTTCCTAAAATTGTGTTTTAGAAACTAGGAATGTGGAACTTAATTTCTTTTTTTTTTTTTTAATTTTTTTTAACGTTTATTTATTTTTGAGACAGAGAGAGACAGAGCATGAACGGGGTAGGGGCAGAGAGAGAGGGAGACACAGAATCGGAAACAGTTTCCAGACTCTGAGCCATCAGCCCAGAGCCTGACGCGGGGCTCGAACTCACGGACCGCGAGATCGTGACCTGAGCCGAAGTCAGACGCCCAACCGACTGAGCCACCCAGGTGCCCCTGGAACTTAATTTCTATCAATAGAATCAATAGAGGACTTGGGGCCTCATGCCATCCAAGTTTAAGTTAGACAAAAATACTAAATATTGGAAATCACATTCAACCAATGATGAGTACTTCAGCTTTTTTCTAGATGCACCTTCTTCTCACTTTACTTGCTGCTGTCAGATATACCATGTCCCCCTTTATGATCAATTAATTTTAGGAAATACTTACAAAATACCTTTGAAGAATGCAAAAAAGATTCTCAATTATAAAACTTCCCAAACCATCTATACATGAAGAGTCACTATGAATTTTAAATAAATGAGTATGACATAGAGGCTCCCACTATCTTATTTGAACACAGAAGCTAATGTGAAAATTGTGTCTGCCTAGAACATATTTTGGGCAACACAATCAATTCAACATCAAGGCTCTTTGAATGGTAACTAGGTTTTTACAACTTCTTATCTAAGGCTCTCTCCAACTCTAATAATAAAATTATGGGTTTTCGAAAATGATTTCTACTACAAAAACTTCTGTTTTTTTCTTCCCTCTTAAAAATAGAAGTGTTGTTGTATGCCTGTGATATTATTTCCATATTTAAAGTATGAAATTCAGTGTGTAGACTTGGTCTGTATGTATCTGTTTTATCAATTTGCAAACACTATAGAGTATCTGTGATTCAGTATGGGGCAGTCTCTTATGTGAAGATATGAAGATTTCCCCATTACTGCTTAATGCCATGCTCTGTTTCTCACCAAAATTTTTACAACCCTACACATATTGATGGGAGGGCATCAAAGTTCCATAACCTAAGAGTCACAATTCAATCAGTCCAATAAAACCAGGAAGGAATTAAACTATGACAACTAGACCATAAATGTCAGATTAATTCACCTGCACTTTAATATTTCAGGAATTAAATATTTTAAGAAGTGATTTTTCTTATAGACTTAATGTAGAATTGGATAATAAAAATTGGTTTATGAAAAAGGGAACATTTACTCTCAGGCATGCACCAATAGCTAGTCTTATACACTACTGAGGCTTTATGAACTTTTCTGAAATCCTCATTACTATCTGAAACTTACTTTATGAGTTCCAGTTTCAGGAACTTTAAGTATATTTTTTTAAGAAACCAAAAAGTAAAAAGACAAAAAAAAAGACAAAAAAACCTTCTTTACAAAGGGTTTTTCTTGAGTAGGTGATAAGTGGTGCCGACAACTTAGCTTATTACTGGAAGAGCTGATGCTTGTGAATCAGTGTCATTGGTTCAGACACATCCTTGTGCTACTTCTCTGGACACAAACCTTACTGATAACCTTCACCTGGAATCCTGAACACTTCTAACTTTGGTAGCAAGAGGATATAATTACGTGGGCCATAATAACTCAGCACAAATCATGAAGTTTTTTATAAACAAGTAAGAGTACATGCCCTGCTGACCTTGAGGAGAAAATATCACTCTGAACAGGAAAGGTAGAATATTTTAAAGCTGAGTCAGGGCACTGATGATTTAGAAAATGGCACAACCTGTAATTTCCTGTCCAAAATAGAAGTATCATACGAGTTTTAGTTCAAGGTGACTCATAAAAAGTTAGAACATTAGGGAAAAGGATCTATAAACACAGAATCATTACCTAGCCTTCAGAGGAATTAGGAAAAATGTAATCAAGGGAAAGCTTTGGTATCAGTCCCCTGTGTAAGACAGAAGTACTTATTTCTACCAATATATTCTTACAATCTTATTAGTAACCACATTATGTTGTTTAAAATCTAACAGAAATTTATTTTAACAAAATTTGAAATTTAAACATAAAGCATCATTTGAAATATGACACAAAATATGTTTACTATTGTGTTTTATAATTTAAGCATAGCATCTTTCATCACAGTTGGGCGCTAGATCAAGAATTATAGGATAGGTTTTCTACTCTGTTCTATTGATCTATGTGTCTATTTATGTGCCAGGGTTATACTGTTTTGATTACTATAGTTTTGTAACATAATGTGAACTCCAGAATTGTGATGCCTCCAGCTTTACCTTTCTGTTTCAAGGTCACTTTGGATATTCAGGGTCTTTTGTGGTTCTATACAAATTTTATGATTGTTCTACCTCTGTGAAAAATGTTGTTGGTATTTTGATGGGTATTGCATTAGATATGCAGATTGCTTTAGGTAGTATAGACATTTTAACAATATTTTTTTTCTTCCAATCCATGAGTATGGAATGCCTTTTCATTTCTTTCTGTCATCCTCAATTTATTTCATAAGTATTATATAGTTTTCAGAGTAAAGATCTTTCTCCTCTTAGGTTTATTTCTAGGTATCTTATTGGTTTCGGTGCAGTTATAAGTGGGATTTATTCCTTAATTTCTCATTCTGCTGCTTCATTACTGGTGTATATAAATGCAACAGATTTCTGCAATGAGCCCACAACTATATGGTCAATTAATATTCAACAAAGCAGGAAAGAATATCTAATGGAAAAAAAAGTCTCTTCAATAAATGGTGTTGAGAAAACTGGACAGTAACATGCAAAAGAATAAAACTGTATCACTTTCTTATACCATACACATAAATAAATGAAAAATGTATTAAAGGCCTAAATAAGAGACCTGAAACCATAAAAATCCTAGAGTAGAACATAGGCAGTAGTAACCTCTTCGACATCGGCCATAGCAACTTCCTTCTAGATGTGTCTCCTGAGGAAAGGGAAATAAAAGCAAAAAGTAAACTATTGAAACTTCATCAAAATAAAAAGCTTCTGCACAATGAAGGAAAAATGAAAAAAAATAAAAGGCAACCTATAGAATGGTAGAAGGTATTTGTAAATGACATATCTGATAAAGGGTAGTATATGAAATATATAAAGAACTTATAAAACTCAACACCCTAAAAATGAATAATCCAGTTAAGAAATGAGCAGAAGACGCAAATAGATATTTTTCTAAAGAAGACTTACAGATGGCGAACAGACACGTGAAAAGATGCTTAGCATCGCTGATGATCAGGGAAATGCTAATCAAAACTACAATGAGATATCACCCCACACCTGTTAGAATAGCTGAAATCAATAACACAAGAAACAACAACAACAACAACAAAAAAATAACACAAGAAACAAGTGTTGGCAAGGATGTGGAGAAAGGGATACTCTCCTGCACTGTTAGTGGGAATGAAAACTGGTGCAGCCACTCTGTAAAACTGTATGGAGATTCCTCAAAAGGTTAAAAATAGAACTACCCTAAGATCCAGCAATTTCACTACTAGATATTTGCCCAAAGAATACAAATATACTAATTCAGAGGGATGCAAGCACCCTGATGTTTATAGCAGCATTATCTACAATAGCTAAACTATGGAAAGTGCCCAAATGTCCACCAACTGATGAATGGATAAAAAAGAGGTGGTATATAGATGCAATGGACTATTACTCGGCCATAAAAAGGAATGAAATATTGCCATTTGCGGTCACATGAGTGGACCTAGAGAGTATTATGCTAAGCGAAAGGAGTCTAAGAAACAAAATGATGAACAAAGGGAAAGAAGTATTGAGAGGCAAACCAAGAAACAGACTTCTGTCTATAGAGAACAAATTTATGGTTACCAGAGGGGGTGGGGGTGGCAAGTGTGAGGATAGGTAAGATAGGTGATGAGGATTAAGGAGAGCACTTGTGATGAGTACCAGGTGTTGTATGGAAGTGTTGAATCACTATATTGTACACCTGAAACTAATATTACAATGTATGTTAACCAACAGGAATTTAAATAAAAACTTAAAAAAAGAAGAAATTTCCCTACCTAACCCAGAAACAGAACTTATCTTAATTTAGTGAGCTATATTTTGCAATATGTGTAGGGCACTGGTGCCGGCCCTGCCCATTCTGCCCTCTCACTTAGGATAGGCGATGTGGAAATAGGTTTACTTAAAAAAGAAATATTACTTTCTTTCTGATTATCAAAGTAACACATGTTCACTGAAGAAAATATGTAAATGCAGAAAGTGTAATAAAAATGTTAATTACAAATATGAAAAAAAAAAAGAATTGTAGGATACGGAGTTGGTAGTAGGTCCTTACTTCTAGGTTTTGTTAACTATGGGAAAAAAAATCTTTAGATCCTTCCATTAGGTATTTCTTCTCAGGTCTTTCATTTTCCCTGAATACCAGTGTTCTTTGAATTTTTTTTGTTTGTTTGAGGGGCGGTGGGGGCTGTACAGGGAAGTCTGTCTAGAGGATATTTTGAGGGAAAAGAGAAAGACTCACATACTTCTAACCTCATCATGCTACTCCCTGCAACATCAGAGCTACTAAAATCAATGACAGCTCCAGTCTCCATGTGTAATATCTGTTCAAGTCCAACATCTAGCACACCTCAGACAATCTGCAGTTAACCAGTTGAAGTACAAGTTTTGAAAAACAAAAAGGAACAACAACAACAAACCCTAACTAAACCTTTAACTTAGTTTCTCCTCTAAGTCCAGGCTAAGGAACTGGGCTGTTACAGCTTTGTCCTCATCCCCATGGCACTCACAGGGGGCATAGACTGTGTTCAGTGCATGGCTCTCAACTCTGTTGCCTACAGCATTGCCTGGCAGGGAAGGCAGTGTTTGATAGATGCTTGTTACGTGAATGAGAGAAAGTAGCGATTAATAAGTAATTAAATGAATTGTGCTGTTAAAATTGTTATACATGTGGAACTACAAAATTGATTCCTACTTCATACTATATCAACAAAACATTCATTTTCTTATAGATAAATATATAAATGTGAATTTAAAAATATATCAATTTAGAGGAAAATATGGACAGTATTTAAAACTTTATAGCTGGATGGATTTAAAAAGAAAAACAAACTGAATCATCAAATTTGCCTATCAAAACGGTTAAATACTTTTACAACAGAGTCATTATTAATAGAATGGAGATTTGAGATGCAGACTAGAAGAACAAACTTGCAAAATATTTTTAAAAACAGTGTACAGAAAAAATATATTTTAGAGGGGTTGTAAGTCATATTTTCTTTCTTTTAGTATTTATTTTTTTGAGAGACAGAGAGAATGAGTGGGGAAATGGGCAGAGAGAAGGGGAGACCGAGAATCCCAAGCAAGCTCCGCGATGTCAGCACAGAGCCCCATGTGGGGCTCAAACTCACAAATCATGAGATCATGACCTGAGTTGAAACCGAGAGTCTGTTGCTTAACCAACTGAGCCACCCAGGTGGTCCAGTCATATTTGTGTTTATATCTTATGCACAGCAAGAAGTCAACCTCATAAAGCATAGGTGAACAATGAATTTAAAATAATAGAGTCACATTTGAACACCAGCTAGTTATGGATTAAAAATATACAAATTAAAAAAGTAACTTGTATCAATAAAAACCAATGAATAATCAGTATGATTCATTTACTCATGTGACCATATTATTCTTCAGATATATCCATAAAGACAATACCATTCATAAGATGACATACAGAAAAAAATGATTAAAATTGCCTTCTGAATTTTCAAGATTCATTTGACAAAGGGAAGCTTTGGTGTCTTCTTATCCTGTTCCTTCTTCAAGATATTTCTGCAAATGTAAAATCACAATTAATAAGAAAATAATACATACAGATAAAAAATTGACAAAGTAAATGAATAGGCAGTTCTTATGAAGGAAATATCACCAGCCCACAAAAGGGACAATATTTTAATAAAAAATTATCAGAGAAATCATAGAAATGCAAATTAAAACAGACATACCATTTCACTGGCAAAATAAATAAATCCTACAATACAAACTGTTGGTAAACTTACGAGAAATAAAAACTCTCGCATTTTCTTTTGGCAATCATATAAATTTGCTAAACCAACTTTGAATAACAAAATATAATTATCGATTAAATAGCAGTCTATTCAAGATAAAAATGCACATATAATGCTTCCCATCAATTCTACTCTAAAATATACTCTCTGTAGGAATTCATTAAGATGTGACCAAGAAGATGTTTACACAGATTTTAATTGTTGCAACGTTTATAATAACAAATGTTTTTTTAAATTATAAACGTCAATAAACAGGTGACCATACAATTAAATTATAAAACATTCACAAAAAAAGATGCAAAAGATTAGAGATACAGATTTATTTAAGAATATATATATATATATATTTTTTTTTTTTTTTAATTTTGAGTTAAAAAGCACGTTTGGGAATTATATTCAAAGGAGACTGTTCACATTGTATTCTAAAAGATAAAAACATATATATTCTTATGCTATATACTATATGCAATATATATATATAATACATATATAAAATATTAACAAGGCTTTTAGAAAACATGCAAAGGTGACATTTGTGAATCTTGAGGTTAGACAAAAAGGGATAAAATCAGGAAGAGATACATTCTGAATTCAACTTTATAATTTTATCCCTTAAATTTGAAATCTTAGGAGATATGGGAACAATATGAAACTAACTATATAAAATTATATGAAAGTTAATTGAATAAATGAGTATTCAAATATATGGAACATGCAAACACTTTGCATAATTGTGTTTTAACCATAATTTCCAACGTTCACTGCATAGGGATATGGTGGGAACTAAGTGAATTGCATTGAAAGAAAGCATGTGAGGATTAGAAGCACTGCTTTTAATCTCCAAACTATTATTCCTTCTTCCTACTGTGGCAAGTGGGAAATTATGTGTATGTAAGAACTGGATAATTGAGTTTGTGATCTGTGATTACCAGAGCCAGGGTCTGAGATGTTCCTTCAGTGAGGCCGTATCTATAATGAAATCACTAATTGAATCTTCTACATATACCTCTCTGCCTCAAGAATGAAACATGTATTAAAAGGCTTCTAACAATACTTGTATGGCAAGAAAAAATCAAATATGGAAAGATACTAATATTTTAAACAATTTGAATACTATTGTTCTTAACATTGGATAATAAAAAAAATTTCCTTTTCTTCTTTATCAAAGTAGTTTATTTACTTAGTACTCATTAGTATAATTTTCTTTAAGGTATTTTCTCTGTTTTTACTAACAGTATTTCTAATAGCTCTTTTCTCAGTCCTAGTCACCATGTATATTTTACGAAAGTAGCCCATGAGACAGGAAATTGAATGCAGGTGGTTTTTATGGGAAATGATTTTAGGAAGGACAAGTGGAGATCAGAGTGAATGTGACAGAAAAGGAGAGGATACAGCAGAGGATAAGGTGCTACTTAGGAGGCTACCGCTGTAGACAACTGGAACTTAACCCTGTTAGGAGATCTCTGAGAAGAGGATAAAACCTATGTCAGGATTAGCCAAACAAAGAATGCTAAAGCAGGTGTATTTATGTGAGATTCCAGTCCTTATTGCTAGCTTCCATGGTGTTAATTTGTCATCAAGTCAGAGTGCCTTGTGTACACTGAGCAAATTCTCATGGCACTAGGGAAAGACCTGGATTTAAAGAGCAGCTGAGAGACCTGAGTGTGTGAGACAGGAAACTGTTAACAAGCAAAGACTGCTCACCAGCTGTGTAGCTGAGGTGAACTTAGGTGTGCTGAGGGAAATGGAGTGGGGCATCAGCTTTAAATACCAGCCTCCCATCCATCCTCATACCCTATCTCTTAAATTTTCTTGTTTTTTAGACTTACCCAATTCTACACTTCCAAGTTTCTTTACCTTTCTTCCATCTATTTCAGATTTCCTGAATGGCCCCAGTAAATTACATAATAAGGAGACACAGAGAAATTTGGAGAACACTGGATTTTTTTCTCTGTGACAGATCCACTTCACTGTTTTAGCACAACTAAAGTTGGGAGTTACATTATGGTTGTTTTTGTTTTTTGTGGGTTTTTTGGTGGGTTTTTTTTGTTTGTTTTCTTTTTTCTTTGTTTTTGTTTTTGTTTTTTGTCTAGAAAATCCCCACTGAGCCAAGTGTCAAGAATTGACAGGACATAAAAGAATAAGGATAGAGAGATGTAGAGCACTCCCATGGATCTCAGCCAAGAGGCTAATAATATAAAATGTTGAGTTACATACCCACTGTGTGCCTTAAATTAAAAGCCTTGCTGTGGCTTAAAAGACAGTGTTTTATCTGCTCCACAGATGACTCTGATTTTCTTCCTAATACTTTCCCCTTAACTTACTGCACTCAAGGCCAACCAGCTTCATTGTTGTTTCTCAAACAGATCAAAAATGCTTCTGCCTCTGTACTTGCCTTTTCCCCCCTATACCGGGAACTCTGCAAGAACTTTCCAAGACTCCTTCCAGTTTGTGTACCTCATTCAGAATATTGCTGAATATCACCTCTTCAGGGAAGTCTTCTTGATTCTATCATAAAAATAACACTTCTGAGATGACTCTAAATCTCCTTTACCCTCACTTATTTTTCTCTACACACAGACAAGCCAACAAGTATGGATTTTTTTTAACCTCTTATTAGCTATGTCACCCATCTTGAATGTAAGCTACTTCTTAGGGAAAGACATTGCCTCTTTATTTGCTCTTGTATCCCCAGTAGTTAGTGTCTTGAACAGAGGTACTTAATAAATATTTGTGAATAAATAGACATAACACTTCCTAATAGGTCCTTTAATTGTATTAATATATACCCCCAGTATGTTTAATCTTCCTCTATGGAGGGTGTTTGTTTAATTTGTTTTTATCTCCAAGGCATAACATAGACTCTGGTTCATGTGGTTACTCAATGTTGAATGCATTAATCAAGACCTTAAGATGGTGATATATCAGGGTGCCTGGGTGACTCAGTCAGTTAAGCAGCTGACTTTGGCTCAGGTCACGATCTCATGGTTCGTGGGTTCAAGCCCACGTCCGGCTCTGACACCTTAGAGCCTGGAGCCTGCTTCAGATTCTGTGTCTCCCTCTCTCTCTGCCCCTTCCTCGCTAATGCTCTGTGTCTATCTCTTTCCCCAAAATGAATAAACATTAAAAAATGTTTAAATCTTGATAGATCTAGGATGTCCATACAATGTGATGTGAGGTATCATTAGAACCAAGCATTAAGTGTAAAGCTCTTCTGGATGAAGTCTCACTTCTCTCATTAAATGCATAGTGTCCTTGTATGACAACCCAACTAGTATGTTAGTCAAAACTGTTTAACTGTTTGTATAGGAAATAATGTCCTCCAGATTCATGAAGACTTATCATTGTTGTTTTCCTGGTGTATTCTAAGTGATTTTGTATGTTTTGTTTTGCCTATTTGGTCTTATATTGAGTTCTAAATATATTAAAAACACTCATCTGCAGTCGTAACAAAAATCCCAGGAAGATATTTTTTGAAAATCAACAAAATGATTCTAAGGCTTATATAACAATTTTGTCTTACATAGCTAAGACAAAATTGAAGAAGAACAAAATTGGAGGACTGATGCTACTCTACTTCAAGATTTACTATAAAGCAGTAGTAATCAAGACAGTGTGGTATTGGTGGATGAATGGACAAACACATCATCGGAATAGAACAGAGAGCTCAGAAATTCACCAACTTTAAAATTAAAAACTTCTGGGGTCCCTGGGTGTCTCAGTCGGTTAAGCTTCTGACTTCAGTTCAGGTCATGATCTCACACTCCGTGAGTTTGAGCCCCACATCAGGCTCTGTACTGACAGTTCAGAACCTGGAGCCTAGTTCAGATCCTGTGTCCTTTTCTCTATGCCCTTTGCCCACTCATGCTCTGTCTCTCTCTGTTTCTCAAAAATGAATAAATGTTTAAAAATTTAATAAAAATATTTTTTTAATTTTTTTTAATGTTTATTTATTTTTGAGACAGAGAGACAGAGCATGAACAAGGGAGGGTCAGAGAGAGAGGGAGACACAGAATCCAAAGCAGGCTCCAGGCTCTGAGCTGTCAGCACAGAGCCCGACGCGGGGCTTGAACTCACGGACCATGAGATCATGACCTGAGCCGAAGTCGGACGCTTAACCGACTGAGCCACCCAGGCGCCCCTAAAAATTTAATAAAAACATTAAAAACTTCTGCACTATAAAAACATTGTAAAGAGATTGAGAATACAAGCCACATTCTGGGAAAGAATTGTTTATAAAAGGCACATTTGGAAAGTTCTGTTATTCAAAATGTACAAAGAACTTTTAAAATTCATCAATAAGGAAACAAACAACCCGATTAAAAAAATAGACCAAAGACCTTAACAGACACCTCATCAGAGAAGATATACAGATAGGAAACAAGCATATTAAAAGATGTACCACATTTTATGTCTTCAGGAAAACACAAAACAAGATACCAGTATATACCTATCGCAATGACCAACTTCCAGAACACTGGCAACACCACATGTTGGTGAAGATGAAAACAACAGGAACCCTCATTCATTGCTGGTGGGAATGCAAAATGGTATAGCCACTTTGAAAGACAATTTGGCAGTTTCTTACAAAACCAAACATAATCTTACCATGCAATCCAGGAATAACACACTTAGATATTCACCCAAAAGATTTGAGAAATTATGTCAACATAAAAACTAGCACACAAATATTTATAGCAGCTTTATTCATAACTATGAAAACTTGGAAGCAACCAAGATGCCCTTCAGTATGAGAATGGAAAAATAAACCATGTTCTATCCAGACAATGGAATATTATTCAGTATTAAAGATAAATGAACTATCAAGGCATGAAGAGACATGGAAGAAACTTAAATTCATTTTACTCAGTAAAAGAAGACAGTATTCCAAAGACTACATACCATATGATTTCAAATATATGACATCCTAGAAAAAGTGAAAATATGGAGACAGTGAAGAGATTAGTGGTTTCCAAGAATTAAGGGCTGGGGTGGGAGGTGAGATAAACAGTTTAAAGCACAGAATATTTTTAAGGCAGTGAAAATACTCTGTATTTATACTATAATGATGAATACATATCATTATACTTTTCTCCAAACCTATAGACTGAACAACACCAAGAGTGGGTTATAATGTAAACTATGGACTTCGGATGATTATGATGTGTCAATGTAGGTTCATCAGTTTTAACAAATGTACCATTTTGTTGGGGTATGCCAGTATTGGGGGAGGCCTTGCCTATGTGCATTCAGGGAATATATAAGAAATCCCTGTACTTCCACTTATTTTTGTTTTAAACCTAAACCTTCTTTAAAAAATGAATTTGCAAAGAAAATAATGATAATAATCAACTTGTCATAAGATTGGGATTTAGAATTTTTCAAAATATCCTGAGACTTTGTATTCTCATTTTATATACAAAGTGCAAGAATGTTTTAAATACCTGAATAAAAACATTGGTAAGAATTTACAGTATGCTTAAGGAACAGTGATAAAATACACATACCTCTCCAGATGTAAGTAACAGATATTCAGATATGTCCTCACAATTGCTAAGGCAAATATGAAAACATTTATTAATTTTTGAAATTTGAAATGCCAGAGAGATTGAGAAGCTCATTTGATCAGGAAGACAGAGAATTCAGGAAATTCAGACAACATTTATAAAGGGCTCAATCTCTACCCAAATTTATTTTCTGATAGTCTGTGTATTGCAATCAGTATGTTGTCATTTTTCATTTAAATTGCAGTGGGAATTTCTTCTGCTTCACCTAACAAGGTCACTTCATGAAAACCAATGCTCTCTGAACTCTAATTATAATCTGATTACTTGGCTGTCTGTAAGGGGAAAAACAAAAGCGCACCTGGAGTTGATTTTTTATAAATTTTTAAGGGCTATAATAGATACCTGACTTGGAAGACACAAATTTAAACTAGTCCAAAGGACTCACTAAAGCTGTACTAAGTAACCGTGGTATGCAACTTTAGTCTTAGTATTGGAGATTCCACAACTGAGCAAATTCTCTTTTCATAACCCAGTGAAATCAACATTGAAGATGATGTGACCATACCTAGCAGAATGCAGCTAAAATGAAAGGAAGGCATACATAAAAGTGTAGAAGTTGGACACCTGTAGAAGTTTAGCAGAATGCAACTAAAATGAAAGGAAGGCATACATAAAAGTGTAGAGGTTGGAAGGCATACATAAAAGTGTAGAAGTTGGATCAATCGGTTAAGTGTCTGACTCTTGAGTTTAGCTCAGTTCATGATCTCATGGTTCATGAGTTCGAGCCCTGTGTTGCACTCAGCACTGACAGTATAGAGCCTGCTTGGTATTCTCTCTCTCTCCTCTCTGTCTCTGCCCCTCTCCTGTTTGTGCTCAATAAATAAATAAATGAATAAATAAATAAAAACATTTAAAAACATTTATAAAAAAGCCCAGAAGTCCATATATTAATAGAATACTTTTATTTTTAATGAAAGAAGATATGTGTAAATGGAAAATGGTTGTTTAAAACATTTTAAAAAGTAAGAATTGTGTTAACATAAAATACGCTTGTGTTTAGCAAACAGTGGGGTGACTTGAACTGACACATGCAGTTTGATGATGAACTGATCTACTCTCCCTACCCTCATGGGAACACAGTGAGAAGCAAAGGGCTTAGAGTCAAGTCACACATGTGTTAATTATACTGTGAATTCAAAAAAAAAATCACTTCACCTTTCTGGGCCTCTTTCATTTTCTGTAAAATGGCAAGATATCATGAATTTTTTTCATTTTGTTTTGTTTTTCTCCTCATTTAGTCTATGCATTATGTGATATATCACAGAATTTCACGTTTTATACTATTTTTTACAAGACCCAGCAACAGTTGCCCAGTATGCATCCATTCCTCTCTACTGTAGGAAAAAAAAATCAATAGCCAGGCCAGTGGTTTGGTCTTCATAATAATCACCCATTAAATTCAATAATATGTATGGAATGGATCAAAACAACATTAACCCTTTTAAATACAGAAAATCAAATGCAGGATTCACTCTACTTGCTGACTTTGAAACAGTATCTTCTTTTTAGTCATCTTTTTCATTTCCTTATCCATTTCTCTCTCTCTGCTGTCCCTGCCTGCATTGCTCAACATGACCTTAAATTACTGCTTATTGTCACAGTGGCTATATTTCTGTGGAGGCAGGGGATATTGGAGAACTGTCTCTGCTTTCCACTCCATTTTGCTGTGAACCTAAAAATTCTCTTATGAAATTAACTTTATTTAAAAAATTAAAATTTCTGCTCTGCTTAAGACATTATAATGATATTGAGATATAAGATAATGAAAAGATAAGCCAAAGACTAGGGGTGGAGGGAATGTGTGAAAATCACTTATCAAATAAAGTACTTGTATCCCACATATACAAGGGTCTCATAAGTTCAACATTAGGTAAACAAATAACCACTATAAAAATGGGCAACACCACACTGAACCTTAAGGAAATTATGCTAAGTGAAATAAGCCTATCACAAAAGAAAAGTACTATATGATTCCACTTATATGAGGTATCTAAAATAGTCAAACTCATAAACACAGAAAGTAGAGTGATGGTTGCCAGGGCCTTGGGAAGAGATGGAAATTGGGTATTATTGTTTTATGTGTATATAGTGTCAAGATGAAAAGGTCTTAGTGATCCATTGTACAACAATGTGAATATAGTTAACACTATTGAATTATATATTTTAAGATGGTCAAGATGGCCAATTTTATTATATCATTTGACCACATTTGAAAAATATATATGAATATATATATGAAAATCTGACGTTTACAAAAATGGGCAAATGATCTGAACAGATAACTCACCAAAGAGGAATTAGAAGTGGCAGATAAGCATATTAATGTTGCTCAACACTATTTTCTTTTTTTTTTTTTTTAAGTTTATTTTTGAGACAGAGAGAGACAGAGCATGAACAGGGGAGGAGCAGAGAGAGAGGGAGACACAGAATCTGAAACAGGCTCCAGGCTCTGAGCTGTCAGCACAGAGCCCGATGCGGGGCTCGAATTCACGGACCGTGAGATCCTGACCTGAGCCGAAGTCGGACGCTTAACCGACCGAGCCCCCCAGGCCCCCATTACTCAACACTATTCTCATTTGATAAATGGAAATTAAAGGGACATTAAAACAATAATACATCATGATTATAAACATATTTGAATGGTTAAAATCTAAATAATAAGAATAGAAGAAACTGACACCACATACTTTTGAATAATCAGAGCAACAGGAACTCACATTTCTTTGGAGAATGTAAAATGTTACAGTTAGTTTGGAAAAGTTTGGCTGTTTATTACGAAGCTAAATGTAGTTTTACCATATAATCCATCCATCACACTCCTCTGTATTTACTCACTGATTTGAAATACTATACTGGACATAATAAAACCTATACACAGATGTTATAGATTTCATCATAATCACTCAAAACTGGAAGCAATCAAGATGTCCCTTATTTATATGATGGATATAAAAACAGAGGCATATCCATAAAGTAGAATACTCATCAGTGCTGAAAGGAAGTGATCCATCAAACCATGCAAAAATGTGGGTAAACCTTGCTAAATGCTAAATGAAATTCTGCAAAGGTATGACTGCATTTATATGTAATACTCAAAAGTCACATTATAGAAATGATGAACACATTAGTAGTTGTCTGCCATTTGCAGATGGGAAAATATTAAATAGATGAGACACAGGATTTGTTTGTTTTCTTAGGTCGATGAAGCTATTCTGTATGATACTGTACCAGTTGTTGATACATATGACACTTTGCATTTCCAAGTGCCATAAAAATTTATAACACAGAATGATCATTGATATATGAAAATTAACCTCAGGATGGAATCCAGACTATTTCAAAATTATCTAATTGTATAGTGTATGTAATAATCTTATCTAAGGGAGTGGGGATGGGAAAAGTGCAGATCTAAGTAACTTTGGAAATGAGTGGAGACTAGAAAGCTAAAGGCATAGCAAACAAAAGTACTCTTCTTTAGTTAACTACGTTATTCCTCATGGAGGTATGGGCTTAACATTCTGAAATCACTCTATACGTATACTTGAATTGAACAATTAGTTAAATGCATAGAAGGTGTTGATAGTCAAGCTTATCACTTGAGGAGGTTAAGACATACAAGGGGAGAAGGCTGGAATGATTCATGTAGCACTGAATTTGAGCTGGTAATATTATTTTGTATGTTTAGCTTAATATAAATACAGTGGATACATATAGAAATATTTATAGATGTGCCTATATATATTTTAGTGTATATACACACATGTATTTCTTTGTTCCATCAGTTGAAAGGATCTAAAAGCAATAACACCCATTAGCAATAAGCATGTCTAGTATCTAAATCTTGCTTTCTAATAACATTCTCCAATAAAAGGAACTATGGCTCCTTAAAGAAATAGATGACTTTAGAGCTGGGATAGGGAATATACGAGATGAGCCTTGACCATTTTGTGGTGCCCAAAACTAAGGAAGTGTTCAACAAACTCTGCAATACTAGAGGGTATGTACAAGGGACAAAGAGCCAATTGAAAGTGCCTAATGGATAAGGGCGCCTGGGTGGCTCAGTCAGTAGAGCATCCAACTTCGGCTCAGGTCATGATCTCACAGCTCATGAGTCCGAGCCCCGCATCAGGGCTGTGCTCTGTGCTGACGGCTCGGAGCCTGGTGCCTGCTTTAGACTGTGTGTCTTCCTCTGTCTCTGCCCCTAACCCACTTGAATTCTGTCTCTGTCTCTCTCAAAAATAAAAATAAACATTAAAAATTAAAAAAAAAAAAAGAAGAAAGTACCTAATGGATAAACCTGGAACAATATGAGAAACAGAATACATAAAGTAGTATTGGATCATAACTCAAAGCATAAAATAAATATCCATCACTCCACACTCATGGACATATAAATAATTTAAAACAAATAATTATATAAATAAATGCTAGAAAATAGACAAATCTCTTGTGCAGAATTCCAACTTATTTATGTAGATACTCTGCCATTAAGGAGATAAAGAATGATCCCCATTCTTTAATTACATGTGAGGTGCACAAAATGTCTTCCTTCTGAAGAGTACACTATAGAAAGAGGGGAAGAGAATAACTTACAGTAGAGAAACATGATAAACACTGCCTCAGACAGGTGATCAATGGCTATAACCAAAAATGTTTATGTATTTATAAATCAAATAAATTAATACATTCACAAATACAGACATACAGCAATGTGTTTGTGCCTACTAGAATTGCAATATTTAAGAGGTATGATGACATGGAGTGTTGTCAGAAACATGGACAATTGGAATTCTTTTACATATGCGATGCTAATGCAGCCATTTTTGGCAGATAGTTTGGAATTATCTTTTGAAGTGGAATAGGTTAGGATTTTAATGTTTATTATTACTTCTGTGCATATACAGTAGCCCCCCCTCATCTGTAGTTTTGCTTTGCATGGTTTCAGTTACCTAAGATCAACCACCATCCAAAAGCAGATGATTCTCTTTCTGACCTATCAACAGAAAATAGAAGGTAATTAGTGAGCTTAATTCTACATCATAGTGCCTACGCCATTCACTTCACTTCATCTCATCCATAGGTAGTTTATCATCTCACATAATCACAAGAAGGTTGAGTACATACAATAAGATATTTTGAGTGAGAGGCAATATTCACATAACTTTTATTATATTATATCATCATAATTATCCTATTTTATTATTGTTACATCTTACTGTAACTAATATAAAAATTAAGCTTCATCGTTGGTATGATATATAGAAAAAAAAACGTAGATATAGGTTTGGTACTGTCTGTGGTTTCAGGCATCCATTTGGGGGTCTTGGAACATATCATATCCCCCATGGGTAAAAGCTGGCGGACTATGTTATCCTTTTTTCTCAGCAACCAATTAATATCAGAGATATAAGACAAGCAATCTTGTCAAAATTTATAATTTAATCAATATAAAATAACATAGGCGTAATAGTAAAGAATCACATAACATGCTTTTAAATACTTGGAGATGTTACAGAACACTGTAATTTTAGCCCATTTTGCTTCCTTGATTTCTTTAACCCATTTTATTCATTCTCCATTAGAAGACAGCATTGAATGTCAATTTAAGAATCATCCTAGTTTTGTTTGGGTTTCTTTCCGATGCCCAGCTCCACAGTAGAATCAGATTAGTCCAAGCCAACATGCCAGAATAATTGTTTTTCTTGCTATTGCTGGTTTTGAAGTGGTCATTTAGCCTAAATTGATTCAGTGATTTTGAGAGGATGGTTATATCTGATGTTTCTGACAAGGTTTTTCTTGTTTTTTTGTTTTTGTTTGTTTGTTTGTTTTTTTAATATTCACCAAAAAATATGCTCTATTTGTTATCAGTAACCACCTCCAAACCAGTAGGTTAACCAGGCTGAGGGTGAACTCAGTTATGGCATATTAGAGAAACAATAATAAATGTAATTAACCATGAATAACATCATCAAAAAGAAAGATTTATGAAAATAAGTATGAGTTAGGAACAATTTAAAGAGAATGAATGAAATATTAGGAGGAGATACTTTGCTGACTTCATTTTTATGAAAAATTGAGACAAAATAGGCCAAAGTCTTAACAATTTATTTCTACATTTATTGGATAAAGCAGTTGAGAAAAACGAAGGGATAGTTACTGAACTGTGTCCAATTGTTATAGTGCATTAGGTCCTGCCTCAAGGTGTGAGACAATTCAACAAATAGCCCTGGATACAAATACAGAATTTTCCTTTAATTATGCTGAAGATATAGCTTAAGTAAATACTACTCACAATTGTACATATCTGACGATTACAAGTTAGTTTGTATCTTTTGAGCAAAAGGAGTGCAGATCAATTAATCACTACTTGTGAATTAACAGAAACAAACACCTCTGGTAAGACTGTATTTTAGAAGTATAAATTAAAGAGTGGAAGAGCAGATTTCTTTATTTTCCATCTCTGTGAACTGTCATACTCCAAGCCAGTATAAGATAATATCTCTATGCATTTCTCCTCTGATTATGTTATTAGCTTTGATTTTTGTACTTTAGAAATGTGATTATATTCATCTTTGAAGTTCATATTTCATGTCTTGAGATATATTGCCATATTTTTTCCTGCCTACCCAAAATCAATTTCAACTTCTTAAAATCATGAAGTATGCCTGTGACTTTGGTATCAACTGAGCACAAAGTTCAAGACTGCTCATGAGAAGGATTCTCAATAACAATACATCATTAAAGCTGATTAGCTCAGCTGGAAGAACACATACATAGGCACAAACTAAGTCTACAGTCAGTTTTAAAATATGAATTTATCACAGTAACCACTCATTTATGAGACACAAAATGAGAGAATAAATACCAAACAAATAGCTTTTTCTCTAGCATCACTTGTATCAATGCAGTGAATCTGAAAAAGACCCAAATTCCCTTCAGTGGATTGTACATTTTCAGTATACTGCTTCTTTTGCTAATGTTTCTAAATCTTGCAGGTAAGCAACCTAACCCCATAGTTTAAAGGACATTATGCAAATGATGGTAAATTCAGTAGGTTATTTATTCTTCATGATTAACACTGTCTAATTCTACTAATAATGTAAACATAAATCTAATCATTTAAGCTAAACACCAATAAAATGATATTTAAATATTAGTTGCCAAAGTACACAATTCATTTGTTAAAGATGACTAAATTAATAAAGGAAACAGGTATATATGAAGTAATTAGGCTGAATCTCCTAGTATATAGTAAACTTAATTATGCAAAGAGGATATTAATCCACATACTCAATTATATATCTAATAGTATTAATGTGAAATATATGAAACTATCAAATTATTTTATTAAGTAAGTGAATAAGAGGCAGGTATATACAACTGCATGTTTTATCTTTCACCAGCCAAAGGAACAAAACATTAAACAACAGACAACATGTTTCCAATCCAACACATATTATCTTCCCGAGTCCAACATCCTATTCAGAAATGTCTTCTGCTGACATCCCTCCATTATCATGGTATTAATTCAAATGCCACAGCAAAAAAAAAAAAAAAATGCAAATTTTAAAAATGAATCTCAAAGCCATGTGTATTTCTTAGGCATTCACTGCATTGTTCTCCATGCATTTGTTTGTGTTTGGTACTTAGGTTGTAAATGGTTTCTTTCATCTCATCTCTACACATCAAACCAATATAACCATTAAAGAAGATATCCAGATGAATAAGATCAAAGAAAGGTAGTTTAGAAATCCTGCTTTGAGTGTATGGATTAGATCTATGTGCAAAAATTGGGGCGAAGGGAGCAAGAAAGGAGATAAAATATAATTAACAACACAGTAAATAGGAACAATATCCAGATGTACAATACACAGAACAGTTAAAGCATTCATACTCTTGTCACCTTTATGTGCCATCCTAGGTGTGAGGTGACTGTAGGAGCTCCATCCATATCATCTTCACTCCAGGCTGCAGGCTGAGGAAAGGGAGTAAGATTTCTGTGATTCATTAGTTCCAGAAGAATTCCCAGAATACTCAAAAATCTCTAAGTAACACTTTCCTTTTAAAAATGGTCTGGTTATTTATTTAATATTTATATTGACATTTCTAGTTCTCTAAAGCTAAATAATTGTCAATTTGTTAACTGAAGAGAGTATGATTTTTTTTTTAATATATGAAATTTACTGTCAAATTGGTTTCCATACAACACCCAGTGCTCATCCCAAAAGGTGCCCTCCTCAATACCCATCACCCACCCTGCCCTCCCTCCCACCCTGCCCTCCCTCCCACCCCCCATCAACCCTCAGTTTGTTCTCAGTTTTTAACAGTCTCTTATGCTTTGGCTCTCTCCCACTCTAACCTCTTTTTTTTTTTTTTTTTTTTTCCTTCCCCTCCCCCATGGGTTTCTGTTATGTTTCTCAGGATCCACATAAGAGTGAAACCATATGGTATCTGTCTTTCTCTGTATGGCTTATTTCACTTAGCATCACACTCTCCAGTTCCATCCATGTTGCTACAAAAGGCCATATTTCATTTTTTCTCATTGCCACGTAGTATTCCATTGTGTATATAAACCACAATTTCTTTATCCATTCATCAGTTGATGGACATTTAGGCTCTTTCCATAATTTGGCTATTGTTGAGAGTGCCGCTATAAACATTGGGGTACAGGTGCCCCTATGCATCAGTACTCCTGTATCCCTTGGATAAATTCCTAGCAGTGCTATTGCTGGGTCATAGGGTAGGTCTATTTTTAATTTTCTGAGGAACCTCCACACTGCTTTCCAGAGCGGCTGCACCAATTTGCATTCCCACCAACAGTGCAAGAGGGTTCCTGTTTCTCCACATCCTCTCCAGCATCTATAGTCTCCTGATTTCTTCATTTTGGCCACTCTGACTGGCGTGAGGTGGTATCTGAGTGTGGTTTTGATTTGTATTTCCCTGATAAGGAGCGACGTTGAACATCTTTTCATGTGCCTGTTGGCCATCCGGATGTCTTCTTTAGAGAAGTGTCTATTCATGTTTTCTGCCCATTTCTTCACTGGGTTATTTGTTTTTCGGGTGTGGAGTTTGATGAGCTCTTTATAGATTTTGGATACTAGCCCTTTGTCCGATGTGTCATTTGCAAATATCTTTTCCCATTCCGTTGGTTGCCTTTTAGTTTTGTTGGTTGTTTCCTTTGCTGTGCAGAAGCTTTTTATCTTCATAAGGTCCCAGTAATTCACTTTTGCTTTTAATTCCCTTGCCTTTGGGGATGTGCCGAGTAAGAGATTGCTACGGCTGAGGTCAGAGAGGTCTTTTCCTGCTTTCTCCTCTAAGGTTTTGATGGTTTCCTGTCTCACATTCAGGTCCTTTATCCATTTTGAGTTTATTTTTGTGAATGGTGTGAGAAAGTGGTCTAGTTTCAACCTTCTGCATGTTGCTGTCCAGTTCTCCCAGCACCATTTGTTAAAGAGACTGTCTTTTTTCCATTGGATGTTCTTTCCTGCTTTGTCAAAGATGAGTTGGCCATACGTTTGTGGGTCTAGTTCTGGGGTTTCTATTCTATTCCATTGGTCTGTGTGTCTGTTTTTATGCCAATACCATGCTGTCTTGATGATGACAGCTTTGTAGTAGAGGCTAAAGTCTGGGATTGTGATGCCTCCTGCTTTGGTCTTCTTCTTCAAAATTACTTTGGCTATTCGGGGCCTTTTGTGGTTCCATATGAATTTTAGGATTGCTTGTTCTAGTTTCGAGAAGAATGCTGGTGCAATTTTGATTGGGATTGCATTGAATGTGTAGATAGCTTTGGGTAGTATTGACATTTTGACAATATTTATTCTTCCAATCCATGAGCAGGGAATGTCTTTCCATTTCTTTATATCTTCTTCAATTACCTGCATAAGCTTTCTATAGTTTTCAGCATACAGATCTTTTACATCTTTGGTTAGATTTATTCCTAGGTATTTTATGCTTCTTGGTGCAATTGTGAATGGGATCAGTTTCTTCATTTGTCTTTCTGTTGCTTCATTGTTAGTGTATAAGAATGCAACTGATTTCTGCACATTGATTTTGTATCCTGCAACTTTGCTGAATTCATGTATCAGTTCTAGCAGACTTTTGGTGGAGTCCATCGGATTTTCCATGTATAATATCATGTCATCTGCAAAAAGCGAAAGCTTGACTTCATCTTTGCCAATTTTGATGCCTTTGATTTCCTTTTGTTGTCTGATTGCTGATGCTAGAACTTCCAGCACTATATTAAACAGCAGCGGTGACAGTGGGCATCCCTGTCGTGTTCCTGATCTCAGGGAAAAAGCTCTCAGTTTTTCCCCGTTGAGGATGATGTTAGCTGTGGGCTTTTCATAAATGGCCTTTATGATCTTTAAGTATGTTCCTTCTATCCCGACTTTCTCAAGGGTTTTTATTAAGAAAGGGTGCTGGATTTTGTCAAAGGCCTTTTCTGCATCGATTGACAGGATCATATGGTTCTTCTCTTTTTTTTTGTTAATGTGATGTATCACGTTGATCGATTTGCGAATGTTGAACCAGCCCTGCATCCCAGGAATGAATCCCACTTGATCATGGTGAATAATTCTTTTTATATGCTGTTGAATTCGATTTGCTAGTATCTTATTAAGAATTTTTGCATCCATATTCATCAGGGATATTGGCCTGTAGTTCTCTTTTTTTACTGGGTCTCTGTCTGGTTTAGGAATCAAAGTAATACTGGCTTCATAGAATGAGTCTGGAAGTTTTCCTTCCCTTTCTATTTCTTGGAATAGCTTGAGAAGGATCGGTATTATCTCTGCTTTAAATGTCTGGTAGAACTCCCCTGGGAAGCCATCTGGTCCTGGACTCTTATTTGTTGGGAGATTTTTGATAACCGATTCAATTTCTTCGCTGGTTATGGGTCTGTTCAAGCTTTCTATTTCCTCCTGATTGAGTTTTGGAAGAGTGTGGGTGTTTAGAAATTTGTCCATTTCTTCCAGGTTGTCCAATTTGCTGGCATATAATTTTTCATAGTATTCCCTGATAATTGTTTGTATCTCTGAGGGATTGGTTGTAATCATTCCATTTTCATTCATGATTTTATCTATTTGGGTCATCTCCCTTTTCTTTTTGAGAAGCCTGGCTAGAGGTTTGTCAATTTTGTTTATTTTTTCAAAAAACCAACTCTTGGTTTCGTTGATCTGCTCTACAGTTTTTTTAGATTCTATATTGTTTATTTCTGCTCTGATCTTTATGATTTCTCTTCTTCTGCTGGGTTTAGGCTGCCTTTGCTGTTCTGCTTCTATTTCCTTTAGGTGTGCTGTTAGGTTTTGTATTTGGGATTTTTCTTGTTTCTTGAGATAGGCCTGGATTGCAATGTATTTTCCTCTCAGGACTGCCTTCGCTGCATCCCAAAGCGTTTGGATTGTTGTATTTTCATTTTCGTTTGTTTCCATATATGTTTTAATTTCTTCTCTAATTGCCTGGTTGACCCACTCATTCGTTAGTAGGGTGTTCTTTAACCTCCATGCTTTTGGAGGTTTTCCAGACTTTTTCCTGTGGTTGATTTCAAGCTTCATAGCATTGTGGTCTGAAAGTATGCATGGTATAATTTCAATTCTTGTAAACTTATGAAGGGCTGTTTTGTGACCCAGTATATGATCTATCTTGGAGAATGTTCCATGTGCACTCGAGAAGAAAGTATATTCTGTTGCTTTGGGATGCAGAGTTCTAAATATATCTGTCAAGTCCATCTGATCCAATGTATCATTCAGGGCCCTTGTTTCTTTATTGACTGTGTGTCTAGATGATCTATCCATTTCTGTAAGTGGGGTGTTAAAGTCCCCTGCAATGACCACATTCTTATCAATAAGGTTGCTTATGTTTATGAGTAATTGTTTTATATATCTGGGGGCTCGGGTATTTGGCGCATAGACATTTATAATCGTTAGCTCTTCCTGGTGGATAGACCCTGTGATTATTATATAATGCCCTTCTTCATCTCTTGTTACAGCCTTTAATTTAAAGTCTAGTTTGTCTGATATAAGTATGGCTACTCCAGCTTTCTTTTGGCTTCCAGGAGCATGATAAATAGTTCTCCATCCCCTCACTCTCAATCTAAAGGTGTCCTCAGATCTAAAATGAGTCTCTTGTAGACAGCAAATAGATGGGTCTTGTTTTTTTATCCATTCTGATACCCTATGTCTTTTAGTTGGCGCATTTAATCCATTTACATTCAGTGTTATTATAGAAAGATATGGGTTTAGAGTCATTGTGATGTCTGTATGTTTTATGCTTGTAGTGATGTCTCTGGTACTTTGTCTCACAGGATCCCCCTTAGGATCTCTTGTAGGGCTGGTTTCGTGGTGACAAATTCCTTCAGTTTTTGTTTGTTTGGGAAGACCTTTATCTCTCCTTCTATTCTAAATGACAGACTTGCTGGATAAAGGATTCTCGGCTGCATATTTTTTCTGTTTAGCACACTGTAGATATCGTGCCAAGCCTTTCTGGCCTGCCAAGTTTCAAAGGAGAGATCAGTCACGAGTCTTATAGGTCTCCCTTTATATGTGAGGGCACGTTTATCCCTTGCTGCTTTCAGAATTTTCTCTTTATCCTTGTATTTTGCCAGTTTCACTATGATATGTCGTGCAGAAGATCGATTCAAGTTACGTCTGAAGGGAGTTCTCTGTGCCTCTTGGATTTCAATGCCTTTTTCCTTCCCCAGTTCAGGGAAGTTCTCAGCTATAATTTGTTCAAGTACCCCTTCAGCACCCTTCCCTCTCTCTTCCTCCTCTGGGATACCAATTATGCGTATATTATTTTTTTTTAGTGTATCACTTAGTTCTCTAATTTTCCCCTCATACTCCTGGATTTTTTTATCTCTCTTTCTTTCAGCTTCCTCTTTCTCCATAACTTTATCTTCTAGTTCACCTATTCTCTCCTCTGCCTCTTCAAGCCGAGCCATCGTGGATTCCATTTTGTTTTGCAATTCGTTTAAAGCGTTTTTCAACTCCTGGTGACTGTTCCTTAGTCCCTGGATCTTTGTGGCAAGAGATTCTCTGCTGTCCTGTATACTGTTTTCAAGCCCAGCGATTAATTTTATGACTATTATTCTAAATTCACTTTCTGTTATATTATTTAAATCCTTTTTGATCAGTTCATTAGCTGTTGTTATTTCCTGGAGATTCTTCTGAGGGGAATTCTTCCGTTTGGTCATTTTGGAGAGTCCCTGGCGTGGTGAGGACCTGCAGTGCACTTCCCCTATGCTGTGGTATATAACTGGAGTTAGTGGGCGGGGCCGCAGTCCGACCCGATGTCTGCCCCCAGCCCACTGCTGGGGCCACAGTCAGACTGGTGTGTGCCTTCTCTTCCCCTCTCCTAGGGGCAGGATTCACTGTGGGGTGGCGTGTCCCGTCTGGGCTACTTGCACACTGCCAGGCTTGTGTTGCTGGGGATCTGGCGTATTAGCTGGGGTGGGTAGGCAAGGTGCACGGGGGCTGGAGGGGCAGGCTTAGCTCCCTTCTCCTTAGGTGATCCACTTCAGGAGGAGCCCTGTGGCAGCGGGAGGGAGTCAGATCCGCTGCCGGAGGTTTGGCTCCGCAGAAGCACAGAGTTGGGTGTTTGCGCGGAGCGAGCAAGTTCTCTGGCAGGAACTGGTTCCCTTTGGGATTTTGGCTGGGGGATGGGCGGGGGAGATGGCGCTGGCGCCTTTGTTCCCCGCCAAGCTGAGCTCTGCCGTCCGGGGGCTCAGCAGCTCTCCCTCCCTTTGTCCTCCAGCCTTCCCGCTTTCCGAGCAGAGCTGTTAACTTATGACCTCCCAGACGCTAAGTCGCGCTTGCTGTCGGAACACAGTCCGTCCGGCCCCTCCGCTTTTGCCAGCCAGACTCGGGGGCTCTGCTTGGCCGGCGAGCCGCCCCTCCGCCCAGGCTCCCTCCCGCCAGTCCGTGGAGCGCGCACCGCCTCGCCGCCCTTCCTACCCTCTTCCGTGGGCCTCTAGTCTGCGCTTGACTCCGGAGACTCCCTTCTGCTAATCCTCTGGCGGTTTTCTGGGTTCTTTAGGCAGGTGTAGGTGGAATCTAAGTGATCGGCAGAACGTGCTGTGAGCCCCGCGTCCTCCTACGCCGCCATCTTCCCTGGATCAGCTTTACTTCCATAAAGAGAGTTCACCAGCAATTTTCTGGACTTCTCCCAGGTAATGGCAATGGCAACCCTGCACCCGACGCAGCAGTGAGATACCAGGGAGAGAGCGAGAGTATGATTAGAAATTCCCTTTTCTCTCACATTCATGGAGTTAAAATAACCCTAGGACTCTATTGTACTAGTGATTGATAGATTTTATCTCATTAAATGAGTCGTTATTATAAAGTATTTCAAAAAATTAACAAGCTGAGTGCTTATTTTAGTTCTAATGTCTTTCACAGAGAAATTTTTTTCAAACAGAATGGGATAAAATAACACTAACAATGTCTAATAGGTGCTAAAAATTCTCTAAAAGGTCATCATAGAGCCTTTTTTCTCTGGTTTCGTTAAGATAGTCTTCTCTATGTTTTTATCTTACCCCAGAACAGAAAGAACTCTTGTCACTGCTTTGATTCTATGAGACAGTGGTTGAAGGAAGCATTGGAAGACTGGTGTTTGCTTTTAATACCACTAAAATTTACACACTACAAGGTAGATAGGAGTTGCAGACTATACCATGGTTTCAATCTTGGGCAAGATTATAAAACAGACAATCAAAGGGATGGTTTGTGGGTCACCTATAGAATTGGCAATCACTGAGGGAGATGCAAAATGGAAAATTTAGTAAAGAATCAAACATAGTAAAAATTACATTTTTGAAGATCCAGATCTAGAAAGGTATTTATCATATTCCAGGATATGAAAAAAAAAAAAAAAGTGGATGTAGCCTAGAAAATAAGTGAGCTGGTGATATGAGATGAGATGAGGATTGACTTGCAGGCCAAAGTAAAGATTCTGTGTGTTATCTTAAGTACATGGAGATGCCACGAAAATTTTTCAGAAATAAAATGCTAAGAGTAGCTCTGCCTTTTTCCAAAACCCTGCTTACCATAGTAAGATGAAACTATTAGCATGGATGCATATGTAAAGAAATGCATTATAGTATTTCAGCTCAATACCACAAATAGTGATGGCAATGTTGGAGTCAGTGGTCAGATGGAAAAGAGACTCAGATGGTAGAATGACAAGCCTTAATAAGTAAATGCACTGGGAAAAGGTGCCAGTCACTTTCTCAGCTTCATCAGCTGTCTTTATCTCCACTGAACTCTTGCTGTCATTCTTGCTGATTTTAACATATACGTGGGAAATTCATCCAAAACCTGAGATGCTAAATAGCTTAATCTCATTTCCAATGAACTTCTCTTGATTTCTGCAAATGATTCTCAGTTATACCCTACCTAGACTTTGGTATTCACATTAAACTAATCAAAATGCAAAGTTACTTAGTTCCAGAGACCACTGTATGCAGGCCATCTCTCATAGTTATCCTCTCCATGAAGACTTCTAGTTATTGACATACATAGTTATCCTTTATACATTAACTTCTTATATTTCTCATACCTGGTCCATCTGGCTCACCATTTCAGTAATTCTCTAATCAATATTTTATTTATTTAAGTTTTATTTTTTATTTATTTTGTATGTGAGAGAGAGAGAGATGTGAAAGGGGCAGAGAAAGAAGGAAAGAGTGCCCACTGTGGGACTCGAACTCATGAACTGTGAGATCTTGACCTGAGCTGAAACCAAGAGTTGGACGCTTAACTCACTGAGCTATCCAGGTGCCCAAATCAGTATTTTAAAAAACGTTCTTGCCACTCTGTTAATTCCTTGCCCTCTTGTAGCATTCTAGTTGCACCCAGTTATTACTTATTCATACTTTTTTGGGGCTTTGATGTTGGCCTAGGTCTTTACGAGTTTATTGCTACTTCAGAATTAATGCCCTATTTTAAGTAGACATTAACATTGTCCAGAAAGCACTCCATATTTTTGTTTGTTTGTTTGTTTGTTTGTTTTAGTCAGTTTTTCATTATCTCCAACATTTATTTCAGAATGTATCTGTTTCTCAGGTCTCTCCTACTCCATATGTCCTCCAAACGTATTAGCAGCAAACTCCACAGAGGAGATAGAAGGTGTGAAATTGCAACTGGTGACTTCTAGTTTCCAATCAAGCATGTAGGGAGCTTGGAAGTTGTCACTGTCCAACAACAAGTACAAAAGTGAACAAACTGAAAAATCACCAACTCCTCTTCGATCCATTAAGAGAAGTAAGGTCTCAGGGCACACTGCTGTCACCAAAGTTAAAGACATACACAGGCCAGGTACAGAGAGTCACAACATATCGGACAGAAACCCATGAGTTGAAGCTTCTGCAGGAACCAGTTCTGGGATAGGAAAACATAAGCTATAACTGACAAATTGCCAGGTGCTTATTGTAGACAAGTCTGATAGCTAAAACTTCAGGAGTGGGTGAGTCATATGAGGGCCCTCAGATATTTGTGAACTTTACCTCCAGTAGCTTTATCAGATTCTCACAGTGAGTATCAGAAAATTTCTCTAGTGCTTCTGTTCTTCATCACAAGGCTTGCCCTTAAGAGAAATTATTTTACCAGATCTTAACCCATTGGGGTGTCCTCAGAGCCCTACCAATCTGGAAAAGGAAAAAAATACCAACTCCAGCCCCAGTTCTAGACATCTTGTCCCACTTTAAAAGAGAATGAAATTGAGAAGGAGTTTTGAATGAAAGTTCAGAAGAAAATAAACCTGAAACCTAATTATAGGACTGGAGAATACATCCCCTTTACTTAGATCTAACCAACTTACCACCACAGTACTGAAGACATATACCAGAGTTCCTTTTGACCCAGTATTTCATGTTTGGTTTTCAACAACAAGAAAAACAAATTGTAAGGCATACTAAAAACACACAGTTTGACAAGACAGATCAAGCATCAGAACCAAATTCAGAAAAGGCAGAAATGTAACTTTTAGACCAGGAGTTTAAAACAGCTACAGTTCACATGCTAAGTTCTGTAATGGATAAAATAGATAATGTGTGAGAACGAATGGGCAATGTAAACAGAAAGATAGAAGTCCTAAGAAAGAATCAAAAAGAAATGCTGGATTTCAAAATCACTGTAACCTAAATGAAGAATGACTTAGAAAAACTCATCACAGCTGAGGAAAGGCTCTCTAAGCCTAAGGATATATAGAAAGAGAAACTTCCAAGATGGAAAAGCAAAGGAATAAAAGACATGCTAAGAAAATAAAGAATAGAAGAGGATATCCAAGAACTATGGCAACTATAAAAGTTGTAACATGTTAATTGGACTGCCAAGAGTAGAGAGAGAGAAAAAGGAATAGAAGTAGGTGAAATGATAATCTCTGAGAATTTCCCCAAATTAGAAGTTCTCCAAACCACAGATATAAGAATCTCATAGAATAGAAACCAGGTTAAATGCTCCCACCTGGCCATACCATTTTCAAGCTATGTAAAATCAAAAATTAAAAAAAAAAAATCTTGGAAGAAGCTAGAGGAAAAAAAAAAAAAAAAACACCTTACCTATAAAAGAGCAAAGATAAGAATTACATCTGACTTCTCAGAAACCATATAACCAAGAAGAGAGTGGAATGATACATTTATAGTATTGAGAGAAAAACAAAACCAAACAAGTAAACAAAAAACCTAGAATTCTGTACTCTGTGAAATTGTCCTTCAAAATTAAAGGAGAAATAAAGACTTTTTTCACAAAAATTGAGGGAATTTTTTGCTAGAAGACATGCTCTCCAAGAAGTGTTAAAAATTCCTCAAAGAGAAGGAAAATAATATATGTCAGATACTCAAGCCTACACTAAAAAGGAGAGGAGCATTAGAAAATGAACAAGTGAAGGTAAAATAAGAACGTTTATTTTTCTTATTCTTAATTGATCTAAGGTAAAACTTGTTCATAACAATAACAGTATATTTATCATACTTAATGCATGCTTAAATATCCTTGTATGTGTACTTGTGTATGCTCATGAATAATTGAAATGAATGACATCAATGATACAAGGGACAGGAGGAAGGAATTATAATTCTTTTGTTATTATCAATTACTTGCACAACCACTGAAGCAGTGTTATTTGAAAGTGTACTTGGATTGGTTGTAAATGTACATTTCAAACTTTAGGGAAAACACTCAAAAAAGTTTTTTTTTAAGGTAGTATAATTGCTAAACTAAGAAAGAGAAAAATAAATCATATACAAGTATCAAATAAAACCAGAAAAGATTGGAAAGAAAAAAAAATAGGAACAGAAAAAGGGGGCTAGAAATAGAAATCAGTAACAAATATGGTATATAGTAGTTCAAGTATATCAATAATCACTTTAAATGACAATGGTCTGAATGCACTTACTGAAACATTGCTAGAATGGATAAAATCATATGTATTTATTATCTACAAGAAACAGAATTTAAATATGAAAATATATAATCTCAAAGTAAATGCATGGATAAAGATATACATGCTAATACAAATTTTAAAAAAAAGTACCTATACTAACTCCGAATAAAACCGAATTCATAATTCTTAGCGTGCATGTGCTTAACAATACAACATCAAAGGACATGAGGCAAAAGCTAATAAAACTGCAAAGAGAAATAGATAAATCCACTCTGTATGATAGAGCCTTCGACACCTCTGTATTAGTGATCTAGCAGGCAGAAAATCAGTGAAGACACAATTGAACTCAACACCATTAGTCAATTGGATAAAATTGCCATCCACGGACTACTTCATCCGACAGTAGCAGAATATACATTCTTCTCGAGTTCACACAGAACATTCACCAGTATAGACCTTACTCTGGGGCTTCAAAAACATATCAATAACACAATTCAAAGAGATATGTGCACTCCATATTTATTGCAACATTCTTTACAATAGCCAAGATATCGAAGCAACCGAAGTGCACATCAATAGATGAATGGATGAAGAAAATGTGATGTGTATGCACCATGGAATATTACTCATCCATTAAAAAGAATGAAATGTTGCTATTTGTAGCAACATATTTAGACCTGGACAGTATTATGCTAAGTGAAATAAGTCAGACAGAGAAAGACAAATACCATATCATCTCACTTATATGTGGAATAAAAAAAATGAATAAACAAAACAGTAATAGACCCATAGATACTGGAAACAAACTGTTGTTGGGGAAGGGTTGGGGGCAGGCAAAATAGGTAAAGGAGGTTAAGAAGTACACACTTACAGTCCTAAAATAAGTAAGCCATCAGGATGTTATGTATAGCATAGGGAATGTATATAGTCAGTAATACTGTAATGACTTTGCAACTTAGATGGTAACTAGACTTATTGTGGGAAGCATTTCAGAATGTATAAAAATATTGAATCACTATGATCTACACCTGAAACTAATAGGATATTTTATGCCAGATTAAACAAAACTTAATATGGGACGCTTGAGTGGCCCAGTCAGTTAAGATCTGACTCTTGATTTCAGGTCAGGTCATGATCCCACAGTCATGGGATCGAGCCCCGTATGCGCTGACAGTGCAGAGCCTGCTTGGGATTCTCTCTCCCTCTTTCTCTGTCCCTCCCCTGTTCGTGCACACACACACTCTCTCTCAAAATAAATAAATAAAAATTTAAAAAAAAATTTAAACTCAATGAATTTAAAAGAAAAGAAATCATACAATACCTACTCTGTAACCACAATGAATTTAATTTTATATCAATACCAGGATGATAGCTTGAAAATCAAAAAATAAATTAATATTAAATAACATGCTTCAAAATAACACATGGTTAAAGAAAAATGTCTCAAGAGAAATTAAAATATTTTGAACTAAATGTAAATGAAAATACAATTTATCAAAGTTAGTGGACTGCAGAGAAAGCAGTGCTAGGAGAGAAATTAATAACATTGACCATATATGTTAGAAAATAAGAAAAAAATATGTAAGTTTTCACCTGAGGAAACAAGAAAAAGAAGAGTAAATTAAATGCACAACAAGAAGAAAAGAAATAATAAATATTAAAGCCAAAGTGAATTAAATTGAGAATGAGAAATCAGTAGAGAAATCGATGAAACCAAGTTTATGCTTTGAAAAGATCAACAAAATAAATGTCTCTAGCCATGCTAAGAAAATAAGTGAGAAAACAAATTATTAATGTAAGGAATGAAGAGGTAATGTCATTAATGATTCCTTGGATGTTAAAAGGAAAATAAGTGAATAATATGAAAAATTCTATGCCCACAAATTTGGTAACTTAGATTATAGTGATCAATTCCTTTAAAGACACAATCTGTACAAAGTCACAAAGGAAGAGACAATTTGAATAAGTGTTTAACTATTAAAGAAATTTATTAGTAATAATTAATATGTACTTATATTAGTATATTATATAAATTAGTGTATTATATAAATATACTATTCAATAATTACTAATTTATTCTTTCATAATTACTAATGCTGGGAAGATGACATTACCCTAATTACAAACCAGACAAAAACATTGTAAGGAAAGAAAACTACTGACCAATATCTCACATGAAGATAAGTGAAAAAAACTTATCATAAAATACTAGAAAATTAAATCCAATAATTTATAAAAATATATACCATGACAAAGTCTGATTTATTCTGTGTATGTAAGATGATTTCAGCATCTTAATAGAAAATCATTTAATTAATAGAAAAGTTAATTAACTAATAGTTAATATTAATTAATAGTTTCTATTAATTAATTAATAGAAAATCAATTAATGTATTTCTTTACATAAATAAGCTGAAGAAGAGCAATCAAGTATTTCAATAGATGCATTTAAAAAATTTGATAAAACTCAACACACATTCATGATAAAAAAAATCTCAACAAATTAAAAATAGAGTGGAGCTTCTTCAACTTGAAGAAGACATTTACAAAAAATCTACAGATGATACCATATTCAATGGTGAGAAATTCAAACTTTTCTCACTAAGATCAGAAACAAGGAAACATATCCCTTCTCACTGCTTGTTTTCAACATCAAAAAGTATCCCTTCTCACACTTGTTTTCAACATCATATTGGAAGTCCAGTCTAATGCAATAAGGCAAAACAAAATAAGGGCTACAGATTGGGAAAAAAGAAATATAACTGTGTTCTCAGATGACATAATTGTCTATGTAAGAAATGTTAATTCCATTGGAAATTAACCCTTTCTTACCTTCTTTATGTCTTGCAAGGTAGCAGTTAGAAGCAACATTTTACTAGAGTATCAGATTTGCAATGAATATTAGGAGAGAATAAAGTGTTTCTTCTGGCCTTTGGAAATAGTAGGCCAAACTTCCTTATTTCATACTTGATGAAACTGATGCCTAGAGAGGAAAGTGACAAATAATGACATTAGCAATGCAGTGTCACTAAGTGTGCACCAGGACCAAAAGGTTGTTATTGTCCAGTATTAACCTGGTCTATCAAACTCATGTTGGGAACAACTGAAGATGACAAAACAAAACAAAACAAAACAAAAACATAAACAAACAAACAAAAAAAACTTCTTCCAGTTAAAATATTTGCTATTTATAGTAGCCTTCTGGACGCAGTCTTTCTTACTTGTCCCACTAGTGATTCTTGAGAAAAGAATCACATTTGCAAACTCTTGCTACATCTCTGACCTCTTATTAAAGCTGCAACAGTTAAATCCATCTACTTAGGAGGCTAGCTCTAAGGGACCATGTAAAGAGAAATGAGGGAAGTAATTTGTCATGCAACACATCTAGTCACCATGGAATATTGACACACTCATTATCACTCCACGCAAGTGCCCAAATGGGCACTTTTGTCATAGAGCCCAAAGGGGTAAGTGCATTTTGCTATGGAATTTTAACATCTTAGATCTTTAATTTCACTTTAAAAATCTACAGATATTAATCTATTTACCAATTTCCTGAAGGCTCGGTCTGCTGTGAGGTAGTACTTTCTCTGGGATGACAGCATATTTGCGAGGGAAAAAAAATACATTTGGTAACCAAAACACGTGGGTCACAGTCTACTTGTAAGAGTAGATAAACAAAAGGGCTTACAGACTTAATGATCTTGTTCATTCTCTCCCCTCCATTTACTCTGATTACTTTATGCTTATTTTAATCTAATCAAACAGTACATGGTTGTATATACTATTTTGTTTTTTTAGACAAGGAGACATAACATAAACACATATTCATCGACAGAGATATTGGTTAAGAGATTTATTTGTTGTCCTCATCCAATAACTGGTATGGTAGACAACGATAAAATACAGAAAAATTTTTAATTATTTAGAGTGTGGTAAGATTAGCTGTTTTTCTATTTACCAGAATAAAGTGGACATTGGCTTTCTTTGGTATCTAAGTTCTTTGATGGGGTAGATAGTGGAGTGTACACAACAGAAGAACCAGAAACATGAAGTTTTAATAGCCTCACAGCCATTGAGTACTATCCCCTGCCTCTGAAATAACACAGCTTTCAATGCCATTTATGAAGGTTTCTAAGTATGGAAGGGTGGAATCCAATCACAGAATAAACTCAGTTATTGATGAGCATGCTGATGGGTTGAGAAGAGAGGCCCAGACTCACAGTAAATCCTGTGGAGTTCGTTGTGGAACTACAGTAAAGGCGGACATTCCTGCTTCCAAAGGTAATGATTTGTCTCTTTACCGATGATACCAGATATTGCTCACTCCTTAATGTGCAACCAGTGTAAACTAATCTGAGTCAATATAATTTTGTTTGTTTATTTATTTAGTCATAAAAGGACAGCACAATAATCTATATTCTGCTATCAGTGGTGAGCTGACAAAAATGAAATAGTCCCAGTGTTTGGTGAAAGTTGGTAAAAAGTTGAAATATGAGGATATATTACTGGGCAGATGGGTTTCTATGGCAGAATATTGCTTGAATGTGTATAGGTCACACAGCAAGCTTGGAAATGTGTCTGTGACTGATAGATTATGAAAAGAGGAAGGGAAAGACTGAAGATATTGCAGAAATCTTGTTTCCTCTCCTCACCTTCTCCACTTCATCCCTAGAGTAATCAGTCCCTCAGTAGAGAAGGGGGTGAAGAAATGTGTTTGAGAGCTTCATGTATTATTATATTTGTATGTATTATAATGTCTTACTTATAATGAATACAGTAGGGAAGATCATTGTTATTGACAACTACTAGTTTGAAATCTATCAAGAGTAGTAAAGAAAATATAAAGAGATAGCTGAAACAGGTAGAGGACTGTGTGAATGGTGGAAATAAATAGCATCTATTTCACTGGTAGAATAAGGCGTCCCTCTACCCCGACAAGTGCACGCTAGACATATCAGTACTGCTCTTCTGCTTACAGATACTGGTTTTGAAAAATGTACACCTCATGTTTTGATCTATTTTAGACTAGATTTTTAAATAAAAAATTGTGTTTCAAATATAATGTGGTATTTAAGCAGCTAAGTTGTTAATCAGTGGTAAAAGACACAGGCCTTGGGGAAACGCTGTAAATGGTGCCATGGACCAAACGCTTGTGTCTCTCTCTCCCTTTGCCTAATTAATATGTTGAAACCTTAGCTCAGTGTGATGGTATTTGGTGGTGGGGCTTTTCTGCGTAGATTACATCTTGAAGGTGGGGTCCTCATGATTGGATTAATGCCCTTAAAAGAAGAGGAAGGGGCAGGAGAGCTCATTCTCTCCAGGAGTACAGGAGGAAAAGCCATGTGAGCACACAGATGGAAGGTGGCTGTCTACCAGCCGGGGAGCTGGCTCTCACTAGTCACTGAATTGGCCAGAACCTTAATGGTGTACTTCCCAGCCTCCAGAACTGTAACACATAAATGGTTGTTTTCTGAGTAACTCAGGCTGAGGTATTTTGTTATAGCTGTCTAAACTGACTAAACAATTGGACTTTGGAAAACAAAAATAAATTAGCATGCAATTTTTGATTTGTTTCATTACTTCTCCATTTTTCTACAGCTTAACATCCTATTCATCTCAATATTTAACATGGACTAATATACAACGTTTTGTGTTAGTGATATTGTAGGGGGAAATGATATGGCAGCATTAAACTTTGAAGAATGTATGGAATTGAAATTAAAGCATAATAATAGAAACATAATTAAAATAATATGCATTGAAACAAAAATTGGGTTGTGAACATTTACAAATAAGAATTGCAATATTAATTGTACATATATCTACAATCATTAACTACATTATAAAATATAAAGAGATAATTAGCAATAATAAGAACCTTCATTCTAAATGGTCTCTTGGTAATTTTGTAAAGATCTAAAAAAATCACCAAAATACAAACAGTTGTAATTTCTAGGTGGAAGATACAGAGTAAATTTTAGTTTTCTATTTATATTCTTCCATGTTAAAAAATCTAAAATGTGTATATATTTAATCTCATATTTAATAATTAGAGATGAATAAATCACTTAATCAGGTTTTTAGTCTGGTCACATATCTGATTTTCTGCTTTCAGGATCACCTCTCATCCCGTACATCAAAGTAATTTATGTTTGAATAGTTCTTAGATATCTGCAATTTGTCTTGTTGCTTCCTTGAGGGTAGAGACTATGACTATGCTTTATTCTTGCTAATATTCTCTGTCATCAGCATTCACTAGTTGATAAATACAGGAATGAATAATTACATATATTGATGCTTTAATTCCCCTAATCCAAAAGCCTGCATTTACTTCACATTGCCCATAGGCTATAAAGTCCATACTTTGCAAAGTCTCTAGATTTTCTTGCTAGATAACCACTCCATGTTAAATTTAAATTTTATTCACGTGATGGTGATTAGTTTGTGCCCTGGTACATGTGTATTTTTATACTGTTGGGAACATTCTACAGGAGAGTGATGCTAGCCTATCTCAAAAGGCCCTATGGAATATTTTCAGAATACAATTTCATACATACAAAATCCCATCCCAATACAAAGACAGTCCCAAAAAAGAAATTTCTTTCCAGGTGAGGAAAACTAATATGTACACATTAAGCTGTTCCTAGTTGGTAAGACTTAGGAGAAATTTTTAGCTAAAGCATGTATCTGAAGATGCAGAGAAGTTAAAAACTAGGAACAATGCAGGGATTTATATGTGGTCCTGCTGTCTTTCACCTTCAGCAAAGCTAGCTTTGTTTTCCTTCCAAATGTAGTAAAGGTACTGAGCAACACATTTTATCAGGCAGCGTCCAACCTCCTGGTGGAAACTCACCATTCACATGCAAGCTTGTCTGAGACAGATGTCTTTAGCCATAGCATAAAATTAGGCTGCTCAAATTTAACATTTGACTGTTCCCATAGTTTGCCCAAAAATGTGTTTTAAAGTTGATTTCTGACTTTATAAGAATAATAAAACCCTTAACTGAATACATTTTTCTTTTCTCTACTTCTTCAAATTTCAGTCTGTAGTGTAGGGAAATGGCAGGACTTAATTGCTTAATATGGAAATAATAAAAGTGTACAAGTTGGTATGGGCCAGGAAGAATAGTTAAGACTACCTATGATGCGCATTTCCTCCTTTTGTGTTTTTCTCAACCTCTTTATCATTTTCCTGAAAACCATCCAGTGTCCTCAGATGTCTTGCCTAACTAGACCAACTTACTCATTGTTTTATCCTCCATGAAAAAATGCCCATTTCTAAAATTAGCACTCCTTCCAAAAATATAATTTTTTATTAGTTTAGGTTTTAACCAATTTTTGAGAACAATATTTAATTAATACTAAACTGCTAACATCTCAAATATTAATTTTAACCTGTTTTCTAAGAGAGAAAAGTTATGTTATATACAAAGGTCTATTAAAATATTAGGTATTTTCACATAGCAATATACATTCTAGAAATCTGTTAAATGAAATGATATTTATACATTTGTTTATTAATTCATGCAAATATATATGGATATGTATTTTAGGACCGTTTACAATATTTAAATAAAACACATCATTGTCCAGGAATAACTAAATAGGTTTCAACACAATAATATTATGTGCAATTATGTAAAATTATGCAGAATTATGCAGCAGTTAACAATTATGCTTATTAATAGTTTGTGCATTCATTAAAAATTCACATTTCATCTTCAGAATGCTAAAATGTATTAATAAAGTTATTATAATTATAAAACTTCATATATGTGATTATATGAAATCTAGAAAATTTATAATTCCCTAGATAGTAATAATTAATATATTCTGTGAGGATGGGTTATTTTCCATACTGATACTAAGCTCATTTAACAATTTCTTTTTCAGAAAAATGTATATTTTCATTACATGCTATGATAAAACTTTATTTTCCAAAAAAGCCGCGTGTATTATAATAGAAAGTGAGTACAATGTATGAAATAATACATACATGTATTATCCATAAGATTTTAGCAACTATGGTTTTGTGTATTCTATAAAAAGATGCATATGAAAGTAATTATAAGGAAAAAAGAACAATGCTCTTTTGTAACCTGCTTTATTAATGTGATAGTTTTGTAAAATTCCCTGCATGTCATTAACAATTATTTCCCAGAGACTTAGGTAATTTATATATTAAAGTCTGAACCATACTAGGCTAGTAGATTTCCAATATACATTAAAAAACAAACAAACAGGAGCGCCTGGGTGGCTCAGTCGGTTAAGTGGCCGACTTCGGCTCAGGTCATGATCTCGCGGTCCGTGAGTTCGAGCCCCGCATCGGGCTCTGTGCTGATAGCTCAGAGCCTGGAGCCTGTTTCAGATTCTGTGTCTCCCTCTCTCTGACCCTCCCCCGTTCATGCTCTGTCTCTCTCTGTCTCAAAAATAAATAAACGTTAAAAAAAAATAAAGAAAAATAAAAAACAAACAAAAAAGTTTTCTCTAGGAATAAATTCTCAAAGAGGGGTGGATGAGCCAAAGGGCATGCTAACTTAGGGCTCTTGCTTTACTTTGTACTCCTTTCACTAGAAATATTAAGTAATAATTGGTTTAACTAGCCACAGCTGAAAGTTCCCACTCATCTAGCCAAGTACCAATACTGGATGATACCATAAAAACAGCCACAGAAACAAAAGGAGAAACAATTACGGTATTTTTTTTTTCTAGTTTGACAAAAAGCTAGTTACTGCTTCAAGTTCTATTTCTTTTATTAGATGTAAATATGGATATATTTCACTTGTGTATTACCCCTCTCTCTTTTTTTTATTTGGTGAACTTCCTTCTCATATCTCTTACTAATTTTATGTTAGAGTTTACATTTTTTCATACCAAAATTTATGGGACACTTGGGTGGTGCATTTGGTTGAGTGTCTGACTCGGTTTCAGTCCAGGCCATGATCCCAAGGTTGTGATATCAAGTCCAGCAATGGACTCTGCACTGGGCATGGAGCCTACTTAAGATTCTGTCCCTCTGTCCCTCTCCCCAGCTCATGCTCTCTCTCTTAAAATAATAATAATAATAATAATAATAATAATAATAATAATAAATCAGACAATTTCATACTAATTTTGAATATTTTTGGTGGATAATAATGTAGTTTGAGATAAAATTTGTGTAAAAAATTTTTTATTAAAAGATAGCCATGCTCATTTGTTTATGTATTGTCTAGGGCTACTCTCATTCTATAACCTGTAGAATAGAGTATTTGTGACAGACCTGTATAACCTGGAGGTGGAAAATGTTCAGCACCTGTCAGAGAGAAGTTAAAAATAAGGGGGGAAACGTATGTACACACACACATTATAAAATTATGTTTAATCTTCATCTTAAAATGTTTCATTCAACTTATTCTTTGATATCATATTCTTGTACCTAAAGTATTTTTTTAAATTTCTTTAGATCTGATCTGCTGAAAATAAATTATCTATCTAACTTTGTCTACAAAGTTTTTTTTTTCATGTTGTATTTTTAATCAAGACTTTACGTTTTTAGAGCAATTTTAGGTTGAGAAGTAAGTACAGAGATTTCCCATATATCCTCTGATGCCATCCACATATAGACTCCCTACAGTATCAATCATCCCTACATAATAGTACATTTGTTACAATTAATAAACCTGCACTGAAACATTGTAATCACCCAGTATCTATGTTTCACTGTTGGTTCTGTACATTATGTAGGTTTGGACAAATATATAATGACATGTATCCATCACTATGGTATCATATACAGTATTTTACAGCCCTCAATATCCTCTGTGTTCTGCCTTTCCATACCTCCCTCCTCTGCAAACCTCATCTTTTAAATGTTTCCATAGCTGTGCCTTTTCTAAAGTGTCATAAATTTGGAATCATATAGTATGTAACCTTTTCCAGATTAGCTCCTTTCACTTAGTGATATGCTTTTAAGTTCCCTCCATATCCTTTCATTAGTTTGGCAGCTCATTTCTTTTTAGTGCCAAATAATATTCCATTGTTTGGATGTACCACAGTTTATCCATTCCCCTACTGAAGGACATCTTGGTTGCTTCCAAGTTTCAACAATTATAAGTAAAACTACTATGAATGTTTGTGTGCAAGTTTTTGTGCTGACATAAATTCTCAAGTGTTTTGGATAAATACCTAAGAGTGCTTATCCTATGTACTAGGGTTGGATCGTATGGTTCCTTAGGTACCACTGCTGGATTTTGTAGTGATAGTGTGTTTAGTTGTGTAAGAAACTGCCAAATTATCTTTCACAGTGGTTGTACCACTTTGCGTTCCCACCAGCAGTAAATGAAACTTTCCTTTGCTTAAGATCTTCACCAGCTTTTGATGTTAGTGTTCTGAAATTTGGCCATTCGAATAAGTGTGTAGTGTTATCTTGCTATTGTTTTAATTTACATTTCCATGATAAAATAGGTTGTGGAATATCTTTTCATATGCTGTTTTGCCATGTGTATACTTGGCTTGGTGTCTGAATCTTTCATCTTTTTTTGTTGTCGTTACTGTTTAGTTTTACGTGTTCTTTGTATATATTGGACAACAATCTTTCATGGAATTTGGCAAATATTTTCTCTCAATCTGAGGCTTGTCTTCTCATTGTCTTCACATTGTCTTTCATAGAACTTGTGTTTTCAATTTTAATTAAGCCTAGATAATTGTTCTTTTTTTTTCATGGATCATGCCTTTGGTGTGTTATCTAAACAGTCACCACCATACCCAAGGTCATCTAAGTTTTCTCCTGTGTTATAGTCAAGGAATTTATACTTTTGTGTTTCATACTTAGGTCTATGATCCATTTGGAGTCATTTTTTGTGAAGAATGTAAGATCTGGTTCTAGATTCTTTGGGGGATTTTTTTTTTTTTTTTTTTTTTTTTGCATGTAGATGTACAGTTGTTCCAGTACCATCAGTTTGGAAGACTGTCTTTGCTCCATTATATTACTTTTGCTCCTTTCTCAGAGATCAGTTGACTATATTTCTGGGGTATATTTCTGGACTCCCTACTATATTCCATTGATCTCTTCATCCATTCTTTCACCAATACCACACACTGTCTTGATTACTATAGCATTATAATATGTCCTGAAGTAGAGTAGTGTCAGTTCTCCAATGTTGTTCTTTTCCTTCAATATTGGGCTGGCCATTCAGGCTCTTTTGCCTCTTTATATAAAGTTTATCAGTTTGTTGATATCCACTATATAACTTGGTGGGATTTTGATGGGAATTGCATTGAATCTATGTATCAAGTTGAGAAGAAATGACATTGTGGCAATACTGAGCCATCCTATTCATAAACATGAAATATCCATCCATTTATTTAGTCCTTTGATTTTATTCATCACAGTCTTGTCGTTTTCTCAGATCGTGTACATATTTTGCCAGATTTATACCTACGTATTTCATATTTTTGGCTGCTGATGGGAAAAGTTCTGTGTCTTTAATTTTAAAGTTACACTTTATAAAAATTCCTGGTACATAGAAAATCCATTGACTTATATATTAACCTTGTATTAGAAATATTTTATGATTTGTTATGAGATTTCTACTTTGATTGATGTGTTACTTAGAGGTGTGTTGTTTTTAAAAGAAAGAAAGAAAGAAAGAAAGAAAGAAAGAAAGAAAGAAAGAAAGAAAGAAAGAAAGAAAGAAAGAAAAGGAAAGAAAGAAAGAAAGAAAGAAAGAAAGAAAGAAAGAAAGAAAGAAAAAGGAAGGAAAGAGAAAGGAAGGAAGGAAGGAAGGAAGGAAGGAAGAAAAAGAAGTGTGTTGTTGAATCTCAATGTATTTTGGGATTTTCCAGCTATCTTTCTGTTACTGATTTCCAATTTAATTCCTTTGTGGTCTGAGAGTAAGCATTGCATTGTTTCTTGTATTTTAAATGTGTTAAGGTGTTTTATGGCCCAGAATGTGGTCTGTATTGGTGAATGTTCCATTCTTCAAAAGAATGTATATTTTGCTGTTGTTGGATGAAGTACTTTATACATGTCAATTATATCCAGGTAATAGCTGGTATTGTTGAGTTCAACTGTGTTCTTACGGATTTTCTGCCTGCCAGATCTGTCCATCTGTGACAGAGGTGTGTTGAAGTCTCTAACTTAGATATGGATTCATCTATTTCTCTTTGAAGTTCCATTAGTTTTTGCCTCATGTGTTTGGTGGTCTACTGTTAGGTATATACACAGTTGGGATGGTTAGGTCTTCCTATATAATAAACATTTTATCACTGTTGTAATCCCCTGCCTTTATCCCTGATAATACTTTAGCTCTGAATTCTGTTCTATTTGAAATTGATATCGTTAATTTGTTTTTTAAAAAATAGTATTAGCATAGTACATCTTTATTCATGCATTTGTTTTTAATTCATGTGCCTTTTTATTTAAATTGGATTTCTTATAAACACTATATTGATAGGTCTTCTTTTTGATTGACTGTGAAAATCTTTGTCTTTTAATTGGTACATTTAGGCCATTGACATTCCAAGTGATTATTGCTATCCAATATACAATTGAATTGATATCTATTATATTCATTACTGTTTTCTATTTGTTGCCTTTGTTTTTATTCCTATTTTTGTCTTCCATTATTTTTTCTGCCTTTTGTGGTTTTAAGTACATATTTTATGATTCCATTTTCTCTCCTTTCTTAGCAAGTCACTTATATAGTTGACCCTTGAATAATATGGGGATTAGAAGCTCCACAAACCCACCCCTCCACTGCACAATTGAAAATTTACATAAAACTTTTATGCCCCGAAAACAACTACTAATAGTCTGCTGTTGACTGGAAGATACACAATAACATAAACAGTCCATTAACACATTTTATGTATATGTATTATACACTACAGTCTCACAATGTACAAGCTAGAGAAAGAAAATGTTATTAAGAAAATCATAAGGAAGAGAAAATATATTTATAGTACTAAAGTCTAAAATATCCATGTATAAATGGACCTGTGCAGTTCAAACCTGTGTTTTTCAAGGATCAACTGAATTTGGTATTTTTTTTTGTTTTGCTTTTATTTTTAACTCTTTTTTGGGAGGGACAGGAAGTAGGTTTTATTGGTGATTAAGGATTAGGCAGTGACTGAAACTGATGACTTTAGGAATGTAGGGCCTGCCATTTCTCTAGGGCCACAATTAGAATATATTTGACCCCACAGCCAACCACGATGAGCTTCTTTTCAGCCACCATGTCTTCAAATTCATTCATATTAAACTTAGTAAAGCCTCTCTTCTTGAAGATGTGGGTCTTCCAGCAGCCAGATAACTTGAACTTGACCCTGCATAGGACCTCTGTCCTTGTTTTGTGGTGTGGAACTGGTGGATCTGATGGTTTGCCCAATGGGGATCTTGGCCACTGTACTCTAGGGCCAAAGGCACCCCACATATCTGTCTGGGGCCTAGAATGGGATCAACTTGAGGTAAGACATAAATGTCCAACAGAAAGGTCCATCTCCATGTACTTAGGCCAAGCCATATGAGCAACAGACTGCATATACTACTAAGGAAGCTGCTGTTTGCAGTCATTGGACATCTAAAAAGAGCCTGGTTGGTTTAATTGGCTGTGGTTTGTTTTTGTTGTTGTTTTGTTTCTTTTGTTGTCGTTTTTAATTTTTTTTAGTGTTTGTCCTAGAGTTTTCAATATACATTTTATAGGCTAATCCAAGTCCACATTTAAATAATGCAGAGCTAATCATGGGCAGTGTGAGTACCTTACAATAACAAAATAATCCTAATTTCTCCTCCTGTCCCTTGTATCATTATTATCATTCATTTAACTTAGGCATAGATTATGTAATCAAATACATTTTTGGTATTATTATAATTAACACATTGATATCTGATCAATTAATGATCAGAAAAACAATTTTTTTATATAACTTTACATATCAATTCTTTGATACTATTCCTTTTCTTACATTTGTCTAAGTTTCTGACCTATATTTGTTTTCTTTCTCTAGAGAATGTATTTTAGCATTTCTTGCAGAGCAGGCTTATTGGCAAAAATATACCCTCAATCTCTGAGAAAATGTCTGCTTTATTTCTTTTCCACTTTTGAAGAATGATTTCCAACTTGGTAGTCTTTTTTCCTCCCTATACTTTAATTATGAGTGCAATTCTGATATATGTCCCTCTGTAGGTAAGGAGTTTATTTTTTCTCCCTGTCGCATTTTTTCTATGGATTATTTCTATGTATCTGATTTCCTGTAGTTTGAAGTGAAATTCCAGGTGTAGTTTTTGAGGGGCATTTATCATGCATAGTAGGATTCCTGAGATCTCTGGATCTCGGAGATTCCTGGATCTGTGGTTTTGTGTTTGATATTAATTTGGGGAAATTCTCAGACATTATCATTTTGTTTTTCTTCTTCTGGTAGTCCTATTATGTGTATGTTACACATTTTGTATTTGTCCCACAGTCCTTGGATAACCTGTTCTGTTTTCTTTTGTTTTGTTTTTTAATCTCTGTTCTCTTTTCTTTTTCGTTTTCAAGGTTCATTGATATATCCTCTAATTCAAAGATTCTGTCTTCAGCTATGTCCTGTGTACTATGGAAGGAATTCTCGTAGTTGTTTTATCTACCTCTCTCTTTGTTTGTTTTTGTTTTTTTAGTTTATTTATTTTGGGAAAGAGAGAGATAGAAAGTGGGGAAGGGGCAGAGAGAGTGGGAGACAATCACAAGCAGGGTCCACGCTAGCAGTACTGAGCCCTACTCAGGGCTCAAACTCATAAATGGCGAGATCATGACCCAAGCTGAAATTGAGTCAGAAGCTTAAGGGACTGAGCCACACAGGTAACCTGGGACTTTGTACCTCTTAAACCCTTTCACTGATTTTGCCTATTCCTCTACCACTCTCCCTCCCCTCTGGCAACCACCAATTTGTTCTCTAAATTTATGAATCTGGTTTTGTTGTTGGATTTTTTTTTTTAGATTCCATATACAAGTGAAATCACATGGCATTTGTCTTTTTCTGGCTGATTTACTTCATTTAGTATTATAGCCTCTGGGACAATCCATAGTGTTGCAATTGGCAAGATTTCTTTCTTTTTTATGTTTGAGTAATATTCCATTGTGTGTGTGTGTGTATATATATATATATATATATATATATATATATATATATCCCACATCTTCTTTATCCATTCATCTCTTGATGGACACTTAGGTTGCTTCCATATCTTGGCTGCTGTAAATAATGCTGCAATCTATCCTGTTTCTATACTCTAGTGACAAAGTGGCAGAAAGATAACTTAAGAAAACAATCTCAAAACATTGGTCTGATAATTCCAACATTTCTGCTGCATCTGGTTCTGATGCTTGTTCTGCCTCTTCAAATTGTGCTTGTTTGTTTTTTATCTTTTGGTATACTTTGTAATTTTTTTTTTCTTGATAATGGGACTTGATATACTGGATAAAGGAACTGCTGTAAATAGGGCTTTAGTAATGTGGTGTGAGGTGTGATGGGAGGGGAAGTTTTCTATGGTCCTGTGAGGTCTGCTGGTGAGTCTACTCCTTTGGACTATGAGTTTCACAAGTGTTTGTCAGTGTTTGTTTGTGTTTATGTATTTGTTTTCTTGTTTACTCTGTCTCCAGTTCAGTGAGCAGGATGGCTAGGGAGGGCAGGAATTGGGTATTCCCCTTTTGCCATGTCAGTTAAGCTGTGGTAATACCCTAGCAAGTTAGGCTCTGGTTAATTGGTTTCTCCTGAGGGCAGGCCTTGTTAAGAAGAACATGATGTCGTTCAGTATTTCAAAATGCTTCCTTTTCACTTCCCTCTGCCAGAGCTGAAGGGGATTTTCCTCAGATATTTACTGTGAGAACCTGTTTGAGCTTCTGGAGGTAAACCTCACAAAATTCTTTCCTTCCTACACTGCCTGTGTTCCCTGGTGTTCCTGCCCTGGCACTGGTTCTTGAAGAAAGCTCTGCTGTGAGTATCTGCTCCAGTAAACCACAACTCCCTAGATTCACCTGGCTGTCTGTCCCGTCTTGAGGGCAGTGTTTTGCCCTGTGTCCTCTTTTCTTTAAAATAAAATGTTAATATTTATTTATTTTTGAGAGAGAGAGAGACAGAGACAGAACATGAGTGGGGGAGGGGCAGAGAGAGAGAGAGAGAGAGAGAGAGAGAGAGAGAGAGGGAGACACAGAATCTGAAACAAGCAAGCTCCAGGCTCTGAGCTGCCAGCACAGACCCCAACACGGGGTCAAACCCAGGAAGCGTGAGATCATGACCTGAGCTGAAGTCAGGTGCTTAACCGACTGAACCACCCAGGAGCCCCAATGTATCCTGTCTTCTTGAGCACACAAGAAGAGTTATTAATTTTTCAGTCTGTTCAGCTTTTTAGTACAGAGTGGCAACTTCCAAGTATTTTACATGCAGAACTGGAAACTGGATCCCCTTCTTTTTCATAGTTGGACATTTATGGAAAGTTACAAAGATATTACAGAGTTCCCATGTACAGCATACCCAATTTCTCCTATAATAACATTTTATATTAATATGGTATATTATATATATATATAGATAGATAGATAGATATATACATAACATATTTGCACAGTATCAGTGCATTATTATACGAAGTCCATTCTTTATTCATACATTTCCTCAGTTTTTACTAAATGTTTTTTACTGCTAGGATCCCATCCACGGTAAATATTACATTTATTCATCATCTTTCCATAGGATTCTAGGAGCTGTAACAGTTCATTTGACTTCCTTGTTCTTGATGACCTTAACAATTTTGAGAAGTATTGGTCAGGTATTTTGTAGAATGTTTCTTATTTGGGGTTTCTCATGATTGCACAGGAGTAATGCATTCATGGGAGTCAGAACACAGAGGTAATGTGCCATTCTCACCATTTCATATCAAGGATATATATTCTCAAGATGACTCATTACTGTTGATGTTTACCTTGATTCCCTGACTGAGGACATGTTTGTCAGATTTCTCTTCTGTAAACTTACTGGGATTCCCTTCCCTTTCTATACTGTCTTCTTTGGAAGAAAGTCACTTTACACAGCCCACACATAAGAGGTAAAAAATTACTTTCTATCTCTTTGAGAGTTGGATTATCTACAAAAATTATTTTGAAGACTTATCCACAAGAGTTCTGCCTATATTTTCCCATGTATTTATTTACATGTGTGCTTATACCAGTATTCATAAATATTTATTCTATATTTTGTGATGTAATCGAATAATTATTTAATTTGTTGCTCAAATTATTCCAGCTTTATCCATGAGAGCTCTTTTAGTTGATTTTTGTATATCCTTTAATATACCTATACTCTTATTTGTGTATGTGTATTTAGCACTTTCCTACTTTCTGGAATAATAAAATTCATCTTATATATTTCTTGTCTTGGTCCTAGAATTAGGGATTTATCCAAGGAACTCTTTGGTATAAAAAAACTAAGACCTGGGCATAAGGTGTCCTCTCATTTTTTTTTTTTTTTGGTTTTGTTTGGTTTTGTTTTGTTTTCTCCCCTTGAATCTCATACCTTCAAACTTTTGGCTCAATTTCTTCATTTTTAAGTACATTTTTTAGAAATTCCTTGAGTTTGTTGGTGCTGGATTTTAATATCCTTAGCTTCTCTTTATTTTTACATGGTTTTATTTTTCCATCAATCTTGAAAAATTAATTATAAAAATACAGATTTTACTAATTCCATTGCATAATCATTTTTATGTATAAAATTTACCTCATTTTTATAATTATGTACTTCATAATTGAATATCATTAAATTACTTTATAGCTTACATTGTTTTGTATTGTAGCTGAAGCATTTGATTTTGGAAGACTATTTTTTAAAGAGCTTGTCCTTTTTTTCTTTTTTTTTAAGTTTATTTGTTTCTTTTTAGAGAGGAAGAACAAGCAGGGAAGGGGCAGAGACAGAAAGGGAGAGAGAGAATCACAAGCAGGCTCTGGCACTGACAGCACAGGGCTGAGTGTAGGGCTTGATCTCATGAACCCTAAGGTCATGACCTAAGCCAAAATCAAGAGTCTGATGCTCAACCAACTGAGCCACCCAATTGCCCCTGATTTCAAAAGATTTTAAGGTAAAGATTTTTATGGTACTGTCCAACTCAGTAAGAGCATCATATTTCTCCTCCTTCAAGATTTAATATTGTAGACATACATAATGACTGTGATAATTTGAAACAAAAAAACCTATGAATTCTCTCTCCAACCATAGTCATCTCAGTGGGTCATGACCCATGCTCTCTCCCCTTCCTTCTTCTCATCTCATATTGACTCTAACATTCCAACTGCGGCATACTATATTTTTGTAAAAATGTTTTAAGGACTTTTAAAAAGCCAATCTCTATATTAATTAAGCAGAGTTTTATACACAGCTATGAATTAAATTGACTATAAAGTTATTAATTGATGTTTTAAATTCCAAATGCTAAGTTTAGATTTATATATTATGCCATTCTACTGACTGGGTAGAAAAAATAGAATTGAGGTGATTACAAAAGCAGGAAATTAGTTCAGGTTAAAGATGAATCCCTGAAAAGGGAAATTGAGTGTTGTGCCATATTTTAAGCTTATGTTTAAGAAAGAATTGTTAGCACTTACAGTACAGGTAAACAGGTGAAATAATAAAGAAAGGCAAAGTAGAGAGTAAGTATATATTTATTTGGCTGAATGTTGGTTGGGTATGGTGCCATTTAGTGAGACAAGAGAGAGGGAAATATACTGGAACAATGCTATGGGGATATTTTTAGGCATATAGACTACAATGTGTCTCTGTTAATGAGGTATCCAGAGATATTGATCTGCCCCTTTAGGACATATGAACAGAATATAGATTTAGGAGTAATAAACAAAGTGTTGGTTCTTGATGAGAAGCCTCAGGAATAGTAGATAGGGCTTTCCAACTTTATCAGAAAGAATATCTTGACTCACTGCCCAGTTAGACTAATTTTGATACAAGTTCATCTTTATCTGATAAGTTTCTCTGTAGCAACTATCAGTTGATCTATAAATTCTTATATATTAAGATCTTATGTCTAAATTCTTCCTAGATAGAAATTAATGACTGGAAGTAATCATAAAAGTAAAATCTAAAGTGAAGATAGCAGCCTTATTTTTAGCTTGAACATTGTCAGACTGCTTGTCAATAACCTGTTGTTATATGACTTAGGAGACTTTCTGATTTAGAAGACTATTGGAGGTTGTTAAAATTCTCAATACACATCAGCTATAAACAAATTCTGCACAGATTTTGGCCTTTAGAAAACAAAACCTTATTATACTGTCAGTGTATGTGCATTATAAAAGAATCTGAATTTCTTTGGAATATGTATATTCTATGACATTCCATGACACTTGAACTATCCCTCTTAAATCTTGAAATGCGTCATCCTCAGAAAACTCAAATCAGTCTGGCAAGCAAGCCTCTTGTGTAGTAAACCTTTCTCTACTGAGACCTACAGGTATTATCTAGCTTAAAATTTATGAAAAAAGACTTATCCATCTCAAATTTTTAGTAATATTAGACATAATTAGGTCTTTGCATTTGAAACCCCCATATTTTTTTTCTTTTTTTCCCTCTCTTTCTTTCTCATTGTCTCTTAATCTGTCATAAAAGAAAAAAAAAAACTTTACCTCCACTTAATACTGTAGAAACACTGAAATACAGTAGAAATGAACAGAATATGAAGTAATAATTATTCATCATTGAATAACAAAAAATAACAAAATGGGGCTGGATTTTCCTTTGCCTTTAGTTTAATAGTCTAAGAACCTATTTCTGAGGAAACAGACTATAGAGTTATTCCTGGTGATAAATACAATCGCATAGTCACACAAATCAGAGTGAGACTGTTTTTAGGAGAAAATTAGATTTGTGTAGTCTTATAAGGTTATATATTAAAATAATCAAATAAATATGTATCAAATCTTACTTTATAGTAATATGAAGATACATAATCTTAAAATTATTTCATTTAATAGTTAAGGGATAAGTTTTTATATTAGAGCTAAGAAAAATCATTTAACCGTACCCAATATTATGTGGTATCTGGGAATATGACTATGGAAATTCTTTCCTTCTTGTTTATATGGCTTTATGTAGTCATGAATATGAAAGCCAAAACCCACAGGATATTTCAAGATGCCGTTCCTAGTTATTTTATTAATTATTATTACTATTATTTTTTTTTACTTGCTTTATCTTCTCAGGAAAATAAAGATGTACAGATGTCATTTAACCTACTGGTATCAAAATTTTTCAATTGAACAGAGATAACATTTTCCTTAGAAAAAAATATTTCATGAGGGTCAAAAGTTTTATTTTTTTTTTAATTTTTTAATGTTTATTTATTTTTGAGAGAGAGAGTGAGTGGGGTAGGAGCAGAGAGAGGGGGAGACACATAATCTGAAGCAGACTCCAAGCTCTGAGATGTCAGCACAGAGCCAGATGCAGGGCTCAAACTCACAAACCACAAGATCATGACCTAAGGTGAAGTTGGAGGCTCAACCAGCTGAGCCACCCAGGCACCCCATGGGTCAAGTGCTTTAAAAGGATTACAATTCTAGCTACTCTGAGATTGCAGTTGGAGATGACTTCCTTGTCCAGTTACCCACTCATTCTTCCTATGTTGTCCTCCGTATCGCGAGAGCTTCATGGAGCAATATTTGAAAAGCATTAACATATCACAATTTTCTTGTTAACTATATAAAGAAAATAAAATTTAGAATGTGTGATAAAACTGGAGGATATCTCCCATATACTTACAAATACCTTTGCTTGTGCTTTTCCTGTAGAAAGGACACTTTCATCTTATCTACTTCCATCAATATGTAATTATAGATAGACCTGATAGCGATGTAGGATATCTTGCTATTACATATGTGTGGTATAAAGAACACCACAACCACTCACAAATGTGATTTGGATCTAAGTGTGCAGTTCCATCTTTTTAAATTCAAGCTGATTCAGGAAATGGTTCCTGGATCAGAAGTAACACCGATGTAATTGTAGGACCATGCAAGTTTGTCTTAAAGGGATAAATCCTAAAGAGTGATAGATTTTCTTTTTTACTTAAACACACACACACACACACACACACACACACACACACACACACACACACCATGCATTTGTCCAAATACAAAACATTCACCTCTCTTCTTTGTTGATCTGTTGTTTCTTCCAATTTTGATAAACATACCCTCAATACAATAATAAATGACTAGTCTCGGATTAAAAATATAGCAACAAGTTGTGGTGATTGGACCCACTGGAGCGTGCATATCTCACTGAAAGATGGTGGCAGCTGTTCCTCTCACCTGGCTGTAACTACCTTGGAACAGAGAGATAGTTTTTTCCAGCTCCTCAGATACTTTCAAATCATACCAGAAATATGAGTTTAATAGGAAGTCAAAAATTTTCAATATTAGCCAAAATATATGCATTTAACATTGTATAAGCCAAGACTAGACAGGAAGAACACCATGTGTCAATGAGCCATAAATGGCCTGTGAAGCACTGCTTTGGAATTTCTTTCGATTCTATTTATTTAACCACAGACACTTAAATAATTAGTCCATTCCACAAATAATGAACATAGTAACTGTCACCATTGTTATAATTGATTTGCACATATTTTTTTCATTATTTTTCCCAAAAAACTCTGTGATTTAATGTTTTTATTATCCTCACTTTAAAGGGGGAAATTGGAGGCACAGGTGGTTAAGTGTTGTTCTGTTAGTATAAAGAATAACTGTTACATGAAACAAACAAAACATGTATATTGGCTCCAGTATAATAGAAGTCAATGTCTCACATAAGTGAATTCCAAACAACTGTCCCAGTTACATAAGCAGCTGTCTTTCAGACAATGATTCAGGGACCCAGGCCTTCTTCTCTCTAGTGGCACGTCTTCAAATCCTGACTTCGAAATTGATTTTGCAAATCATCTTCAAACTGGTACATGGAGAATGAACATGGAGGAGCATATGTAACACATTCCTATGATCAAGGCTAAGAACCAGTGTCAAGGAAGAAGAGAAAATGAATTAGATGAAAATATAACCATTCTCTTTCACAATGTGAGCATCAGAATCAGGAGATGAATCCAAATAAGTTGTATCCGTATCCTGCACTCTCACTATATGCTAGTTACTAAAATAAAATAGGGTCATATAGTAAACATAGGGTTTTCAATTTGTAAAAAAGGCAGACAGTTGTGGCAAATTTATAGGCATGGTGTGTATGTATATGTGTATATCTATATAAAAACTATTCATGAGACAAGATTGAGACCCATCTCATCATATCTTAATACTAAGGAAGTATTAACCTTAAGGAAGTTAATTCACCCAAAGACCAATGGAAACAATTCAATATTTCAAGAGAAAAATAAAGCAACCAGCCTTTGCAAACATTTATTTTAATGAATAAATTTTAATAAATGAAAGCCTGGAAAATGGCTTGAAAAATTAAAAGAATAATGTGAAATGAGCATTTCAGTGGCTTATGTGAGGCAAGAGGATAAGTGAAGTGAGAGTCTATGATGCTTTGGATTAGGGGATGATAGAGATGACAAGTGGATGGGATTAAATGATGTTTAGAAAATAATAGTGGCTGGGGCACCCTGGGTGGCTCAGGCAGTTGAACATCTGACTTCAGCTCAGGTCATGATCTCATGGTTTGTGAGTTCAAGCCTTGCTTCAGGCTCTCTGCAGTCAGTGTGGAGCCCACTTCAGATCCTCTGTCCCCTCTCTCTCTGTCCCTCCCCCGCTTGTGCACGTGCACACTCTCTCTCTCTCTCTCAAAAAAAAAAAAAAAAGAATAAGAAAGAAAGAAAAAATAAAAGAAAATAATAGTGACTTAGTTTAGAGCATGGCTGGATGCGAACAATGAGCCTGAATCAAAACAGTGACCATCAGGTTTCTAGATTGAGCAAATGAATGAATACTTTCATTTAAAGCTATCTATTCATAAAAAAGGAAAATGGCAGGGGGGGATATTATGAATGCACCTTTTTATATTTTTAGTTTATAGTGATAAAATGGGAGTAATCAAACTACCTACCTAATGAGATTTTTATTAATGTAGGAAGTATGCATTACAGTAAAATTAAAAAAAATCTTATTTTCTTATTGAATGATTTTTGGTTGTGGGTGTTTTTGCTTTTAATTTATGTCGTTTTATTTTTTTTTTAATGTTCATTTATTTTTGAGAGAGAGAGAGAGAGAGAGACAGAGCATGAGAAGGAGAGGGGCAGAGAGAGAAAGAGGGAGACAAAGAATCCGAAGCAGGCTCCAAACTCTGAGCTGTCAGCACATAGACCAATCTGGGGCTCGAAACCACAAACTGTGAGATCATGACCTGAGCTGGTGTTGAATGCTTAAACAACTGAGCCACCCAGGCACCTCTAGTTTGTGTTGTTTTAATGTTTGCTTATTTTGACAGAGAGAGAGAGAGAGAGAGAGAGAGCGAGAGAGAGAGAGAGAGAGAGCGAGAGAGAGAGAGCCCAAGTAGGGGAGAGGAAAACAGAGAGGGACAGAGAGAGAATCCCAAGTAGGTTCTGTGCTGTCAGTATGGAGCCTAACTAGGGGCTCAATCTCCTGAACCATGGTATCATGATCTGAACCAAAATCAAGAGTTTTTAAAACTCTAGCATCTGTAATGTCATCCTCCAGGACACCATGGATCTCTCCCCATTCCTCTCTCCAGTCTGGGATAAACTCCAATGGGAAGAACATGGTTGCCTAACTGCCCCAATTTCTATAAGGTGTTTATCAGGAATACCTGTTCAAGTCTTCTATTTTCTTAAATACTTAAAATTTTGTCAAAAAAAATTTTCCACATGATAACCATATTTAACCTTCCAATTTACAGTGAGATATAAAGATGACAATATTTTTCAATGGAAGAGTAAAGAATAAATATTTAATAAATGTAGTTGGCTCATAGAAAATATTTAATAATTTCTAGATATTATAATATTATTGTGACTTTTCACTCTTTTGAAAATGTAAAATAACAATTAGATGTATCGGTTGAGAGCTCTGAAGAGTCCTTGGCTAGATACACAAATATATAAATTGCAAATACAAGGATGGCTCAGTGGACATTGTAAATTGTTTAACCATCATCAGATTTCCCATTCAGATCCTCTACTATAGCACCAATATAGTTTAGATATCCATTCCTCCCCACAAAGCCCACAGAACTTAGTGAAAATTGATCCATCTCTAGTTCCTGGAGAAGGTGTTAATTAAACTGAAATTTTAAAGTAATCATGGCAATCTTATCCATTTTGCCCAAGTAGATGTCAGGGTACAGAATTAAGAAAATCAACAAACAGTGTTTCTTTAGAAGCACTAATTGGTTCTGGGATATACACTTGACCTAAATTAGTTCAGTTGTACTGATTAGAAGATATTTTATTCCTCAGTAGAAATATGCTGTCTCTTCCCTCTCTGCACATGAAAACAGTAGCAAATTCTCACAATTACTCTTTATTATCTTTGCAACCATGAAAAAACCAGCATGGAGACAAAATATGAGAGAATAACACAAACAAAGCTGCAGCCTTGGTCATGGACCTGGAGATCATTGTTCCATTTTAGGACTTTTGGGTTTGGGCTTCTCCTATAATTAGCCAAAAATATTTGTCCTAAAATACATACTAACTGAGGTCATCAATTTATATCACATTGCATAAGAAGAACATGAAGAATAAAACAAAAATACAGGCAAATCTAGGGTTTTAGATGAATATAACTATTCACTTTTGATAAAACCCTGAGGATATATGACTCATTAAAGAAGCATGTGAACAATTGAAACTATAAAATTATAGATGAGAAGTTAACCAAAATTATAATGTGCACAAATATATCCATTTTCCCTAAACATTAGCTAACGTGACAGTGACCCTGGAATTTTGGTAGCATCTATGTTTATTATAGCAATAATGCCTAAGTGCTCTGATACAGAAAACATAAATACCTTTTCGGTAACTGCATAGTGTATCACTTCCAGTACTTGTGCTGTCAAATATTACGACAGCAGTGTAATATTATTCTCAGAAAGGCAAAACAAAATAAAACATGACACTAATAATGTTATGTTTAATTCATGGTAATTTGATGTTCTTATTTTTTACGATCAGAATAAAATAGCTTGTGTAAGATAATACATTTGATTCATTCTGTACCAAGTCTTCTTTATTATGAGGCTTATAAAAGCATCAAATAATTACAACAAACAATTTAGTGGGAACTTATTACTACAAATAACTTCTAAATTGAAATGTTAGCTTGAATAATTTCAAAAAGAACAACAGCAAAGAATGCTAAGTACTTTAAACACCTCATGAGGTGAGCTACCATGCTGTGATGCCTGTCTTTAAAGAATCCCTTCAGGATGTCCACTTAGGATTGGAAGGGTAGGGATCCATTTCATTATTTTTAATTTTTTTAATGTTTATTTATTTAGAGAGAAAGAGAAGCAGAGAAAGAGGGAGAGAAACAATCCAAGCCAGCTATATGCTGTCAACAGAACCCAACCCAATGTAGGGCTCTATTCAAGAACTATGAGATCATGACCTGAGCTGAAATCAGGAACCAGAAACTTAACTGACCGAACCACCCACATGCCCAGGATCCATTTCATTAATATACTTATCCTCTCTTCCCTTTGCCAATTACCTGTTCAGTTGCCAACATGTTGCCTACTCCAAAACGTGTAACACATTTTACTGAAACATACTTACATACAACATTAAGTTGAATATATCTTTGAGCTGTTCTGGAAGCAATTCCATTATATAAGTTTCCAGATAAAGGTTTTGACCTGAGGATTCATAAGGGTGAGAGAGTTTATGAGATTGTGAGAGGTTCAGTTATGCAAATTCTAAATACCCAGGAAGAAACAACAAAAACCTTGCCTTTTCAAAACACTGAGCGCTCTCTGCCATTATTGTTGGACACTTGTTATTTAACCATAATCATATTTCAGTAGTGCCTGGAAAAATATTTTGAAGTCATGAAATTTGTTGTACTGGAAACAATTTACATGAATAGATTAATTTACTAAATAAAATGGATATTGGTAGAAACTAACTTCTATTTATTTTAGAATCACAGAACATGGCTAAAAGTATGAAATTCTATAGGGCATTTGTACTCTTTAAACATGTCTCAAATAAATTTAGAAACTTTATTTTCCTATGTCTCACTGATTAAATCTGTGCATAGTCAATCTTGCCAGAATCAATAAATAATCAAGGTATATCTCCATAAAGCTTTACTACTCACCAATGTTTACATTCTGAGCTTTGGTGCTCAGTGAAATGTATGCTGGAAGGAAAACAACATGAGACCATTTGACTATTATCAGAAAAAGAAAAAATAACAAATTCCAGTGAAGAGGTAGGGAAAAGGGAACCCTTGTACACTGTTGGTGGGAATGTAATTGTTACATTCATTATGGAAAACAATGTAGAATTTCTTCAAAATATTACAAATAGAACTACCTTATGGCCCAGCCACCCTTCTCTCTCTCTCTCTCTCTCTCTGTGTGTGTGTGTGTGTGTGTGTGTGTGTGTGTGTGTGTGTGTATGTATATATGCCCAAAGAAGATTAAATTAGTATTTCAAATAATTTCCATGTTCTTGGCAACATTCTTCTCAATAGCCAAGATATGGAAACAACATAAGTGTCCATTTGTCATCTATGGATGAATGGGTAAGGAAAATTTTATATATATTCTTTAAAAAAGAGAACATGTCATTTACAACATGGATGAATCTACAAGACATTACGCAAAGTAAAATAAGCCAGACAGATACAGCAAGAAAAATGCTGCATGATCTTACTTATGTGTGACGTCTAAACAAGTTGAATACATAGAAGCAGACTACTTACCGGGGGCATGGAGGTGGCAGAAATGGGGAGATGTTGGTTCAGAGGGTACAAAGATGCAGTTATGTAGGATGAGTATGTTCTAGGGCTCTAACATACAGCATGATGATTATAGTTATTAGTGTTGTATTCTATACTGGAAATTTACTGAGAGTAGATTTCAGGTGCTTTCAGAAAAAAAGGCACTATGTAAGGAGTTGAAGATGTTCATCAGTTTGATTGTAGTAATAATTTCACTGTGGAGGCATGTGTGTATACATACATATAAACATACGCATATATAATCTTATTATAAGATAAAATAGAATAAAGGTGAATGGTAAGTATTAACACTAAACATAGCAATCCCTAATCTCAACTGAGGTGGCTGTGGATGTTATTTTTATTTTATTCCTTTTTTAATGATTAATATGATGTAGCTAATTCTAGCGTATACATTGTGAGAATGTTCTTATTAAACTCGCTTTCTTTCCTGTGACCTCCAATGACTTTTTAACCTGACACAGAAAATTGCTTCTGAAGGTCTTAAGATAAAAATAGACTAGACATTTGAAATTAAAATACCATCATTTGTAATTAGTAAGTAATATATTATGTTCTTTCAAAATCATTTATTATAATACCGTTGAGGCAATGAGCCTCTAATACTTATACAGAATTGCTATTATACCTTTGCCTTACTGTAATAAATGTATTTGAGATTGCAATAAACAGTTCTTTTTATTCAGGTTATATTTCCAAATCTCATACATAACTAGTTCCAGCTTCTATGATTGTGAGGCTATAAGCCAGCACTATTCTAGACATGAGAGGAAGACAATCAGTACCACCCCTGCCTTCCTTTGTTGGTATAATCCTTAGCCCTGTGACACTTACATCCTATATGTAGCCAAAAATGTAATTTAAAAAATAATTTACCATTGTTTTACTTAAGAAAAGTTTGAGGGAGATAAGCATAATGGGAATTGGGCTTTTTCAGTTGTTTTGTATCTATTATCTTATTTATTCTTCATAGTCGCACTATGAAATGGGATACTAGTATCTTCATCTATAAATAATGAAGTAAGCCACAGAGAAGTTAAAGTAATAACTTAAAATAACACTATATATGGTAGAGTCAGGTTTCAAAAATGTGTGATCATAACTATTACTGCACATTTGAGACACATCAAAAATCTAAAAATGTGTGTATATTTAGATAAAAAATAATCAGAAAAATATATGACAATGTAAAAAAATCCTTCTTGACTCTTCTATTGTTTTTATTCTTCCTCAGTTTAAACTACATATACTAATATTTAGTCCTATAAATATTTTATGGTGCAATATTATGCAAAATATACACAAATTAGAATATTTTATGTCTGTTCCCTTTCATATAAATTGAGTCATGTTTAACATATTGATCTTTTATCACATAAATATTACAAAAATCACAGAGATCTTTCTCATACTTCTAACTGACATATAGACTTCCATTGTGTAGATTCATTACAATTTGTTGGTGGATATGGGCTTAAACTTCTCAAAAATTCTAAAATGCTGTAAAGCATATAGAAATGATTTTTATAGCTCAGGTAATATCATTTTTACATGTGCAGCTAATATCCCAAGACAGTGGGAGAAATCTTATGATACAGAAGAATAGAAGGAAGCTATAAATAAAGCTTGCTAAGGAATAAAAACCCTCTGAAAATATGACTGATAAGAGTGGGTTATAAAATCCATGGAAATGGTGTCTTGGGTTTTAATGATTGCAAAGGTATGGAGCCTTGGGCCTATGCCTGGGGGGTTCATTAAGACAGGATCATGTGTAAAGCCTATAGTCTTTGAGAAATAAAGAGGGCATTTATGTTCCACAAGAAAAGAACATGGCATAGTGAATTGACTAAGTCATCCTTGATTCTTGATGGAAAGAATACCAAAATAACATTTGAGATTTTATACTCACAACCCAGTCCTTACAAACAATTAAGGTATGAATTTACACAGTATGTTCAGGATTCTTTAAGTGATACATTTACATAACATTAACTGTGTTAACAGTTATGAAGTACCTAGAATAATGCCAAGTATCTAATAAATGCTACTAAATAACACAGGATATTCATAGGATTCAAAGGATTAAGTACCATTGAGACAAGGAAACATTCTTTCTAGCGGACATTGCTATCTAAAGTTTAAGTTCATCAGAATGTAACAATTTGAAATGTGCATGCATCTACTTAAAAAAACAGAGCAGAAATGACATCATTTTAATTAATTAATGATGAATTCGCTGCATAATGAAAAGTATTTTTAACAAAATTTCTTGGTAATCAATAGATCTAGCCACTCAGAACATTAGTAAGGATATGTAAATTTTGAAGAACACAATTAGCAAACTTAATCCAACAAATAGTGAATAACAGTCTCTGTAATATTAAAAGAGAATACTAAAAACAAACTACAGTTGACCCTTGAATAGCACAAGTTTGAACTGCGTGGGTCCACTTTTTTTTCCTTCAGATTTAAAAAAAAATTAGTTAATATACAGTGCGATATTGATTTCATGAGTAGAATTCAGTGGTTCATATGGGTCCACTTTTATGTGAATATTGTATAGTACAGTACTGTAAATGTGTTTTCTCTTCCTTATGATTTTCTTACTAATATTTCCTTTTCTCTAGCTTACTTCATTATAAAAATACAGTATATAATAACATATAGACTGTATGTTAATCAACTGTTACTGGCAAGGCTCCTAGTCAACAGTAGAGCATTAGTAGTTTTGGGGGAGTCAAAAGTAATACGTGGATTTCCAACTACACAGAGGATTGGCACACCTAACTCCCACATCATCATTCAAGGGTCAACTATATATGATGATAGGATGCAGAATAATTCTTAACATATTTCTAAAAAATCAGCATTATGCAAGTCCCCTCCCTATTCACAGTTTCACTGCTTTCTGTGGTGCAGAAACAGATGATCCTCATTTTTGATAGAGAGTGCATGTGAGTGGAGAAGGGGGAGGGGCAGGGAGAGAGTGAGAGAGAGAGAGAGGGAGGGATAATCTTAAGTTGCTCCACACTGAGTGTGGAGCCCAATGGTGGAGTGAGAGGGCTCTATCCCATGACCCTGGGATCATGACCTGAGCCAAAATCAAGAGTCAGGAGCTCAACCTACTGAGCCACCTAGACACCCCTACGGATGATCCTCTTTCTGATAAATGGTCAGGTCAATTGTAGGCTAATAGTACATCACAATGCCTGTGTCATTCACCCAACGTCACCTCATCATGAAGCCATTTTATCATCTCACATCATCACAAGAAGATGGGTTAGTGAAGTGTAATGCGATATTTTGAGAGACCACATTCACATAATTTTTATTACAGCATATTGATAACTGTTCTACTGTATTATTATTATTGCTATTCTCTTAGTGTGCCTAATTTATAAGTTAAATTTTGTCATAAGTGTGTATGTATAGAAAAATACATAGTATATCTACGGTTCAGTACTATCCATGCTTTATTCATTTGTTTTATTTTGTTTTGTAGTATTTATCATGTGCTGGAGACTATATTTTATATTAGAAATTCATTAGCGCCTTTAATTTTTAATCAGCTGATTACATTTTAGGCCATTAATATTTTAAACCTAGGGAATTTAAGATACAGATGCCAAATCTAGTAAGCATCCTTCTTCAAGTTAATAAAGTTATGTTAATTTAGAAAAAGTTTAAATAAGCTATTCTGTTAAGATAGAACATTACAAGGGTGCCTGGGTGGCTCAATCAGTTAAGCATCCACTTCAGTTCAGGTCATGATCTCACAGTTTGTGAGTTTGCGCCCCTGTATTGGGCTCTGTGCTGACAGCTTAGAGCCTAGAGCCTGTTTCAGATTCTGTGTCTCCCTCTCTGTCTCTGCCCCCCCCCCCCCACTTGCGCACGCACGCGCTTGTGCGCGCGCTCTCTCTCTCTCTCTCTCTTAAAAATAAACATTAAAAAAAAAAGTTAAGGGGCACCTGGTTGGTTCAGTTGGTTGAGCGTCTGACTTCGGCTCAGTAATGATCTCACGGTCCGTGAGTTCGAGCCCTGCGTCAGGCTCTGTGCTGACAGCTCAGAGCCTAAAGCCTACTTTGGATTCTGTGTCTCCCTCTCTCTGCCCACCCCCCCCCCCACTTGTGCTCTGTCTTTCACAAATAAATAAATGTAAAAACAATTTTTTTTAAAAAAACGTTAAAAAAAAAAGATCAAACATTACAATTGTAGATGTTCTATTACAGAACTATTCTTGGCTTCTAGGAATAAATACAACTAAACAATGATACATTAGCCTTTTAACACATTTATGTTTAAGTTTGATAGTATTTTAAATAATGAAATTGATATGTAGATTCCCTTTTTGCCATTTATTTTCTTCTGTTAGACTTTAGAATCAACTTGAGCACATTTTGTATAACATGAAAACTACTTGAAATCTAAATTTTCATCAAAAATTTTCCCTAAAATAGTTTAAACTTAGTGTCATCTTTTTATTCATTAGCTGATTTATTCTTGGTTTTCCAGTGTATTAGGCATTATTGACAACTTCCATTTACCTGCAAAAGTACTAAATTGACTAGTTTTTCAAATGTATTGAGCTCATTTATCACCTACCTATAACAAATACAACTACATTCCTTTCTTTCTATTTTTGTTTTTTTTCTTTTGTTTTAATTTTTTAATCTTTTTTCACTTATTCAACAAATATTTGTTGATATCTATTATGTGCCTGGAGTTGGGGAGTTGGTCAAGTTTGAGAAACCAAAGTTTCTTATTCTCAGAGCTTTTACTTTCCAGTGGAGAAGGATCAAGTGCTAAACTAATAAAAATAAATAAACAGCATTATACCAAAGCGTTATAAGTCCTGTCATAGAAAAAATTATGTGATTAAGAGTGATTGATCATGGGCAAGTGGTAGTTCAGGGAAAGGCTCTTGGAGATGGAGACAAATGGAATGTAACTGACATAGGAGATAATATTATTCTCGCAAAACAAAACAACAGTTCCAAAGCCCTGAGGCACAAGAGAACTTTCAGGGTTCAAAGAAGTGAGAAGGCTAATGTTGTAGGAACTCAGTAAGGGCAAGAAGGGGATGAGATATGGACAGAGATCAAATTATCTGAGGTATTTTAGGTCATCAGAATTTGTTGGGAATTTATATAAAAGTTGATTAAGGACCACTAGAGGATTTTAAACAAAAGAGTAATATATATATATATAAATTATATATAATATATATATATATATAATTTATATATATATATTATATATATATATATATATATAAGATTATATATAGTATATATAATCTTGCTTTGTGTACATATTGCTTGCCCAAAGCACAACATTTTATCTGTTCCTATTTATACTTTGTTTGCTCTGTTACTCATTCTGTACTTACTGTGTTATTATATGATATTCTTATGGATCCAAAAGCATATCTGTATTTTCCCCTAACAATTACTAAACCTCTTATTTACTTTTAATAAATAGTAGTCTCAGATGTGTTAAATGTATCTTCATATCTATGTCAAAATTTACTAATTTTGATGAGAAAAATAGGATATAGCTTTGACTCTTTTCTTAATATGTGTTCTATAAGATGTTCTGTGTCCAGATATTTCAGAAAGTCAATGGAGAGTGATACATTTTAAGAGCTTACACATATGTTTATTTAAGATTCTCAATATTCATACCAAAGAGATGTGGAGGAAAACTAAAATAAAGTAGAATATTATGAAAACCAAAACAATATAATGTAATTTTTAAGATATTTCTCGATTTTTATACCCATGGTTTTCTAATTCAACTAATTGCTGATTATAGGATATAAAATACCCCCCTCAGAAAAAAATTCCAGCAAAGAAGTAGTTAATTCAATAAGTGCAGATATTAACACTGGTACCTTACTTAATGCAGGTTCCTTTCTTAGGCTATATTTAAATATGGGTCCTCTATAAACAGCATTACTAGCTCATACCAAAATATTGAAATTCAATCTTGAAAAGAATTACTCTTTCACTGTTGTCATACAGATGAATTGGTACAAGTGACTATAAGTCTGCCTTCATAACACAAGGATATAGTACATTATTTTGATTGAGATGAGCAAATTATTTTTGCCATGGTCTGATATTATTGCTAATTTACTAATGTCAAGCCTAGTAGCTAATGCCTATTTGATTAACAGAACCTGTGTATTCAATTCTACTAGGCATTGGAGAAGATCTCTAACACGGACTGAGAACATATTGAATGCTATGTGTTGGTGATACACAAGCAAGTGATATATAGTCCTGTTCTCCAAGAAGGCCACAGTTCATTAACTGATATGGTCATTTTAAGAATAAATGGAGAGCAGCAGGGATTTCATAGTGGCTAAGTGAAGAAACTAGATAAAAGTGCCAAAAATGAGCATTTAGACTTAGAAAGTCGACCAAAAGGAATACACAAATTGATAAGAAATTTATTTAGAAAACTCTATGGAATCTTGCTAGGAGCAGTGGGAATATATGGCAGTTTGGCTTGGGAATACTTCCATTACTTTTCCTTCTATCTTTATGGAATAGAGTTTCTGCTAGGAGAGAGCTTGCTGGGAGGCCTACCCATCACTGCCTTAGGCACTAACATTATTAACATCATGGTGTGAAAAATCTCATGCCTGAGAACATTGTTGAAATTAATAGTAATCTGTGTCAATCAGGGAAGGTCATCATCACAGTTAGCTGAGGACTTCAGTATTCATTTGGGAAAGCAATAGATCAGCCTTAGTTTAACAAGAACTCCTAGGGAGAATAATATTCGAAGAGGGCCTAGTTAAAATCCCTGGTGTTAGCTCTGGTGTTCTCAAAAGTAGATTCATCCCTAATGAACTTATTTTTCTTGGCTAAATAAGAGGGCTTGTGAATATAGAAATTAAAAGCCAGGACAAATTTGTAAACTGACTAAACTTTGAGTGCAGTCCTTCATCTACAAACAGATCCATTGGCAGGGAGTGGAATCCTTACTGGCTCATGGTGTTTAAGACAGATTGACCAATCATTAGCTTATCATTAAGGTAATATTATCCAATAGCAACTTATAGGTATCCAAGATTGAAAATAAAAACCGAAGTTAAAAGAACATCTTAATAGAGATATTAGAGTCCACACTTATGGGGAAAACAAGTCTTTGCAGAATTGGTAGATATAAGTGACTATACACACACAAGAACAACAACTACAGTTCTGGAGGGATTGAAATCTATTGTTTTAATAGTTTATTATCTAACGTGACTAATTTTCAACAACAACAAAAATTATAAGATGCAGAAAAAAAGAGTATGGATCATATATAAGGAAAGAAAAAAATCAACAGAAACTGCCTCTGAAATAATGAAGATATTGAACTTAACAGACAAAGATTTATTTTTATTTTTTATGTGATTATAATTGATACACAGTATTACGTTAGTTTTAAGTATACAACATAGTGATTCAACGTCTCTATACATTATTCCATACTCACCACAATGTGGCTACCATCTGTCACTATGTAATGCTATTACAATATCCTTAAGTGTATTCCCAATGTTGTGCCTTGTATTCCTCAAGCAGACAAAGACTTTAAAAGCATCTATTATAAATATGCTCAAAGAAATAAAAGAAACTGCCTTTAAAAACTAAGGGAAAATACGATAATCATGACTCATCAAATAGAAAATTTCTATAAAAAGATAGAAATTATATGCACAGAAAGTTCAAATTGAAATTACAGAGTTAAAATTGAAATAACTGAATATCAAATCATTATGTTGTACACTAGACACTAATATAATATTGTATGTCAATTGTATCTCCATAAAAAAATTACATTAACTGAAGTGAAAGATTCACTAGAGGTGTTCAAGAGATTTGAGCTGGCAGAGAAAGAATCTGTAAACTTGAAGATAGATCAATAGAGAGTAACTGATCTGAAAAACAGAGTAAAGGAATAAAACCAAAACTAAATAATAAAGTCTTAAAACATCTGTGGGATATCATCAAGCATACCAGTTTCCACATAAGTAGAATCCCAGAAAGACAGGAGAGAAAGACAATAGAGTAGAAATTTTTAAAAAATGAGAAAATAGTGGCCTAAACTTCTCAAATATATGAAAAACATTGATTATGCATACATAATTACTTATGCATGCATGAAAAAGTTAAACACATTTCAAATAGGATACATGAAAAAGCGACCCATAGACACATCTTAGCTAAACTTTTGAAAGCCAGACAAAGAGAAAAACTTGAATAAAGAAAGTGAATAATGATTCACCACATAGAAGGAACAAACAATAAGATTAACACTGGACTTCTCATCAGACTCATTGGAGGGGCAGAGGGCAGTTGGAAAATATATTCAAAGTACTAAAAGAAAACTGTAAGCCAATAATTTACTATATATAAAAACTAAGCATTGAAAAGGAAGACATAATAAAGATATCACCACATCAACAAGACAATGTTGTCTACAAGTGGGATTTTGATTCTGACAGAATAAGTGACTCTTTGCTTCAAAATATTAACTTCCACAAATTTTTCATTTGCTTGGATAACTGCCAAGTTCGTTAGGAGTACTTTACACTGAAAATTTAATAGAATGAAATGGAAAATACTGAATAAGCACACAAGAACAGCTACCAACAGAGACTTTAAGTATCATATAAAGGTAAGGTCAAGCAAAAGAAGTTCCTGGTACATCCAAGGATATAAGTAAAAAGCAAATTAAAAATCACAGTGATATGTCCAAGTATCCATAGACAAATGCAGAAATATGCATGAGTATTTTGAACAGAGTTAACTGCTGTCTGGGCTGGTTAAAAGCTCATGGAATGGGCTCATTCTAAAAACAGACAAAAGGAAACATAACGCTTCTTAAGATGATAAATTCCCCTCTGTAATGCTCTAAGCCTGGGAATAGAAAAAGAGAATCAGTAGCCAGTGAGAATAACTGAAGAGGTTAAAGGAAGTGGTTGATAAATCATACATGTTACTAATCCTTTGGTCTGATGAAGGAAGGGATTGATGGGTTTTTTTTTTTTATTTTTGTTTTTGTTTTTGATTCTGATAAGATTGTATAGTCGTGCAGTGGACAAAAAGCAAAGAAGATTTGGGCAAGAGACATTTCAAACTGCAGAACAACTACTATAATCAAAAGAGAAGAGGAGGAAAAGTATGTGGCTATAAATGCTAATAGATGGTCAAATGTGATATTAGAAATTTGTCTTATAATTTCTATTTTCTCAAATAGAAATTAGGATGATTATTATCTGAGAGTCACAAGGTAGGAAAGAATATTGGAGGTTTGAGGAGAAAAGAAATCAGCAACTTGTAAAATAGGAGAGTGATTGGATTAAGGAATGGTATTGTTATTATTAGTAGTAGTAATAGTAGTATTGCTGTGGAACATTAAAGACAAATTTGAGGTTAATGAGATTGATTAATATAGTTGAGTTTATCTGCTTATTTACAGTTGTATGGATTCTGGACCACAGTGGGCAGAAACTCAAGTCTGAGTTGAGTTTTGTTTTCTTTTATTCCAGGGATGTTAGGGTTAAGGTTCCTTCAAATATAGTGAAGAAAAGAAGGAACCAACTGGAAAGTATAGGAGAATGATTATGATTTTTGATGGTAGAATGTAAATTGGGTATGGCAGGAAGTGAGGACACAAAAGTGATGATAGAGAAAATTTGCTCAGGTTAATGAGTTGTGGGCCATGTGACTCAGAATATCTGTACGAGAAAGAAAAAAGGTAATGGTCACAGAATGAATAATGGAGATTGCAATACCGTAAGGTCATAGCTATAGGTTGTATCACATTCCAGGGCTTATCTATTGTAGAGTATGTGAGCTAGAGTGAAGGGCATCACCTTTGTAAAAGATGCCAGTACACTGAGGATTCAGGTTGTTGGAAAGTTTATCTACATACAGATTAAAATCATCCATAAGTACAATATAAGTGATGGGAAGAAGGTTGACATGAAATAATAAAAAAAAAAAAAAGGGCAAAAAGGGGAAGTGACTATTAGCTATTAGACAACTATTCATTCAAGTTCTTCTCACTGTATTACATATATATAATACAATACAATAATAATATAATAATGTATGTTATATATACATGTTAATATATATAATAATATAATAATACATGTATATATTATATATATACATACATATTATATATGCATATTATAATAGTATGTATTATGTAAACCAAAATGAATTAGATTTTTAGTAAGCTATTAATAAATTCAACAAATTATAAAGACAATTATGTTATATAGCATATTTAATAATTACTTAAACTAGTTGAAAGGATATAATATTACCAGAGCTCTCTTGTCTATCCATATTCCATACTCCTAACTGATAATTATCGTCTTGCCTTTTAAAACCTTCTGTAATAATAACATTTACTCTAGCAGAAAAATACTTTAGGAATATGAGCTAATGTGAATAATGAATAATTTCTGAAAACCAAGAAGCAAGGTAAAAACAACAATAAAAGTGCTAACAACACCCGTTGACACAATATTATAAGCACTGTCCTAACTCTTTTATAAATACTAGCTCATTTAATCCTTATAGGATATATTTACTATACCTTCATGTATGCCATAGACATTTTTTCTGGGATTAAATTCACAAAGTACATATATTTTCATTTTTATTAGCTTGAGGATATTTAAGACTATGTCTATGAGATTTCTCAATTAATATTCCTAAAATTTTAAAACATGAGGCTTTCTACAATGGGTCAAAAAAATAGCTTCAGGAGCGCCTGGATGGCTCAGTTGGTTAAGCATCTAACTCTTGATTTCAGCTCAGGTCATAATCTCACGATTTGTGGGTTTCAGCCCTGAGTTAGGCTCTGCACTGGCAGTGTAGATCCTGCTTGGAATTCTCTCTCTCCCATTCTCTCTGCCCCTCCTCCATGCTCACTCTCTTTCTCTCTCTCTCTTTCAAAATAAATAGACTTGAAAAAAAAAAACCTTAAAAAAAGTAGCTTCAAAGATTCATTCAGATTTAAGACATGAAAATTTAAGACTATAATTGAGGCAAATGAAGACAGAGGGTTTTGTCAAGGAAGATAAATGTAAGCTTTTGGGGGATTTTTATATTACTCTATTTTTTTTTCAGTTGTCATCACTAGTGATGACAATTGTTCATATTTTTTCACCAGGAAAGTACAAATTAAAATTATATGTTGCTAAATATGGGAAATTTTCCACCTCATTTAATTTGATAATCCATTTGTAATGAAAGATCTAAAAGTAAAAAGCAAAATGTTAATTGGAATATGAATAAAACTGTATATTATTACTTCAGTATATTTTAATTATACATAGATTGACAACTGGGCCATTGGACATTGTAATAAAGCTCAATGTTATTGAAATACAATTCATATGCTGGACTCCCCCAAAATACATTTCTCACCAATTTTAAAATTGAATTTCGAGTGGAAACCAAGTAATGAAATTGAATTAATTGAGACTATGATTTTTCTTTGTATATAAGTGAGTCATTTTTTTCTGTTCCCATAGCGGTCATGATCTCATGGTTCATGGGTTTGGGCCCCACATCCGGCTCTGTACTGACAGCTCAGAGCCTGGAACCTACTTTGTATTCTGTGTCTCCCACTCTCTCTACCCCTCCCCCACCCATTCTCTCTCTCTCTCTCTCTCTCTCTCTGTCTCTCTCTCTCTGTCTCTCTCTCTCTCTCCCTCTCTTTCTCTCTCTTTCTCTCAAAAATAAACGTTAATTTTTTTTTATTTTTATTCTGTTCCCATAACAAAAACATGTTTCCTGAAACTTTAGTTGTCCTATAATTAGAAAAAAAAAGACACATCATTTTTATAAATTTTACATGTTTGCTTTATTGAACTCTAAAATATGACTTTGAGGTTCTGCTCTTGATTTTTTTTATTTAAACTTGCGGTCAATCCCTAAGTATTTATGGAATACATGCATTTTAGTATGTTGAAAACTTTCTCTTCAGTGTCATTCTGCTCAAACTAAGAAGACAATGAAGTTATCAGAAATTTGGTTTAAATTTATCAACATTTGGATATATAAACTGGTTGTTTAAACAGTCAGTAGAGCATGTGACTCAACGTTAAGGCTGTGAGTTCAAGCCCCATGTTGGGCTTACTAAAAAATAAATAAGTAAGTAAATAAATAAACAAACAAATAAATGAATAAATAAATAAAATAAATTCTATACAATTGATCTATAAAATATTTTAAATGGTCCCATTTAAAAATCTGCCGTATTTCCACTAATGAAAAATAAATGGTATTAAATTCATTAAATGAATTATTTTCTTCAATCTTCACAATAGCCTTATAGAGCAGATACTATTGGTGTCCCCATAAAACAGATTTTAAAAAATGATTTTTAGATAATTAAATACATTGACTAAAGTCACATAATAAGTAGATGGAGGAAACAAACTTCAAACCCAGGTCTGTCTGACTTCTGAAACTATATAGCTTTGAAAAAAAATGACCCTATCAATAGCTATATTCCTGGGGAATTAAAAGTCTCAGCTTCAAGGCATGCTGGCAGAGTAGTCAAAATAAAACAATGATGTAATTAATAAAAATATAACAGACAAAGCAAAGATGCATGTTAATAATTACATTAACCAGGAGACAATGCTGTCTGTTCCCAGAGGAGCTGGTGTGAAATAATGTCAACTCTGTTTATTGTGAAATCATTAAGTGAAATTCACAGTCACGTAAGACCCCTTATGGCACTAACAAGGTCAGGGAACAGTGTTCTCCATGACAAAGATTTTATCTCTAAGGTAAAGAATTTAACAGAGCCAAGTCCAAGAGCTATGAGGGAAGGGCATTCATCACATTCCAGAAGTTTCTAAATTTGCTGTCTCACCAGTAGGAATGAAGGAAACTAGAAAAGAAGATATGGTTGTGAAACTCATATGCCAAAGACCTATGCCCACTAAAAGCCAGTGATTTCATTAGAACATCATACAATGTTACCCCTTCCTCATACCTTACCACCACACTCCAATATAATAGCAGATTGCAGATGAAAAGAATTATATACAAGACACATATTCTCCCTAAGGAGTAGTTAGGAAACTCAAAATGAGAGGAGACAAAAACAAGGGCACTAGAGAATATTCTATCCTCTGGCAACTATAACTAAAATACAGCAAATATAAAATAAAATCAAGTGCTGGCTGAAATAACAGGTCCTATTTTTGATAGGACATGCCTAGCTTTCAACAACAAATTACAGAGCACACCAAAGTCAAGAATGAGACAATCTGAAAAGGAAAAATAAGGGGCACCTGGGTGGCTCAATTGGTTAAGCACCTAATTCTTGACTTTGGCTCAGGTCATGATCTCATGGTTCATGGGACCGAGCCCCACAACAGGCTCTGCATGGACAGCACAGAGACTACTTGGGATTCTCTCTTTCCCTCTCCCTCTACCCCTTCCCTACTCCTGTGCACACACACTTTCTTTCTCAAAATATACATTGAAAAAGAATAATAATCCTAAATGTGTATGAACTGAACAACAGAGAATCAAAATATATTAGGCAAAAAATCATGGAACTGGAAGAGTAGTAGAAAAATCCGTGAGTCTGTTTAATTGGAGACTTCAACACTACCTCTGTCATTGATAAATCAAGTGGGCAGAAAATCAGTATGGGTAGAGATGACCCAAACAATATTGCCTATCAACTACATCTTTTTAAAAAATATTTTTTAAGTTTATTTATTTATTTTGAGAGGGAGGGAGAGAGACATACCCAAGCAGGTTCTGTACTCAGTGAGTCTCACACAGGGCTCAAATTCATGAATCATGAAATCATTACCTGAACTGAAATCAAGAGTCAGGCACTTAAATCACTGAGCCACCCAGGCAGCCAACTATCAACTCCATCTAATTGGCATTTATGGAATAATTCCTTCAGCAACAGCAAAACCCACATTCTCACCAAGCATGGATGCAATATTCACCAAGATAGATAGCATTTTGGGCAACAAAATACACCTCAAAATTTTTGAAAGAATAAAAATCATACAAAGTAAATTCTCAGACCACAGTGGAAATAAAGTAGAAATAATAACAAAAATGTAGCTGGAAAATCTCCAAATATTTGGAAATTAAATACATTACTTTTAAACAGCACATAGATCAGGATACCTGGGTGGCTCAGTCGGTTAGGCATCCGACTTCAGCTCAGGTCATGATCTAGTTTGTGAGTTGGAGCCCCACGTCAGGCTCTGTGCTGACAGCTCAGAGCATAGAGCCTGCTTCAGATTCTGTGTCTCCCTTTCTCTCTCTGCCCCTCCCCTGCTTGCACTCTGTCTATCTATCTCAAAAATAAATAAACATTAAAAAATAAGTTTAAACAGCACATAGATCAAAGAAATTCTGTGTAATATGATATAATTTTCTGCAACATGGCATGGAGAAAAGTGTATAAGTAGGGTTAGGAGGTGTGACAGTTTTGTTTAGCTCCCTATTCACTTTATTTGATTTATTCCTCAATGTGCATAATTAAGTTGCATGTAAAGCTCCCAGGATTACTATTAAAATTTAAGAAAAGTGATGTAGGTGAAAATGCTTAATAAAATTAAAGTTTATACAGATTTTTGCGCAATTCAATATAAGATCTTCTATGAAGTAGGATATTATCAAGTCCTACAGTGATAATAGCTAACACATATCAAGTACTTTCTAAATGAGGTTCTATATCAGGAGTTTTACAAAAGATTTGCTGATGAAACCATTTTAATAATTTCTTACTGTGTAAAGTTCACTGGGTATTACATGAAGATAATGTTTGAAGATGACTTTTAGTTAAGTAAAGAACTATAATTTGATGCTGGATTCTGATTCATGTGCTTTGTCCCATGAAAATTGCTTTAGCCTTCTCTACTGTCATAATTTCTGTGTGGTGTGAAACACTTGAGCAGGATAATTTTCTACATGAAAATAATTTGTGTAACCTAGATAGAATGCAGTTACTAGAAATATCCATCGTCAGATTGTGTAGTGATTTTGGACAGGGTCAGCTATGCCCTGAGCTAGAACCAAAGAGTCTGATTTAGAGACTATGAATATTAGTGAATTAGTGTCCTAAGATAAAGAAAAAAAAATCAGATTAAAATTATAAAGTTAACTGATATGGCAGCAATGTAACATCCCATTCATTCAAATGTAATCAATGTATGGATAGGCTAAGGTTCTTACTCTTTCTACAAAGAAAAGTATTATCTGCCAATGATTATAAAAACCCAATGTAAATTAGCTTCTGAAGTGAAAAAAGGACTTGATTGATTATAACATAACTCTCAAGTCTCAGACAAGATGTCTAGATCCTACTGGTAAATTACATCTAATTTTGTGAGTTTCTTCAATTTAATGTGTATTCATAAATTATCCTTAAATAAACACAATCTTCAAACACAGTTTGGACAATGAAGTAGGCAGAAAACCTGGAGAAGATTAGCTGGGAGGATGTACCTAGTCAATTCACTTAGATAATTATGATAATTGTTTCTTTATTATTCATATAGAAGAACTAACTCTCTCACTCTCTTTGTCACTCACATATACACTACTTTAACCGATTCTACTCAGAATGTGCAGTGAAAATGGAAAAAGGTGAATGGACTTACTGACATATACTTTAATTATATCAGGTCTAATTGGTGAGGATTTCAGAGTCATAATGAGAAATGTTTAGACAACACCATTCTAAATATAAGATAGATGGACTTACATCAACATTAAAGTGGTTAAAGTATACAAGATCTATCTAATCAGATACAAAAAAAATCCAAGAAATCACTTGGAAATAAAACAGTAAGTGGATCTATCATAAAATGTAGAATCAAAATGGGTTACTGTAATCACTTTTCCTGTGTGACTCATGTAATATTTCCAAAAGCTGTGGTCAAATAATTTTCTTAACTGCCAAGTAATCTTTTGAATTCCTTTCACAAAATATGTTGGGCTAGGTAATTAAACAACTCTGTTGTTGAAAACTAGTAAAAATGCTTGGTAATTTTTCAAAAATTTTTTTTCAAAGATCAAACAGTGGACAACCTAGCAAGGGATTTAAAGGCTTAAAGTATAAGGAAAAGTGAGAAACAAAGGGTAAGTCCTGAAGCAGCTTTTGTCTGAAGGCATTTGTTGATGTTGGAGGATAAGAACCTAGCCTGTGATTCTTTCCAGGACAGGGTGGCAAAAGTCAAAGCCTGTAGCCCACAGAAAATGAGAAATCTATTAGAGGACCTTCCTAGATCAAGCTGAACTCATAAAGGACTGCACCTTCAGGTTAAAGCTGAACAAGATATAAGAACTCTGTGTTCAAGAAAAGTTGTCTTGGCCCTAAGCACAGTCTGAAGGAAAACTGAAGAAAAATTGACTACAAGTCAGGGATTTGCCACACTATTTTCATGAGGATAGGATTAAAAAGAAGAAGAAGAAGAAGAAGAAGAAGAAGAAGAAGAAGAAGAAGAAGAAAGCTTTAATATGAAATATTCCCTGAAAGTTAGTGTCTTGAGATGCATTACAGAAGCAAAAGAAAAGCCATCAAGAATTTATACCTCAAGGGTTACGTGGGTGGCTCAGTCGGTTAAGTGTCCAACTTTGGCTAAGTTCATGATGTTATGGCTGGTGAATTAGACCCCTGTGTCTGGCTCTGTGCTGACAGCTCAGAGCCTGGAGCCTGCTTTGGATTCTGTGTCTCCCTCTCTCTCTGCCCCTGCCCCACCTGTGTACTCTTTCTCAAAAATAAATAAACATTAAAAATTTAAAAAAAAATTTATGCCTCAAAAATATTATCTTCCCCAAAATATTGAGTAGTACAATGAGAAATAACTTACAAAAGTAAGGGAACAAGGCATTGCAAATGATACCCATTAAAAACAACGTTTAAAAAAGCAGGAAAGCAGAAATTTACATATATGGCTCTTAATAGAATTATCAGACATAAATTCTGAAACAACTAGGACTTCTTTGTCTAGATAGATAGATAGATAGATAGATAGATAGATAGATAGATAGATATTTCAGCAATAAAAAATTTTTTTAAAAACTGACCTAGTAAAAATGAAGCTTTTAGATAAGTGATATGCATGAAAAGTATAATAAGGTGTGTGTGTGTGTGTGTGTGTGTGTCTGTGTGTGTGTGTGTGTGTGTGTATATATATATATATATATATATATATATATATATATATACATACAGGCTGGAAACAGATTATCAGATTATCAAGGATATTAAGAGTGAATATATTGGAAGTTCCCAGAAAACAGTCTAGAATGAAGGAAAAGTATATAAATAATAGAGAAAAATTTACAGATATGGAAAAGAGCACATTCACTTATAATTCTAGGAGGAAAGGACTGAGAAAAAGAAGAGGCAGTATTTGAGGGGAAAATGACTACACATTTTCTAGATAAATCTAGAATATCTCTAAAAATAAGATAAAATTTTGGGCATGAAGAAGGCCAGTCATTCTTGATACATGAATAAACCCAAATTCTAATTTTAACACTTCATATGAACAATACAGAAACCAAAACCAAAGAAAACATTTTTTAAAAGTTAAAAAAAAGTAGTTTCAGCTGCAATTTAGCTAAAACAGTGCTTTTCAAACTATAACTTACGTAACAGTCATTTGGAGTTTCCTACCTGATTATAATACTGTTGGTCCAAGAATCGTATCTCAAGAAACTTTGGTCTACATTTAGACTTACAGATGACTTCTTAAGAATAAAATGAAATTTAGAAGGTAGTAGAATAACATATTGACTATGCTGTGAGAATTTCTAGGTATAAATATATTTGATGTTGAGCATCACGAAATTATTCTTTCTTTTTCCCTTATTTCCTCTTCCTCATTTCTTTCTTGCTTGCTTGCTTTCCTTCTCTTTGTTATTTATTTATTTATTTATTTATTTATTTATTTATTTACCTGATATTCCTTCACTAGCTCACCTCACTAACACAAATCCTGAAGATAGACTTTAAGCAGAAACAACACGACCTTGTGTGAAAAGTCTGAAATGCAAGAAAAAAGAAAAATTTTTAAAAATGTAGCTAAAGCTAAAGGAATTATCTGCATAAAATAATACTAATAGTGTGGGTTTAAAAAACATTTAAATCTCATGAATAAAATACTTATAATTAAAATGTAGCATTTTTCCTTAAAATGTTCTGAAATTCTTGTATTTTGTTGGAGAGTAAAAGCTTTAAGGTTGAGACTTTGATAAGTTAAGGAAGACAGTTTGTCATATCTAAGTGTATAAGTCAGGGCTTGACCAGAGAATAAAGCAGATATATATAATAGATAAATGGATAAGTAGATAAGTAGATATATATTTAAAGATATATAGATATTTATTACAAGGAATTGGCTCATGCAATTGTGAAGGCTGGGTAGACAAACCCAAAATCTTTGGGAAAAGTCATCATGAAAAACAAGCTGGAAACTCTTGGGCAAGAGCAGAAGCTTAAGTCCACAAGTAGAATTTCTCCTCAAGGAAACCTCAGTTCTGCTCTTAATTAAGAGTTTTCAACTGATTGGATCTGCCCACATAGATTATTGAGCATAATATTTTTTTTAACCTAAAGTAAGCAGATTTGAGGGTATCGGTCAAATCTACAAATACCTTTACAGCAACATAGTCTTTAATGTTTGATTGAATAACTGGTACTATGGCCTAGATGAGTTGACATACATTACTGACCATGACAGTCACCCCTTGCCAATCCAGAACCCATAGTTAGCTCCATGAATCATACTTAATCTCCAAAAAAATACAAAAGAAAGTCATACTTCTACCTAACATGATACAACTATCCTGCACACAGCCAAAAGTGCATTAAACATTTACCTAAAAGCAATGCAGATTCCTCGTTTGATATTTATTCTTCTCTTTGATATCCTGTAAATTAAATACAGTAATGTAAAGTTATCTATAGTTAATAAATATATTTTATGTTAGGTGATTAAGAGGAAATGAAAGAAAAGATATAAAGTTACATACACACATAAATGTATAGCAGAAATATATATATTTTTGCAATAGGTCATATGGTCAGCAACAGTATTTAAAATTGTGTTCTACTTTCTCTTTCCATGTCTTCTTTGTCATCAGCAAGTACTTTAGCCAGTCATGGTTCTATGTCTCATTGGGCAACCCAAATCTTTTCTGATAAGTCTCGGCCTTCACCATTCTTGTCTGAATTAGGTTGTTGTAGTTTTCCATTGGCATTAATTATAGGACATGACAACACTAAGAGATAACCTAATAGATCTTTTGTACTACAGACATATTGCTTCTCACCTCAAATGTATAGCAGTAGCCCAATTTTCACTTAGTTATGAGGATCAGTTACACCATCCAAAATAGCAACCTCTTCTTTGATCGTTGATACAGAGACCTGAGGAGCCAAAGTGGGCAGGTGGAATTCTTAACTTCCAGTTTAATAGAATCATTATTGTGTTTCCCAGTGGCAATGCTTCTCCCTTTGGAATTAAGACCTCTAAACCAGCAAATAAGGTCATGGGGAAAGGAAGGAAGAATTAGATCACTAAGGGAAATAGTGTTGTCACTCCCACTTACACTCCTTATTTACTAAACCCATGAATTCTGACTATGGGAGAAATAACACCATATATTGGAAGATAATTCAAAGCATATACAGCTTCCTGGAGAAATTGACCCAGATCTATAAGATGTTGTCCCCTACCTGGCACTGTAACTAAGTCTTCAAAACAGCATCCTGCACTTCATTCAAGCCAACTGCTTCAGAATGATGGATAATGTGGTAAGACAAGGAATTCAATGATCATGTGCCCATTGCTGCATTTCATTTGCTTTAGAGTTCCTTGATCAGAAGCAATATTGTGTGGAATGCCATAATGATAGATAAGGTGTTCTTTCAGTCCACAGATAGTAGTTTTGGCAGAAGCCAAATCCATGGATTTGCCAAATCCATATTGAGAGTAGGTGTCTATTTCAGGAAGAACAAAGTGCTTCCCCTTCCGTGATAGATGTTATTGAACATAATCAACATGCCGTCAGATAGCTACCCCAGAGAATCATGTCTTATCAGGGAATTAGTGTTACTTTCTGTTACTGGAAGACTGGACATTCAGCAGTAACTGTAGCTAGATCAGCTTCAATGAGCAGAAATCCATGTTACTGAGCCCATGCACAGCCTGCACCATTGCTACTGTGGCCACTTTGTTTATGATCCCACTGAAGAAATGATAGGAGTGGTTGGGGAAGGAGTGCTGACTGAGTTTCAGAGAACAAGTCATCCTATCCACTTTATTGTTAAAATCCTGCTATGTTGAGGTCAATGGGTGAGTTCAATTCACATACGACATAAATGTCTTTAATTTTGTTTTAATTTTTTAATTTTTTTTTTTGAGACAGAGACAAAGCATGAGCAGGGGAGGGGCAGAGAGAGAGGGAGACACAGAATCAGAAACAGGCTCCAGGCTCTGAGCTGTCAGCACAGAGCTCCACGTGGGGCTTGAACTCACAACTGTGAGATCACAACCTGAGCCAAAGTTGGACACCCAACCGACTGAGCCACCCAGGCACACCTAATGTCTTTAAATTTTTATCCACTCAAAGATGTCTATCTGTATGCCTCTTTCAGAGATATCCTTCTCAGTACTTTACCAATCATATTCTTTCCAAGACCTTGACCTTCTACCTAAACCTTTGCTCACTACCATGAATTAGTATGAATTCATACTTTTGGCCATTTCTCTTTCCAGGCAAAACAAAATCAAGACTAAGTTTCTTCTCCTTTATTCAAATGGTCATAGAGAACCCTTCATGAGGTCATGGGTGTAGGCTGGAAGAGAGAAGATAATGTAACAGGGATAGAGGAGGCAATAGGCACTTAGGAGACTTCCTCATGTATCTTACTGTGCCTTCAGGTTTTAATTAAGTCTGATCTCATATATCACTTCTGTTTGAAAAGGGAGTGCTGATGTGCATGCCTAACTTTATGGTATGATGGGTCAGACTACGCCGAGTTCAAATGGGCAATTCAGGTTACATGGTAAATGTGTTCACTTAACAGCTAAGCTTTCAGTCTCTACAAAGCCCAGTAGCAAGCAGAAGGCTGTTTCTCAAAAGGAGAGATGACAGTGCTTTGACACAAAATCCTAAGTATCTGTGTTGTGATTCATCCTAAGGGTCTCTATCTGCCACTGCCTCTTCAAGTACCACAGAATCTTCTGGATCATATGACCCAACTGGCAGAACAGTTTGAACAGCTATTTGAATTAAACTAGCAGCTTCTTCAATCACTCGGTAAATAGGCAGGAGTAGCACACTTGAATGAGAAATATATTATCTCTAAAATCCAAAGAGTTTCACTAGGTACTGGATAAAGTTTTTGGTTGCAGGAGGGACCAGTGCAGCCCATTATTATCTACTTTGGAAGGAATATCTGAACATACTCAACATCACTGGGCCCTTAGATATTTCACTGGAGTAATAGGTCTCTGAATTTTTGTTGAATTTATTTCATGCAAATGCTTTGCCAATATGTCTAGAATAGTTGTTACTTCTTGCTAATGAAGTCCAATCAGTTTAATGGATCAGTGTGATGTCTTTTGGAAGGGATAGGTGATGAAGTTCACTATAGACTAAATTATAGTGTAGGTCTGGAGAGTGAGTGATATACCCCTGAAGCAGAACACTGAAAGTATGTTCCTAGCTTGCCAGATGAAAGACAACTGCTTCTACAATCTTTACTAACAGGTATTGAGAAAAAAAATCCAGATCAATAGCTGCAAGCCAGGTACCAGGAGATATGTTAATTTGCTCAAGCATTAAATCCACATCTGGGAAAGCAGCTGCAATTGCAGTCACTCCTGATTAAGTGTATGATAATCCATTCTGATTCTCTAAGATCCATCTGTTTTCTACACAGGCCAAATAAGCAAATTGAATGTGGAAGTTTGGGGAATCACTATACCCTGCATCTCTCAAGTCCTTGATGCTGGCACTAACCTCTGCAGTCCTCCTAGGAATGTGTCATTGCTTTTGGTTTGCTATTTTTTCTAGATAGAGGCAGTTTTACTTGCTTCGACCTAGCCTTTGCTAAAATAATAGTGTTTACTCCACAAGTCAAGCAACGAATTTGGTAATTCTACCAATTACTGCATATGTCTGTATCACTGGTACATTCTGATGACAGGATAAACTGGATACATTAAGACAGGGGCCTGGGCTAAAACCTCATTGAGAATCTGACTTCCATAAGCCCCTTCTCTCACTGTTTGACCACAGTGATGTTTGGGGTCTCCTTGAATTAGTGTCAATTTAAAGTCAGTATCCAGGAACTTCCCCAATGTCTGAATATTTCCCTTTCCCACCCAGTAAGTGGTGAGATGTCGTTGGGGGAAGACTTGGGTAGGTTTCAACAAATAAATTATAACAGAGTGCTTCCTGAAGGGGACCCACCTTCCCCTTCATTTCAAGGGTTTTTGGGTCTACAAACTATTTAAAGTCTGGGAACTAATAAAAGGACTGTGACTATCTGTTTTGGTGATTCAAATTAGACCTCTGTACATCTAGCCTAGAATCCATACACTTGCATAGATAAAGTAAGAAGCATTAGACTATCCATCTATTTCTCTTATAGGGACACCATGATACAATATCACCAATATTATAGATCTCTGAGGATTAGGCTATTCTGACAACTGTTGATTCTGTTATCCATGATCACCTTGACTTTAATGATTAAGTGTCACCAATTATACCTTGATGTTCTGCTATCCAGAATTGTCCACAGCATTTGGGGATACCAGTTTGGTGGCAAATTTTCCACTATAGTGCCCAGCCTACATAGAAGAGTGACAACAGTGCTCTTCAACAATATGGAGCTCCCTTCACAAATGTATTTCTCACAGCCATGTTGGAAGGTGTGTCCTCTAGAAATTCCAGGAGTAGGTGAGCAGGTTTCACATGATAAATCTCCTCTGCTCTTATAATCTCCCTAAAACTCTAGAAGACTTTCTGTACAATATGCCAAGGCAGTTCTGGAATTTCATCTTAGTAGAAGACAACTTTTTGATCCATTTTTCAACCAAAGAACAAGTTAATTCCTCAATTTTAAATTTTCAATCTAGAATTCCTCAATCTAAAACTTTGAATCCAGAATTCCTGCCTAGTTGGCCCATATCAGTGCATTTGACCTAAATTAACTTTATTTCCCTTCCACTGTCATCCCACATTTTTAATATCTATCCCATGTTACCCAGATCACTGTCTGTATAAATTAGAAACATCATGTAGTTATTTTGATATGTAAGCACCCTTTCTCATAGATGATACTTCCTACCTCACCTTTGGGATCTGCTGGTACTTAAGTTTAGATGTAGATCTGGAAACAATGCGGGGTAGTGGGAGTGGGTCCTAATTAGAAACAACAGTGTCTGAAACAGATGAACATAAGGGAAGGGAAAAAAAATAATATAAAAACAGGGAGGGGGACAAAACAGAAGAGACTCACAAATATGGAGAATAAACTGAGGGTTACTGGAGGGGTTTTGGGAGGGGGATGGGCTAAATGGGTAAAGGGCACTAAAGAATCTACTGAAATCATTGTTGCACTATATGCTAACTAATTTGGATGTGAATGTTAAAAATTAAAAATAAAATTAAAAAGAAAGAAAGAAAGAAAGAAAGAAAGAAAGAAAGAAAAGAAAGAAAGAAAGAAAAAAGAAAATAGAATAGAAACAACAGTGCCTGGCAAGGCCAGGGGAAACCATTACAGATCTTCAAACAAAATAGAGTTGACTTCATCAGACAAAGTTGGAGAGTCTTCTTCTATAGGCAAAGAAGACTCAGCAGAATTTAGGGATTTTTTATCCCCCGCTTCATTGGGATCTTCACATATGTCCTCATTCCACATTTCAGGATCTCATTCCTTCTCAATCAATAACTTCACTTTAACAGTACATGATTTGCAAGATTGGGGATTCAACTTGTATTATATAATTCAGCCACATGCAGGATGAGACTTTGGTTTTGGTCTTCAGAAATCTCAGCCTTGGACCTACAAGAAATAAAGGTTTCTTCAGGGCAAATTTTCACGTGATTTACACTGTCAGTTGGAAATTTGAAGTCCTGAGCCCCCCCCCCCCTTTTTTTTTTCTCTCAGCGAGAGAGAAAGAATCCTAAGCAGTCTCCACCGCTATACGGAGCCCAACACAAGACTCAATCTCATGACCATGAGATCATGAACTGAGTTGAAATCAAGAGTCAAACAGTTAACTGACTGAGCCACCCAGGTGTCCCCCTGAGCTCCTCCTTTATATTTCCCAATTTCTCCCACACATTTAGCAGTAACCAGCCAAACTCACTATATGCCTCAGTTTACTAAAATGTTCTAAGGTATCAAATGCTTGAACACCCAGAACCTTATCTCCTATGAATATTTGATCTGGAGTATTCATTGGTATATGAATTACCACATATCAACATAGATAACCAGTGCCCTTTGTACCACTAGAAATGGAATAATTAGTGCCTTTAAATATAATTATATTAGGTAACCAATGTCAGAAACCCAGAACCAATTCATAAAATTTTACTTTAAATTCTGTTACCCCAGAACCACTCTTGGTAACAAAATCTGCATCAATGAGGGTTCCACTGGAGAAAGAAGCAGCAGGATTACATGGACTGTACCCCACAGCCTTACACATCCCCCACAGAGCAAGGGATCAGCTTACTCAACTGGTGATAGATTGATGATAGACAGATGATGGATAGATAGATAGATAGATAGATAGATGATAGATCTGCAGTGATAATGTAAATATCATCCAAATGGCAAAAGGTTTTCTGGAAATAGAGACAACCCCAAAAATATGAAGGCAGACTTTTGGTAAGTAAACAAAAAAACAGAAAAGAAAAAAAAAAATATATATATATATATGTTGACAGTGATGATGTTCGTGATGATCATAGTGAGAGAAAGAAATTTTGTAGGGTAATTTATTCTATCAATGGCCTTTCTGACAATAGGAAAGGTAGATACTACTCAGTTTATCAGTGATGATGAAGAGGAAGGAGATCTCCGTGCAAACAAAATAAAAATACATACACGTGGAAAGAAGGCACACAGAAACACTATCTTTACCAATAATGTTGACTTTTAATGTGAAATCATTTACAAAAACAGAAATACTACTGAATACAAGAGAGCAAATGGAATGTTTGAAATAAATATTTGTGTAGTGCCTGATTTTCATGAAACACATTGGGCAAAACAAGATAGTAATATCCTTTTCATTCTTGCCCATGTTACCTTGACAATAGTCTCAGAGTAGCATGTGTAAAATAACGTACATTAACAATGGCTCATAACCTGCATGTGTAAAGTAACATAAATAAATATATAGCAGACATTATTTCCTCTGTTTCCTTTTTTTAATGTTTATTTATTTTTGAGAGAGAGAGACAGAGAGAGAGACAGAGAGGATGACAGACGATCTGAATCAGACTCTGTGCTAACAACAGCTAGCCCTATGTGGGGCTGGAACTCAGGAACTGCAAGATCATGACCTGAGCTGGAGTCTGGCGCTCAACCGACTGAGCCCCCCAGGTGCCCCTGTCTGTTTCCTTTTGACACTATATTCTTCAATACACTTTATTCATAACTATGCTGTTTAAGTCAATTACATGATTTCTCATAGCTTGTCCCTTATCAATGACGAAAATATGATTGTGAGTTTGTGAGTGTGGGTTTGTGCCCTATTGTTAGTACTTTGAAGGTAGGAAAGCTGTGTTTTATTTCCTTGCTCTCCTTTTACATTCTAATCTAGCATCACTTGGGTGTATAACAGGCATCCAAATAACATATGTTGAAGGTATTTGAATTTTATGTTGATTCAAAAGATACCTGGGATTCACAATTTTCAAATGTTTCTTTGCTGTGAGTGCCATATAAAGTTTTTCTACTTAACCAGGCATAATGCCACTCTGAAAACATCCCTAAGTTGGCAGTGCAAATTAGAGTAAAATAAACACGTGTCCTCATCCCCAGCATTAAAACAAATCAGAGACTGCATAATGTAATTAGGCAGCAACATGACAAGGAATTTATTCAACTCTATATTCTTTTCCTGTTTTCTTTGTTTCAGTTTCAGTGTTTGAGAGTGAAATTCTAGTTTAGGGTATAATATACATGTGGGGGACATAATAGAAATTGATATTATACTGTACATTCTGTAGGTTGACTTAAATAGTTGGCATGCTCAAATAACATGCTCAGAAATTCAAAGCTCAGGTATTATGTCAATTTGTTTTAAATGAATTTTTCTTCAGGAAGTGTCTATGTCCCTCTCAGGAGGATTTAAGAAAATGAGACACAAAAACAAAACACAACAAACAGCAATTAAACACACACACACACACACACATACACCCAAAAACCTGTAATTTTTTACAGGTTTTGAAGAGTAATTTGCTTCATCTCCACCGAACTGATGTGATTATATTTAGTAAACACCTTGGGAAAAGAACTTGGCAAGCCTTGCTGAATTAGAAATATACTACGTGGTGCCTCACTGGGCTTGGTTAGCATCCAGGTTCCCATGGAAACTGAACTATGTCACAGTTTAAATAAAATTAATCTAATGCTTCCAACATAAACAGGACTTTGTACGAAATTAGACATGAATGTTGTTATATGTGCTTCATTTTAAATGATAGCCTTATGTTGATTTGCAAAATGATATTAGCACATAGCACAGAGCCCCTTCAAAAGAAAATCCATAGTGATAAACAAAGGGGATAAAAGTCAAGGTGGATTCCAGGGGATTTTATTTTATGAATTTAAGGTAAATTAAATTTATGAATTTAAGGTAAACTGTGCAGTAGATGTACAGGGATAATTTTAGTGTGTTGCTTAGCTACTAATGTGTGCATACAGTGATGATTTCCAATTAACTGTTCTTTTGCCCCAAATTTCTCTTGAGAAGAGTGGAGTATGTGGCTGGAGCACATTTCATACCAAATTCCTCACGATGTTTTTGTTTGTTTGTTTGTTTTTGGTTTTGGTTTTTTTTAATGACTGGTATTGTAGAAATAGAAAATTTAGGGCTTGGGCAAACTGCACTAATTTTTCCTCATCATCATAATCTGTACATTTTTTTACAATGTCTAAAATGTTTTTGAATACACTATCTCATAGAGTTTGCCTAACAACACAGTGAGAATGATACAACTATATTTTCTCACCATGTATGAGAAATGAAACTGAAACTGAAATAAATTAGTTGCCTACCTCAAGTTCGCAAAATTAAAAAATTAGTGTTGGGGCACCTTAAGTGTCCGACTTCGGCCCAGGTCATGATCTTGCGGTTCCTGAGTTCAAGCCCCACATTGGGTTCTATACTGGCAGCTCAGAGCCTGGAACCTGCTTTGGACTATGTGTCTCCCTCTCTCTCTTCCCCTCCCCTGCTTGCTATCTCTCTCTCTCTCTCTCTCTCTCAAAAACAAACATTAAAAAATTAAAACAATTAAAACAATTAAAAATTAGTGTTACCTAAAATAGAAGGAAGTTAATCTGATTTCAGATCAGTAGTGTTTTCAGCTTCTTATCTGTGGGAACTTAAATCAGTCAACTACAAAGTTTAGAGGCACCATGCTGATGAGATACAAAGCATAATATTTTTGTAAAATACTAAGGGCATAAACAAGCCAATAGAATAAAAAGTGAGGAATTTTGTTAAAAAGCCAAGTTACTATAATCTAAATCTCATAACAATGCCAAGAAATTTCTTAGGTTTATAAATGTTGTAAATATTTGTTGATTTAGCATTACTGAAATGGTTAACTAATGCCAATTAAGTAGCTTAAGTTTACCTGATGTTCTATTTCTTATTTATTGAATTTAATCTATTTAAACTTGGGTCTCTTTGATTTCTCATTGTTTTTGAATGTAAGGTTTCTTCTATGTAGTGTTGGTGGTTTTATGAAAATTACTTGGTAACTCATAGTACATGTAATTTTGTTGCTCTTTTGTGAAATTTTGGTGAAGTTGCACACAATTTTATGTATTTCTTGGCCATTTAATACCTTATTTTATACAGTGGTATTTAAATCTCTTATCCAAGTCACAAGTCTTATATCTTGAGGATTTCATGTGTTGCCGGTATCTTCTTTGAACTGGTAGATTACTTGTCTTTATCTAATTGGATCTTGAATAAACAGAAGCTCTTACTTTTAACATACAATTTATTCTTTATAGTTAGAACGTATGTTTTATTATTTAATTATTTCATACTTTGTCATGAGTCAGCTGGTCATATATGAAGGGTCTTCTTTTGAAAGTGTCTGTTTTATAGCACTGTTCTTTTTGTCTGTTTTCTACCAATACCCAATATCATAGTGTCTTCCTTAGTGAAGCTATAAAATATGACTTATAAACTTATAAATATGACATAAACTTATACATCATTTGTAACATAAAGTATTCCTCTTTATATGTGTGTGTATTTTTATATGTTTTTTCGTGTTTCATTTTTCATTAAAAAATCAGATTTCTTTGCCCCATGAAACAATAACAACCAAAACCTGCTGATATTTTGATGGAATCCCCTGGGTTAAGAGAAGATTGGTATCTTTACAATACATGATTTTTAATTCATGAACATGGAATGTTCTTTCTGTTTTTAAAATCTTTCTCAATTTCTCTTAATAGTGGTTTACAGTTTTCAATATAGGAGCCTCCATGATTTTTATTAAATTTATTGCTTTATTTTTATCTTTGTTGCTATTTTAAATGATCTCTTGAAATCAGTTTTTAAAGCTCTGCTGTCTGTAGTCTGTAGATTTTTAAAAACTATATACATGAGCATGCCTTCTGCAAGTAATGATATTCATATTTTACTCATATTCATATGATATTTCATATTTTTTCTTTGAAATTTCTTAATGCTATTTACTTCCTGGCTTTATTGCACTGGATAGGACCTGCAGTAAAGTTTTTTGTAAGTGAGACACCATCATGTTTTATTCCCAAACTCAAAGGAAACACTTTCAACATGTTAGCATCAAGTATGAGGATTACAGAAAGTCTTTTTTGTTGTTACTGACATCGACACCTTGTGGTACATGACCTCTGAATTGTTTCCTGATGATCCTTGCTTTCTGGTATTCAACCCCTTGTGTAATCTGCGGCCCTTGTGTGTTGTTCATTTGTAATGAATAGACTATACCAAGATGATGTGTGGGATGTCACTTCTGACAGCTCACCTACTCTTGAAGCCTTTACTCAGCAGGAAATAAACTGCTGTGTTTTGAGTACTCCTATGGGAAGGAGTATGGTGAGAAACTGATATCTCTGGTCAACAGCCAGTAAGGACCTGGGACTTTCCAACCAGCAGTGTGAGTGAACATGGAAGCAGACAGTCCCTAGTCAAACCTGGAGTTGACCGAGATCCAGCAGCTATCTTGACTGCAGCCTTGTTGGGGACGCTGCATCAGAGGCATTCAGCTAAGCTGTACCCAGATTAATGGGCCACAGACCCTGTGAGATAACGTGTGCTTTTGTTTCAAAATCATTATGTTTTACGGTAGTTTGTCAAGAAGCAAGAAATATCTAATACACGTACTTCATTAGATTAACAAAGCTTCCTTTCTTTCCTAATTTACTGAATGCTTGAAAGTAAAAATTGATCTTGAAATTTATTGATGGATACTTTCTCTCAATTGAGATGTTAGTATGTTTTTCTATTTTATTGCATTAATATAATGTGTTACAATGATTAATTTTTAGTGTTCAACTGCACTTTGATCCTTACAATAAACTTAAATCAGTTAAAATATTTTATTTCATTATATATAATTATATGTATATTTATATATGTTGTATATTAATATTTCGTTTAGGGACTTTGCATCTGCATTTATTTGAGATTGGGCTAAGACTTTCCTTTTTAGTACAGTGATATGCTGGTGTCATAAAATTAATTAGGATTTTTATCTTTATATTTTCTTTAGAAAAATTAGGTTTATATTTGGCATCACCTGTGAAACCATTAGAACCTAAAGATTTCTTTGTAGTTATGTTTTTAACTATGGAATCAATTTATTTCTCTTTTTTCCTTTTAAAAACGTTCTTACTACTTTGTTAAGTTATTTTTTCCATGAATTAGTATACTACTAAATGTTTAAATATTTTGGCATAGAGGTGGCCTATGCTTTTTATTTTTGTCTTTTTAATGTTATTTGATCTATGTGGTAATGAATCATTTTCATTACTGATGTTCAATGTTTGAGATTTGTTTTCTTCATCATTTCTAACAGTCTTTTATTGTTTACATTAGTATTTTAGGCATATGTTAATTCTATTTTATGTTTTTATTCTGCTTCATTTTGTTTTATTTTTATACTTCATTTTTTTCTACTTTCTTTGGATTATTCCTCTTACTACCAGACCAAAAACAAACAAAAAACCAAAAAACTTAGTTTATTGATTTTCCCATCTTTGTTTTCATATTATGAATCCGTTCAAATCTATTTCCTTGCAAGCATAAATTTAGCAGCACTCCACAAATTTTAATACGTAGATTTTTTTTTTCAATTTACTACATCTTCTAATGGCCTTAATGAATTAATATTTTATCCATGAGCTATTTAGTACATTTGTAAATTTCCAAGAATATTAATGTGTTTGCACTTTTGTTGTTGTTTTATTTACTTCCAGTTCAACTATGTTTGTATTATTTCAGTGCTTCAAAATTTCTGAGTCTGCTTTGTGGCTCAGCATATGGAAATGGCTTTTAAATATTTGATGTGGAAATGAAAATAATACAGTTGTTAGTTTGCAGTTTAGTGCAAGTTTTCTTAGAATAGATAAGTCATGATTGTTAATTGTGTTGTTACAATTTTTCATAGTTTTATAAAATCATCCTCTTTCTTTTTACTATCAGTAACAAAGATAACTTTATAGCCACCACTATGGTTAGTCAATTTGTTCTGTATGTTTTATTAACTATAGGGTTGCCTGGGTGGCTCAGTTGGTTAAACATCTGACTCTTGATTTCATCTCAGGTCATGATCTCATGGTTCATAGTTGAGCCCCGCCATCAGGCTCTGTGCTGACAGCATGGAGCCTTCTTGGGATTCTCTCTTTTCCTCTCTCTCTGCCCCTGCCTGGCACTTGCTCACCCACTCTCTCTCTCTTTCTCTCTCTCAAAAATAAATAAGCATTTTTTAAAAGTATTATTAAGTATACATCTTGCCTTTTATATGTGTTGATTTTTTTAATTTAACTTTTCATTTTTTTAAAGTTTTTATTTAAATTACCATTAATTAACATACAGAATAATATTAGTTTCAGGTCTACAATTTATTGATTCAACACTTAGACACAACACCTAGTGCTCATCACAACAGGTGTACTCTTTAATTTCCATTGCCTATTTAACCCATCCCCCACCAACTCCCCACTGGTAACCATCTGTTTGTTCTCTATAGAGGTTTTGTTATCAAGTACATTCTTCTTTACAGTTAGATCTTAATTGTAAATTAGAGCCTTTATCACCATGAAGTGACCCTCTTTACCTCCATTTTTATTTTTTAGTCTTAGAGACTACCCTATATTATAGTAATATGGACATACCATCTTGATTTTTACTAGTATTTGAATGGAATATTTTTCCATTCCTTTGTACTCAATATTACCATATCCTGATAATATATATCTAGCATATAAAGAACATAAAGAGCATATATTAGCATCCTATGCCCAATTTGCAATTTGTTTCTTTTAATTGAAACCTTTATGCCATTTACATTTAAAAATAATCACTCAATCAAACTGCAAGCAGTAAGATAATTGGAGACTAAGTAGCAGCCCATGTGAGCTTCTCAGGAGGTTCTGTGCATTTCTCTAAGTTGCACTTCATTATACCCACCTAATCAGTTGAACTCTGTTTGGACTCCTCCAAATATTCTTTCACATAGAAAATTTTTGCCTGCCAGGAAGCTGATTGCCTCCTGTTTGTTTGTTTTAGTGACAGTATTCAGTTAAATAAGAAATATATTTGCAAATGACTACTTTTTAAGCTGAACAGACAAAAGCTAGTGCTATGGATTGTCTGTTTATTTCCTCCTCATGAATGGGATTAATGGTTTCATAAAACAGGCATGACAGATTCCTTTCCCTAGCCCCTTCTACAAAGTAAGGACACAAAATCTACAATCTACAACCCAGAAGCGGCCTTTCACCAGAACCCAACCATGCTGGCACCTTAATATTGTACTTCCAGTCTCCACAATGGTGAGAAGTAAATTTCTGTTGTTTAGCAACTACCCAGTTTACGGTATTTTGTTATAGCAGCCTGAATGGATTACAACTAGCTTCATAACAAAGGTATTCTGATTATTTGGAGGCTATACTTTATCTTGTTGAAACACAGATTTGTCTGTTGTGTGCATTTTGCATGCATCTCTAATTGTCCTGAGCTTTCAGCATACCTTTTTAAATAGCCTCAGAGTCACCTATGAGTTGTTTGGCTTTCCTACCAGACAGTGCTATCTTTGCAGGTACTGGAACATTGAGGCATTTAACAGTGGGTAGTGGAAATCACTTTAATACAACATTCCTGAGCTTATCTCTCTGCTAGAGTATAAAACAAGATATATTAATGTTATATGAATGGAAACTCCACTTTACAAGAAGAATTCAAAGTAAAAGAAGAGTAGTTAAAAGGGTTGTTTTTTTTTGTTTTTTGGAGTACTTCTTCATTATATTTGTTAAAGCTCAAGATGGTAGAGAAATGGGAGAGGGAAGAGAGCAGGAATTTTTAAAGAAAGAAAAAAAGAATTTGCTTTAGGCAAAAGTCTATTTCTTTAAGTTTGTGAATCTGAACAGCTGTCTAGTGCAATATGAGGGCTCTATGGAGGGGGTGGGGAGAGATGGTTCTTCTCAAAATTGGGTACGGCCTCTGTTGCTCATCAAGAGAAAATTCATCCTGCCTTGCATTTACTTGATTTGTTTGAATATTAAACACTCCTTATTCAGGTTGAATGTAACATTAATACATATTCTCATTCTTCCTGGTCATGGCAGAGATAGCAGATTGGTTTTTAACTGCGTGCCAACTGATCTTTTGCATTTCTTAGAATATGACAGAGGCTGGAAAGTGGAAGATTACCTTTCTCAAACAGTCTCACAGCTCAGGTTCTGCACATACGTCAATTCTGCCAAGTAGATGCACTCGTGATGTGTTAACAAGCTAGAAATGAGACATTGTTGGTGCTTCTGCTATTTTTCATTATGTTGATTCTGGTGTAAGGGTGTGTGTGTGTGTGTGTGTGTGTGTGTGTGTGTGTGTGTGTGCATGGTAGCAAGTGTTCCAGAGCTTGTGAATGTCAAGAATCAGGGCACAGGGCATCTGTTTTTGTTGGCATGGCATCACAAGTGAGACATGGTTTTGGAGCAAGTAGCTTCCATATGACCCAGCTCTCTGGCCAGTGCCCTTCTTCCTGACTGTGGTGAGCACTGCTGTATCCTTAGAGAACTTTAAGCACCACAGGAGTATTTCTGGAAGCTTGGCCTATAGCTTACTCCTCCAGCATTTCCAGTATTCTAAATTTCTATTTCTGTGAACCGTATCTCTTTCTGCATAAGCTAGATAGAGTGGCTTTGGCTATCTGCAACCTCACTGGCACTGCTCTTTACCCTTCTTTCAAAAGTTTTATTCCCAAAATTGGCTATATTCTTAAAAATTACTTTAATATTCTTTTAAAGGACAGTATTTATGATGTTGAAAATCTATTTTCTAACAACTTTGGCAACTCTCAACTCCTTCCAATAGCTTTCAAAGCCTTTCATGATCTGGCTCATTAGTTTCCTCTTACATTGTGTTTCATATTACTGACAGTGAATGTTGTCAATCATTAGGGAGAAATGTTTAGAGATAAGGTATATATGAGCAATACAACTATGTTTGTATACTATAGTTTTGTGGAACAATCATAGAAATTACTTTAACTGTAAGAAAGACAGCTGGTTTCCATGTGCAAGAAACTTTTTTATTAGAAGAAATGAGGAAATGGGAAAGATTTTGGAACAATTGGGCCTGGAGTAAGAAGAATCAGAGAATGAGTTAGATTGTAAATCTAAATATTTTAGCATCATGTTTTCATAATGTGTCATCATCATTATTTCCAGTAATAGAATTACTTAAATTTAGTTTGATAAAAATATTATTTGCTATAAATATGTAAAAACATTTTATTGAGGGTTCCATATCTTTGCATAAGGATTCAAAGTCTGTTATGTACATTCTTAACATAGTATTGCTTTTTATTTATGTCCTTAACATTATTTGTTTTCTTAGTAAATAAAATATTACATATAATGAAGTCTACATTTGGTAATGTTTGCATTATAGCAATCTATGTCCTTAATTTTCTCTTCTCTCTTTAGGTACATTTTATTTTTAGTGTTTGCACATTAAATACATAGGAAAAATTGCCAGTAATAGCTAAAGTAAATTTTATTTGACTTCCTTTCTTATTCTTCTCTTACTTTTTTTTTCCACACCCACTTCAGAGCTCAATGGAAGGCTTGAACTCAGGACCCCCAGATCAAGACCTGAGCTGAGATCAAGAGTCAGACACTTAGCCGACTGAGCCATCCAGGTGCCCCTCTCCTCTTCCTTTTTTAAAAACCCAAGGTGAGTTTAATGTGGAAGCCCTTTTGAGTTGCATTTAGTTAATTTAGTTAAGTAATATCCCATTTTTGCTCTCCCTCCCTGTGATTTTTCTCCACTGATGGAAACTATAAAAGAGAATGTTATCTCATATAAATGAGAAAAGTTAGAGAGCTGAGCAGGTACCAAAAAGAATATGTACATTAGCTAACTTACACATGTGCGGCAAGTTAACATAATATCCCGCTAACATTTTCTTGGTATGTTTAGGAAATGTAGCAATTGTTTGGAATACAACTGTTAATGAAAAAACATGCTAGATATTAACAAAAATTTCTTTTAATAATAGATATATTATCTCTTCCTATTTTATATCAATTGATGTTGTTGAAAAGTATTATATTAATTGACTTCTATTCTTTAATCATATTCTGATTTTCTTTTACATGAGTTTTTAGAATTTTCTCTTAGTCTTTCAGGTTCTTATATGTCAATATAATATGCATTTGTCTTTTTACTCATTTATATTATTTGGTACTCTATGAGCCCTTTTAATTGGAAGTCCAGGTGATTATTTATTTAACTTTGGTCTATTTTTGAGTTCCTGTTTTTTTACAGAAATACTGCTATATCTATGTGGACTCATTTATTACCCCAATCTCTTATCTTTCCAATTTTCCAATTTTCTCTTCATTTCTTTATAATTTTCTTTTATTATTTTACTTCATTTGCTTTATATTTTATTTCAGATGCCTGTAGTTGTTTCTTCTTTAAATTTCCTATTCCTTTGAAGACTGATTTGGTCTACTTACAAGCAGATTTGTCTTCTTTTAGTAAATACAGCACAGCTTTCCTAACCTCCACATGGTTCAGTGGTCAACTGTGTATGTGTATGTATGTGTGTGAGTTTCATTTTGTTTATTAAAAGTCATATATATAATCATCTATTACTGATAACTACTATATGATAGCCAATTACAACTATGTTATATGATGAACCCTTCAATCCAAAAAGGAACATATTATAATTCCATACTAAAGATGAATAAACTGGAGTTCATTTAATTTGAGTAACTCTCCCAAAGCCCCAGTAATCACTGGAGAGTTTATAAACCAGTCAGTCATAACTCTTAAGCTCAGCACTGTATTATCCTGTATCACTTTTCTTCCTGGAACTGTCACGATTACCCTATGGAATGAGTATGACCATCTCCTCTTAACAGATCATAACTGAGACTTAGGAATTAAAATTAATGTGCCCAGGCTCATGTGGATAATTATTATTGGCCACACTGGAATTCAGATTTAGGATGTCAAACCTAGTAAACTCAAATTGCCTCTTTAGCCACATAAGACCTGTTCATTGACATGGTTGGGGAAGGCGGGGGTGGGGGGTGTCCCTAGGGTGATGTAACACTGTTTAAGTACACATTCTATATTTGAGAGATATATAAGAGCATGTCAATATAATCAATGCCTTTGAATTGCTAGCTTGTGTCAATAACTTTTTGTTGGCATCAAAAGAAAGCAAAATGTAGAAAAGAAATAATTATTTTTGCCATGCATTTTTGCTGTATTTTTTTTCATCCTAAAAGATAACTGGGTAAATGAAATTTGAGATATTGACCCCAAAGTATGAAATATAATACCTAATTTTAAGGGATCAGTAACAAGGGTATTACCTGAGTCAAATGCCTGATTTTAGTAACATTGGTAGTCCACATGACCCAAGTCATATCTGGTAGTGTGGAAAGATTAAGTATGCCTTACCTAACACCCAACAATGTGTACAGAGGGAAATGTGAGAATTTGAAAGAATTTGCCTACATCATTGTATTTCTAATGTCAGAGGTCATAGTCAATCCCATATGAAGGCTAAATAATGAGGGAAAAACATACACTTTGACTTTCAAGTAAGGAAGGTCTTTATTTGTTCTTTATTTGTCAGGGAGAGCAAGGGCATTTTGAGGAATAATGGGCTCTACTACAGGTATCAAAAGTCTACGTGCCTAAGGAGGCCAGTGGAGAAAAGTAAGTATTTGAACAAATTGTTCTTCAGAAACAAACACAATTTGCTCATTATGTGTATAAAACTAGTTCATTGTAACCACTTTCTTTCACCATACACAACAATAAATTCAAAATGGATTAAAGACCTAAGTGTGAGAACTAAAACCATAAAAACCTAGAAGAGAGCACAGCAGTAATTTCTCTGACATCAGCCATAGCAACATTTTTCTAGATATGTCTCCTGAGGCAAGGGAAATAAAAGCAAAAATAAACTATTGGGACTACATAAAAATAAGAAGTTTCTACACAGTGAAGGGAACAATCAACAAAACTAAAAGGCAACCTACTAAATGGGAGAAGATATTTGCAAATGGCATATCTGATAAAAGTGTTATAATCCAGAATATAGAAAGAACCATAAAACTCAGTACCACAAAATAAATCCAATTTTAAAAGGGTCAGAAGACACGAACAGACAGTTTTTCCAAAGAAGACGTATAGATGGCCAACAGACATGAAAAGATTCTCAACATCACTCATCAGCAGGGAAATGCAAATAAAAACTACAATTACATATTTTGTCTCACATGTGTCAGAATAGCTAAAATCAAAAACACAAGAAGCAACAAGTGTTGGTAAGGATTGTTGGTGGGAATGCAAATGGTGCAGCCATCCTGAAAAACAGTATAGAGGTTCCTCAAAAAATTAAAAATAGAACTACTCTACAATCTGGTAATGGCACTACTGGGTATTTATCAAAAACAAACAAACAAACAGAAAAACCCACTAATTTGAAGAGATACATGCACCTCAATGTGTATTGCAGCATTATTTACAATGGTCAAACTAGGAAAGTAGCCCAAATGTTCACTGATAGATGAAAAGATAAAGTAGAGATGGTGTGTGTGTGTGTGTGTGTGTGTGTGTGTGTGTGTGTGTAAATGCAATGGATTATTATTCAGCCATAAAACATGAATGAAATCTTGCCATTTGCAATGACATGGATGGAACCAGAGAGTATCATGCCCAGTGAAAAATACCAGTCAGAGAAAGACAAGTACCATATGATTTCGCTCATGTGTGGAATTTAGGAAATAATACAAATAAGCAAAGGAAAAAGAGAGAGAGAGAGAAACCAAGACACTGACTCTTAATGGTAGAGAACAAACTGATGGTTACCAGAGGGGAGGTGGATGAGGGATAGGTGAAGTAGGGGTTGGGGATTAAAGACTACACTTGACATGATGAAATAAAATGATTAAAAAAACACAACCAACAACAACACAAAGTTAAAAAAGAGTTGACTTTACCAAAAATCATACTGTGCCCTATTTCCTGAGAAATGCATCCCTCTTTGGGATGCCTAACAATAATTTTTTGGAGTTTATGGAGTAACACTTAACTATCTCTTAATTTCACAAAAATGGGAAACTATAAGGTAAGGGGAAATATAAATGCTTACAGTAGCTTTCTGTGATGAGAAAAAGAGATGAAAACTGTGGCAAATTGGAATATGCATGCTTCTTCAAAACACCAATTCTGAGATACAACCCATTTTTGTCATACAGGAATGCATACTCTATAACTATATGTGATTTTTCAAAAGGAACAGATGATCTGTGTTTTATACAACTGATTCATTTCTATTTGACAAAAAAAAATACTATTAAATGAGTTTAGTGTGGATGAATATTACGTAGACCATCACAAATGTTTTCATCTAAATCTTGTCCAGAGATCAGATTTTCAGCTTCTACTGGAATGCATGAGTTCTTTGAGCTCCTAGGGTATTTAAGGATTTTAGTTGAATTCTGAGAGAAATGAAGCCAAGGTTAGCATCAATGTCCAGGACATATATAATGGACTATTCTGCCTATTCAGAACTCCTACTATTATGTGTACTTCTTTTTATTGGCTGCCATACTCAGGTTAGTTTTCCACTCCTCTACATATGTACAGTCCCTATGCCAAATGGGCTCTAATCCAAATACTAACTTGAAAAATGTTTGTTTTAAAGGTCATGCATTAATGAGGGTGTATTAAATCATAGTTGGTGCAATAAGGTATCCAGTCTGTTAAATAACTAGCAAACCACAACCTCCATCCATCTAAGCACACTCTTATCCCCCATTTATCATTTTTACCCCTTTGAACATGCATAAATTTATAGAAGAGAGAAAAGGAAGAAGACTAAACATTATTGCAGAGGACAGGCATTCCCAGAATTACTCCTATGTCAGTAATTAGGATTCTCCTATAAATCTACATTTCCTGTACTGCTTCCCTATCTCAGACTATTCTCAGCGGGAAAGTTGCCCCAAGCATTCAACCTGATTACTCCCAAAGCTGTATCAAATTTTTAAGTGTGAAAATGGTTGTGTGATTCCTGCTTTCAGCTGCTCCTTTTTTAAAACTAAGGAATAAGCCAGGGAGGTACATTTCTCTTCTCAGATTATTAAAAAAACAATTAATACAAAAAAGGAAAAAAAATAGTGAGAGGTCACGTTTCTTTTTCCAAATCAGAAAAGCACAGCACAGAGGACAGTTATCACAAGTTTGACAAGAATAAATTTGTAGGCAATAAGATAATTTGAAACTATTTTACTTTGTAAGATGAATTTTGCTGAGAGGGCTATAGTCATCCCTCTCATTTCTAGAATCTTTTATGTTATATATCTGCCTTGTATAATTATATCATAAATAGTATTAATCAGTTACATATTTCTAAAAATGCTTTTCAACCAAATATATGACTCAAATTAATAAAATAAATTATAAATAATAAAACAGTAGTACCCAGGAATTCTGGCTCATTCACTGAAAGTATGCTTTTTTAAAAATATTTTTTAAAAGTGTTTTTAATGTTTATTCATTTTTGAGAGACAGAGACAGAGTGTGAACGGAGAAGGTTCAGAGAGAGAGGGAGACAGAATCTGAAGCAGGCTCCAGGCCCTGAGCTGTCAGCACAGAGCCTGACATGGGGCTTGATCTCATGGACTAGGAGATCATGACCTATACCAAAATCAGTTGCTTAACCAACTGAGCAACCCAGGTGCCTCTGAAAGTATTCCTGTAATGTGGGCCAATGAGGGAAAGGGGTGTTAAATTCTAAACTGCTCCTATTAGCTGTATATCAAACACCCTCTCTGTTTCACCAGTTGGCATGCCCATACTTATTAAGGGCAAACACAAAATTCCTTCCCAAGGGAAGGTTTCTAGATGAATCCTACTTTATTCTGATCATTTGTCTTGATAGTGTTATAATACTTAGATATTAGCTTATGACCTACCTAGTTCCTACTAAAATAACAACATGCTTTCATTAAAAATGGAAGTTTTACAATGCATAAAACTACAAATTTTAATGTAATGCACAAAAGAGATCATTGTATAATCTTCATAAGAATATGTAAAGATATGTCACACCAGGAATTTGTGTGTGTGTGTGTGTGTGTGTGTGTGTGTGCGCGCGCGCACGCGCACGCGCCCCTGTGTGGGTTCTTCTTGGCTTAGAGTGGCACTGTATCAAAGTATCTTTTGTAATTGAGTGGTATTTAATAAGGTTTAGAAAAATAAAGAATAATTAAACAAGGATGTGGATTATCCAAAAAATTGGGATGATTTCTTGAGATGTGTTTCTCAAAAAGTCTCACTTTCCAAATGAGGACCCTCACCCATGTGCCTGGCCCACAAACTGGCCTGACCTCTGCCTATTCTATACCATATCTTCTGATTTTACCCCTAGCATTTCTTAATCTCAAGTAAAAACCATTTTATTGTATGCCTGTACATTTCTACCTCTTTTATTAAAAAGTAATCACCAGAAATACGGAGACCAGATATGTCTCTTATCCCATTGTCAATCCATTGTTTGGCAAGTTAGTACCTATATCATCCAGCCATCCCTTCCGGGTTTATTCCTCACTGAAAGGGAAGGGGAAAAAATGCACACATACACATATTTGTACTTATTCACTTTTTGTGTTGAAAGGTTCAAACATTCAGTTCACTGCTTGTTATACATTCACTCACAGAGAAGCTTTATCAATTCCTTGGTCAGAGTTAGGCTCCCACTGTATGTAGAAGTTTGCAAACCAATGTTCTACCTTTATGTTACTGTAGCAAATGGATGTGCATTTCCACCTTGCCAAGCCCAAAGTCCTGTAAAAGCCTTGGGTAGCACCTCTTTCATAACCAAAAACATCCCTTACCAACACTAAGGACATGTTTCAAGTTAGTGGGAGACTGACAAGCTACAGTCTGCTGGGTTATTTCACCCCTGAGTTTTTAGCAAAGAATAGCTGCTAATTTTCCAGGCATTCAAAATTTAATATAGGGCTCCTCTTTGCCAAAGGGAGAGAAAGAGCATACACTATGTGTCCTGAGTTGAAAAGACTTCATTTAGGATAGAGGATTCCCAATTTGGGGTGAAATAAGAGGGGGAGTGTTGTCCCTTATCTAGCAAAAGCTTTTACTCTTCCTAGACTAGACAATGAAATCTCACTCATGCAATGCCAGCTATATACAGATAACTTAATCTAAATACTATATTTTATCCCTTCCTGTTCATTTAATGTGTCAGGGACAACATGCATGAGCAAAATTGCAAAGGAAGAACATTCAAGATATTACAAATAGGGGCTACTGTGATAGGGGCTTAAAAAACATTGGTGTTGAGGCTTGGGTCACCTTCTACCACAAACAATTTGCATCACCTTGGCAACTCATTCCATCCATGGAGGCTTGTTTTTCCAAGTGTAAAATGAAAAATTTGCTTTAGAAATATAAGGTGCGCTACAGTTATAAAAGTTGCAATAGTGTGAATCGTTTAGTGATAAATGTAATTTAACTGAGTTAAAGTTCATTTACCTAAAGTCCTGTGGACAATAATGCTTTCAAAAAATTCTCCCATTCTTTAAGAAATATTTTCAGAAAATGATATTTTGAGATGTTATGGTTGGAGGGTTGGTGGTTAGGTTATTATTTTGGCTACGCTTTTTGCAAGGTATCTGATAAACTAATTAAATGCCACATTCAGAGAATTGACCTTGCTGCATCCGATATGGCAGCACTGCCTTGTGCCAAATAGGTCCCAAGAGCTTATTCAACTGCGCACAAAACTGATTGGACAGGAGAATTATGTAAGCTGAGCAGTCAATCTATTGAAAATATGAATGTTAGTCTCCTGGAGGAAGGATCCTGGGTAGGGGCGGGATCTGTTAAAATATAAGCACACTTAGGTGATGGATTGGTGGATACAAGAAGTTGTTAAACATAAGCTTGAACAAGACCTTATTCAGGGAATAAACAAAAATTTTCATAGGTTACAGCATCAAATATCAGACTGCATTTCATCAACAGGGCAGGAAGATACCTTATTTATTACTGAAATGGCAGTTCTACATCATAAGTTGTGTCGACTAAGAAGCAAAAATCATCTTGCCCAAGGGAACAATGTGAGGTCTAACAGCTTTACTACCATTGTTCAGACTAAAGTCCTCTTCCAACCGTCAGGTAGAAAGTTAGCTCATTTCATCCTATGTTTAGAAAATATCCAGTAACATACAGATATTACCCAACTTATGATGGTTCAGACTTAGGACTTTTTTTTAATTTTACAATGGTATGAAAGCGATACTTCAAACTTTGAATTTTGATCTTTTCCCAGGCTAATGGCACACAATATAATACTCCCTCGTGGTGCTGAGCATTAGCAAGTATCTCTGGCTCCCAGTCAGACATAAGATCACAACGGTAAGCAACCAATACACTTACATCCGTTCTGTATTCACACAGCCATTCTGTCTTCCCTTTCAGTAAATTACATCAGTATTCAACACTTTGTTTTAGGTAAGCTCTATGCCCAATGTGGGGTTTGAACTCATGACCCAAAGATCAAAAGCAGCATGCACTGCCAACTGAGCCAGCCAAGTGCCTCTCAACACATTATTTAATTTTACTTATTTATTCATTCATTCATCCATTCATTCATTCATTCATTTTCAAGTTAGTTCATGTACAGTGTAGTCTTGTCTTCAGGAGTAGAACCCAGTGATTCATCTCGTACATGACACCCAGTGCTCGTCCTGAAAAGTGCCCTCCTTAATGCACATCACCCATTTAGCCATCCCCCCTTTCCCTCCCCTCCAGAAACCTTCAGTTTGTTCTCTGTATGTAAGAGTCTCTTATGGTTTGCCTCCCTCTTTGTTTTTTATCTTATTTTTCCTTCCCTTTTCCTATGTTCGTGTATTAGGTTTCTCAAATTCCACATATGGGTCAAATCATATGATAGGTCTTTCTCTGACTGACTTATTTCTCTTGGCATAATATCCTCTAGTTCTATCCACGTTCAACACTTTACTTTAAGATGGGCATTGTGTTAGATGATTTTGCCTGTTAGCTATAGGCTAATGTAGGTGTCCTGAACACATGTAGGGTAGGCTGGGTGAAGCTATGACGCTCAGGTTAGATGTAGTCATCACATTTTTGACTTAATGGCATTTTCAACTCATGATGGGTATAGTGGGGCATAATCCCATGTAAGTTGAGCAAGCTCTATAGTTTCATATACAAATTCGTGAGCACAAAGGTTTGTGTTTAAAATCTGAAGCCCAAACCCCTGTATTGCAGTTTTAAATCTCTTCCCTGAATTGCATCCCTGGTGCAAATGCATAAGAACCTGGCACGGCCTGCCTGTTTATTCTCCACTTTTGCCCAGATTCCTTCCCCAAATTAAATAATGCTGGTGTATTTCCCCTTAATTGAATTAATTTACTCCACCACTTTAACCAATATTATAACACCCCTTTAATATTTCCTTCCGTCTGTATTTAGTTACAGGAAACCTACAATAGCACCAAAGCAGATGCCCCACCATTGTTAATCTTTTTGTCAAAAACAAACAAGGGTAAGATAAGCCCTTCAAACCAGCTTAGGGAGTGACTTTTTAAAACTCTTTTGGAAACATACCTCTTTCAGATAAAGTGAATATTATCAGATTTGGTGTACAAATTAAATTCAGTATCAAATTTCCTTCATCTTGAAGGAAGCCTGTTATCAAAGAAAATTATGTTTTGATAATCTGCCCACAAACCAAACTTCATTTTTTGTATTTCAATTAGGATAATTTTTTTCAAAAATAATGCTAGCTAACTAATGGTCAGGGCGTCATTAATGAAATATCTAAAGAATTCCTATGCTGTGATTGCACGCTTTCAGAGAACACATGGTATTTACTGGAAATTGTCTGAAAGATAAAATCAATCAGTAAATATAGGCCTTAATTCCAAGTTTTGAATTTGAACATGGTGATTAACTTTGATATAATTTAAGGTTAAGTGAAGTTATCAGAAGACATTTTAAAGGGTTTTAAAGCAAAAGAGGCTTAGGGCACTATTGAGAAGCTACAAAAAGAGTGAAGGTCGGAACAGGTACCCTTGAGGACCTCAGCCTACAGTACAGGGAGGGTGAATTTTAAGAGCTTGCCTGGAAGCTTCTGAGATTCTCAAGAACTTCTGAGAAGATACAGACTATCTTTTCACATTGTACCTTCTCCAGTGCTTGCCCCTAAAGCCATTGTGAAGCCTAAGGAGCTGGGAAATTGCCACCAAGCCTCTCAGACTGCAGCATCTCTAAACCCAGAACTTCTTTGAACCTCCCATCTCCCCCTCCATCTTTTGTAGCTGCCTCTGAAGAGCTGTGCCCTTTCCTTCCTTTCTGCCCTTGAATCTCACTGAACACATCTAACCTGGAACCACACAGGGGCAGGGAATCAGAACTTACATTTTTCATTCTCCTCTTCTTTCATGCTCTTCCCACCATCCCAATAGGAACAGATTTCCAGGGAGCTCCTACAGACAAAATTGAAAGGAACTGTCTGTTCTGTCCATATCTTTTTCATACTCACCACTGTAACAGATTGAGGGTTCCAAATTTACACAAATACATTTTAGGTCAAATTCCACTACTTAACATTTTGTCATGATTGATTTTTGAACTTTTGAAAGCAAAATTACTTTTCTTTTAATAATACACATATATTTGTTTGGTGCTGCTAATTCTGTTTCCCCAACCCTCTCAATTTGGAGTGTGTTAGGCCAAATGTGCTTTGATGAGGAGATCTCAAGAGACCACTATCAAGGTGATATGCCTCTTCCATAGGAAGCTTTAATTCCCAGGGGACAGGCAGACTTGACTAGATTCCAATATAATAGGTCTGTTTTATTTTATAAAGTAACTGGTAGAGAAAACAAGAAAAATGGGCCAGAGACCATGAGTATTATTCACCTGTGTGTCTATAGACCATCTGAAACTACTTCAAAAGCTATGAAAAAGTTAGTTGAAATAGAAATACAAGCAACCCAAGTGAGAAATTGTCTAGCTCTTAAATCTTTTAGAGATGTTCTCTCAAATAAAAGTCACATAAAGTGTTCACAGTCAGATATTACTTCAGGTTTGAATTCTTTTGAGACTGATAAAAAATGCCCACCTCTTCACAAAATTATAACTGCCAGGCCAGTGTCTCACTTAACTGGCAGGGAATGCAATAAATGGGGGACATATTCACACAGGGGGGTTGCTAATGGCCAGGATACCGAGCCTCTTAGCTGAATTCAGTTCAGGTCTGTAGTGGCTAAATACTATCAACATCAAAATTCCTGTGTGAGGGCTCTGTGCTTCCTGAGTTATTGGATCCAACTCTTCCCTGAGGGAAGCATAATAAAGGCAATACAGCAATGATGAGCCCTGTGGTCTTCCTAAAGTAAAGCTCAAATATCTAGTGATAATACCCTTTCCTCTCGGGTTGACTGGCATGGTCCAGTGTCCACTAATTGCTGTTTGTCCAAAATAAGGACATAACATTAGTAACTCATGCACATGAAGGACTACTATTAATACAGCACTACCAAAAAAAGTGCTTAGGTGGTTCCGTGGACTCCAATGTCCTTTGGTAGAACAAAGCTCTCTAATATAAGCATCATTATATTAAGAAATTGAGTCTGAGTCTTGGAATTTTTCCTTGGAAGAATGTTTACCCAGTTTTGATTGCTATGCTCTTTACTTTGCCTTTTGCCTTTTGGAAACTTCCAATTAAAGCAAAAGAAAGAAAAGAGGGGCAGGGAAAGGAAAAGAAAAAGAGAAACATAGTGTCCTTTTTAGACAGCATATTTTCCCTAAATGTTGGGCTAATGGAGTAGTGACAAGAAGCTTTCTTATTCTAGTAGGTTGGAACTTAAGTGGACTTTTAAACTTTTTAGAAGACCAAAATTCATCTCAATAATATCTAAATGGAAGAAATATCAAAAACATTATCACATTCTTTTACAAAATTTGAGGTCATTAAACATCACTCAGATACTCATAAATTTGAGGGTGGTGCTATTTTCTGTGTTCTGATACTGATGCTTTTTTTTCCCTTAACATTTAATGTTCAAAATGAAATGAAAGGCCAATTGGGAATTTATCTATCAATATGCCAAAAAGAACTAAAGAGAAAAAAAATAAATCTTCATATTTTGGACCCTACTTAGACAACACCATTAGATCAGAGAAGCAATATGATCAACTGCCTGAAAGTTATCAGAAAGTTGAAATCCATCAGTAAATTCTTACCCTTTTGTCTAAGGAAGAGTGAGACTAGTCTTTGAGATAGATTTTATAGAGAGATGCTCACGAATTTGAGGAAATTAATTCCAAAGCATCTAAATATCACAGTGTTTTTGCTCTATGTATAGAAAGTTAGCTTTTGTGTCAATCCTGGTAAGAAAACATTCTGCTCTATTAAATTAAAACACTGACCTTTATAAGTTTTGAAAATAAATTATAGAAAATAAAGGTAGGAGTCTGACTCCATTTTTTGATATTTGGCTGCTGACAGCTTTTAAAACTGGACCTTTCTTCTTTTCTGTGTGTCCCCCATCTGGGCAAGCTGACAAGAAGGCCCCATGTTCCCTCCTCTGATGCCAGAGAGAGATTTAACCACTCTACCTTCTAATCACAATTACAAACTAGGTTCCTCTCAGGGCACCTGGGTGGCTCAGTTGGTTAAGTGTCTGACTCTTGGTTTTGTCTCAGGTCATGATCCCAGGGTTTCATGAGCTTGAGCCCCACATCCAGCTCTGTGCTGACAGCATGGAGCCTGCTTGGGATTCTCTGTTTCCTTCTCTCTCTGCCCCTCCCCAACTCACACTGTCTTTGTCTCTCTCAAAATAAATAAATAAACTTTAAAAAAAGAAAAAGATCTAGGTTCCTCTCCTTTTCTCTGTCAAGCCATTTTGGACTTGCTTGAGAGACATGTCCTGTTATCCCCAGAGACCTCAATTATGTCAGTAATAAACCTTTCCATTGCCTCTTCATGTGTGTAGTGTCAGTACTGACACCCAAACCAAAATCTGGGTGAGGATTCATCTGCTTCTGCAGAAGACAATAACAATAAAACTTTCTGCTCTAACTTATCTTTGGGTGATAGTTCTTCACACAAAATTTGCAGGATTTTGAAAAAGAAGAGCAATGACTTCACAAGGTGTAGTAGTGGTGAGAGAAATCTAAAAAGTGGATAAGATTCAAGGAACTTATAATTAAATGATTTCAAGATGCAACAATTTTCATACTTAACAACCAAAATTTGAGTGTTATAATCAAAATATGAAGCGATTATATTTGTACATTTGTTTTCCATAAAGATTTATAAATGAATGCTACATTTTCAAAAATAATGACACTTTAAAGTCATTACATGTAAAGTCATTACATAAAAGTCATTTACATAAAATAAAGTAGCAATATGCCATTTTAAAGAGCTGCATTTTTAACAGAGAGGACCTATGTTTGAGTTGAGTCTATGTTGAAATCAAGAAGGGATATCTTTAAGACCATTTCTTGTCTAGACTCAGATGCCTAGACAAGCATGAATGTGGTAAATTTGCCTTAGAAAGGCTGAAATTCTGATATTAGCCATTAAGGTAGAAGCATGGAAAAAGATCAAAAGAATAAAGATGAAACCTCTCACAGGTACTATCAATCCAAAACTGGGGCATGAAAACTAATCTAGATATAGATATAGATATAACTTCAAATTATAAGAGGTCAAGGCAAACGGTGCTGGGAGAACTGGACAGCAACATGCAGAAGAATACAACTAGCCCACTTTCTTATACCATACACATATACAAAATTCAAAATGGTTAAAAGACCTATATATGAGACATGAAACCATCAAAATCCTAGAGGAGAAAACAGGCAGCAACCTCTTTGACTTGGCTGCAGCAACTTCTTACTTGACATGTCTCTGGAGGCAAGGGAAATAAAAGTAAAAATGAACTATTGGGACCTTATCAAGATAAAAAGCTTCTGCACAGCAAAGGAAACAATTAACAAAACTAAGGCAACCTATGGAATGGGAGAAGGTATTTGCAAATGACATATCAGATAAAATGGTTAGTATCTAAAATCTGTAAAGAACTTACATATTCAACACTCAAAAAACAAATAATTCAGTGGAAAAAAAAAATGGGCAGTAGGTGTGAATAGACACTTTGCCAAAGAAGACATTCAGATGGCTAATGGACACATAAAAATGTGGTGAACATCACTCATTATTAGGGAAATACAAATCAAAACCCCAATGAGATACCACCTCATACCTGTCAGAATGGCAAAAATTAACAACTCAGGAAACAACAGTTGTTGGTGAAGATGTGGAGAAAAGGGAACACTTTTCCACTGTTGGTGGGAATGCAAACTGATTTAGCCACTCTGGAAAATAGTATGGAGGTTCCTCAAGAAATTAAAAATAGAACTACCTTATGACCCAACAAGTGCACTACTAAGTATTTATCTAAAGGATACAGGTGTGCTGTTTAGAAGGGACACATACACCCCAATGTTTATAGCAGGCTACCAACAATAACCAAAGTAAAGAGCCCAAATGTCCATTGATTGATGAGTGGATAAAGGAGATGTGGCTATATATATATATATATATATATATATATATATATATACACACACACACACACTACTCAGTGATGAAAAAGAATGAAATCTTGCCTTTTGCAAAAACATGGATGGAAACAGAGTGTATTATGCTAAGTGAAATAATTTAGTCAGAGGAATACCCGTATCATATGATTTCACTCATATGTGGAATTTGAGAAACTCAACAGATGAATATAGGGGAAGGGAAGGAAAAATAAGATAAAAACAGAGATGGAGGCAAAACATAAGAGACTCTTAAATACAGAGAACAAACTGAGTGTTGCTGGAGGAAAGGTGGGTGGTGGGATGGGTTAAATGAGTGATAGACATTAAGGAGAGCACTTTGTGGGATGAGTACTAGGTGTCATATGTAAGAGATGAATCACTGGGTTATACTCCTGAAGCCAAACTACACTGTATGGTAACCAATGTGAATTTGAATTAAAAGGGGGGAAAAAGAAAAGGAAAGGAAAAGAAAGAAAAGAAAAGAGAAAAAAGAAAAAAACAGAGGTCAAGATAGAGCTTCCAAAGGGTGAAACAAGTTGAGATAATGAATCTGTCCATCCAGCTTCATGTAATCAAGTAGACTTCAGGAAGACTTCTAGACCTCTATTTTACTTTATCATTTGGCTCACTTATGCAATCTAAAATGTCAACAGTCCTAATAAAATAGTATGTAATATCATAAGAGTAGCTAAGATATAAAGGTTTTATGAAAATTAATATTTTGAATGTAAAATATTTACCGCAGGATGGCCCATGCTAAGGATTAAATGATAGTAGTAGCAGTAGCAGTAGTAGTAACAATCTGAAGGTGACATGAAGGGTTATGCCACATTTTTGCTAGCAATGAATTCTGGATCTATTTGAAGCCAAGTTGCTTGAGGAAGGATGGTGAGGAATGGTGGAACCCAGCAATTTTGACTCAGGTTTTTAACTCAGGGTCAAGTAACTGCCTTAATATTAAGATCCACTATGTGGCAGGTTCAACACAGTTGATATGCTTGTTTAGAACAAAATTGTTTCACAACTTGAAGTAGAACAAATTATACAGCAATAAAGGATAAATGCCATGGTTTACACTCATCAGACAGGTCTTCTCTTGCTGCTTGGGAGGATGAGCCAATGAGGTTGAAACCTAAAGATTTTAGAAACCTAAGTTATATTCTCTAATTCAGCTAAAGTAGCAATAAAGCTGATAGTTTGGAACTATAAAATTCTTGCATAATTTCTAAATGAGTTCAGAACTCAGAGAGAAAACGTATAGATTTGACCCATTCATACCCCCAAGGCATTGATTTCTATGGCTAAATAGCTCCACAGTCATACCAGCTCCTCAAATTCAACGTGTATAAACTAAACTCCTCTCTTCCCTTGAAATTATTTCTCCCTCTTGGGTGCCTGTTCCCATCTATTGCAGTGATAGTTTTTTAGTCAACATGTCTCTGTTATCATCATTCATTCAGAACAAAACAAGTGTTTTAAGTATGTAGTTATAACTGCAGTTCTTAAAATGTATCCCTTCCTTTTTTTCCCATTAATACCTAACCCAGGTCCTAATTATGTGACACTTAAGATTTTGCATTTCCATTTTAGCTGGTCTGTGTGCCCCTAGGTTTCTATTGTTATGTTCAATTCTGCGCTTCACCACAAATTACCTCTCTAATTGTCCCCCTTCCTCTCCAGTGAGAGCACAAGATCCAAACTTTGTATCATAGTCTTAAAAGTCTTCAACTGTCTGACCCTGACTGCCCCTAGCCCTATCTCCACCAATTCTCTGACCTTCTTTCCAACCATTAATTTCAATGTTTAACTTCCGTGTTATTCTACTTTTCACACCTTGATTGTACTACTTCCTCTTTCCTAAATTCCTTCCTTGATTTTGATTATTTGTACACTTATATTCCTGTTACACTGTGAGCCTTCAAAAAGAAGGACCAAAACTTCAGCAGAAAAGCTGCTCAATAAATGCCTTTTGAATTGAACTAAGTATCAGGCACTTATATCCTGAAGTTGACCAGTTTGTCTGAAAGTATACACAAACTAAGCAATGTTATTTAATTTCAGGGTCAGAAAACAGCTTCCAACTCATGGCTGATGCTGTTTCAGTAGTAGCCAAATTGAGTATTGCAGTGAGAAGGATCCCAGGCTGTACAGAGATTCAACTAGAAAATGTGCCATTCTCAGTTACTTATATCAGCTATGTGTGTGGAATTAGGGGGAAACTGTTCTATATATTTTCCATACTTGCTGAAAAAAATAATCTTCTGTAATTTATTGGCAGGATAATTTTCCTGATTATAATGTGATTTATTTTCTTTCTTTCAACGTGTGTGTGTGTGTGTGTGTGTGTGTGTGTGTGTGTGTGTGTGTTGGTTTTGTTGTTTGTTTCCTAGCCATGGTGAATAAAGCAGTCAATGAAATAGCAAGTTCTAAGCTCCAGTTCTAAGCCATGGATGAGCTTTTAATCTAACAGCACCAGAGACAACACAAAATGAGCAAATATATGACAAAAATAATGTCAGTGATAAATATGATGATACTATGAAGAATTTAAAACAAGGTGATATAATACAGTTATAGAGGGTCTTGGTATTCATTTGATAGGATAAACAGGATAGACTGAGGAGATGCATTTAAGCTGAGCCTTGAAAGACTAGAAGGATACAACAGTATGAAGATCTGGGGTCAATGGCTCCCAAGAGAAATAATAGCAGATGGAGAGACCCAAAGGCTAGAACAAAAGTAATTTTTGAAAACTAGTAAGAAGTATGCCTCTCTTAGTAGATTGAGTTTATAGGATATGAGGAACTTAATCATGGTAAACGATAATAATGGAGACGTACTTAGGTTTCAATTTAGGCAAGGCCTTGAAAGTATGATAACAATTTGCATTTTAATATGTGTGAATAAGAGCGATGGTTAAATATATTGTTGATAAGAAATGAAGTGGTTTTGATTAGAATGCTAAAAGCTTTATTTAAAAACTATAGATCCATACAAGGATATTAACTTGTTAATGGGTTGCTTGTATAGTGTCTGATGTGTGGTATGTGTGTGTAGATATGGGAGGGTGGTTATTGAGGTGAGGTAAGAGACACAGACATATTAAAGATAATTCCAGATTTTGGTCTTGATAGATAGATGATAGGAGGAACCATTTTGGAAAAGAAAACCAAGAATTCTGGTGTACCTATCAAACATTTAACCAGAACTCCCATGGAGGCATTTAGAGATGCTGGTCAGAGATGCTCAGGGTAGAAGGCTGAAGTTACAGATTTGAAGGAATATGTATATAGATGCTATTCAAAGCCATGAAATTTAATGAATTAACCTTAAGAGTATGTATATGTGGGGAGGGAGACCTAAAACTAGGCCTAACAACACCTAAAGACTTAGATGTCAATTGGAAAAATATTTTTAATGAGAAAAGGAGAGAATGGACAATCCCTGAGTAAGGAGAAAAACCATGACTGTGTGGTATCATGGAATCCAATAGAAAAGTATTATTTCTAGAAGAGTGCATGATTATCAACATCAGGTAAAATGAGAGAAAAAAAAAGGTAATTGGAATAAAAAATAATGGATCACTGATAAACTTTATAAGCACTGATTGGTAAAAATGAGGAGATAGAAACCAATTGGACTTTTTCAGGGTAATAATAGAATGAAAAAGAGTGGAGAAAATAACCATTATCTTAGGATATTTTCCTGTGAAGAAGAACAGAGAATTATAGTAGCAGCTGGAGGTAGACATGAGATGAAAGTGGGGGGAAGGGTTTTGTGAATGTCTTCTTTGTTTATTATTTATTTGTTATTTTTTAAATGGGATATACTCAAGTATATTTGTTGATGGAATGATCCAAGAGAGAGGGAGAGGTTGTTAGTGCAGAAGGGATGTGCAGGAATAAATCTTTCAAAAGGAGAAGGGGAGAAAGTAGCCTTTATATAAGCACAGAAACTTACTCCATTATAATATGAAAAAAAATAGAGATGATTAAAGATGAAATTAGGTTGGAGATACATTTTTTTTTAATTTTTAATTTTATTTATTGAGAGAGAGAGAGAGAGAGAGAGAGAGAGAGAGAGAGAGAAAGAGGGAGAGAGAGAGAAAGCAAGTGTGAGCCGGGGAGGGACAAATAATCCCAAGCAGGCTCAGTTCTGTCAGCTCAGAGTTTAACTCCAGGCTCCATCTCAAGAATTGTGAGATCATGACCTGAGCCAAAATCAAGAGTGATGCTCAACTGAGTGAGCTACCTAGGTGCTCCAGGTCAGAGATTTCATTTTTGGGTGATGTGTTAGAATATATTTTTTAAAAGATTTTATTTTTTCAATGGTACTAATTTCTCACATGTAACAGAAAGGTGAGGCATCCAAAGTAGCAACTCTTATATTTCATTTTTAAATTTGTTCACAAGCAGCAAAATATTGATAAGAAGCATTTCCTTTTTGTTATAGTCAATTATATTCTAATATTAATCCTATCACTAATTTTCCATGTGATTTTTATCTGTGAGATGAGGAAATTAGCAAAGAAGACTAAAAAATTCCCTTTGTTTCTCAAACTTTATGTACACTTTGTACAACATAGTTATAGCCACATTTCCTGAAACTGCCTACAACCCTTGTCCTTTTCACTATGGAGTATTGATTTCACAGTCCACAGACAATTCTTTTTTTCCTAAAATAAAAATTAGAAAGTTTAAAAGCCACTATCCCACAAGGATATCCAGGTAAAACATTTAAAAGTAATTCATGGCATTGGTTAAATACAAACAGCATATGTACTATTTACATATGTTCAAAGTAAAAATGGTTTGAGGTCTTCAGATATAATTCCAGAGGAATCCAATTTATTTTTATATACTTTTCTAGGTAACATGTGTTGCTAAAATTATCAATTCCAGCTCAGATGCAATGCTCACTTAAAACTGGCTTGAAGTGTTCTGTTATCATATCCTGTAGATGAGGTTTGACAAACTACTGTCCCAAAACCAAGTCCAGTCTGTTGCCTGTTTTCTGGGAAATTGTGTTATGGCAAGCTATTCCAATTCCAGTTACATGCTAAAGAAAAAAAAAAAAAGAAAATAGTGTCTGATATAGAAAAAGTTTGCAACCTCTTGTTTAGATGATTCTTCCTTTTCCTATTCCTCCTTCCCCTCTTCTAACCTAAAGCAATGAGGAAATATGTGACTTTGCTAAAATACTGTAAGCCAAAAGTCACCTACCTTTAGTTGGAAAGAGATTATATGGGTTGCTTATTGCGAACAGTTTTTGAAATTTTATAGGACATACCAAAGTTTTAAAAACTCTTTGCAATACTGCAGTTGAACTCATCCATTATTGTTGGTATGTAATTTATGATTTAAAATGTATCTACCTTTCAAGTCCAACAAGCTTATATTTGTTAAAATTGGATCAGAGGAGCTAATGAAATAGTCAAAAGAGAATATTTGCATCTGTGGCCAAAGAAGCTTGTTTCTGGAATATCTCAAATTGGTTAGGAATCTTTTGAATATATCAATCACCCAACACCTACATAACATCAATGCCATTATCATGTGTTAAGTCTGACTGCACAGATTCCATACATTATATTGACTTCCTGAACTGAATACTACTTTTTATTCTAATCACTGTAAAACATAAGTAGACTCATATATGCAAACATTTATTGTTATGTATTACAGGCAGAGTTGAGTGAATTTGAAGGTGGTTTCCATGACTATCAATATTAGGAAAAATTTGTTGCTGTAATGATAGGAATTAATCTAAAAATACCTTAGCAAAATCATTAAAGGACACTAGTTAATTAAAAAGAAAGCCAGGAATTTCTGATGAAATGTACTTAATATTTTTACCTTTTCCATTTGAAAAATCCATTATGTGAAGCTGAACAAGTTAGGACTGTGTGGGACATAAGCAGGATGAAAGAAAGAGAGGACTACAAATGGAAACATCTCATTAGTACTGGCAATAAGAGAGGGAGAATCAATGTGTATTATGTTTGTAACTACATGTGTCAGGGAAGAAGGTAACTGGTTGGTAGATTTCTTGTGCTGATCACTCTTTTTAGCAAATTGTTTTTACTACTCTGCTACAAATACAATTACTTTTCCCAATTATGAACCCAGCCTATTTTTCACTTCATGTTGTATATACATACATGTAGGTATGTGTTGTGTGTGTGTCTTAATGCATGCATATATATGCTTAGCAGTGATTTCTAATAGGCTCAGCTGTCTTTGTTATATTCTTCTCGTTTCTAGTTTATTTTATTTCTTTCTTACCTGGTGGTAAAAATAAATTACAGAAGAGACAACTTATGTAAGGAAAAAACATATTCTAAGATCTTTTCATACATTACAAGAGTCCTCATCTACATCTAAACGTAAGAACATAAACCAAGATACTTGGCAGGAGCATCTTTGCCTATATTAGCTAATAATATTTTCCTCTTCAGATGACAGCAGGTGTTTGAACTCCTGAAACATTAGATTTCCTAGATATCTATCTCTCTCTGTCTCTGTGTATGTCTCTCTATTTTTATCCTCTGTTCCCCTCCTTTCCCTTCCCTTCTTTTTTTTTTTTTAATTTTTTTTTAACGTTTATTTATTTTTGAGACAGAGAGAGAGCATGAATGGGGGAGGGTCAGAGAGAGAGGGAGACACAGAATCGGAAGCAGGCTCCAGGCTCTGAGCCATCGGCCCAGAGCCCGACGCGGGGCTCGAACTCACGGACTGTGAGATCATGACCTGAGCTGAAGTCGGACACTTAACCGACTGAGCCACCCAGGCACCCCATCCCTTCCCTTCTTTTCTCTACCTCTCCGTCTCCTTTTCCTTCTCTCTCTGTCTCCTCTCCTCTCCTATCATGGAAATAACAAGACAGAGAACATTGACTGTGCCCTTAAATTAATCACTTTACCGGTCACTTTGTGAACTGCTCATGCTAACTAATCCATTCCTTTTTGCCACTGTCAAACTGTACACTTCCTACTTAATCACTTTCCCTGGCGAATGCTCTCCATCTTCTAATCCTGCCCTCAGGTCCATCTGTGCCTGGATTCTGAGTCTGTATTCCTAACTCCTGTAGCTCAAATTCCTGAATTCTGATACAGTTTGCACATTAGGATCTCCACATCCTTTTACAAGTATTCTTCCTTCTAATATGTATAGAGCCTGATCTTTCTGTATTAGTGGATCTCAGTAGGATTCAGAGTCAACTACCTACCTACGAGAGTTTATTGGACTCTTGTGGTCAGACTGATGCTGAGTCCCTGATCATGTTTGTGTAAATTGAGATATCTTTATTACCAACCGAGCCTTCTAGTTTTGGAGGGCTTCGTTTTGTTTCACCTATTTCATTCTATTTTTTTCCAAATATTTAGCTCAAAAGGGAAAGATAAGAGGTGGAGATAAAGCATCAAAAATAGGGTAAATAGGTCTTCTGTCATAGTGTTTATTATGCTCTTTTCTCTCTGATTCCCTCAATCACATATACAGATAGTCCAGCTTTCCCAGTTACCTTCACTGGAAGAGCTGGTCTTGGGTATCTAATTTCCTATTGCTGTAAGTAAAAACCAAAAGTATCCATTATTCACTTTTAATTTGAAATTGCCTATATGAGGATTTTACAGAAGTCCCAGTCATATTTCTATGCCTTAGGTGTTGAGAATGCAAAGTTAAATGGAGGTATTTTTTTTTTTGGGGGGGGGGCGGTATATGATTCAAAATAAGAATTTCCCAAGTATAGGAAGGAAGTATATGGATGCTCAAAATATGACAAATAATCACATTCACCCCCAGTTTATATTGCTCTGGCAATGTATCTATCTGTAGATCATCACCTATTCATCTTTACAGAACAGATGTAAAAATATGTTTTCTTAAGATGAAAATATCATAGGTGAAATGTACATTTTAATTTATTATTGAAACTTTCAAAGTAAACTTACTTGTCCTATTATCATAAGCAAAGCAATATTACCATGTTGTAGGAAACATGGAACCAATTCTCTCTTGTTTACTTTTATATCTCCAGGTTACAGCACAGTACCTGAAACAATTTAGGCAGGATCTCCATCTCTGCCTTTCATATAGTGTAACATCACTGCATTTATCTTTATTTTCAACTATAGCAGGGAGAGATTTACAAATTAACTTGTACCTAACATTTGATATTTGTCTCTGTCAAAATACTTCAATAATATATTTTAATTTTGCCATTGTAAGTTTATTTTCTTTTAAAATATTTTAATCCCACCTGCTTCCATTTCATCTCAACTATTCCTGACATTTTATGGCATTTCCTTTTTATCTCTTTCTGCTTTGACCTTATGCCTTTTAAGGTTTTTCCAGAGGCTGTATATTTATTGCATCCCGTTAAGGATGTCAAATCTCATGTAAACATATCTTCTGTCTCTTATAGTTAATCATTTCAGACGTATTGGAAAGTATGTTCCTCTTTAGGATTGTATGAGCTATGATCTTTTTCTCTTCTGTTGAAACATTTATCCCCTTGGGGTCAGTACTGACTTTCTTTTTTTTTTCCCCTGTAATAATCCTCAAATGAAAAGAAAGAGCATACGGATTGTCCATGGTTCTGATATCTTTTTACTTGGATATTAAATAAAATCTCCTGAAAATCTAAAGGAAAATTACTTTTCAGGGAATCTTATCTGTTTTCTCTTGTTTCTCAGGCATCTGTCCAGCCTATAGTTTGATCCTCTGGACTTCTACATCCTCTCCTACTCAATTTCCTGATTCTAGTAGGAAAGGATCTAGAAGTCCAGCAGATCAACCTATAGGTTGGACAAATCATAGCCTCAGGTTTCCAAAGACACAGCTCAGGTTTGTATGTTTCACTCTCTTATGTGGCCTGGGGTTAAAAAAAATAGAGCCTGAAAGGCAGACATGATACATAAATAAGAAAGAGAAGACACAGTGACTAAAACCATACTGAAACACAGATTTAGCATAAAATTTAAGGTGAAATTGCCTACATATATGCTATGTCTCTGTGACATTTTTTCATGTTTTTTCTCCCTAAAAGAGATACTAGATTTCAGAGTCAGAGCATGGATAATATATAAAGATAAAAATTTATATGATTTTTAAAATGATGAAATATATCGAGACTGGATATTTCTTTGAACTTGTCATTTTCACTTTATGTATTTGCTGCCTTAAACATATATCTAGGTACAAAAAATTCTCCTAATTTCAGACAATCTTAATCTGTAATATGTTGTGCTGTAGTCTCCTTATATATCCTTACAGGTATTTTATTGTGAAGCTGGCCATTTTATATGGGTATATTATTTATTTTTTATTGATGCTTAAAATTACTTTCTAGCAAAAAGCCACCATCCTGGTGTCATCCATGCTTTGCATGCTAATTATTATGTAAATTTTAATCTATGTTTCTTTCTTAAATCTAAAATTATATTGAGCATTGCAGTGCCGTACAGTATTTGTCTCTTGATTTATAATCGAAGTAGGTTGTTCTTATTAACATACTTCCTCTAGGCAAGGGCAGAAGAAGTGTGGCTATATTTTTAAAACTGTAATAAAAGAGGGTGGTGAAAGTTTTATTAATATTTCATTTTTTCATCTTTGAAAATGATAAAGCTACATAAGAATGCCTTTAAGCAGAATATTTAGATTCTTGAATTAAATAACCAACGTATTTATATCTTTATCACAAAATTAATATTCCTATAATTTAATGTTATTTTGTAATATAAAATATCTGATTTTCACATAGCTCATGTAGTTTACAAAATAATAGGGAGAAACAATATTTGAGGAATTAAATGTAATAAAACTATTATTAGTAACAAGATCTGCCTAATGTTTTATTGCACTAGTTCAAATAAGCCAGAGGAAGGCACATTTCTTTGTGGAAAAGCTAGAATATACTTGTCCTCCCTTGCTTTCTCTAATCTCCTTCATCTTCTTCCTGATAAGTGAAAATGGAAATTGGAACTGAGTCTACCCCTCATTTTTACCCGACTCTCTCACAATATGCTCTAAACCTTCCACTTCCATTCTCATAGAATAAAGAGAATTTAGGGGTGCTTGGATGGCTCAGCTGGTTAAGCGTCGGACTTGGGCTCAGGTCTTGATCAGGTCTTGTGAGTTCGAGCCCCACATGGGGATCTGTGCTGACAGCACAGATCCTGCTTTGGTTCCTCTGCTCTCTTCTCTCTCTGCCCTTCCTGTGTGCTCGCTCTCTCTCTCTCTCTCTCTCCAAAATAAATAAACTTTTTTTTTTAAGAATTAAGTTAATTTAAAAATATATAGATGGGCGCCTGGGTGGCTCTAACAGTTGAGTGTCTGACTTCGGCTCAGGTCATGATCTCATAGCTTGTGAGTTCGAGCCCCGTGTAGGGTTCTGTGCTGACAGCCTGGAAGCTGGAGCCTGCTTCAGATTCTGTGTCTCCCTCTCTCTCTGCCCCTTCCCCACTCACATTCGGTCTCTGCCTCTCTCAAAAATAAATAAACATTTAAAATTTTTTTAAATATATAGAAAAGTTAATATCATTTTTTTTTCTATGTAGGGAACCTGAATTCACAGTAGGCTCTAGGTCTCCAGTTATGTTCAAATCCAAGGACACTGATTTAGCCCTTGAATTCTTTTTAGAACACTCTGGGGACTGAGAACTTGCTATTTCTTGAGTAGTAGCATTCTATGCATTCTTGTTGGAAGGCTTTAGATGTTAGTGATTGTGATGCTGTCCAAATGGGTCCTGCTTCAGTTCTTCCCCGCCCCCATTCTGGGCTGCAGAGAAAACATCTGAATTTCTCCACTCATGTTATTTCTCCCAACAACCCACTGGTTGCTTCACTTTATTTTGTATTTCCTAGTCCTTCTCTTTATTTTTTCTTTTTTATCTTCCTCCTTGCATTCCATTTTTTTCTACCCACTCTCCTAATCAATTATTTTCCTCATCCTTCATTCACTGAATCTTTAAGATTTAGTGAGCCATTTCTATGTGCCTGGCACTAATGGAGTCACTAGGGAGGCAGGAGTGATTCTGGCAAAAAGTCTTCCTCCTGTTAACTTTTTTCTTTCACATTTTCTATCAGTTTTTACTTTAATTCCCATCCTTCTTTCCCCCCACTCCAACATAAATTAGCAAAAAATTAAACATAGCTAACAGTCCTGAATAAGGAATATAGGCTTCATTTATGTATCACTTGAGGGACATAGTGGAAATTTTGTATAAATTTCCATTTGAACACAACTCTGTAGAAGGGTGAATGTGCCTGAGTTTGCACTGAAATTACACATCTAAAAATATAATTAATCACTTTAAATATCATTCAGTAACTTTATTGGAAACATCATTGAGCCCAAACAAAATCATCTCATGTAAGTTTTAATAAGAATAAACCCTAGGTTTTCCATCTGAAGGACCTGAATTCAGAGTAGGCTCTGACTACCCTCCAATTCATAATTTGCTTCCCAGAGCATTAATCATCATCTCTTATATGTCTGTTACTCAGACACCATATATTGATTAATATTATATACCAGATCTTAAGTTGAATGCAAGGAGGAAAAGCAAAACCCTAAATTGTGCAGTGGTTTATAGTTTTATGCAATGACTTTGCGTTCTAGTATCCACAACGATATTGGAATTTTATGAAGCCATTTTACCTGCTATAGAAACTGAGACCAAGAGACTTTAAATACTCACTGGATATTAAACATAAAAAAATGGGATAATTAATATTGAATATGGATTTTCTTATACCAGTATCACTTCCCATTTCCGAGCTATGATTCAGGGATCCATGCAAATTTTCTGCCATGAAAACTTGAAATATTAAATAATTTCTCTAAACCTGTAAGGACCAAAACTAATCAAGTGAAGAGAGATCTTGACTTTCTCTTGCCTTCTATTGGACAATGGTTTCCCTCAGAAGGCTCTTCCCTTAAAAGAGATTCCTGGGCTTAAGGTCAGCACCATAAATTTTTCAATTAGAAATCTTTTATCTGGATTGTGCTCTGAATACCATTCCTCTCCTAAAGGCTAAAATATATAATCCACTGAATTTGAGATTTAAGAGGGGAAAATGGTTTGAAGCAAGATTAAGAATAAAGATACCTTCTCTCTTTGTCTTAAATAACATTTAAAATATTCTTGGATAACTGAAACCTTTTTGTTTTTTATTATAAATGTCCACCGCACACCATCCAGCTAATGTTGACCCCTTTAAGGACCTGTTTTTCTCTCACAGACTTCAGTGTTCATAATTAACTGAATAATACTTTAATATTTTCTTCCTATATTTTTTGGCCAAGATTTGAATGGTAAGTGTGATGCTGTCTACAGAGGACAAATTAAAAAACAAAATTCACTTTCTAAACTTTGGCTGCTGAATGGTTAGGTCTAGTCAGTGTATAAGGATACATAGTCAAAGATAATCTTCAGATAATCTTAAACCAGAAAGAACTTTGTAAGAGAATGTTTAATAAAATTTGGTCAATTGAAAAATGTGACATAGGAACATTGCAGAATTTTTCTAGAGTCAAAAAACTAGTTGCAAACCCATGTAACCTACCTACCTTTGAATCCAGGGTTTTTGCCTACACCAAGTCACCTTTCAAAGCCTAAAATACCATAAAAGGAATGAATAATACTAATACAATTTACAAATTCCTTTATTTAAAAATAAATAAGTAGCTAAACTTTGCTGAGAGTATCTGTGGTAGGAATAGTACTATACCTTTGTCTATGCACTATTCCGTATAATCCTCGTGGTGGAAATTATTTGTGTTCCTTATATTTGATTCATTTTCTTCCGGGAACATAGAGCATACATGTCCCAGTCGCCTTCAGTTAGACAGAGTCATGTGTTCAATTTTGGTTAATAGTCTGTAGACAGAAAAAACATGTGCCATGTCACCTTGCTGCACATCAAAAAAGAATGAGAAATCTCAGTACATGTATTTCATATGGTTAACCTGATAGATGCCAGAGCCCTCACTCACTGCTCCCCACCATCTGCTTGCCAACCAATGTGAAACATGTGGCATGAACAAGAGAAGCAATTCTGTTAAATCAGGTTTAACTGAGATTTATGGGGCGCCTGGGTGACTCAGTCGGTTAAGCATCCGACTTTGGCTCAGGTCATGATCTCACAGTTCGTGGGTTCGAACCCCGCGTCGGGCTCTGTGCTGACAGCTCAGAGCCTGGAGCCTGCTTCACATTCTGTGTCTCCCTCTCTCTCTGCCCCTTCCCTGCTCATGCTGTGTCTCTCTGTCTCAAAAATAAATAAACATTAAAAAAATTTAAAAATAATCAGGTTTAACTGAGATTTAGATATTATTTTTCACCAAATTGAAATCTTTCCTAATCTAATACATTATTTTGCCCAATTTGAGCTAGGTTTTGTTATCCCCAATTTATAAGAAAGGAAACTGAAGCTCAAAGAGTTCATTAGTTCCACATCCTCAAAGGGCTAAACCACCAGGAAATAGATAAAATGCCAAAAATGGCAGGTGTGCAAATACCTAAGTTATCATTTGATAAGTAAACTCCCAACTGTATCTTATATCCCTTACTTGCTCAATACAGAAAGCTTAATGTAACTAAATCCAAGTAAAATTTGTTACCTCAGTGTTTTCATTTAAATTTATTCAACTGAGAATTTCCACCAACCCCTGTCTCCTCTCCTTTCATGCATATATCTAAGATCTGAGAGAGTTTCACAGCCTTACAATAATATTATGGGGAAGATTAAGTTCTTGCAGTCATATGTAGCATAGTATCTACCAAGTCCTGCTGTGACATCTACCAAGAAATACTATCTCCTCAGACCCTTGGGCATCATCATCTTCTATTCTGGTCTTTCTCACAGTGTCCATGCTGTTTTTTCCTCTTTTCCTCTCATCAGGACCATGAGGCCATTTAAGGATTAAGAGCTTGTTCATTTTCACTACTTTATTTAACTCTTGTAAAGAAATGCGAATACTATGTTCCTGTATTTTTCATTGTCCATGAAGGCTCCCTGAAGCTGCTTCCTACCTTCTCTATTAGTGGAAGCCCACATGGAAAATCATTATTCTACTGATACATTGCTTTAGTAATGTCAAGATTACCCATAAAGCTGACAGTGCTAAGATTTCAAGATGAAAATTAAGATATAATTATTCTGTAGGCACAAATATTTCTTAGAGTTCATTAACTGGCGGGTTCTAGTGACTGACATGAGCTCAGGGCCAGTTCTCAGACCACTTTCAGGCTCTAAATTTCTTGCTTCATTCCCCAACCCTCATTTGTACTGTAGTCTCTAAAATATTTATACAAATCTAGGGTAGGAAAGCTGCCTTATACATACTTAAACATTATTTTCCAACCTATAGTTTATAAGATAACTTTATGCTTTTGTTCTCAAAATTAAGACTTTGTAGAGTAAAACAAATACTTCTCTCTGTAGAGATGCATGAAATTGATTATAAAACTTAAAGGCAAAGAATCAACAAAAGGGTATCATTTGATAAGGTTACCAAAAAAAAGATAATGGAATCTAAGGCTTCATTCTTAGAAACATAATATGCTGGAGCTCCTGGGTGGCTCAGTCAGTTGAGCATCAAACTTCAGCTCAGGTCATGATCTCATGGTTCATGAGTTCAGGCCCCACAATGGGCTCTGTGCTGACAGCTCAGAGCCTGGAACCTGCTTCAGATTCTGTCTTCCTCTCTCTCTGCCCCTCCTCCACTTGCACTCTGTCCCTCTCTCTCTCAAAAATATTAAATAAATGTTTAAAAAAAAGGAAACATAATATCCGGTCAGAGGAAAGTGATGGTTTCCTCTTTTTGTTGGAGTCAGAATGTCCCTGGTGTAATTTCTTAATGGGGATGACACTTTAAGAAGATTGTTAAAGTATTGATAATCCAGGGGATATGGACATGAATGATAAAGGTTTGGAAATTATAACTCCTGAACAATGAAAGCCCAGATATATATTTTCCTTGAAAATAGGGGTATGTAATAACAATTTAAAATAAATTTAATCTAAAATTTAAAATGTAATAAATTATATTATATTTAAAATAGTTATTTATTTTTTCATTTATGTCTTGCATGCATCAGTAGTCCATTTATTTTTATTACATGACTCTGCTACACTTCTTTCATATTGATAGGCATTCGATTTGTGTACAGCTACTAGGCTATTATAAATAAAGTTAATATAAACATTCTCCTTTAAGGCAAATTTTATACACATATATTATATTTTACTTGGGTAAATATCTTAGACAAGAATTTCTGGGACACAGGTTAAGTTTCCACCTAACTTTAAAAGAACTGTTAAACATTTTTCAAAACAGTAATATAATTTTACATATCTCACCAGCAATATATAAGAACTCCAGTGGCTCCACACTTGAATTTACCTGTATTGAATCTTTTTTTGTTGTTTTTTTTTTACCTATTATAGTGAGTGTGAAGTGGTGTCTCTCATAGTTTAATTTGCATTTCCTTGATGACTAATGTGGAGAGAATGTCCATGTGCTTATTGACTATTTGTAGATCTTTTGTGAAGTGTCTGTACAATTCCTCATTTATTAGATTTTTACCATAATGTTGATTTGTGTGAATGCTTGATATATTTTGAGAACAATTATATATATATATATATATATATATATATATATATATATATGAAAATAAATGAGAAAGCAATCCACACAGACTAGAAGATATATCTATATGTGATAGATAAAAATAATTTCTATATATTTCTTACATATAAGACATGAATATAATACATAATGATTGGTATATTATATGCAATACATATAACATCATATATAATAGATAAAACACATATAATACTTTCTTCTAGTTTGTGGCTTGTTTTCTCACTTTCTGAATGGTTTCTTTTACAATCAAAAGCTTTGAGATTTGATGAAATATAATCTGTCAATTTTCCTTTTAGAGTTAGCTTTATTTTTTTGACTTCAGAAACTTTTGTTTACAGGAAGTCATGAAGGTTTCCTTCTGCTTCTCTCTAGAAGCTTATACTAAGAGATTTTATGTCTATAAGTCATTTCAAATTAATTTTAGGTACAGTGTTAAGTATGACTGAGGGCTTTTTACCCCTTTTCCAAATGGGCATGCAGCTGTTCTAGCACAATTTATAGAGACTTTCTTTTCCCCATTAAAACTTATTGGCAGGGGGCGCCTGGGTGGCTCAGTTCAACATCTGATTTCAGCTCAGGTCATCATTTCACAGTCATGAGTTGGAGCCCTGAGTCGGGCTCTGTGCTGACAGCTCAGAGCCTGGAGCCTGCTTCAGATTCTGTGTCTCCCTCTTTCACTGCCCTGCCCCACTTGCACTCTATCTCTGTCTCTCTCTCGCTCAAAAATAAATAAGCATTAAAAAAGTGTATTGGCATTTTTGTCAAAAATAAGGTGATTATATAAATATGTGTCAATTTTTAAACATTCTAATCTGTTCCAGTTATTGTGGATTAGTATGACAATATTACATTGTCTTGAATACTACAAATTTATAGGAATTCTTTGAAATCAAATAGCGTGCCTTTTAAAATCTAGATTATCTTGGCTACTCTAGGTTCTTTGCATTTGTCTTGTTAATTTCTCCAAAACCTGCTGGAATTTTATAGCAGAAATTTTTAGCTGGAATTTTATTCCAAATTGGAAAGAACAGACACCAAGTTGTATATAAGGTACATGTTGTTTTCCCTATTTTTATGGCTTCTATAGTTTTTTGCCAGTGTTCTGTAACTTTCAGTGTAGGTGTATAGTGTATCACAAGGCTTTCATAAGTTTATGCTTAATTTTGTTTTAGTTTTGTTCTCATATGTTTTCAATATTTTGTCTTCCATTTCTTTGATGTTAATAGTAGATAGAATTAAAAATGGCCTTTTGTTTATCATGAACAATTATTAATTTGCCTATTACATCTAAGATATATATTTAAAATTTTTTTTAATGTTTATTTATTTTTGAGAGAGAAAGAGACAGAGTGTAAGCCGGGAGGGTCAGCATAGAGCATGACATGGGCTCAAACTCACGAACAGTGAGATCATGACCTGAGCCGAAGTCAGATGCCCAACCACCTGAGCCACCCAGGCACCCCATATCTAAGATATATTTTTTAACATAATCCTTAGGATTCTATATTTCTACATAGACATACATAACTACATATAAAGGCAGATTTACTTCTTTCTTTCCAATTTTTAAGCTTTTTCTTTCATTTTCTTTGTATTATAATTGCTAGGACTTCTGCTACAATCTTAACTCAGAGAAAGTAGAAGTTTTGCTTTGTATCCAGTGTTTGGGAAGAATGCATTCAGTATTTCACTGTTAAGAAAAACACAAAATGTGAGCTATGGGTTATTTATAGATTCCCTTTACAGATTGAGAAAGTGCCCCTAATAGTTGTTTCTATCTATCCATCCTCCCTTCCTTCCTTCCTTCCTTCCTTCCTTCCTCCCTCCCTCCCTCCCTCCCTCCCTTCCTTCCTTCTTTCCTTCCTTCCTTCCTTCCTTCCTTCCTTCCTTCCTTCTAGAGAGAGAGAAAGCAGCAAGCACCTGTGCACAAGCAGGGGAGAGGCAAAAGGAGAGGGAGAGAGAGAATCTCACACAGGCTCCATACCCAGGCCCAGCATGAGGCCCTATGCAGGGCTTGATCCCAGGATCCACAAGATCATGACTTGAGCGGAAGAGTTGGTCACTTAGCCGCCTGAGCCACCCAGGTACCCCTCCTTTCTCTCTCCTTTTCTTTTTCTTTCTTTCTTTCTTTCTTTCTTTCTTTCTTTCTTTTCTCTCGATGACTTTCTTCACAAGTAGTTGTTAAAAGTTTATCTATTTTTTCTCAGCATCTTTTGAAAGGTTCATGTTTTCTCTTTATTTCATCCTTGTGCTGAAGCACATTGATTGATATTTCAGTGTTAAGTCAAACTTGCATTCCTGAGATAAATTCATCCCATTTCACTTAATCCCTGTAGTTACTATGAAGTAATTATAAGTATCCTCATTTTACATGTAAATGAATTGAAACATCAAGATACTAACTGGCCCAATACAAAACACTTAGTTTTTAAATTAAGGGAGAATTTAAGAGAGGTTATAGATTTAGAACTGGTTTTTTAAGTTTTGTGATGAAGAAAGTGCAAACACTCTACTTGTATTAAAGAGAAGCTACAGGTAGACTAGACTATACTGTGAGAAAGGAAACAAATTTATTTGAAAATCTCCTATACAGTGCACTGTAATAGCCTATTCTAAGCACACTTTCCACAATATGATTTAAAGTCAAGATGTTCTGACTCAGAGGTATGGTGGCCTGTTAATCATTTATTGCCTGTTTACTGTGCTCTTTTGCATAATTTGAATAACTTTGGCCTTAGTCTGTGGTAGTCATGTAAGCATTTAGCCTGACACAAGGAAGTGCTATAAATTGATTAATTCTACGAATCAATCAAGGGGCTTATTCTCAGAAAATTCAACAACTCAGGGCTTTAATTCTATGTCTACACTGTTAAATGAGGTATGCAAGCTTTTTTTCAAAATTTCTCCTTTGCAGAAAACTCCCTATCTGCTAGAAACAGATGGGCTGAAGGATATTTTAATCAAATACCCAAACAGATGCAAAGAAAATTCATCATCAGTGAACCACAGCGTTAGAATAAATTGATACCTTTTGTCTGTCTTGCCTATTGAGACGTTAGTCAATCATCAACAGACTTGTCTCCTTTAAAATGTGCCACAAGAGAGTTTCCAATTAGGGCACATTGGCCAGCACAAACTAGCCTAACTTATGGCAAGTGTCTTAATGACGTTAGACAGATATAAAGATTGAATAATCCAATTATTAACAGGAAAAAGGTGGAAATTTAAATTTATCTTATTGTGTAAAAAAAATATCTTAATCTTGGGTGCAATAGTTACTATAATTTTGGATTTAGGCTAATAGCTTTGTCTTTCTCATTCTCAATTTTCTGATCTTTAGAGGGTTATAAAATAAACCGGTGGGTGTTTTATGAGATATAAGTATAATGGGACTTAACTGAAATAATCTTAATTCATATAAAGTACTCCATAAATATGATATGTTATTATTTCCATAATTATATTGTTATTTTAAAGGATACTGCCTCTGGATTTAGAGATGTTTCTTCATGCCATTTTGATCCTAAAAATGAAATCCTTGATGATTTTGTATTAAATGGAATCACCATTTTAATCTTTTTAAATGTCAGATATGAATACGGTAATAAATGTTTTTAATGGATCTCTTTTCTCAGTACAGCCTTTGTACTCTGATTTTCCTTCAATATTAGTTGGGTCTGAGACAAATTATGGAAAACACAGTGGATTCTCTTGCATGGGGAATTATTGTCAAATGAAAACAAACGATAAACAAATCCATCCACTTATTTCACTTAACTCAGAGAATTTTGGAATAGTTATTTGTGAGCTAAAAACTAAATACAAACATTTTTTAATCAAGGTTTTTTCATTTATATCATCTTACATATAAATCTTTCTACATACACACTTGAATGCATGCATACATGCATGTATACGTAAAAAGAGAAGAGAAGTAATATAGAAAGTAATATATTAAAAATGGTGTCACAAATTAGGAAATGAATGTCTTACTCCACTTGTAGTTACCAAGTTTGTTCATTTGTTCATTCATTGATTCATCCATCCATCCAACAATGAAATTGTGATGTATTTGTTGTATATATGTATCAGACATATACGTTACAGTGGTAAAAAAATGTCATATATACTCTGGCCTTATGGGGAATATATTCTGTAGCAAAAAGGACAATAAGAATATATACAAGGCAAGCCTTCTCCCTTCTTGATTGTTTTCCCTTTTGTTTGAGCCAATTCTGGCTGGCAAGGATTTGGCTCTGGCAGGGATGTGTCCCTTGTGGGGCTGAGATGAAAGATCTGGCCCAGGTGATTGGCATTGTCAGACTACTTGGGCCTGATAAATGGTTTGGTGTGTGTGGCATGTTTGTGGGTCCATAATCCAGGATATTCCTGGGACATTGCTGTGTTTAGCAAGGCTAAAACCCATGAGGTAGCTATTTGGCCCACATGTTTGGCAGAGCTCAGGCCAAAGAAGCAGACTGTGAGTTTGAGAGATCAATTACATTCAGAGAGATTAAACAAATTAGTAAATATAGAGGGATGAGATAATGTGAGTTAAGTTTCCTATTGTCAAAGAGGTGGTAAAAATATGGAAAGGGGAAGAACTGAAATAAACCCTGAATTGCCAGATTGGAATAAGAGTTATCAGTGTGAACTCATAGTTTATTTTTATTTTATTTTATTTATTTTATTTTATTAAGTTTATTTATTTTGAGAGAGGAGGGGAGGGGCAGAGAGATAGAGTGGGAGAGAATCCCAAGCAGACTGAAGGAGCCTTATGCAGGGCTTGAACTCATGAACCATAAGATCATGACCAGAGCCGAAATCAAGAGTCGGATGTTTAACTGACTAAGCCAACTGATGTTGAAAAACTTGAGATTTTGAGAACTACAGAGAAAGGGAGATTTAAAAATGTATGTGTATGTGTAAGTGGTAGGCAGAATAATAGTCCCTTAAAGACTCATACCCTAACCCATGGAACATGTCAATGTTACTTCACATGACAAAATAGACTTTGCAAATGTGGTTAAGGTTAATAACCTTGAAATAGGGAGTTTGTCCTGGATTATGTAGGTAGGCCCAATCTAAGGTGGATATTATCATTATACATTGATGATTTCCTTTTTAAAAATAAATACGTTAACATGTGTATTTATAGATTACTAATTGATATTCACTAATAATTTTCCTCCTTTTTATCTGTTGTTAAATTAGATTTCTCAAATATATTGAATAGTTTGTTCTGTCTCTTTCTCTGTCTCTCTCTGTGTGTCTTCTCTTGTGTAATATACTGATTGATCTTCATAAATCTTTGATTATTTTAATGATCCTTTTTTCTCTATTTGAATTCATTAATCTATTTTTTGTTCATCATTGTCTCTGAATATCTTATGCTATTTTGTTGTTCATTCTCAAGTACCCAGAAGTAAGCTAATGTTTAATTATTTCTTCTTCTTTAATACTGAAAACACTTAGAGCATTAAATTCTCCTCTTAGTACAATGGGTTTACATGCCATGTTTTGATAACCAGCAATCATGTGGTCATTATTATAATGTAAAGTATAGTCTCTTGGACTCTAGAGTTGTTTAGGATGTTATTGTTGTTTCTTGGTTTTTTTTAATGACTTAATATCCTTTAATGTATTTCCTTTTATTATTAATTTGATAAAAATACTGATTTTTTCAATGCTTGCCACATTTTATAAACATTTTATGATTTAAAAATTTTGTTTATAGTGTGTCATGAATTCAAAAAATCAGTTTTCATAGTCAAAATTAAATGTACTATTACAAGGCTTACAGAATTATAGCCATACCACTCATTGTTCACAGAATATTAGACATATATGATAACATTTGATATAATGTATAATATTGCTTATTAATGAAGATTAATAGGTTAGCAAGCTTTCATGGGAAAATAGTAATGAATGGAACAAGATTTACAAACAAATTTGTGTTCTTGGCCCATTATCTATACCTGATGCCTCCCATGCTAGGTCTTGCTCTCATTGTACTAAATAAGTGAACACATTTTTCTAAAGTTATTTTCAAAACGCATCATTTTGAAGTTAAAATTAATTTGTTAAGACACATTATTTGCAAAGCTCGTGATTAAGGAGTTAGTCAATGACCTTTACTCTGCCATGAGTCCTGACCATTCTAACTCCTGTACAATACTCATCTAACATGATGTCCCCAAAGATGTTATGGATATACAGTTCTAAGAGTTTCAGACTATGGCAGTCCATCACAGATGACTTCCTGGAAGTCTTCTAGAAAACATTTCATGAACAGGTGTTTCCTTCTGATCCACTGCCCAAGAATGATTTAAAAAATTGTTTCTACCTGTTCTATTAAAATGTGAGTGTTTTTTCAATGGCACGTACTTAGCTAGGCATTGAGGACATAAATATGAATTCCATCAGGTCACTAATAATCTAGTGGAGTAAACAAACATAGTCAATTAATCAAGAACATGCAAAACTGGGCCACCCATCACAACTGAATAAAAGGGAGATATACATTGGTCTAAAAGTCTAGAGGAAAGGGATCCTACCTAGTCAGGGAAGATTTGGAATGCATTACAAGAGAAAGAAATTGTTTAGTTCAGTTCTAAAGGACGAGGAGGATTTTATCCTTACAAACATGAGGGGAGAGTTCATTCTAGATAGAGAAGTTTTCACATGCAAAACAATGTAGTAGGATTGAGCCACTGAAATTAGGAATATAACCGTGGAGTTTAACATGGAGAGAACGAGGGGGAACACACTGGGAAACAGTATTGGAAAACTAGACAATAGCTATACAAAAAATAAACAAATAAAACAGTTAAATATTTCTCTTGAAGATTTAATGGCTATAAGTGTTAAAAACACCATAGTTCCATCAAGTACAAAAAATTTAAATGTCAAGACTTACTTCAATCGTATTGAAGGAAGAGTGTTTAAAAAATTTTTCCAGGTGACTTATTCACGTGACTGTGATGGAGTAGCTTGTGGCACATCAATACCCATTCCTAGAGTGATGAGATGAGGAGGGAAGGAAGGAAGGAGGAAAGACAGGAAGGGAGGAAGGATAGAAAGAAGAAAGGAAGGAAGGGAGAGAGAAAAAGAGAGAGAGAAAAGAAGGAAGGAAGGGAGGGAAGGAAGGAAGAAGGAAAGAAATTCATGTTTGAAGGTATCCTAATCTCTCCCTAAAGCTGGAATTGAAATGAAATAAAGCTTCTGGGGTGAGCCCCAACTTTTAACACACTACTTTTCACAAGGCATTTGATCATAATTGGCTTGACATAAGAGACAAAGCAGAGATACAATGTTGGATAGGAAAAGAAGAAAAGCCAGCAGAAGAAACTTCCAATACTAGAGAGACAATAAGGAAAAGAAAGAAAGAAAGAGGAAGAAAGAAAGAAAGAAAGAAAGAAAGAAAGAAAGAAAGAAAGAAAGAAAAGAACCTTATGGACTGCCAAAATAGCCAGGATATGAGGGGTAAGAAGTGAACCCAACAGCTAGCAGTGATTTTTCCCATTAGATATTTATTGATTAACCTGCACAGCACAAAAGGGTAAGAAACCATGACAAATACACCTAAAAAGTAGAGCTGGCTTAATGGCAGTCTCACAGTCCTGGAAAGTAAAAATAATGTATTTCAAGGACCACCATAGTAGAAAAGCTTCTAGAAACCCACAAGACTTTCAGATTGGATCCCTGGTAGCCTCTATCCTGCAGGAATTCCTGAGTCAGAAATGGAACAACCCTTACAAATGCAGGCAGCCTGAAGTCAGCTTAGGCTTTCATGGTTTTGAGGTGATATATCACTCTTTCTTTCACCTGTAAAAAATAGAATAAAAACTGTATTTTCATACAAAAATATCTGGCATACCAAAAGAAATTTATAACACACACACACACACACACACACACACACAAAGACCCAGAAGAAAAACTTAACACCTGACAGATGCAATAGAAGAATAACCATATGGAATCCAGAATCCAGATTTTGGAGTTATAATATTCAACTTTTAATTAATACTTTAATTTATAGTCAGGATTTAATTAATACTTTAATACTCAGACTTTAATTAACATGTAATAAAAGAAGACAAACAAGATAGAAAATTTAACCAGAGGCTTGAGTCAATTAATAAAAAATCAAAAGAAAATTCTGGAACTGAAAATTATAATAACCAAAATTATGCACATAATAGTTAGGTTTAATAGCAGATTGAACAGAGCCAGTGAGATTATTAGAGATGATTGGTCAGTTTAAAATCACCAGACTGAAGCCAGGAGAAACAAAAACAGGTAAAATTAAGAAAACAAAATAAGAATAATATAGAATATGTTGAAAAAGTCTGACATACGTATAATGGATTCATATGATAGATTCACTGCAGAAGAAATATGTCACTGATAAGAAGTAGTAGTTGAGGATATAATAGCTGACACATTTGCAAAGATGAAAGATATCAAGCTACAATGTGTATGAAACAAAAGTTGGATAAATATAAAATGTTACCCCAGACACATTATAGATAAGCTACTGAAAATTAAATATAGGGAAGAACTATAGAAAAAATGCATATTATCCTTAAAAGATCAACAAGATAGAAAGCTGATATCACCAGAGAAGTAGACTCCAGGGGGAAAAAAAATACAATGAGTTTCTTTAAGTTCTTAGCTAAAACAAATGCCAAATGGACATCAATATACAGTGAAAATATCTATCAAAAATGAAGATAGGATGTAGACATTCGCAGATCATGCTCCCCTCCTCCCAAAATTAAAAAAAAAACCCTTTTAATATACAATGCTAGCATACCTGCACTAAAAGAAATTATAAATAAATTCTTCGGAAATGAGAGAATTCTTCCAAATTGAAATGGTGAAAAGCAGGTAGGAATAAAGAGAAATGAGCAAGAAAATGTGTGGATAAATGAAAACAATAATAATGGCATAAAATAACAAGTCACAATCTCAATATGTACTATATATAAAATTAAATGCATGGGAACAATAGAATCAAATACTGAAAGTGGTATTTAGACTTAAAATATTCTAAGATTTGGAATTGTGTTATAGAAGATAAAATATTAACTTATATTAGACTAACAACTCAGTGATTCTTGATCCAAAGTAAAAAAATGAATAAAAATATATAAGAAACTAACATGGGAAAAATTAAATAATAAAAACACTTAGATAAGAAAGACAAGAAAATTCTTGAAAAAAATTGTATAAAGCAAGTGGTAAGACTAGAAATAAATGGCATGAAGGTAGATGAAAATAAAGTATATCTGTAATTGTATTTATTAGACACTATTTAAATACTGGAATTTAAAACTTCATATAAAAATGAAATCTTACTTCCTCCCTATAAGACATATAAATATAAGGCACAGAATGTTTGAATGGAAAGGAATGGAAATGATATCCCATGCCAATGCAAACCCAAAGAGAGCATCTATTTTTTGTACTAATATTGGATAATATAGATATGAAAGCAAAGGTGCTACTAAAGGAAAATAGGAACATTTCATAATGTTCAAAGATTCACTTTACTAAGAAGATAGAGTAATTTTTAACTTATGTATACCTATTTTCATAGCTTCAAAATGTGAAATGCAAAACATGATCAGTTTCTAAATGGAGAAATACACAACCTCACAATTTCAGTAGAGGACTATAAAATTTCTTATGCAGTAGTTTATAGAGCAAGCAAAGCAAAACAAACAAAAACAAAAAAAATTAAAAGATATAATAGAGCTGTACAAAATGATTAAGAAAATGAGTGACTATATTGGCAAACGTAGCAAACAGAACCCAACAGTTTTTGGGCATTTTACCCTCTCAAGCACACATAGAATGTATACCAGTTGATCATAGGCTGAATTATACAGAAAAGCAGTTTGGAAAATCTTAAATCACACAGAGTTTTTGTGTTACCTTGCCATAGTAAAATTAGATAATTGAAAAATAATAACTGAAAAATAGATAAATAGTAAAGAGTATACTCCTAACTTTAGAAATTAATGTTTTATTACATAAAGGGTATAACATTAATATGAGATATTTTTAAATTAATGGTAATGGAAAAATTACTGGTCATACTTCTAGGTTATATTTAATGGTGTGCTTATGGGAAGGTTTATTACCTTAAAAGCATCTATATGAACAGATGTTACAAAAACATCTATTTAAAAGCGATAGTCATGTATGAAAATAAAACAAAACTATGATCAAAAAGGCAATTGAATGGAATATAATAGAATGGAATTTCTTTAACCAATAAATAATATCTTCAGAAAAGCTTACCACAAACATTACATTTAATGGGAACTAATCAACACTTTTAAAAGAATGAAATATGGAAAATATTTTATTACCTAAGATACTAAAAGCTATCATTACCTGAAGACATTATTGTAATTATAACAAATTCAAAACTGTCTATAGCCAACTTATTAGAATTAAAAAAATAACTTACCAATTTAAAAAGATAATACACAAAAATCAATTTTAATATACTAGCAGTAAACATTAGAATTTGTAGTAAAATAGTAATATTTAAAATGTAATCAAATATTGTTTAAAAACCTTGGAATTAATCCAACAAAAATATACATTTTTTATAAATATACAAAATATTAGAGAAAAGTAACAAAATGAAAGGAATGTTTATGAATTAGAATTCTCAAAGTTTGTAAATGTTTCTCTTTTATACAAATTTATCTACAGATTCAATTCAATCCCAATTAAAATATCATCAGAGTTTTGTATGTGTTTGGAAATTGACAAGCTGATTTTAAACTATTATGGAAATAAAAGGCCAAGAATAACCAAAGCAATATTAAAAAATATTGTTGGAAGAATTATACTTTCAGAAATCAATATTTTAGAGCTTTAGAAATTATGGCAGGGTGATACTGCAACAAGAATGAAAAACATACCGACACAGCTAAATAGTATGTCCAAAAACAGACACCTGTGTTCACTTGGTTTATGACAAAGTTGGCTCTCTTGAGTAGTTGGGGGGAAAAGAAAGAAAGAAGGAAAGAAAAAAACCTTTTTAAATAAATGATGCTGGTTTATCAGATATCTACATGAACATAAATCTTAATTCCTCACTCTCACCACACACAAAAATTAATATCAGCTGGATTACAAATATGAGAGAGTTAAAAATGGCGCCTCTTGAGGAAAACAAATAAAACATCATGACTATGGGATGTTCTTAAAATTTATTTTCTTAAAATTAATTTTAAGATGTTCTTAAAATTAATAGACTCATCAAAATTCATAAGATTAATTACACTTCTTTAAAGTGAAGAGTGACTTTCTGTTCACTGAAAGAACATATAAGAGAGCAAAAGGGCAAGACAACAGACAGAATGTTTCCAATGCATATACAAAACAAAGGACTTACACCAATCAATATATAAAGAATTTATAATCATTTAAATTTACAAATGACCAAAGCACCCACACCAAGAAGTGGACAGAATTCTTGAATAGATACTTCCAAAAGAATTATATAAATCAATATTGGAATGGGGAAAACGTGCTGAACATCACTAGTTAGTGTGGAAATAAAAATTATAAATACAGTTGTGTACCACTGTATTCTCCCCCATTAGAATGACTAGTCATAAGAGATTGTCATTACAAATCTGAGGAAGAATGTGAGGCAGGTGCAATTCTTATATGCTGCTGAATAGTGGAATTGCTACAATCACTTTGGAAATCTGTTTGTCAGTTTCTCCTAAAATTATGCATGTATAATCTATAACCCAGTGATTTCAATTCTATATTACAATCAATAGAATTGTATGCCTGTGTGCATTAAAATGATGTATGAAGTATTCATAGCAGTACTATTTTCAATAACCAAACACTGAAAGCAGTATGACTGCCCAGAAGGAGTAGAATAGGTAAAGGGTGTGTTCAAAGACATGGATTAATCATGCAAATGCAGTGTCATGGAAACTAAGCCAGACACAAAATAATGTATACTGTACCATTCTATTAATATGAAGTACACAGAAGGACAAAACTTATATAGTGTGCCAGGTGTCAGAATGGTGGTTAACTTTGCAGAAGATGGCAACTGATATAAGGGTAGATGGATACTTTCTGTTATTCAGTTGTATTGTGCTGTTAATGTTCTGTTTCATAATCTAGATAATAGTTAAACAGTGTCTGTTCATCAAGTAATACACTTGAGACGAGAAAACCTTTGTGTGTATGTTTTCCTTCAATAAAAGATAATTACTTACAAACATATTCAGAATTATTTTTCCTTGTAATTTTATTAATATTTTTATAGAATATAAATATTTTTCTCTTAATTTAATGGTTTAACAGACATATTTGAATAGTGTTTAGTAAAAAAAATTAAAAAGCTTTTGGGGAGCAAGCATTCTAATATTACTCTTTAACTTGATAGAGATATCTGTTTACTCCATCTATAAGTTATACCACTCTTTTAAGAAACAATGTTATTTTGGAAAGTTTATTCTTAGAACTACCAAAAAATGAATTACCTCAACACTGAGAGCAATATAAAACCTACATTAAAAAAAATAATCAGTTTCTCTGTTGCAAATTCTTCTCTTGTAGGGTGAGGCAAAATCACCTTAAATATTTAAGAAACATGAAAACAATAAATATTCAAATTGCATATTGAGGGCATTCAGCTGGTTCACCCTAAGATGTACTCAGCCATAATTTGATATTTTTGTTTTGCTCCCTCAGGCTTTAAAGTGTAAAGTCTTCAGTTAAAACCCAAAGGGAGATTTTTATTCATATATTTATATTTTTTGTATTTATTTTTATATTTATTTTATTTCCCCATAGTTGTGTCTCACAAGAAAACCAGTAATTTAATGAGAAATAGTGTGGGCGCAGGGACATCAGAGCAATGGGATTTCGAGACTGTTCCCCACAAAATCTATAAGGCAGGACATCCTGGCTGCATTTGACCTCTGCTAATATCTAGACTTTTGTGTGCCTCTAATCTGTGTTCTAGGCTGACATTTCCTAATACTTTGGGTATATGGATCCCTTTTGAAAGTGATAGAAACTGTGGAAACTCTGCCTAGAAAACATACAAATGCATAGTTTGACATATAAATTTATGGATTACATGAATTCCTTGTGACAAAGATGTATGTGGTCATAAGTTATTATAAGTATTGCCAAAGTAAGATACTGTTTTTCTTAATTAAGAACATCACCAAAATTTAATATCTTCAAACCCCCCAAATTAGGACTGGCACCTATACACATATTATTGTGAATCATAGAAAAGATTAAATGCAGGAAGGGACTGGTAATGGAGAAATTCAGCTCAGAGTTTGTTCAAATGGTGCAGTTGAAAGATAGAGCCTAATGAGGCTTTGTAAGAGAGAAGAAAATAATAAATTTGGCAGATGCATCTAAGGATGATTTGGCTGTATTGGATAACTGATCAGAAATGTGCAGGCAGTTCTTCTCTTATAAATGCAAACAGATTTTATTAGGGAAAAAGTTTTAAAGGAATAATTTCAAGAAACGTTATTTGTCAAAGGAGGCTTTACTTTGTCATTCTGTATTTGGGAACCTTTACGAAAGTACTGGCTTTACCTTTAAGAGGTATTTCTCAGCAGAACCAACTTTTCTGGGCATATTTGTAAGACTTATTCAGACAACCTATGACTTTTAGAAAACATTACCCTTTCAAGTACATTAACATTTATCAATGATAAGTACCCTATGCTGTTTCACCTGTCATTATTTCTGTGTAGTGGAATTATAGGCAATTTATCTTATGATTTCTGATTTTCATTGCCTCAATTCCCCAGGCATACAAAATGAGCACGTTAACTTGCTGTACTTAGTTGAATTTGTTGTTTAAGTCTTAAGATACTCTTAAGGCAAAGTGATGGATCCCTAAAGGTAGACTTTAAGGTGTGTAAGTTGCTCTTTGGGATGTAATGACATTACCACAGTCCCTTGATTGATTTGATGAATTCACTCCCAAGAACATGCAAACATACTCAAAGAGGGATTTTGACCTGGATCTCATAATTATAAAAATAAATTCAAAATCAGTTTTAAGTCATCACCTGACTCTTTTTCTCTGTATTTATGGGCATAATTAATCACCATCAACTCTCAGTTTTTGAAATGTTCTGATTTTGCGAGACACCATTTTCTCCTTACTCTCAATCTATCTATTCCACAATCCTTCATTATATATTTATTATTATTATTATTATTATTATTATTATTATTATTAACTTCTTTTCTTCTATCTGTTGATGAAAAGTAATTGTTTCTCAGGCTTTTGAATTTAAATTTTTTTTCGTCTTATGCTAATTTGCCTCCATGGTCACAGTTTCTACTTCGGGGTTTTGTCTGCATTAGTTGAGCCAATACCTCTCATAGTTTAAGTCCTAATATTAAGTGTTGCCATGGCATTCAGTGAAGCCAGGAAGGAGTCAAATGGCCTAACTACAAGTTCCCCTCTCTGTGATGCCACCACAGAAATGGTCCCCTAGCTAAACAGCCTTCCTTATCAAAAGGACCGGTTCTTGCTATTTCTGAATAGTAAGCTCAGGTCCCTGCCAGCCTATGGAATTATTCAAAGAAGCCAACCATATCCTCCCATTGTCACTGGGGGCACCACAACTTGTTGATAATACAAAGCTGGCTTCCCAGAGCCCCTGATTTTTCACTGTCCCCAAGTGCAACACTCATGTAACCATGCATGGCAAGGTGTGTCCTCCTCCCCTGGGCTGTGAGCATATGTAACTAATAAACTATTGTTATTTCATCTGTCCATTGTTAGGTGTTGTGTGATTGGCCATCCTCATAAACCTTGAGTGGGATCCTCCAATGTAGGGAATAGGTGATCAAAACACTTCTATAAGTCTTTTCCTGTTGAAATTGAAAATCAGTTTTCCTGGGGCACCTGGGTGGCTCAGTCGGTTGGGTGTCCGACTTTGGCTCAGATAATGATCTTGTGGTTCATGAGTTCAAGACCCACATCAGGCTGTGTGCTGACAGCTCAGAGCCTGGAGCCTGCTTCAAATTCTGTGTCTCCCTCTCTCTCTGCCCTGCCTCTGCTCATGCTCTGTCTCTCTCTCTCAAAAAAAATTAGCATTTAAAAAAATTTTAAAACGGAAAATCAGTTTTCCCAAGTTTGTGTTTTTATGGGATTATTAGTAAGAACAGTAGTTTCTAATTTTGACTGTATAATTAATGTATTGTGTGATCTTATTATATACCTTCTCTTTCCTTTAGCTGGCTCATCTATTTCAAATGTAACCATAATAACAAAGAAAAATTAACATATTTTATAAAATTTTACAGTTTTCAAAGTGCTAGCATATATGTGATTTCACATAATTTTTAAATAACTCTTTATAGCAGTTTTTGCTATCTTCATTTTTGCACCCAGCAGGTCCATGGTGATGCCAGGACTTAAGCCTGTATCTCTTGAGTCCTGACCCAATAATCTTTCCAGCCCTATCCCAGGTCCCACTACAGGGAAGCCTGCCAAGGAGCAGGCTATAGATGAATGTTGTCTTCTTTAAAATTTTATCTGGACTGGTTCAGTTATATTGTGTCCCTAGACTCTAATGTGTTGCCTTATTTTTACTGTAATTGCAAAATAAAACTTGGCTTGTCAGAGGCCAATCAGAACAAATGAGCTGAGGTATGGCTAAAATTTTCCTGAATGTCATACTGGCAGTAATGATCTCCTGCCAGAGAAGAGAAAGACAATTTAGAAATAAGTGGGGTGTATGTCAATAGGATGCAGAGACAAACATGAATTATGATTTTCACCCTTTTTCTAGGAAAAGTCTTCTTATCTTAGGTCAACTCTAAACATTGATGAGGTGAGCATAAATATGATTGCAACAGGTCCCATTTTGCAATACAGAGTCAGGTCTGAGAGGCTGTAAGAGACAAAGTATTTAGACATCCATGTAGTAGTCTCTGGCATTATATGAAGACTGATTTGACAATCTGGTAGAAGGTTAAGGCTATCAGAGGTAAACTCCATTCATGGGGAAAGAACTAATTATGAACTAGGTACAAATTTTAAGAGTCTCAACAATGTGCTGAAGTTTTAAACTGGTATTCCAGGGAAAGAAATCCAAGTACGGGAAAACAGATCAGGTAATAAGGAGTGACAAGCAGCTTTCTACCTGTGTTCAGGGCGGAGCCCAACTTTTACCCTCTAAAGGTAGGAACTGGATAAGAATGCAGTTAAGAACATTCACTGAAAGTCCAGTCACAAAGTCAGTAAACAAACTTTTTTTTTTTTTTACGAAAGAAATGGCATTATTCTAGGTATTGCCTACATGAAGCATATTGGCTCTGAGTGTTAGGGTTAAATAGCAAACCTACAAGGTAATATCCCCCTCCATCTCTTTCTCTCTCTCATGACACACATAATCTAGGATTCCCACAATGTTGAAGGACTTTAGTCTCGCCTGTAATGTTCTACAGTCACCATGAAAAACTCATCAAGGATAATATTTCTCTGTAGTCTTAATGAGATTTTCCTGAATCATTCCAAGGGCATTCCTGCAATTCTTTTGAGAACTATGGAATCAAGAAGGTCATTCCCTTTGTTTCAGGAGGAAGGAAAGTTAGTTTTATATTTTTAACCACATTTATATCTGACAGAGTGGCATATGCGAAAAGCATATTCATTTTCTTTACACACACACACACACACACACACACACAGACATACACACAAACACAGAGGGAGAGAGAGAGAGAGAGAGAGAGAGAGGAAGAGAGAGAGAGAGAGAGAGGGAGAGAGAGAGAGAGAGAGAGAACACAGACCAGAGGGAGAAAGCAATGCAGGTTCTCAACCCAATAATTTCTCAAACTGAGTTATTGTTAGTTTGACTCTGACAAAGAAGTCCTTCAGTTCTGTACTTTGCTTGATAACATTTGGATTTTACTGAAAATCTCCACAGAATACCTCTGATAAGTTTTCTTAGATATGAATGGATTTTTACAACCAGCCTCTCCATTCTTTGCTTATAGACCGATAATCTTTTTCAGTGACCATACTCTCCCCAAGTGTGTGAGATATAACCATGATGTCCCAAATCAGCATTTGCCACAAAAGCTATAGCAAGATTTCACTGCAGCTCTCAATGTCTTTTCTCCATAATTTGGCTGATTGGAAAATACATTACTTTCTCTGTTTTAAAATGTATTTCCTTGGTATATAATACATTTTATTTCCCATAATATAACTTTTTTTTCACAAGGTGAAGTCAAAGAATAGATATGGAACAACAACAACAACTCTTACATCCATAATAGTAAAATAATCATGGTTGGAGGTAGAATTTACATATATGATATTTGGCAGTAAATGTATCTGAGTCACTTGAATTATGTCATTCATGTAGGAGGGAAGTGATAGTGAAATCTTGGAAAAAATATCATTTGATAGTATTACTAATTTCAACTCTGAAAACTGTTACATGACTTCCTGGTCTTCATTTTAATAGTAAAGACATGTATTCACTTAACAAATATATATTAAGTGATTTCCATATGACAAACCATGCTCTTGATACCAGAGCATGTAACATTGAATATAACACACAAAAATCCCTGCCTTCATGGATATCAAAAATTAATAAATGATTTAAATACAAATAAGAGTAAGAAAAGATAGCAGGCTGGATTAAGTTTAAATAACTTCACCAAGCAGATAGAACTCTCACTGGAAATTGACATTTCAAAATTCTGAGTAAATTCCCTTGCAGGCAATTATTACAAAAGCCAGCTTAAGCCCACCTATATGCATAGAGAGTAGAAAATTCATTTAAAATCAATTAGAACAAAAGGCATTCATAATATCCAAGCCAAAACTCTGCCCTTAAAGGGTATTTGATAATTAAGGCATTAGTACTGTTTCCAGGTCTCTCTGCCCACTGATTTCTCTTAGAAAATGTCCAAAAGTTGAGAATAAATTGTTTGCATTCCTTATTACGATCCAGGAATATAGATTTATTTTATAGAGAGGTAACATGAGAAACATAAATTTTCATTATTTCATAATCAACATTGAGAGCCAAGGGTTGGGTCAGTCCTAGTCTTAAGACGAGAGGATGAGAGGCCAGAACTGGATCACTGAGATGGGATGAAAGGGCAGACTTTAGAGGACTAGATATGGTGGGGTCATATCCCAGTCATCTTGTCACCAAAACGTGGCATGAAGGTGAGAAGAAGGGAGTTGATTTGAACTGGCACACATGAAGATATTTTGAAGGAGCAAACACTCACTGACTAGACAGACAGCATGCCAAAGCCAAACTGATAACTAATCCCAAATAAATGAGATTATAAACCTGAAGAATAAGCAACATACTTTTCCCAATGTATCAGCTCTAACCCAGCATATAAAAAGAGTTCATTTTTTCTACATTACTAATTTCCTCAAATACCCCTAACAGTTAAATTTTTGAAAGGCAACTAATACAGTACATGATCTTCCAGAAGCCTAAAATTTGTATTTCTTAAAAGCACTGCCTTCTTGATATACAAATAGAAATCTCTGGGCCCTGCATCCAAATCTTCTTTCCCTCTGTCCACTGTGGAAATTTCCCTGTACCTGACCATCATGAACAAGTTAATGAATCAGAGTTTTGAGGACGTTTACTTTTATAACTGAAGGTTCTGACTTCTAGCTTAAGAAGCATAAGCTAAGTGGACTAGACTATTCACCCCCTGCCCTATTCCTAATTATGCCTCCACTTCCAACCCAATACCTGCCAGTACATAAATGATCAATTAGTACTCCTCTGTGGATTGCCTATCTCCAATCCTAGTCTTTCTGTGTTCTGCCATCTTGTCTTCTTGTGGCAGATAGAGGGTTCTTGGAGGTTTGAAGATGGAGAAGGATGTGTAAAGGAGAGTGAGAGAGATTCAAGTGTTGACTCACCTGGCAATAATGACGTATCAACTTATCTTTTTTCCTCCTGGCAAGTAACTCTTTAGAGAACATTTCTTTGTTCTGTGGTGGTCAAGAAACAATGTAGTTCATTGAGCCAACTTGGCCATGAAGACTAAATATAAATGTCCCTGTTTCAAAGTCCTAAGCCTTTCTCTCCTAGTCAAAGTAGATAAGCTCCGCTGCCATACATTAACTTCAAATAAGAAAAGAGGGGTGCCTGGGTGGCTCAGTCAGTTAAGCATTAGTTCTTGACTTCGGCTCAGGTTGTGATCTTACATTTCGTGAGTTCAAGCCCCTCATCGGGTTCCGCACTAATGTGTGGAACTTGCTTGAGATTCTCTCTCTCTCTTTCTCTCTCTCTCTGTTTTTCTCTGTTTTTTCAATGCACTCTCCTAAAAAGTTAAATAAATAAAAATAAGAAAAGAGGAAAACGGAAAGAGCCTTGCTGACATTTATTAGCCTTGTTTAACAGATTCCCTTCTTTGGGGGAGCTGCTTCTGTCCTGGACACCATATGGTTCCAGTGGGATTGCCAGTGACAATTATTGCCGGCCTACTCATAACATGGCATAAGCCAGACCAGTCAGTACCCTTCCTGGATACCTGATAAACAGATGCCTTGTGACAGAATCCTGTTGTTTCTTCTGTGATCATATAAGCCTAGAACTGTCTGTAACTGTCCCCATGAAAGAGGGAAAATTCATCACAAATTTGAGAAAATGAAGTCAATATAGAAGAATAGGATGGAAAAAATAGAGTGTTGAGTCTCTGAAAACAGTGAGATCAGGTTTACAAGACTGTTATTTGAACTTTTTTTTTTTCCTTTCTCCTCTAAAACATTTCAAGTTTGGATTACTTCTTTCACCTTCAACGCAAAATATCCTGGCTAATGTGTTCAGCTTATTTCTAGAAGACTTAATTCAAGATATGAATGTCCATTCAAGAGTGACAATGATTTACAACATAGAAAGATTGCAAAGGAGAAGGAAATTACAAAGCTCGGTTGGGGGCTCAATCACAGGCACATTCTCTATTATAAAATATACAAATCTTTTGAGTGTAGTCCACCTTGAATCTATAAAAGCTGTTAAATGGAAGTACCCTTTTTAGTAGGAGTGGTATATTTTGATGATAGATCAGTAACAAAGCAGGATAATCCACAAAAGCTTTCCAAGTCTGCTTGTGTTTCTGTGATCCAAGTCACTGGACCATAGCATGCTGATTCTGGTCTTTGCACTGTTTCCAATCTGCCCATATTGAAAATGACCAACTGTGTGGAAACTTTTCATAAAGCTTAAGAAGTACAACACCAGTGGCAAAATTCTGATTGGCTGATTGCATGCAGAAAAGGATTAATCTTTAAAGGCCAGAACCAATATTTTAGATATACACAAAAGGAAAATTTATTTGACAGGGAATATCCCTCTTGACAATAAGTCTCACATTAATTTTAAATCTAATAATGTAAGTTTACCAAATGAGATTTGCAATTGGCTTTCTATTTGACTGCTTAGGGTTATGTATGGAAAATTTTAGGTATGTTGTATTTCTTGACTTTCCACTTAGCTTCTGATTTTTTAAAGTAATTTCCTGAGTTTATTTAGGAATATCAATTTTGAACAATAATATAAAAAACAGTATTTCTTTGTGTTTTCTTCAACCATTATATTGTTATTACTTGTGGGGATAGAGCAAGTTTCAGATTCAAATTATGTTCCATTTTATAAAAGTATTTGTAATAACATTTTGAGAAAGTTAAATTTATTTTATTCTTTCACAAATTTTCTATCACAATTCTTGTTTAGGTGAAAATGATGTATGTATTTTTTCAGATTAGCACCCTATTCTCTGAGTAAGGAGCAGAAAATGCAAATACAGGCAAAGACAGTTATCATTTGTTGGTTCAGATACACTCTGTGTTCTGAAAATTCACTAAAGGCCCTAATATTTCATCTCAGACAGAGACTTTATAGAACAGATGATGTCTGCACTTATTCATGAGGGGAAAAAGTGATAGGCAATGCATATCTGAGGAATTAAAGGGTTTTTTTTGTTTTTGTTTTTCCAAATAGATCACAAAGTTTAAATTCCTAAAGACCTAGAAGAATTCATATTATTTAAGGTACCTTAAACTCAGGAGTGCTATAGAACCTACTAAACCATTTTCTTTGTTGCACCCAGGAAAGGAGATATTTAATTAAAACTTAAGTAGCAACAAAAATAAGGACGAAGCATTATGTTCAAATTTGATATTTCGCCAAATGTGTTTCAAAAGACACCTGCATTAATTTATCCATACAATTGGTATTTTTAAAACTTTTTATTCAAGTATAATGTATGCAGAGAAATCTGCAAGAGAATGTGTAGCTTTCTGAATTTTTCAAAGCTGAGCACACCATTGTAGCCATTACCCAGATCTAAAAAGCAGAAGGTAACCAGAACCCAAGAAGTACCACTTGTCTTTGCTTCAAGTCAATGCTCATTCCTTCAAGGGTATCCTGATTTGGAATACTATGTATTAATGTCACTTGTTTGTGTATTCTCTGTGCATGGAATCATACAACATGTACTCTTACACATCAGACTTCTTTCATTTACCATTACATTGATAAAATCCATCCATTTTTTTATGTAAAGTTTTCAATAATTTATTCTTATTGCTGTATAATAGTGATCCCCTATCCGGGTGATTTTGCTCCCAGGGGATATTTAGCAAGGCCCATTAAGGTGGTCAGGAGTGAGGTGTGAGATGATACCTCATTATGGTTTTGATTTGCATTTCCCTGGTGATTAGTGATGTTGAGCAACTTTTCATATTTTCTATTGTCCATATATGTGTCTTCTTTTAAGAAATGTATATTTGGGCCATTTTTAAAAATCAGGTTCTTTTCTTGCTATAGTTTTATTTCTTCTGCTTATATATTTTTGATATTTACCCCTTATCAGATATACAATTGGCAAATATTTTCTCACGATCAGTAGCTTGCCTCTTCATTCTGTGGATTGTTTTATTTGCTATGCAGAAGCATTTCTGTTCAATGCAACCTACTTGTCTATTTGTGCTTCTGGTGTCATATCCAAAAAAATCATTGCCAACCAATGTTAGCTTTTCCCCTAAGTTTTCTTCTAGTAGTTTTATGGTGTCAGGTCTTCCATTTAAATTTTTTTCCCCTTTTTGTTTGATTTTTGCTTATTGTGTGGGATAAGGGCCCACTTTCACTCTTCTGCATGTGGATGTCTAGTTTTCCTAATACAATTTATTGAAGAGAATGTCATTTCCCCATTGTGTATACTTGACACCCATATTGAAGATCAATTGCCCATTTCTGGGCTTATTTATGAGCTCTGTATTCTGTTCCTTTTATCTATTTTTTATGATTTTATGCCAATATTCTGTTTTGACTACTGTAGTTTTATAATATATTTTGAAATATTTTGAATCCAGTTTTGTAATAAATTTTGAAATACTGTAGTTTTGTAATATATTTTGTAATATATTATGAAATATAATATATTTTGTAAATATATTTTGAAATCCCCTACCATGGAAGCATGACCCCTCTAACTTTGATACTCTTGCTCCAAATAGCTTTGGCTCTTTGGGGTTTTTTGTAGTTCCATGTGAATTTTAGGATTGCTCTTTTCTGTTTCCAAAAACAATGCCATTGAGATATTCATTGAGATTGCACTGAATCTGTACATCACTTTGGGTCATAAGGCATTTTAACTATATTAATTATTTGAATATACAATCATGGATGTCTTTCCTTCTATCTGTGTCTAATTTACTCAAGATTTTGTAATTTTCAAGTATAATTGTGCAAGTTCTATACCTATTTTGTTAAGTTTATTCCTAAGTATTTTCTTATTTTTGTTGTTCTTTTGAATTGGAATGTTTTCTTTTTTTAATTTTTTTTCAAAGTTTATTTATTGTTGAGAGACAGAGAGAGAGAGAGAGAGACCATGAGTAGGGGAGGGGCAGAGAGAGAGGGAGACTCAGAATCCAAAGCAGGCCCCATGCTCAGAGCTGTTAGCACAGCGCCCTATGCAGGTTTTGAACCCACAAACCGTGAGATCATGATTGGGGCTGAAGTCAGGTGGTTAACTGACTGAGCCACCCAGGTGCCCCGAGAATGTTTTCTTAGTTTCCTTTTTGGATAGTTTATTTTCCGTGTAGGGAAATGTGACTGGTTTCATACATAGATTTTGTACCCTGTAACTTTATTGATCTATTATTTCTAACTTTTTTTGTTGAGTTTTTAGGTTTTCTACATATCCAATTATGTCTTCTGCAAACAGAGAGCATTTTAATTCTTTATAAGTTGAATGTCTTCTATTTATTTTCTTTTTGTCTAATTGCTCTTATTAGGGCTCTTGGTACTGTGTTGAATAGAACTGGTGAAAGTGAGTATCCTTGCCTTGTACTGGACCTTAGTGGGGGAGCATTCAGTTTTGTGCCATTGATTATGATGTTAGCTGTGAGCTTTTCATATAAATCAGTATTGAAATTTGTCCAATATGTTTTATGCAGCTACTGAGATAATTATGCTTTTTTTCATTTTATTTCATTAACATAGTTTATCATGTTGATTTATTTGCTCATGTTGAACTATTCTTGCAAACCAAGGATAAATTCCACTTGGTCATGGTGTACAATCCTTTAATGGACTGTTGAATTCACTTTGCTGGTATTTTATTGAGGTTTTTTACATCTATGTTGATCAGGGACTTTGGATTTTAATTTCTTTTCTAGTAGTGTCTTTGTCTGGCTTTTGTATCATGATGTTAGCCTCATAAAATGAGTTTGGAAATGTTCCCATGTCTTCCGTTTCTTTGGAAAATTAATGAATTCATAGAAACATGCAATCTATAAAAACTGAACTGAGAAGAAACAAAAAGCCTGAACAGATGAATAATAAATAAGGAGATTGAATCCATAATCAAAAGCCCCCCAACAAATAAAAGCCCAGGACCACATGTCTTCACTGGTGAATTCTACCAAACATTGAAAGGAGACTCAATATAAACCCTTCTTAAATCCTTCCCTACCCCTTTTAATGATGTGATATGTTCATGACCTCCAAGATGGATGATTGAAACAATAGCAAATGACAATATCAAGGACATCTTTTAGACAGAAGCAGTAACTGGAGGAAGGTTGGATTATATGGCCAGTTATGACCTTTCCCAATCCTCTGATTGATCATCTGTCTAATTCCACTTCACTGTTATTGAGGTCAGCTAGGGTGGATTGCATTGGTGTGGTTCCTAAAAGTGGGAAAGAATAAAGGAAGCACATTTTAAAATATAGCAGGTAGAAATCCAGGGCAAAAGTGCAAATCATCTTTCAAAGAGAATGTCAGGTCCAATCCTGATTTACTTGACTACAGAGTGAAAGGAGCAGGATTTGAGGTGGGCATGAAAGAAGAGGAAAAAAATCAGAAAATCAGGTATAATGTAGAAAGGGATAACAAGTTGGAAAAGGCAAGAAGATGGTGGCCAGAATCAATCTCAGGGCTAGGTTTTTATTTTTTATTTTTTTTGAGAAGACAGTCCTTTTTTGGGCTGCATAATTTGTTAAATTACCTGTGATCATTTGGTAAAACGTGACATAAGTTTGTAACTTCTGTATGAACACTAATATCTAGCAGAATGTTGTATAGATAACCATGAAATAGAAACATTATTTATCTGGGTAGACAAGTTAGTATTCCAGGTCCTGTCCAACACTAAGATTCTATCTATTGTTTTATTGACTATTCACAATGTGAGGAGCCCAGAAGGGTGTGTGTGTGTGTGTGTGTGTGTGTGTGTGTGTGTGTGTGTGTGTATGTGCGTAAGTAATGGTAGAGTTTGGGGATAATAGAGAATAAAGGAGAAAATTAATAAAATAACAGAATAAATAATATATTTCAGTTAATAGATACTGAGTAATTTCTATGGGTCAAGCTCTTTTCTAGGCAGGTTTCTATATAATTTGTGAAATCATATTTTAATAAACTTTATTTTCAGGACAGTTTTGGAATTACAAAGTTGGTACAGGGAGGTCCCATATACAGCACAGTGAGCATCTCAGCTTATTATCTTTCGGTAGTATAATACACTTGTTGCAATTCATGAACCAACACTGATACATTATTATTAATGAAAGTTCATACTTTCCTCAAATTTGACAAGTTTTTTACCTAATGCTCTTTTGCTTTTGCGGGATTCCACCAGAATACTCTATTGCATTTTCTTGTCATATTATCTTAGGCTCCTTGTGACTGAGACATTCTCTCAGATTTTCCCTTTTTTTTTTTTTTTTTGAGAACCTTGACAATTTTGAGGAGTATTGGCCAGATATTTTGTAGAATTCCCCTTCAACAAGATTTGAAATATGTTTTTCTCATGATTCAACCAAGCTTAAGGGTTTTGTGACCAAGACCACCAAGCTTGAGTGCTATTTCATCACATATCAAGGGTACCTACTATAAACATAATTTATCTCTGTTGATGTCGATCTTGATCACCTGGCACAGGTTGTCTTTCAAGTTACTCCACTGAAAATTGAGACCACTTTCAATTCTCTTTTCCATTCTATACTCTTTGGAAAGAAATCACAATGCCCAGCCATTATGTGCCCCTTCCTTAAAGGTGGAGCATCTACATAAATTATTTGGAGATATTCTGCATGTGACATTTAACTATTCTCCAAATTTACTTTTCAGTTATGTATTCATTTTCTATTAGTATGCACTTAAGGATGTTCATACTATGCTTTAGCCAATATTCCAGTACTACTTTATTTATATTGTTGCTCAAAATAAATAAAGCTTTGGCCATTGGAAGATCTTTCAGTTGGCTTTTGACATATCCCATCATAATGTGTTTGTTGTTATTGTTTAGCATTCTCTTACTTCTGGTACTATAAGATACTCCAGCTTCATTTTGTGTATTTCCTGGGCTAGTTCTAAAATCATCCATTTCTCTATGCAGCCTTGCTTCCTTTTTTTTTTTTTTTAATCGTAAATGTTACTAGAAACCAAGATCTGGGTGCTAGTAGTGTTTATTTCTACTGGAATATCATTGCTTCCAGACCCTATCAGTTGGCAAAAGATATGTGTATATATTAACCCATGAACATACACATACGTATAAATACTTCTGCATCCATCCATTTTTATTTATGTTAAGCTAAACATGACTTCATACTGATCTCCTCAACTCAAATATGGTAACACATGAATCATTCTGACCTCATCCCCTTTTATCTATAACTTTTACTTCAGTAGTAAGAAAACTGACTCCCACCATCCTCTAATCATTTTCTTAATTGTTCAATCCCAATATACATGTATAGCAGTATCGGTATGACTAACCTGTTCCCCTGTCGGATATAATATATCAACAAGAGACACTGCTCATTCAAAATTTATTCTTTCATCTGATAGATTCTACTCATCTTGAAAGTTATTTGTCAGCAATGTTTGCCCCCCTATCCTTCCATTAGGGTCGTTTCATGCATTCATAAAACAGATTCTTTTGTCACTGTCTTCTTTCTATCATGGGATTCCTCTGACATCCTAAAGTATTTTTTTTAATTTGTATGCATTAATATTCTTTCTGTATGTAAAATATTTTAAAGGTCAATGTTAAGATATAGATAGAAGTGTCCATTATCATCATCATCATCATCTTGCAGTATAGAGAAATTAAATTCTACCTGATTAAAAGGCTAGAAAATAATGGTTAGAGATTTAAATCCATTACTGTATCACCATTCCAGTTACATATATAAAAAAAAGTCTGCCTACCATTCAGAAGTCGGGTCTGACTTCCTGAGTGGTCTCTTAGGGGCTAAATTCTATACACCAGAAATATGAGAATGTTGCTTCTAGTGGGCTGATTTTTTGCTAATAAGAAATAGGAGACAGCCAGGCAGAAATACTTTCTCTATTCCCTCTTTCTTATGGACTATGGCAAGTTAAATTTTGTCCTTGTAATACTTTTGGATAAATGGAGTGTGCAAAGTAAACAGACCTGCTGAGCAACCTATTCGGTCTCATTATGCTTCTTTGTGAATCAGTTTGCCAGCAATGTTTGCAATGCACCACATTTCATTTACATCTTTGCTTAGTTTCCTTTTTTCTTCATCTTTCTGGAATTGGTCTTTTACCTTCTACACCAAAATGTATTAGCAACTAATCCTGGCCTGAGGCTCTGTTTTCTAGGCAACCCAAGATCAGACAATGTCTAAACTTGTGATCACTAGGATTGCAACCTAATTGATGGAACAGTGATATTTCTTAAGATATTGTCACCATAGTTTTTGAATTATAAAGAAATGTTATTTTTATAATTCACGTCTCTGTGTGTGTGTGGTGAGAGAGAAAATTCTATTTCATACTAACTCAAGTATAGTAAATCCAGTTTTAGAAAGATTCAAAAACAGCAAAATTAGTATCAATATTTTTATTTCTAAGATGTGAAAATAGAAATTATAGTAGTTTCACCTTCTGAAAAACAGAATATTGCATTTTCTGCAATTTATATATAAAGTTTATATCCTCCCACTATAACATTTCTAATTATGTAGGGGTGACTGTATTTTCATCCCAATGAATTATGATTAAATCAATTCTGCATCTAAGTAAAAGAACTGAAGCTACTTGAGAAAGAAACCATGTCCAATGCACATTGTACATTCTGTGGACTTGATAAGCCAATTATACTCAGAGTTTAACTGCTATCTTAATGTCTTTTCTTTTGGGTTATACGTTACTAACAATATTACAACTGAATACTATATAAAATGAATGATTTCTTTATGTGGACTACAATGGAAAAAATAAGTACAGTAAAAAAATTGATACTAGGTGCAATCTTTACACAAAATACATACATATCTATACAGATTTCTTAAACTTTCCTTGATGTTTCTATTTTTTTCTCTGAATGTGCACTTTAGCTTTCCTATATTATTATTAGATTTGAAGAAAACAGGCTTTAAGCCCCATAATGAGTGTGGAGCCTATTAAAAAGAAAGAAGGGAAGAAAGAAAAAGAATAGCTTTATCACACTTTAGTTTCGGGCACAAATCATAGGCATGAAAAACACTAATAAGGAAAATGAAACAAAAGAGAAAATGCCTGACCTCTCAGAAGGTGTTGGAGATAATTTGTAGTGGTCAGAATATAATGTTAACCCCCAGAATTCCTTCCATACCCCTTCTTCTTCCCTCGACCCTATCATTCACTCATTCTGTAAAATAGCAAATAAGAAAAAAACTTGTATCACTTAAAATAAAATTCAATTCCTGTCTCTGAGTTGTTTCTCTGAGACCTATTGGGGTACCACAGAGTGCCAGGCATTTTGTTTTGTTATTTGGATTGTTACTTACTCTGCAAAGGCACTTGAGAGAACCTCTTTGATAATCAGGATGATAATCTCCATTACTCTGCTTCCCATCACCTCACTTTCACTTAGCATTTCAAAATCCTAACAGTACTCATTTACTCTTTCTATGATGCTCTCACTGAGGTGGATAGGTGCATGCCACAGTAAGGAGAGGTGTGAGGGAAGAGAGAGAAGTCTTTTTTGATGCTTTCCTTGATCATCTGTTGTCTTCCTAACAATGCTGAGATCACTAAGTATAATGAGAAACAAATAGAAGACAAAATCCCTTTCTTATAACTTAACTGCACAATAGACTATAACAGGATAAACAGTATAGCACAGGATGAAATCAGAGAAGTTGTGTTCACTACAATTTCAGTTGTTTCGCTCCTACATTTCCCTATCCTTTCTAAACATTTCAAAACATTTCTCTAGCCTTCTGAGTACGTAAGATTAAAAACTCTTTGAAAGAGAAGACTAAATTGTATTCACCAGTATAGTCCTGTTGTTTATCAACCAATCCAGGACACTGACTGCACTCAAGTATTTGTTGAATTAATGAATTAAATTCCATTAAAAGCTGCTGTGCCTCTACAGGAACAAAATTGTGTAGAGGGAATGCATTTTGTTTGGCTCATCTTTTTTGAAGTAGATCACTGGTCAGCCTATTTTCCTTCTTGGGTTTAAGTCGAATTTAAACTTAAATTTAATTTCTTTTAAATTTAAAGTTATGATTCCATGGTGGCTTGAGGGTGGGGTGGAGTGACCTACACTTGAGAATAATCTGTGAATATAATAACACTCCCATGAACAAGAAACCCTGTCTTATCCTATACATAAAATTTTAATACAAGGAATATGGAAAAGTCCAGTGCCAGAGTTTTACAGAGCTACTATTGGTACCCAAAGTTATTATGAGAGTGTGGATGTCTGAATCTTTATGTAATTGTTAATTGACCCCACTTAGGGAAGGAGAAATGCAGAGATAAAAACCATATGTAATTTGCCATAAACTTATGTTAATCCTTTGCACAACAGAAACATTTCTAGTCTTTGCTTGAACACTTGCAAAGATGAAGGAAAAAATGTGGGGGCTAAGAAAGACAATTACAAATAATATGTTCTGTAATAACTCTTTTAGGATCTTCTTTTTAGAATCTTCAATGTAGCTGCCTATGTTGTTTCTAATTCTGTTATCTAGTTGACATGAAATATTTCTCTCGCACCCTAGAATGCACCAACTGTCAGAGTTTTCTTCCCACAAGACACAGACTTTGTGTTTCCAATATTCTCCATGTAACACATTTTCAAATTATGTCACCATCATACTTCATCAATATGTCATTTTAATATCTTTTTAGCAGTTTGGATAAAATAAGATAATTTGATTTTCTTTATTGATTGATTTTTTAAATTTTTATTTATTTATTTATTTATTTTTATTTATTTATTTGTTTGTTTTTATTTTTATTTATTTATCTATTTTTATTTATTTTTATTTTTATTATTTTTACTTTTATTGATTGATTTATTTATTGATTTTCTTTCCCATATTATAGTTGACTTTTACTTAATCTATTATACTTGGGACTGTTATTGGTCTGTGTTATATCATGGATCCAATTGTTGTGTATTTGCTATGCTTGAGGTCAAGTTTCTCCTTTATATCAGTTCTGACCTAGGGCATTGAAATGGCAGAATAATGTAGATGATTTGTGAAATTCTGGTTTTAGACATTTTCAGAAAAATTGACCACCTTTTCACATAAAAGTTCATCTTCATTGATGTGATGTATACAATCTGATTCCAGTGGGAAATGGGTGCCCTAGGTGTCTTCTCTTGTATTTACATTTTATAGAGGACTGATTTTAATTGTAATGAGGGTAAATTCAAGTGGTGAACTTGCTTCAAAAAGCTTTGGCCTTTTTCTGGTGTTTACAGAGAAGGATTTGCTTACAGTAAGAAACCATTGACTCCTTAGTGACGTGGCTCTCATTTTCAATCACCTCTATGGAAACATAGGTTGGCTGGTGTTACTTTTGTTCAGGTGTTTTTTGTTTTTTTGTTTGTTTGTTTGTTTTATTTTGTTTTGTTTTCTTATGGACATTGGTACTCAATTTCCATTTTCCCTTCCCTCTCTAGGGAAATTAATTCCTTTACTCAACAGTTACTTCTTACTTCGGGAATGTTTTTTGTTTTTGTTTTTTAAAGCAGTGGGTTATATAGCAATAAACTAAGTAGGCAATATCCCTTGTTCCATAGCTCCTATTTTCCAGAGGGGGAATTAAGGACTAAACATATATAATATCTGTTCAGATAAAAATAAGTATTAAGAAGAAACTTAAAACTGCTAAGAGTCTTTGTCGCCAGGTTTTAGGGCATGGGGAGGAGGTAATAAAGGCTTCCAAGGGAGAGTGACATGGAACTGGAGATCTGAGTTATGTAAAGGAACTAATCACATAAAAGCTAGCAGAGCAGCACTGAGAGCCTCAAATATCAAGGCTGTGAAGGTGGAACACGTTCCCTGTGGCTGCTGTTTTAGGTCATCCTTCATTCTTTCAGTGATTTGGGAGATACTTTTTATATACCCTGTCATCTTGTAGGAGGGTGTCGTTTGGGAGTAAGCCCTTTAAAATGGGTCATTGTCTGAGCTGAGGGTTTGTGTCACAGACTTTCACAGGGCGTCATCAGTCTTCAGTGGATGCTCATATTGGGATGAGGGCTCATCTTTAGTGATAATCTCCTTCCTACTTCAATGCCCTCAAACAAATGCCAAGTTGTATATGCTCTAAGAAGAGCTTCCATACATCTTTCTCTCTCTTGTCCATCTTACTCTCCTTAGGCAGTTGTTCTAACCAAAAAGGACTGGAATATTATCTGATGAATGAAATTTCCCTGGCCAACTATTTTCAACTGTTTCACACATTACTTTAATATAGTAAAAGAATTAGTATTTAGTTCTTAAAGACCAATATGTGTTGTCCTGTTCAGGCCTTCCTTAGGCATTGTGAAGTGGTTAGTACTTTCAGGCACATCTTGTAAGTTGTTGCCAGCACTAATCTATCCAAAGCTGAGATGTAATTGTGCAGCGTTGTTTTTTTTTTCCCCCACTGAAAGTAATTCCCTTTATGTGATGATTTTATGCAATTATATAATTCAGAGGTCGGACAGGGTGACTTATCCACAGCTATAATCTCAAGACCACTCTAATTTCCTCAAAAATGAATACCAGAGAATATTCTATATCTTTAGCGCATATTTTCAGATCCATCACTTAAAGCCATTGAGAGATACTCATCCACTCTTGTAGACTCTTCCCAGGGACCAGCAAATGAACTTCATCTCTTTGGAGTCAGATTAGCAACATTATGTCTCCATTTACAATCATGGCCCACCTTCCCTATGAACCATGAGAGGAAATTCACTCCAAATGCTGTTAACTTTCATATCCCCTTTCTGCTCAGTCCTACAGCACATCTGATTTCTATGGAAATTCTCAAGGCAAGGCACTGGGGAAACAAACAAAAGAGCATACAAAAAGGAATGCATGGAGAGGGGCATGAGCACAGATAGAGAGGAAGACTTGGGATTGCATTTAATAAGATTTCCCCAGCTAGTGATGATTATAACTATTGTTGGTTGATGTTATAGCTTCCTGCTACATTTCTATAATGTATGGGATAACTACTGAAAATTTTCATATTATACAGACCCAAAAGTGTTTGATATCCTTTTTGGAGTGACAAAACTGTACAGACAACACTAATGTATGTCACAACAGGTTTGTTTGTTTGTTTGTTTGTTTGTTTGTTTGTTTTTCCCTGATGGGGTGTATTTTCTTCCGGAGAAACAGAATATGCATTTCCCTCTCATAATTTCCTATAGAATGCACACTTTCATTTTGGACTCACATTAGTGTTCACAATTCTTATCTGCCTAATTCCAGAAATTTCCCCAATTTCCACATATCCTTCAAGGTTTTGTCATGCACAATGGCTATTTTCAATAAGTATACAGAAACATGGAATAGTTTTAATGTATCTTCTGCATTGGACTGATTCTTGTCAAATCTGATTGCATCCCACCAGGACATTTTAGAATCCAGGCTCTTTTCCCCATCAGATGTTATATCCTTGGAAATCTTGGAAAACATGGAAAAGCTACAAAACAATGTCAGTTCATGGAACTTGTGACATTGTACATTAATTTTGAAGTTAGGTGACACCGTAAGAAAAAACAAAGTTTCATTCTAAGCTTTTCCCAAAAGTATACATATTGACCCAATTGTAAATTGCAGAAACCTTTTTTCTCCCGGTTACAGTAGGAAGGGAAGTCCCCGATGTCTCCCTTTTCTGGTACACATGTATATTTGATGCCCACAACACAGAGCACTCCAATACATTGTGCATTTAAAATTTCTTCTGCCAAGGCTGACATCTCACTTTTGAAGACCCACATTTTGCCTTCATATGCACAAGTTGACTGATCTCCCTCAAGCACACAGAAACTATAAACAGGGGTAAATATATATACAGACAGATATCTGGGTATTTAAAGCTCTCCAAAGTTAATTAAGTATCAAGAGGGAAATAAGGAAGAATAATAGAGTTTCTTCATATCTAAACAATTTACTTCACTTTGTTTTAGTTAATGTTTGTTAACTTAGTATTAAAAATCTAAAACTCACATTTGTATCTGGCTACAAATATCTAAACAGATTTTGTATGTACTTTCCACTAGCTATTCCTCAATTTAAAATTACTCCAAAAGTTGATCGTTGTGATTATTATAAATGCCCTAGTGCAATATTGATAAGAATGCTGAATAGGGTCTGAGAATAAAATCCAGTAAAATACGTCCAGAAGATGCCCCATGCTGAAGCTTCTTTGCTTGGAAAAAGAACTTGTGTGCTTTTTAAAGATGGTTTATATACATATTTTTTTTTCGCATTTTGCTTTATATAGAATTTCAGCTACAAAGGGCAAAACTAAGGAGTTAGTATTAGATTCAGACATGCAAAAGGACCTATTATTATAAAGAAAAAGTTATTTACTGTATCCTATCTTTGCGAAGCAGAGGCAATGCTCTATAAAAAACAACAAGAACTTTCATCATTTGTACAAAATGTTCCAGAATTGTATTATAGATGCTTTATCACACCAACTAGTTTATAAGCAACTGGAGGGGAAGAGATATGCTTGTTTTCTAAGCCCTTCTTGCCTCCCACAATTGGTCCCAGATATCTAACAAAGTAGACATATGAAAACATGCTATTTAGTTGAAGTGGGGGGAAAAGGAGGACTGTATTTACTTTAAAATATAAAATCCTGTTATACCTACATTTGTGTGTCCTTTTCATAAGATCCAGGCTTCCCAATCTTGCTATCTGCTGAATAGTGAAAGCAGGTTACTCAGGACTTAACTAAATAAGAACTTATTGATTAGTACTTCCTCCCTGTAAAGTGCATTGCAATGATAATTCTTCTTCTGAGTAGTAAGGGCATGCCTGCACTAGATTCTGAAGTTCCTCAGGTATCATTAAAAGACTGCCAAGTTTCTGCCTATGTTTGAGACATATGGAACTTTCCATTAAATAGACAATTGATTCATCAAAACAATCAATTTTCTGATGATTTTAGGAAAAATGAGTGGATAGTTATTTTCTGTGTGATCCTTCTATAATCAGTCCTTTGTAGGAGATCATATAGCACTGTAAAGGGCTTCTAACTGACCCCATATCTCTCCCAAGTACCATCTATACGACTTCAGGTTTATATTATACAATAGTGACCCAATTATGCACTTTGCCTATCTGAAATTTTTTCCTCATTCCTTAAACCTGTAGAATGAAGTCCATAATGTTGATGGTTTAATTGAGAGATCTAAATAAAATGATAATGCAATACACTAGGCTTTGGACAATAACAACAAAACCCTCTTAAACACTAGGTTTTATCCTCTGATTATTACCCAGTTTTTTTTTTTTTTATTTTTAAAGATTTTAACAATCATGTTTTCTTCCTGATATATATAGAGGGCCATCAATCATAATTTAGATTTTCTTTATCTTGAGTTATGTTGTAGTTATCATTGCCTTACTTGATACGTAAATTGCACTTAATTGTTTTATTCCATTTATACTGGACATGCTGGTAGGAGTGAGGAGGAGTGGAGAACAAAGGAAATGAACTTAAGAGTGAATATTTTCCAAGATGTTGAGAATACTCAGACCCTTCTATAAGCAGATTTAATGATCCTATGTGGATGTTACATGTCACTAGATGCTAAGATGCTTAAGGAAGATAACACTTATGAACGAGACCAACATTTCTGAATGAGAAAGAGCAATACTTCTTTACTGAAGATGACCTTCCCATTGGATTGCTTGCTCCTTGTGTCACTCACAATACTTTGGCCATTTTGATAAGGACTCTTCTGCTCTCAAAGAATAGAAATACACTCAAGCTCATCCAGTAAAGAGAACTTTATTATAAGATTTAAGTGCAGATGCAAGGAAATCTTATGGAGATATAAAAGTCAGATTAAATGGGGGGTGCCTGGGTGGCTCAGTCGGTTGAGTGTCTGACTTTGGCTCAGGTCACGATCTCGCGGCCCATGAGTTCGAGCCCCGCGTCGGGCTCTATGCTGACAGCTCAGAGCCTGGAGCCTGTTTCGGATTCTGTGTCTCCCTCACTCTGACTCTCCCTCATCCATTCTCTGTCTCAAAAATAAATAAACGTTAAAAAGTCAGATTATATGGAAACTGAACTATGTCAGAGGATATATGTCAAGAATTCTTGTTTCTTAGCACTACATGATGCCTTGTTCTACTCTTCATTACACATCTTCTCAAGTCTTTACTCTTATACCAACCATTTTTGTATGACATACATTTACACATACTCATTATGACTTGCTCAGATTTATAGACCTATTAGTTCCATTCCTTATAGTTATCTAGCAATCTCTCAACTTCCTAAACTTAACCCTGAAACAGTTATTGGGTTGAACAAAAAATTTTTTTCTGGGAATTAAGCCACTGATCACTACCTTGAGACTTTTCTAATCGTGTTTTGATGTTTTGGTGGCTCCGTTTGGTATACAAGATGATATTTCCATTTCACAGGTCTGTAGATTTATAGATGCTATATTTCGTTAATTGAGAATGCAGAGAGTAGGTATGCAAAAACATGTATTGTTCTACTTTATGTTACAATGTAGTTATTAAAGTAACAAAGAGAGAACTATGATGGGCCATGAGAGTAGACAAAATAGTAAAATGCACAGCACTTGTGATTAAATGGACACTGAAACATTGTGAGAAAAATGTATTGGGAATAACTATTCAGTTTGTCTTTGGGCTACTGTGTGCATGGTGTTACCATTCACTGAGATAAAGAATATCCAGGGAGGAACTTATTTAGAAGATGAATTAGAGGCTGATGTTGAGTTCAATTCTGAGAATATTTCTAATTAATGATTGTAGAATAGTGAAGTAATGATGCCTCACTAGAAGTTGCATATAACACATCTAGGTCAAATTAGAAAAATCTAGGCTAATTGCAATTACTTGGTCTATGAGAGTAAGATTAAAACCTGTAAAACCTTTAAAATTACTTATTAAAATTCTTCAGCTACCTTCCAACGCTCACCCTATTTTACCTTTCATTCACATTATGACTTACATCTAACAGTTTCCATCTTATCTTCACAAAGAGTACATGAGATAAACATCTGGCACAAGGGCAATGACATAACACCCACTTTACTCAGAGGCCTGGGTATAGCTCGTAGGCAAAACTTCAACTAACCATGTCATCAGCACCGACCAGTCATTCCCCTAAGTTTCTCATTTAATGTTACAACCTTCTTTTATCTCCCCTTCTTCTTTTTTTTTTTTAAATCATCATTTCACCTCCCCAACCTTCAACCCTAAGTATAATTTCTCAGGTAAAAATCTTATCGCTTACTGAAATATGCAATATTTTCCTGTCCTTTCCTAAAAACATAAAAAGATTGCCCCAATTCATTTTGATACATGCGTGAAGAATTTATGAAAAATGGGAATGTTTTATTTCATGGCTATCCCAGAAAATCTAGGGTACACAAGTAAGACAGGAAGAATGTACTTTACTCACAGTTATACCAAAACAATAACAATAACTTTTTTGGAGCACCACAGAACTAACACTATCCCAGCATAATTAATTCGCATTTGCTACTTTCACCTCCTGACCATATTCAGAAGAGTCTTTCTCTACTCTTTCCTTTGAATTTCTTAGTACCTCCACCCCAAACATACTTGATACTTGGTTCACTGGTTCTCTTTACCTATTTTCCACATCTTTAATTCTTTATCACTATTATCGCCCAACTCCTGTCCAGTACTCTCTTTACACCTCCTAATATCTACTCCCAATTGCAGAGCTTAAACTCCTTCATGGAGCACAGGAAACCACTTGAAATCTAGCCCCTCTTCTGCCTTTGCCCCTTGTCTCCCACAACTAACTTCCTGCACTCTGCCCATACTAAACTACTTACAAATTCAAAAAGATACAATGTCTTTCCCAAGGTAGTACTAAGGTATCCCTCTGAAATAGAAACCCTGCCCTACATCAAGACTCCAGCTTAAGTTTCACCCAAGAAATTCAGCCTGTCAACAACCTGGTCTCAAGTTGTTTACACAATAAAAACAGGTGTAATCTACAAAATTGTAGAGATTGAAGAGTGCATAAGGCTAAGAAGAGATTCTGAAACAACCAAATATTAAAAGATTGGCAAAAGAATGGATCCCATCAAAATATTGAGAATGAATAGTAAGAATTAAGCAAACAAATAGGCAATAACGACAGATTAAATTTAATTGTAATATTTAAGATTACCTGTAATATTTAAGATTACAAAACAGAAAGCATCAAAATAGCAGTGGCTTTAAAACAATATGCTTACTTATCACATAAAGAATTCTAGAGTTTTCAGTTCAGGTAGTCTAGGACTGGCTAGCATAATAGCTTTATAAATTATACAAGGTCTAGTTTCTTCTAGACCTTTGCTCTGTCATTTCTAATATATGACAATTATCCTTGTGGTCTAAAGTTATTTCCTGAGGTCTATTAATTACATTCATTTTCATTAATCTCCATGGGCAGAAATTAAAATGAAAATCAAGAATTTTGCATATTTCAGTTAAAATCAACCCTGTTGTACTCTTTTCACTTCCATATGAAGACAGCAAACAGAGACAAGAATTCTGCTTGCCCAAATCACAACACCTGTTCTCTGGAATCCATACTCTCTTGTTCAAAAGGAGTCAATATAGATCCCATGAGCTTCATATTCTCCAAAGTCCTCCCTTATAAAGCTATCATGAGCAGGAATATATCGATAGGAATATATAGCATGACATGTAACTCTACCTGCTCTGATATAACTAACACTTCTTGAGCCTCTCCATCACTATTTTAAGAAGTGAGGAAATAGATGGGTAGATTATTCTAGGAAATAAATGGGTAGGTTATTTGATGAGTTACCTGTAAAGTCAGTGCAGCTCCCAGGATTATGGCAAAATGAAGAATAAAAGAGAAACATTGGGCCAGATGAAAAAGTCCTCATTATATATGGAGGAAACGTGATAAGTAAAGTGGTAATGAAGAATGAAGTTAGTTTGTGTATATACAATATACCTTGAACTTAGTAAAAATAATTAAAAGAAATGAAGCATTCTAAATTAGAACTGAGAAGGAGGAAGAGACCTAAACCCTATCTTGCTTCTGTGCCTAGTAGTATGAGAACAGGAGTTTATTTTTAAGTGTAGAAGAAGGGCAGCTGGAATTTGGGAAACATGGAATACAGATTTTTTTTTCCAAAATAAGATAAATATGTGTGCAAACATGGGGCAGATCCAAAATACAGAAGTGAAAGGAATAAATGAGAAGAAAGGTCCAGATAGTAATCAGGTAACACAAAAGATGTTTCCTGAATGTCTGTTCCCTAGGAAAAATGAGGAAATCCCAGTGTTCAGGTATCTAGGCAAAGAAGGGTCAATTGGTAGCTTTACTGTCGAGAAAAATAGTCTGAGAAATCTTTAATGTGTATGAGCTTCAGCTTCAGGCAGGGAAATTTCAAGAAAATTTCCAAAGCATTGTACTTAGTAGAGCACAAAATATGGTAAGAATGTGATTCATTAGTTTTTAACATAACTCAAGACTAATCCCAAGATTTCACTGTAAATATGAATCTACTTTCAGTTGACAAACATTTTACTTTCTAACAAGAATGAATTCCTTTTCTCAACCACCTAGTAACTACTACTTATTCTTCTAGGAACAGCTGAAATGCCACCTTTTCTATGACACCTTTCCAGATGTTTTAATCCCTATGGATGAGTAGTGGCTCATTTCTCTGTTCTTATGACTGAGGAAATCTTTCTATCTCCTTCTCTAAATCATAGGTTTCCAAAGATAGCAATCTGACCTTATTTATCATTGTCACACCAATGATAGCAAATACCAATGTTGAATAAAAGATTTGGCATTTGGTCTTTTGTGTCTCACTAACACAGCGAAGTTACTTCTCCCAACTTTCACTTTCATCTAGAAATTAGATATTGATCAATTACACCTCTCTTTTACATGTTATATTTGACTCATTTTTCTATACATTTGAGCATTTAACCAGTTAGACTGAAGCAATAATTTCTCAGTAGCTAAAGACACATCATAAATGCCTGCCCTATGCCAGAGTTTATCATTTAAAGCAAAAGAAGCTGAAGGCAGAAGACTTAACATCATTTGAAATTTAAAAAAGGAAAGAAAGCTGTGAATGTGGGTTCTACAAACCTCCAATAAAACAACCCCAGGCTTGCAATTAATAGGAGTCATTTGGACTGCACTATATGGAAAAACACTGCATAAAAAATGGAAAGCAATTCTAGGGAACATTCAAGCCTTTCTGATAAACTCTAAATCCCGCTCGTAGTGAAGCCTTAATTCACTACCAGCCAAGCTAGCAATCCTCTGGATGGTTGATTGTTTCCAGATACATTTGAAATGGCAGCCTTGCCTCCTAGTTAACTAGGAAAGCAGCAAATTATCTGGTATTTTATTGTAGCAGAGAGAAAGGGAATCTTTAGCTTAAAGACAAAGTGATTTTTTATACATGTAAGAAGGAAGATATGAAGCATCTTTTTAAAGAATCAGCACTATTTTGAAGTGTGACACATTGTATCCGTGCACCCAATCAATTTCTAGTATAAATAATGCTTCTCTGCATGGGATGGACGTGAAAATAGGATATGAAGAGGAATGGGACAGTTTCTTCCCTAGAAACTCATGAACAAATTAAGGAGATGGATAAATCCATGTATGGTACAAGAATGTCATAGAGGCAAAAGAGGATGCTTACTGAACCGGAAGGATCTAACTCAATTTGGGAGTGTCAGAAGAAGTCCCAGAGGATAGCATTGGGCACAGTAGATAAATGGCAGGTAATTCAGATTTATTAAAAATGATAGCTGTCGATATCTAAATTAGTCCTAACACCATTTTGAGATAGGCATTATAATTATCTTTATTTCATAAACATGCAAACACATTGAATAACTTGTCTAAGATCACATAGCTTGTAATGTAAGGGGTTTCTTCTATTATATTATAGGCAGTCTTCTAGGGACTCTGTACAAAACCCCTTCTTTAATAAAGTGGTAATTAATCTGAGTATATGTTCTTCCTCTCTCTCTTATGTGTCTGAAGAATAGTGGTCATCCAGTAGAAAAGTGGTGGAGGCAGAGTTGAAATCCCTCTTTACTTGCATCTAGACTTCATACTTCTCCATTATACCATGTCAGTACTTGATTTAATTTATGTTTAATTGTTTTCTTAGAAAAAAGATGTACAGTCAGATGGTATTTTTCTTTAATATGATAAAGTATTTCTCTTCCTTTCATGTCTACAAAATTTCTTACATCATTTGTTGAAATGTCTATCATAAATGTGTAGTGTATAACCTCTACATCCTCTTGCTATTTTATTGTAAACAAACAAGCATTCAGAGATTCAAAAGTTATTTCTAGAAAATAAACCGAGCATTGTTCAATGTAGCTTGTTTATTTTTACTAAGAACATCATTAGAGGTGCTAAAATCGCTCTTGTAATTTTTTTTCAAATTTTGGGTTAAATACAACACATTCATTTTCAGCAAAAACAAAGCAATAAAATTTTATTTGTTTTTCTTTTTTGTCACCACAGAATTGGGATATTTAATTAAAATCAGTAGTTGTAACTCAGTGAAACAACTATTAACTTTGGCCTAAATTTTATACAATCTTACAATACACTAGTCATTGAGAACAAAAATTTAGTTTAATGCCAAATGAAAATTAAAAAGTGTATTAAGAAACAATTGTTCGTGAAGTATGCAGTTGGTTTGTAAAAAGCACATCAAACATACCTTAAAACACTTCAGTTTTAAAAAAAAACACTTAAATTTTTAGTGTCTCATCAATTATCACTGTGGTCTGAGAGATATGCATTTTGAATGTTTTGCCAAGCCTAACTTTCTAAAGTACAAAGTCCTTTCTTCATTTTAAGCTGTACTGACATATCCTCTATTTTTTAAGCTCACTATTTTTGAACCTAGATCACAGATGCTTTTGTTTTCTTGGTCCTACTCCAGAATTCCTATATAGGAATGATACAGTTCTTCACACCCGTGGAGTTAAGGCCACTTTACCATTTTAAGCATAACCATGATTCTCCTCTCTCCATCCTCACTGCACATCCGGAACAGAAAGACATTGCCCATGACTAATCAATCAACAGTGGAAGACAAAATTAATGATCTATTCATCCTTTTGGTGACAAAGTCTGATACTTGTCTTGCACATGTATCTCTTGTCTAACGACTTGTTATTTCTTTCTCCACTCTATCTGCCTAAATTCCTTAACTGCCCAACATCACAAACAAAACCTTATTGACTCTAAAAGGTTCAATTACCCAACCTAGAATTCATTTCCCCGTCCTGTAAATCCTAATTTATTTTCTATTAAACTATTTTTTCCCTTAGGATACACATTGTAAAGTACATGGTTATAAAATACAAAGGATGCAGCCTACTCAAACATACTGTAGGCTCTTTGGGGAAAATAACTGTATCTTTTATTTCTACTAATCTTCTAACATTCAGTTGTTATTTCCAGTTGCTACTATGAATTATATACTTTTTAATAAATTATCTGCACCCTTCCCCCAGGTGTCTAGCTCAAGGCTACACCCTGAGGGGAAAATATTTGGTTGATATTTAATGTCATAGCATCTTTCTGACTTCAGTCCAGCTGGAAGCAGCCATGTATATTTCTGGGGTTATTTGTTTGCTACCATAAATATTTAAGAATATACTAGCAAAAGGAGATGTCAATACTCTACACTTCATGTACATTTCCAGATATGTCAGACTTCCAGCTATGACTATAATATGTCACAGCATGTCAAACTCTAATTGCTCCTGGGAAGAGTAAAAAAAAGAAAAAAAAAGTTGACCTTAGTGTACTCAGACACAATTTTCAATGCTAGATTATATGCACATTTTCCAAGCACAATGTATCAGATCTTAGTTTTTAAAGAACTGTGTTTTTCTAATATGTTTAACCGCTTGCTATCCAAGGCATATTTTAAGCTCTTTGAATGTATTAATTAATTCAATTCTCACAACTCTGTTTGCTTGATATTGCTATTATTCTTGGTTTATACCTACTCAGACTTTACCTCAGTGGGATTTAATGACCATATAGCTAGTCAGAGTTGGAAGCAGATTTTTAACACAGAGTCTGACTTTAGAGCCTGCATTTTAACCACTACTCATGATATTTTGGCCTTTATCAAGATAATGTCAATTGGTTAATACTTTCAAGCAAACTCTTCAATAACAGTTAATTGAGTTTCTTTTTAAATGCTAGACAGTTTATGTGCGACTTTTCCTGAGAAGAATAGTTCATATGAACAAAACTTTGCCTCAAATTTATGTTTATTCCATCAGAAAATTATTTAACTCTATGGGTAATATGTTTTCCTCTAGTTGATTGGACCATTTAAAAAAGGACAAAGTACTGGGGCGCCTGGGTGGCTCAGTTGGTTAAGCGGCCGACTTCGGCTCAGGTCATGATCTCGCGGTCCGTGAGTTCGAGCCCCGTGTCGGGCTCTGTGCTGACAGCTCAGAGCCTGGAGCCTGTTTCAGATTCTGTGTCTCCCTCTCTCTCTGCCCCTCCCCTGTTCATGCTCTGTCTCTCTCTGTCTCAAAAATAAATAAATGTTAAAAAAAATTAAAAAAATAAAAAATAAATAAAAAAGGACAAAGTAAGTCTGAATGTGTAAACTCCTCAGAAACCATTAGCACATATTTCTTTGATGGAGCAGAGAGCCTCATAAGTAACAAAACACTGCTGAGAGTAGAACTCATTTTAAACACATATGGGTTTGAATTAGGTTAAATTAGGGAAACAGATGAAATTTTATTTTCTGACAATCAACCACACCAGGACTATGTATGTATGTATGTATGTATGTATGTATGTATATCCATAGTGAAAACAAAACCCTATCGCTTAATATTTCAAAACACATTTAAAATTTAGGAAAGTGAGCAAAATTTTCAAAAGGCAGCATTAAAAATAGAAAAAGAGGACATCAGACACGGGAGGGGAAAATGAGATAATAGAAGGATGTGCGGTGAGACCTAATGAAATTCAGAAGGAATAATAAAAATAAATACCAAATGAAGAATGAATTACTAGAAATGCAAGAAAAAGAGAAAACTATAGAAAGTTCAAAGGACATTGAGGAAAAAAGTAGATTGGATAAAAAAAACACAATTTCAAAACGGGAAAAGGATTTGAAATTTAAAATAAAAAGGGTAAAAGGAGAAAACAAGCAAAAGATTAAAGGTTTAAACCTTTGATTTTTCTAATTAACAATTGATACAAGAAAACAAATGAACAGCCCCTTCTGACTAAAATAAAGATTTCAGTCACAAGAAATTATAGGGACTGAGTGGTGTCCTGTGTTCTGAACTATCAACAGGACTGTTGGGATATGTTTTTGTGTTTGTTTTTCCATAAAGTTTATATATAAAATTTAGGTTATAAAGGTATTTCTCTTTCCTTGGTAGAAAAATCAGTAAACGTTCCTATCTTCTAACACAAGCTCTATTTTTGTAAGAAAGTTATATATGTAAATTTGAATCCTAGTATTTAAATACTATATTTTATACTTCAAAGTTTGCTAAGAGGGTAGATCTTATGTTAAATGTTTAGTGTTTTTATCACACACATACACATACACACAAATAATAGGTCTGGAGGAAAGCTACCAGAGGTGATGGATATGTTTATGGCATAGATTATGATGATGGTTTCACTGAAGTATATTTATCTTCAAACTCATTAAGTTGTATACATTAAATATATATAACTTTTTGTATGTCAATCATACCTCATAAAGTGATTTAAATATGAATTAAATTTTACCAATAATCATAAAACCATTTTTTCACTCTACTTGAAGGAATGGATATAAATTTCTCAAAGACTATATATAAACTTATAAATTCATAGTTCTGGGTGGTGATAGCAAAGAAAATAGTTCTGTCTTTGTATTACTAAAGACACATCAAAACACATACACATGTGCACACACACATACACAAAAACACATTTGGAGCTCAAATATATAGAGAAAAAATAATTCATTGAATTCCAAAGTTTTTTTTCTAAGCCATTATTATTTCAGTTTATTTCTATACCATTTTTATTTATCCTTTGTTTTCAAATTTCATTCAATTCTACTTTAATTTGGACTGTTCTGTTTCCCTGGAATGCCCTTTCTCCACTACCTCCTTTTGCATTAACAAAATACTAGCTACATGAACTGAGCACTTAATACATTGCTCTAAACTTTATATTTTTTAATAAAAGATTCTAACTTGCCACCCACTCTGAACTTTAAAGAAAGTTCGTAAAACCACTTTCAAGAAAGTTTCTAAGTTGCCTGTGACGTCATCTTTCTACTCTCCGAGTGCTTTTGTAATCTTTCCTGTTAAATACAGTCTCTCTGCACTCCCTAATACCACAACACTTACTCTTATTTATTGTTTTATAGTTGCTGAAGTATATACTGGTCTTCCTCGACTAGATTTCTTGAATGTAGAAACAGGGTCTTTTATATTCCTTACATTCCTAGAGTAACATCTAATGCCTAGCAAGTATTCAGTAAAAAAAAAAAAAAAAAAAAAAATTCATTGACATGGAATAAGGAACATTGAACACTAAGAAAATTCTGCAGTTATGGTAAAATAATTATGGATTTGTTTTCTTTTAATTAACATGCTTGTAATTCTCTTAGGATATATAGTTACCACATTATACTTTTAGGTAATTTCTACCTGTACTTATAATAAAACCCAGGAAAATACAGATATATATTCTGTTATGAGATAACAGCTTAATATTATTAAGTGATTATATATATGCATACATACTCTCCCTCAACTATCATAGTTGGTGGCTAAAAAATATTAAAAGTTTTGATGAGAATTATGAGAAAGTAGTAAATAAAATATGTCAGATATTAAATCTGTGGGCTTTGTAGTCCTATCTAATCTGGATAGTAAATTCTTATTTTTCTTATATCACCTACCTTATTAATTTTAAAAAACAAGTGACAAATAATAGAAATACATATAATAGAAATAACACAAGATTATATTTATGAGTCAGTTATATGATCTTATGGATGAAAGATAATACTAAAATTGCATGAAATCTATTCAAAATAAACTATTTCAAAGATTTTGGATACTAACCATATCAGATATGTCATTTACAAATATCTTCTCCCATTCCATAGGTTGCCTTTTAGTTTTGTTGATTATTTCTTTCAATGTGCAGAAGCATTTTGTATTGATGAAGTCCCAGTAGTTCATGTTTGCTTTTGTTTCCCTTGCCTTCGGCAACATGTCTAGTAAGAAGTTGGTCTGGCTGAGGTCAAAGAGGTTGCTGCCTGTGTTCTCCTCTAGGATTTTGATGACTTCCTGTCTTACATTTAGGTCTTCCATTCTTTTTGAATTTACTTTTGTGTATTGTGTAAGAAAGTGGACTGTTTTCATCCTTCTGCATGTTACCATCCAGTTTTCCCAGCACCATTTGTTGAAGAGACTATCTTTTTTCCATTTGATATTCTTTCCTGCTTTGACCATATAGTTGTGGGTCCATTTCTGGGTTTTCTATTCTATTCCATTAATCTATTCATCTGTTTTTGTGCCAGTACCATACTGTGTTGATGACTACAGCTTTCTAATATAGCTTGAAATCCAGAATTGTGATGCTCCAGGTCTTTTAGTTTGTTTGTTTTTGTTTGTTTGTTTGTTTGTTTGTTTGGAGTTTTTTTCCCCAAGATTGCTTGGGCTATTCGGGATCTTTTGTGGTTCCATACAAATTCTAGTATTGTCTATTCTAGAATTTATCAAAATCAACAACCAAGAATCAAACAACCAGTTAATAAATGAGCAGAAGATATTGAGGCACCAATATCTGACTCTTGATTTCAGCTCAGGTCATGGTCTCTCCTTTCATGAGATCGAGCCTTGCATCAGGTTCTGCACTGACAGCACAGAGCTTGCTTGAGATTCTCCCTCTCCCTCTCCATCTCCATCTCCCTCACCCTCTTTCTCTGTCTCTGTCTCTCTGTCTCTCTCTCTCTCTCTAAATAAACTTTAAAAAGAAAGAAATGGGAAGAATACATGAATAGACACTTTTCCAAAGACCAGATGGTTAATAGACATGTGAAAAAATACTCAATAGCCACTCATCATCAGGGAAATACAAATCAAAACGATGATGAGATATCACCTCAAACATGTCAGAATGGCTAAAATTAACACAAGAAACAATAGATGTTGAGATTGTGGAGAAAGGGGAATCCTCTTGCACTGTTGGTGGGAATGCAAACTGTTGCAGCCACTCTGGAAAACAGTATGAAGGTTCCTCAAAAAACTAACAATAGAACTACCCTACGATCCAGCAATTTACTCAAAGGATACAAATAATATTTATAACAACATTATCAACAATAACCAAATTATGGAAAGAGCCCAAATGTCCATAGATTTATGAGTGGATAAAGAAGTGGTATATATGTACAACAGAAATTACTCAGCCATCAAAAAGATTGAAATCTTGCCATTTGCAACAATGTGGATGGAGCTAGAATGTATTGTGCTAAGTGAAATAAGTCGATCAGAGAAAGACAAATGCCATATGATTTCACTCATATGTGGAATTTAAGAAACAAAACAGATGAACCGGGAAATAGGGGTAGAGAAGAGAGAGAAACATACCACAAGAGACTCTTAATGATGGAGAACAAACATACCACAAGAGACTCTTAATGATGGTTGATGGAAGGAAGGAAGTGGGAGATGGGCTAGATGGGTGATGGGTATTAAGGAGGGCAGTTTTGATGAGCACTGGGTATTGTATATAAGTGATGAATCACTGAATTCTACTCCTGAAACCAATATTGCACTGTATGTTAACTCACTAAAATTAAAATAAAATTTAAATTAAGAATTTCTTGTGGCACCTGGTGGCTCAGTCAGTTAAGCATCTGACTTTGATTTCAGCTCAGGTCATGATCTCTTGGTTCATGAGATTGAGCCCCTTATTGGACTCTGCCCTGACAGCATGGATCCTGCTTGGGATTCTCTCTCTGTCCCTGCCCCCACTCAAGCTCATTATCTCTCTCTCTCTTTCTCTCTCTCTTTCTCTCTCTCAAAAAGAAACAAACATTGAAAGTTTTGTTTCTTTTATATATATATGTAAAAAAAACTATTCCAGAATGTTGGACAATTCTAAATTTAATAACAGAAATTTTCCTTCTTACCAGCAACATTCAAATAGTTAATGAACAAAAGTACAAATCCTAATGCAAAGTAATCACTCAATAATAGCTTTAATAAAATATCATGAAATTATAATTATATCAGCTATTGATTTATTATAGAGAGACAAAAGAAAACATCATTAAGTGGGAAACTAGAGTAGGTTCCTGAATAAGAAGCCCTTATATTTTGATGTAGACAAATGGGTGAAAACTGTCAACATCATTAATAAATAACTAAAGTCATAATATTTTATTGCTATTATGATACAGATTTCTGAAAAAGAAACAGTTTAATCAAAATAATTATATAAATTAATTAGTGGCAAATATATATATTTTTTCTGTTATAGTCTTTGCATTGATAGATTCCTATGAATTTGGTTTGGTAACAAATACATAATAATGTAATGACTAAAGTTAAATCCCATCTGTATGACTAATATGTTAGAGTATATGTAAAAAATACTTATTTGTATGAGCTAAAAATATAAAATATTTAAAAATAATCTTGGAAAGAAAATTTTTATGAGAAAAAAAAACACTATAAAATGTTCCTGAAAGACAGAAGTATTTAATTAATAGAGATCATGTCATGATTAATAATTCTTTTATAAAAAATTGAATATTGATATGATGTCAGTTCTTCTAGTAGTTTAAGGTAATGTTCAAATAAAAATGTTTTTCTTCTGCCATTTCAGCTGAAGCCTCAAAGGTCAAAAACATATTTGTTTTCCAACTTTATTGAGATTAAAATTGACATAATCCTGTGTAAGTTTAAGGTGTAGAAGATGATGAATCCTTACCAGGAGCATAATCAAGTAACATATTTTGTATGCTATATGTATTTGTATATATATTACTTACACACCTTATATACTATATTCTTACAATAAAGCATGCTAGAGAAAAGAAAACATGTCACTAAGAAAATAATAAGGAAGAAAAAATACATTTACAGTACTGTACTATATTTATTGGGAAAAATCTGCATATAAGTAGACTCACAGTATTCAAACCTGTGCTTTTCAAGGGCCAACTGTATTAATTTCAGATAAAATTGATTTGGAGAGATCAAGAATGCCCATTATGCCTTGAATCATTCTATTTCCTCTGCCTAAGATTCCCATCCTATCCCTGATGCTCATCATGTATTTATCCATCTTCAAGGCAAATTCTACTGCCTTTACTTTTAAGTCCTATCTAACTACCCTTAACTTCACATACTCTCATTCCTTTGGATACACCATGATGCGTACATGTGCCTATGTGGTTAATTCTATGTTTCAATTTAACTGGGCCACATGGTGCTCAGATATTTACTTATCCTGAGTGCGTCTATGAGGGCATTTTCATGAAATTAACATTGAATGAGTAGACCAAGTAAAGCAGATTGTTCTCCCTAATGTGGGTGGCCCTTATCCAACCTGTTGAAGGCCTGGATAGAACAAAAAAGCAATGAGAGAACTTTCTGACTGCTTGATTGCTTTTGAGATGAAACATTGGTTTTTATCTCCATTTGAACTCAAACTGAAAATTCAGCTCCTCCTGGGTCTCCAGGCTGCTGGCTTTGGGACTGAAATTACAGAAATGGCATCCCTGGGTCTTCAGCTGTCTAGCTCGCCAACTACAGATATTAGAAGCTGTCAGCCTCCATAATTGTGTAAGCCAGTTTCTTTCTGAAGAACCTGGACAAATGTGATGCCTATCTTAGCTATTTTATCCTGTTTTGTTTTTTAGCTATTTATTTTCCCCCTGGCATTTTTAGTATCCTACAATACATTTATTATAATCCATATAAATATGAAAGCAGCATAGACTTTTGAATTGTGTAGAATGGTATTCATGTTTCAATTCCACCTCTTGGTAAGTGGATTATTTGGATAAATCATTTAACTTTGACTTATTTGACCTTAAAATGCCAATAATCATGATTTCTAAAAGGACTCTGACATGCTAATTCGTACAAGAACAGACACTCACTCCCTTTCCAGACTCTATAATACAGTGACTCAAATGCATGGTGAGCCAGAGATATTAAAAATAGGATGTAGCTATCTGTTAATTGCTTTTCTACATGCTCTTTCTTTTCTCTTGTAATGTTTATTTAAAAGAGAGAAAGAGAGCACAAGTGGGGGAAAGGCAGAGAGTGACAGAGAGAGGGAATGTTAAGCAGGTTCCGCACTCTCAGTGCAGAGCCTGATGCTGGGCTTGATCTCACAAACCATGAGATCCTGACCTCAGCCAAATCAAGAGTCAGATGTTCAAGGAACAGAGCCACCCAGGAGAACCTCTGCATGCTATTTCAAAATAATACAAATTGCTGTGTTAAGAAAGCCTTCAAAACCTTTGCTAAAATTTATTATTTGTATGGTGGCACAGTGGATACTATGGCCTGTCATAGGCAAAGTTTTGAAGAATACATTGTCTCTTTTCAACATCACTCCACATTTTTGTATCTTCTCCTTCTTTGCTAAGTCTCAAAATTCCAAAGAACTTAAGACTATCACCAGCACAAACTGTCTGAAGACTTCCCATGAGGTGCCTAGTTGATAACTGTTTTCTAAGCTTCTCTAGGATAAATAAATTTCTTTTCCTCTTTCTCTGCTTCGCACCCCAAACACACAAACCTGTCCTTTGTGTTTTCCCTTCAGGTAGGGGACTCTTAGTGAGCTAACTTAAGGAAAATAGAAAGTATTTAGAGATGATGTTTATCAATAGATTAATTATTTATAATTCTAAATTATCTGCTGTCTTCTTTATTTTCTCTTTAGCCCAAATGTAAATTCCCTTCAGATTTCAAGTTAAGCACAAATTTCAAATTAAGCCAAAAATCTTGCCCTAGACCTCAGGCCGGGTTTGGTCTCATGATTATGCACTTTCTCAGAACCTTTACCCACTCTCTCAAAATGAAGTTTATGTGCTTCTTTATATTACTGCCTTGTGTTCATAGCTGCTGCTGAATGATAAACATCAGAAATGTCAGTAACAATTTTTTTTTATCAATTAATCTAATCCAAATACTGGCACTTGTCAGGATCTCAATATATAAGATAAAAGAAAAAAATGAATGACCATTTGTATCACTTCAGGAAATAACACTGCAGCCTACTTTGGAATATGTTTTATAACAAGAAACTCTCACTCTGGGTACTGAAGACTTTGATTTGCTCTAAAGAACTTCCTTACTGAGGAAGAACCAGAATTTCTCTAATTATTTTTGTTGATCTGTATTCCATCCATTGGAGTTTCGTGGACTAAGATTTAGTTTGGTATCAGTCATTGAATATTTAAACATTTAAAGGAAGCTATCATTTTATCCTCTATTTACTTTTATCCAAGACAAGATTCTTCACAACTTCACCATTTCACTTCTGTGCTGCTCATTTTAGGAGGGCAAATAGGACTGAATGCTGAAAAGAAAATAATTTTTAATTTAGTTTCAATAATACTACATGTTTATATGTGTTTTTATGTTTTGTAATATTATAAAGTAAACCCTATTTTTTAATTTTTTTAATGTTTATTTATTTTTGAGAGAGATAGAGTGTGAGCGGGGTTGGGGGACAGAGAGAGAGGGAGACACAAAATCTGAAGCAGGCTCTAGGCTCCGAGCTATCAGCACAGAGCCTGACATGGGGCTCAAACCCACAAACTGTGATATCATGACCTGAGCTGAAGTCAGATGCTTAATGGACTGAGCCACCCAGGCATCCCGAGTAAATCCTATTTTTGTCAATCTCTCTTTTGATGTCATTGAATATTTTTGTCAAATTTCTCCTCCTGGTTTCCTTTGGGTCTCATATGAAGGTAACACTTTCACAGCAAACAAATTAGGAGAAAAAAAAGAAGAGGAGAAAGCATAAGCACATTTTCCATTTATTAGTTTATGCTGTTGCCTGGCTAAATCCCAATTCTGCCATGCTGCCATTAGCCCAGGCCCCGTGCAGTTTGACACTGAGGGAAAGTTAGGGAAGGAGAGATGGATGGACTCAGATATGGTACGTTTAGGAGCTTGTAAGGATTCTGATTCCCCTCATTTTATTCACGTATATGACCACATGAAAGTTATTTAAATTCTTTTTTGAATAAAGTTCCAAGTGGTTGTATTATTATAAAATTGTACTTAAATGAGTATACTCCTTTAGCAAAAATGAAAGAGGAAATATTTGATAGAGTTTATTCTTTATATATTGTTTTTTGCTTGCTTAATTTTATCATTTTATCAAAAGTATATCATCTCAGCATAGATATATTATCTAAATATAGTACTGGTCTTTCATTATTGGTTTTAGTTTATTTAGTAAGCCCATAGTCTCAAATGCTAATATTTTATTTTACTCATGATTCAAAAGAAGTGTCCATTTTTGGGTTTTTCTGCGTTTTTTTTAAATGAAATGTATACTTTCTTAGCAGTTTTATCTTACCTCACATAAGAAATCTTTCCGTATCAGAAACAAAGAAGTAAAAGTATCTACTTATAGATGGCATCATAGAACCAACTAAAAGAACAAACAAATAAAAACTAAAGAGTCAACTAAAAAATAAAAACTATTAAAGCTAATAAACTCAACAAGGTTAAGAGATACAAAAACAATTACACTTCAAACTACTAGGATAGCTATAATCATAGTTTTTAAAACTGGAAAATAAGTGTTGTCAAGGATATATGAAGAATCTTTACGTAAAATGGTGCAGCTCCTGTAGAAAATTGTTAGTTCCTAAAAAAGTTAAACATGGAGCCAGAAATTCTGCTCTTAGGTATATACTTAAAAAATAAAAAATCAGGTGTTCAACCAAAAACTCTTACATGAATGTTTATAGCAGCATTATCCATAAGAGTCAAAAAGTGGAAATGACACAAATATCCATCACTGATGAAGAGAGAAAATGTGTATATGGGTGGAATATTATTCAGCCATAAGAAAAAGAATAGAGTATTATAAGTACTACAGCATGGATAAATTTGGAAACATCATGCTTCAATGAAATATGACAAACATAAAAGGCCATAGGTTGTATGATTCCATTGATATGAAGTGTCAAATTAGACAAATCCATACAGACAGAAAGTAAATTAGTGATTGCCAGAGGCTGGAGGAAGGGTGCATTGGGGAATAAGTGCTACTGGGTAGGGGGTTTATTTTTGATGTGATGAAAATTTTCTGGAATTAGATAGTGGGGATGATTTTACATCCTTGTAAATATCTTAAAAACCACTTACTTGTACACTTTAGTATGGTTAATTGTATCATATGCACCTTATTTCTTCCTATAAATTAAATGCAGGGATTGTCATTTAATCCTTTGAGTGAAATATCTCTTTTAAATGTCATTGTATTCCTAGGTGCCAGGTGTTATAAAAGAAAGGTAATATGATTTGTGGCTGGCCAGAATGATTTTGAATAAAAGCTCCATAATTTGGAAGCTCTGCGCATTAAAACAAATTGCCTAATCCTTGGATTTTCTCATCTGTAAAACGGTAATCCTGTTGACCCTTGGGCAACATGGGTTTTAACAGTACAAGTCCACTTACATGCAAGATTGTTTTCCATAAATATAGTAATTTTTTCCATAAATACTATAAACATTTTTCCACTATAGTGCTGTAAATGTTTTTTCCTTCCTTATGATTTTTAATAGCATTTTCTTTTCTCTAGCTGACTTTATTATAAGAGTAGAGTATATAATACATACAACATAATAAATATGTTAGCTGTTTATGTTATCAGTAAGGCTTCCAGTCAGCAGTAGGCTATTAGTAGTTAAGTTTTGGGAGAGTCAAAAATTATACATAGATACATAGATTTACAACTGCGTGGGAGTTTGGCACCCTAAACTCTCATGTTCGAGTCAATTGTAGTTACATTTACCTTTCAGGTTTTGGTGAGGATTAAACAACATAATACATGCCAAACAGATTTAGAAGTGTAATAAGCAAAACTCTATTTGCTCTCTATTTCCATACCCTGTATCTGCTTCTTTCTCTCATTCCCTTCACATTTTATAGCATTAAATTATATCCTGCTGCTTGGATATATTATTCATAATGGGATTATTTTCATTAACTCATTTTTCTTTTTCATGTTACCTATAATTATACTCTCCTGTCCTTCTTTATCCCTACTCGCATTCCCCTCTGGGAGAACAGACTACCAAGTGCTGCTCAGTGGGCTTGACCCACAGTGGTTTAGTAGCTTTTGGTCCTACTTTAAAAGGACTCATCCAAAGCCATGTAAAGAAAAGAAATTGGCTCTAAGAACTTCCTATAAGTTCTGGGAATACAATATTTAGCAACTAGATTGAACTTCTGTTACAAATAAATAACACTTTGGAGACAATGACCTACAACGAAATGAAGATAAAGTTAAGATGACTTTAAGGATATCATGCTAAGGGAAACAAGTTGGATAAGTCAGACAGAGAAAAACAAATACTGTATGATCTCACTTATATGTGGAATCTCAAAACAAAAATAAAAGCAAAAATGAACTCAGAAGCACAGAACAGATTTGTGGTTGTCAGAGAGGCAGGGAGTGGTTGGGAAGGGTGGCACGTTGATGGAGGTATATGGGTGAGGTGGTCAAAAGGTAAAAACTTCCAGTTATAAAATAAATAAGTCCTAGGGATGTAATGTATGGCATAATCACTATAGTTAACAATGCTGTATTGTACATTAAAAAGTTACTAGATCTTAAAAGTCCTCATCACAAAACAAAAAATGTAACTGTGAGGTTATGAATGTTATACTTAATGTGGTAATCATTTTGCAATATATATGTATATATTGCATTTTGCAATATATATGTATGTATATATGTATATACATATATATTGCAAAATAATACATACATATATAATTAGTTGCTAATTATTTGCTATATATATTATATATAATTGTTACCTTGTATAGTTGGACCATTGCAATGTCATATGTCAATTATATTTTAATAAAACTGGAAAAGGTAAATATTGTTTTAAAAAGGAAAAAGAAAGGAGAAACAACAGATGTACTAGTGACTTTGCTGGTAGCACTGAAACAATTGTCTGAGGTGCCAAATATATACAGAGATATATAATTTTACCATTTCAAATTGGTTTTTGTTCAGAAAACATTAATGAAAACATTAAATATATCTAAGAAAATTAAAATTGCTTTACAAGAAAAAAAAAGATGAAGTTCCTAATTTGGTATGACATTTTTATTCCCATAGAGAACCTCAAATTCTGCCAAATTTCAGGTTGCAACAGCAGTAGAGGGAGTGAGGTGGTACTTTGGATTAGGGGATTTTCAATATGGGAGACAGTTGTACACGCATAATTTTTGTATGTTAAAGTATATTAGTACCCAAAATAATATTTTTAGAATTTTTAGAAATACACTAAACAGAGGAGAACAACTCCAGCTCATAAAGAGATAAACCCCCAAGTTCCCAATTCAGAGGACACTCACATCCATTGTTGACCTCCAAAAGGTCTTTGTAAAATATCTTTTGAAAACAAGTGTTCTAATGTAACCTCTTCATTTAAAAAATAAAGAAATGGCATCTAAGAAGATTCAGTTAAGTATTTAAGTCTCCCAAACACTGTCAGAAATGATCACAGAATTTAATTCTCTGGATATCCAGTAATATGTATCATTTCCACTACACAATGTTGATTGTAAAATGAGAGAAATTAAAAAAGAAACAATTGCATAATTTAACAATAAATTAGTGAGATTCATAGCCAGTCTATTATTTAATTACAAAAAATTTTATACACATCTGTATGCATTTCAGGGTCAAAGATAATCTGATGTACAGAGGTTACATTAGTCTTACCCTTGTGACCTCTGAGTAGACATTCAGACCACTTAACAGGAGCAAATAGAAAATCCACCAACACAGTTTGTCTGTAATTCAAGATAAGATGTGCTGATCACCACAAAACAGCTGGGAAAATTAACATCTTCGCAGCAAGCGAGGTCTCCTAGCAATCTATAATAAGCTCTTTTTTTGAAGATTTCAAAATAACTGTATTCAACATTATCTGTGTTCTATGTTCTTTCTTTTTTCCCCCATTAAAACCTATATCTACTACAATTATTAATAAGATACTTAAAGTTAATTTGCACATACATATAATTTTTATAGAGAGGATATATATTTCTAAAGTACATGTGTGTTGTATATGATATTTTACGCGTTATTATATTCTTTAAAACACATATAGCAATTATAATAATATTTAATTGTATTATGTATATATACATATATATTTCTTTAATGTTTCATTATTCATATATACAAAATGCAAAATGTTATGTTATAGAAAAATGGCCAAACATCCCTGAAGAAATATTAAGGATATATATGCATATAAATATTTACAACTTAAAATTATGCAGTATGAAATTTGAAGGAACAAGATATTTTATGGATTTTAATTTGGGGACCAGTGGGGTTATGCAAAATCCCCTTCAATTATACACGTTGCAGTGAAAAAAAGTAATTCAAAAAATGAGTCAGTGCGTGCTCTGCCTTCATTAACCAATCTTCTGAACCTAGCACATCTCTTATTTGTAACTTGATATTGGAGAGGGTCTTAAGGATGACATACTAAGAATCATTACTCTTTCTCAGACTTCAATAATGAGGAAAGACTAGCCTACAAATGTGAACAAACCTTATAAGATATTCTGTGCACTGAAGAGCACTCCGCTGACCTCTTCAGGAGTATAAAAAGAACTTAAATCTACTCTTCAAACTAGAAAAATAAGGGGAGAAAGATTCTCCAGCATAAAAAGGAAATACTCTTTTGGAGCTTATTTTTTCAAAGCAAAAATGGATTCAATCCCAAGAAAAAGGAAAATATTCTATAGGACTATACAGGCCTAAAATGTTGGATGGAAATATTGCAAATCTTTGTTTTAGGGCCCAGGCCTGTGGAAATGAAGCACACCAACACGTCTTCTGCCCTTCTAGAACTTACATTCTATGGAAACATCATATATTCAACAATGCTGGATTCTCATTAATGCCTCAACATACAATGTTCATATACATTTATCTTTCTCCACACTGAATTTTTTCCCTCAGAAATTAATATTCTTCATTCTGAAAATTCATACTTGGCTTCAAAGCACACAATAAATATCACTCCCTAAATGAATTGTTTCTACACATTGTCTAGATTTTCACATTATTAAGTTGAAATTGACCTTGAGTTGACATATAGTGACAGAACTTATGGAAGCAAAATCACCTACGCATACCGTTACATTCTCCACTAATTCTAAATACTTGGTGTTTTGGTTAAATTAAACTGAAACTTGCCTTTCTGTAGAACATGTTTCTAATTCTGCTATAAGAGGCGTCAAGGAGAAATTTTAATTTCTCTTCCACATATAGCACCTGCACCTCCTACACTTCATGTTCTCTTTACCAAGATAAACACCCTAATTCCTTTACCTCTCCTTTAATATTACATGACTTTAGGCTACTTCTGTAGTCCATTCACTATCCTCTGGAAAATCCGTTAATAAAAACTTCCATAAAGTTTAAAATCACTTTCATGTCCACTGCCTATAGATAAGCGATCTCTATGTATTCTTTTAATTTTTTATGTTTATTTAATTTGGGGAGAGAGAGAGAGAGAGAGAGAGAGAGAGGTGGAAGGACAGAGACAGAATCTGAAGCAAGTTCTGTGCTACAGTGCAAAGCCTGATGTGGGGCCCAAACTCACTAACTGTGAGATCATGACCTGAGCTGAAGTCAGACTCTCAACTGACTGAGTCACCCAGGCACCCCTTTGTGTGTTTTTTAGAATAACCTGAGATTCCAGTGGTTTTTCAAATTGGAAGTTTATGGCTTTTTTTAAAAAAAAAATCTATACTACCTATATAATCATGATGTTACACAGGAACAGCACATGAGGCAACATGAAATGGTTTGCTTTAATCCACCATCTCTCAAACTGCATTTAGTGGAAGAAATTTCACCTGCCTCTAGATAAAAATCAGGCTCCTCTTGACTTCTCTATTCTCAAAAAGTAATAAAATACTCTGGAAATTCAATTCAAGAATAAGGATGTTCCATCTCATGAAATGTTCAAAACTTCAATCTTGGCAAATCCTTCCCCTCTGTCAGCTTGAGCCTGCTTCAGAACTGAAGCCTATAGGAAAAGGGAATTAGCATATTTAACAGACATATCATCTGCCATTGGACATACTTTAGCAAAAGAGCATGTGACTATGCATCATACAGTATCAAAGGTCCCTTGATGGTGGCAGTGCCCTAATTATATGGCATTCTGGGATAAAGTGATAGACTGAGCAGAGGTCTTTTTTTTTTTTTTTTCATTTGCCAAATTATTCAAAAGTGACATGTGACTCCCTCACAAAAATCATTGTGAATTAAAGCTAGCAAATGTTTTCTTCACCATCTTCTTTTATTTCAGGGATGAAGAACTTTGAGGTTAAATATATGCAGTCATATAGCCAATGTTGTACAGCTATCAATTAGTTGTCTGATTCTTTCCCAGGAAAGCAGAAGTTTAGCTGTTTTATTTCTCTAGCAAGATCCATGTCATTAAGACAGAACCATCTCTTATAAAACAGTAATTGTTGGGTTATTAATATCAGTGCTATAGGACTTTGGCTTCTATTTACTACGGACAGCAGTGACAGGGCAGTGGTGTAGCTGGTACATGCAGCCAAGATCTTACATGTTACGTGCAGTCAGAAGATGTTTTACAGCCACTGAGAGTTGATAGGAACTGGAATCTGAAATTCCCCTAGTCATAGTTCTCTCTCATCTCTAGCCCAGTTATTTCACAACTGATCACAGCAACAGGATTTTAGAGTCTCAATGGGCCTGCTGTATTGATCCGGGTCACTATTTTCAGCTACCAGTTTAGGAAGATGAGGCTCCCAGAATAAAATCTGATCTCCATTTCTACATACCATACATGGATGAATGTAAGGAGTAATGGTATATGAGCATGGAATGCAGTGTTTTAGGGAAATACCCTCCTAATTAGCTTTCTCGGCTTATAATACTTATCTACTAATTGCTGCCTTTAAAATCTACCATTAGAGCTTCAGTCCTTTAATTTAAGACTGGAATGCCTTTAAAAAGAATTAATGGTATTCTGAGTTATTTATACTTCACCCTCAACCTCTTCATTACTCAATGAAGGCAGATAAAATAAAAAGCACAAGAACAATATACAAATAAGTGCTGTTGAGAGAAACAAACCTAATGTGCTGAAAACAGAAGTTGCCAAAGAGTGAAGAAAACTTTCAGATCCATCTTTGCTTTGTGGACCACTGACTTTTAGGGGAAAAAAAAGTGATTTCAAAATAATTTTGAAGAAAGGCATTTTCTAAAAGTCACTATCTAGTCATTGTTGATTTGCTTAAGAAAGAAAACCATCTGTTGTTCATCCAAATGTCGATGACTTGGACAGTAGGAGATGTCATTCATGTGACTCATTACAATAAACTTAAAGAAAATGGACTCCTGGAGCACCTGGGTGGCTCAGTCAGTTAAACGTCCAACTTCAGCTCAGGTCATGATCTCACGGTCTGTGAGTTCGAGCCCCGCGTCGGGCTCTGTGCTGACAGCTCAGAGCTTGGAGCCTGCCTCAGATTCTGTGTCTCCTTGTCTCTCTCTGCCCCTCCTCTGCTCATGCTCTGTCTCTCTCTGTCTCAAAAATAAACAAAATTATTTAAAAAATTTAAAAAAAAGAAAATGGACTCCCCCCATAAATGTATTTGCATATTGCCATTATGTGAATACAATTCACATTTGAGCTAATTTAGGAATACTCAAGTGGTCTCTAAGCCATTGATATCATTTGTCAGGTATATGTCACATGCAGTAAGGAGACCATGCAGCCGGACCCAGGGTAAAGGAAGTAGGAGAGAAGGTCAAAGTGGTAAGTAATTGGCCTGAGATTTAGGTGAGGGCTTGTTGCAGTCTGAGTGAAATTCAGGACCATCAAGAATGTGTTTTTTGTTTTGTTTTGTTTAACTTTTATTGATGTATAACTCACTGAGAAGTTCCTGACTTACCTGTACACAATTCAATGAAATATCCAAAATTAACACTCATAAGACACGAATATTCAGAGGTCAGTTTCCAGCACCCTACTAGCCTCCCTAGTGCCACCTCCCATGCCTCACTCCCACTCTGTGTCATTTGTTTGTACATGACCTTAACCACATGAATCAGTTCCATTCTACTCCTATGTTATTAAAAACTTTTGTCACAAATTTATCCTGAAGTTTAGCAAATATTTTTATGGCATCAACTGAGATAATATAATTTTTCCTCCAATATTTTATTAATCTAGTGAAATACATTAATTTATTTTGAAATTTAAACTAAACTTGTGTCGCTATAATAAACCCAGCATAGTCGGCATGCACTTTCCTTTTTTTATATATTGACTCAAATTGTTTTGTTGACCATTGATTCACTGATCAATAGTGAAATTGGCTTATTCTTTTATTTCTTGAATATTCTTGTTAGAGTTGGATATCCAATTCATGTCAGCTGCATAGTGTATAAAATAGCATTACATCTGACAAATATTTGGTAGATAGCTAAGGGAGACATCTAGGTCTGAAATTTTCTTTTGAGAAAAATTTAAACTTTGGATTCTAGGGATGCCTGGGTGACTCAGTAGGTTAAGCATCTGACTCTTGGTTTCTGCCCAGGTCATGATATCACAGTTTGTGAATTCAAGCCCAATGTCAGGCTTTGCGCTGACAGTATGGAGCCTGATTGGGATTCTCTCTCCCACTGCCCCTCTCCCCCTCTCATTTGTGCTCTCTCTCTCTCTCTCTCTCTACTCTCTCAAAATAAATAAATACATAAATAAATAAAATAAAAATTGGATTCTATTTAATAGCTATGGGATTACTCAGATTTTATATTTCTTCTTTTTATGTTTCTTTTTGTAAGTTGGGTTTTTCTAAAAAAATATCTATTTTCTTTCAGGCGTTAGGTATTATTTTGGGTTATTTCTTCCCTCTACTCCTTTTAAAAACCAGTTTAATATTTATCCATTTTATTATTTTTCCCAAAGAATCAATTAATGCTTTATTATATGATTATATATACATATATATTTGTAATACATATGCAAATCTATACATATGTGTGTATATAGATTATTCCCATTGTTGTTCTGATTTCTATTATTGCCATTCTGCCATCCTTCTAATTTCTTTGATTTTAATCTGCTGTTCTATTTGTAGCATCTTGAAACTAATGTTTAAATCTAACCTCTCCCTTTAAGGCAATACAATTTTCCCTCTAAATAGATTTAGCTTGTGATTTCTTCTTTGATCCATAGTTTATTTAGAAGTAGATTTTTTAATAATATTCAGTTTCATAAGACAGTCTGCTTAACTGTGTTATAAATGTCTAACTATCTTATAAACATCAAAAAAATAATAAAAAAAGAAACCTCCCCTGCTTGTACTGTGTCCCTCTCTCTCTCTTTCTCAAAAATAAGTGTCTAACTACCTTAATTCCACTTTGTCCAACAACATAGATGGTATAACTTCCAAACCCTGAAAGTTATTTGAGGCATGTTTGTAATCTGGACTGGGTTTTCATGAATGATTTGTGCATACTTTAATGAAAGTGTATTGATGAACATTGTGTTTTGTCAAATTTGGTTGTTCTGTCAATTACTGGGAAAATTTATATTTTCTACTTTATGCTTTCATCTGTAGCTTTTTATTACTTCTTTTCATTCTTTACATGTTAGACACTGCATTATTTATATAAACAAATACATATAAATTTAGAAATTTTTATCTTCCTGGTAAGTTAAACCTTTATTATTGTGAAATGTCTATTTCTAGGTATAGTTTTCCCTAAAAATCTAATTTATTTTATTTCATCATAGTGTTTTGTACCCATCTCAGACTATCAATAACCAGTGTTGTGGTGAGAACAGCCCTTCTGATACTTATTACGGTGATAAGACACCCTTCAGCAATAACCACCAGGGGACTGTGATGAAAAGAAAGAAAAAAAAAAAAGGAAGAAAGAAAGGTTTTTACATACAGAACTGGAAATTACACAGCACACCTAGGTTTCAGGTAGAGAGCACACTTCGGTCTCGGATTCTTCTTTTACTGGGGTTGAGAGTGGGGATCTTTGGTTTTGTGGACTCACTCTTTACTGGTGAAATTAAAACCTAAGAATAGGAATTTAAAGTGTAGGAAGAGAAAAAAAAAACAAACAAGTGGCCCAATGATCAGTAATCCAAATCCATGGAGATCTCTAAAACAAAAGAGGTTGAATATGGGGAGGCAACCTGGCTCTTTACCTAGCTTAGTGGCTGGCACTGTGTTTATTCAAGTGGGCTATCTTTAGAGTGGATGCCTCTTTGAAATGTAGGTCCTGGCAATCAAAGCTTAAGTTAGACACTTGCATTACAAAAAAAGAAAAACAAACAAAAAACACACAAAAAAGCAAACAATAATTGTCAGGGCTATCACCACACAGAGCCACAGTAGCTTTTTTTTTTTTTTTTTTAATCATTTTTAACACTTTTTCTTTGTCACTCATTATGACAAACTTTATCTTTTTATACATCATTAAATACATTTACATTTAACTTAATTATTACTAGTAAAAATTGGTTTAAGTCTACAGTATCATTGTTGCTTTATTTATCTTACATGTACCATTAGTCTCTTCTTTCTTACTATGTTTTGCATTTCTAGATCATCATCCCATTCTTGAATCATTTTGTTAGTTGTACACTATTTTAATTTAATTTTATTGGCTAAGGGTACAAATTGCATCTTCAAATTTTCAACAACTATTAGCAATTATCAGTGTTAAAAAGGGGCTCCTGGTGACTCAGTCAGTTGAACATCTGACTCGATTTCAGCTCAGGTCATGATCTCATGGTTTGTGGGTTCGAATCCCATTTTGGTCTCCATACTGATGGTGCAGAGCCTGCTCTGAATTCTCTCTCTCCCTCTTTCTGTCCCTCTCCCCCGCTCACATGTGCTCTATCTCTCTCAAAATAAAGAAATAAACTTAAAAAAAAGAAAAGAAATCATAAATATTAAAACAATAAATTATCAATGTTAATTTCTGATGGAAATGCAAAGACATTAGAGGTTTTTAACTTCACTTACAACCTGACCTCTGATTTATATGTTATGCTAGATAAGGGTTTCAATTTTGAGTATATTTTAAAATAACGTGTTAATATATTTATTTTATATTCACCATTCATTTGAATATGTTCACATATTTATTCTTTTTAAAGTTTCCTTTCTCTTCTAGAACAAGATGTGTTATTGTGGGTCTCTGACGGATATATTTTCTAACTGTTTTGTCTATAAAATGCCATCAGTCTGCATTTATTTTGAAAGGTATTTTCTCTGGCTTTAGAATTTTGGACTGCTAGTTATTTTCTTTAAAGCATTTGAATATACCATTCCATTGATTTCTGGCTTCAGTTGTTTATCTGCCTGTCAAGTTCTTTTTTTATTATTCTTTCTCTGCATGTTTTTATGAATTTCTCTTTGTTTTGTGGCTTTGCAGAAGTTTACTATACTGTGACTTTCTATCTTTTATGCTTGAGATTTGTAATCCTGCTTGAATATGTGGCTTTCATCTTTAGTCTATAAACTTCTCAACTTCATGTAATTTGCTGATGTACTTGAACCATTCTGGAAAAAAAACCACAATTTATCAGTTATAAATTTTAAATATACTTAGCAAATGATTCAGCAAATGAAAACATATGGGTCACACAAAAGGGTGCACTATCTGGTGATAGCACCTTTATTCATAATATCCAGAAAACTTGAAACAACAAAAATATCCATCATCTTGTGAAAGGATAATGCATTTAGGTACATCTGTACAATGGAATGCTACTCAGCAATAAAAAGAAAAGTAACAAACTGCTGATATACTAGTAACATGAAAAAAGAATTTCAAAAGAATTATGACAAATGAAACAGGCCTGAAACAAAACAATATATATTGTGTAAGCTCATTTATATAAATTTTTTGAAAGGGAAAAACTATAGTGACAGAAAACAAATCAGAGTTTGCAAGGAGCTTAAGTTGAGAGATAGGCTCTATCACAAAGGGACAGGAGAAAAATTTGGGGGGGGGCGGTTGATGGAATACCCTTTATCACCATTGTTGTGGTGGTTACATACTATAGATTTCCGCACATTCATCAAATTGTAAATTGATTAATTGTATTGTATATAAATTATACACAATAATAGATTTAAGTGTTTATAATAAACAAATTAGACAACTAATTAGAAATATATGCATATTCTCATTTTCTATTAAGCATTTTGCCACATAAGTGGATGACCTTTAAGTATTTTTATGAAGCAAACAAATCAGTGCATGAATTGATATGTTAAATAATGTTGATAATAATAATAATTAATATGCTAAATAATATATTGGACAAAATCATTTAATTGTGATTTTAACTCAGTCTTATATTCAAGGCTTATTTTACTTTTATTGTGTTCTAGGAAGATTGTGTTAAATGCATTCTCTAAGAGCTTAATATTTTCCATCTCTCTGGACTTGCTTAACTAATTTATTTGTGCTGAATAATGTAATTTTCTCTGACAACAAAACCACCAAACACATTTCCATTTTTAATCTCACCCTAGCTTTAAGTCCTGTATCAAATATCCTCGATAAGGTAATGCAAACATCCTCACCACTAGAATCAGTCACTCAAAATTTTAAACTATATTATAGTTTAAATCCTTTGAAGTCAAGGATTGCATTTCTTGTAGACCCAGCACAATGTCTTACAAATATGTATCTGTTTTAATATTTTATGAATATGTTTATGTGATCTATTTTCATGTTGACCTTTTTTTACACATATGGTATTAGAAAGGAATACTTTGAAACTTGATCTTATTTTTTAAAAAAAGATGCATATTGACTCAAAGCAAGAAATAAAAAATGATGACTGACTTAAGCTAAGGCTTTTTTGATCATATGGATATCGTCAAAACTGAGGTTGCTTGAGATACAAGCAAGTGTTTAAAGACATCACCAAAATAAACTCTTGTTAGTAAGTAGGTTAAATGTACAGCCTGAGGAAATTTTACAGAAAGTTCTTTTCCCATGGTTATTTTTAAGAGATATTTTATCTGTGTCATAACTAGCCTGTCAGAGGAAGCCAGTTTTGATTAAAGTGAACAACAAAAACGGAGAAAAGCAATGTCTTACCCTATTTTCTGTTGATATTATGAGGATCCCCACATCTGAAAAGGAAGTATCTTTAATTCAATACCCCTTAAAAAGAAGAAAAATTATGGATTAGACTATGTCATAGGGAAAAATGAACTAGGTAGGCCCAGAGGAAAGGTACATGAAAACTAACTAGTGAAACAATATGGGGACAGTCCTCAACAACTGCTCTGTCGGTCCTGTTATTACTTTTAATAGACATGGATGCTAGAATTTGTAAACATAATATGTCATTACATTTTGCAGGTCCTCAACAACTATCATGGCAATTTTCCAATAGATGTTAATATATAGGAGTATTACACTTAGGCAAATTTTAGTATTTCTGGGTGATGGCATGTTCAGAGTACTGAAACTTAGTGTTACATATTTAAGTAACTAAAATATGGGGAGAATACTGCATCAAATGGAACACTTGAAGAGTAACACTTCAAGAGTTACTTGAAGGGAAGAATGTAGAGTCAGGATAAAATGTGGATGTCAAGGAGCACTGTGTATTAAAAGGACTGAGTTCAGAAAAGACTTTTCATTGTTATACCATGGACATTCTTTACTAAGCAAAAATACTATTTATAGGGTGAAATACTCTAAGATTTTACCAAAAGTGAAATGTTAAAAAAAAAAAAAAAGTCACAAGGCACCTAGGTGGCTCACTTGGTTAAGTGTTCAACTCTTGGTTTCAGCTCAGGTTATGATCTAGCATTTGGTGACTTTGAGCCCCACATCAGCTCCACACTGATGGTGTAGAGTCAGCATGGGATTTTCTCTCTCCCCCTGTCTCTCTGTGCCCCACCCCCACTTATGCTTGCTCTCTCTCTCTCTCTCAAAATAAATAAATAAACTTAAAACAAGTTTTTAAAAAGGCACTATTTATGCAAATCTATTATCCAGTAGTCCAAAACTATTTTTGTATGTCCTGTCTTATTGAACTATGTTTCAGAGATTTGGAAAATACTAATAAAATCAAAGGTACAAGTTAATGCTTAGAAAAAGAAAACACTTTAAAAACCTAAATTTTAATATAGTTTTCCTATGGATGATCAGTTTCATTGTGATTAATATTTTTGGGTTTTCGTAAAGCTGTCTATTTGTTTAGTTGTTTTTTTTTTTAATAATTACCATGGGTTGTTTTTTAAAACTTATTTTAAAATGGATTCAATTTCAGTTTTATTAAATAGTTAAAGCATAAGTAAGAGTGGATCCATGGGTCATCTGATCAGATAGGGGCTCCCTATGTGGTAGACAATGTCCAGACTGCAAGTGGAATACCCCCTATTCGGGTAGCATCAGGTGACTCTAACATGCAAATTTGCCAAGGAAGGCAAGATGCATTCTAGGTTTTCTTTAGTATTTAAGGAACAGAGTTATAACAGGATAACGAATTGTCAGAAACATGGAGCAACCCAATATAGTACAGCCTTGTAGAGTTTCAAGGCAGAAAGGAAAATCAGAAGTTATATAGACCAACTTCAGACCACAGTAAAGTGAAGTGAGTAACTGGTTGTGTGGAATGGAAACTAGGAGTCTAGGAAATAGCATGGAGGTCATGTGGAGGGGTTGTAATGTAAGTGATAATTCAGTTATATCAAATTTATTTTAAGATTCAAGAGAGTAACTAATGATGGAGGCAGTTTTCTATCTCTGATCTGCTAAAATCATCCCCAAATGAGGAGACTGTCAATAAAACTCAGTTTGGATAAATAGTACCATAACTTCCTGTGTTCTATGTCTGGTAGGGAGTTTGCTCCTGTGATAGGAACCTACTGCATCCCCTGTTCACTTTTATTGACTCACGTTATCATTTAAAAAAATTTATCCTTAGATGACCCCTAGGAAGAACTAGTTGTCTGGCTGTAATCCTGTAATCTTGTTTCAGTTATTCCCAGACTTTCATCTTTTCTGACTCATGTTATTAACTCGAAGCCCATCTTCACTGCCACTGCAAACCATCATGCAAGACACGGTCCCTGCCCCTTCTAGTTGAAAGAGATTTCTAATGTTATAATGCACTTATATTGAGGGAAGAACTGTACCTCTCAGATGTTGCCTGTATGTTGTAGCCTTGTTAGAAAAGCCTGGCTATTTGAACTCATGCATGCTTGAATTCAAGTCATGACTCCATTAATCATTAATCTTTGGAGAAATTATTTAGTCCATTGGAATCTCAGTTTTGATATTCTTCAAGTGGGGAAAATAACAATGGCTTACATTTATCTCGAGAATTATGAGATATAGCAAGATTAAATCTTGTAGGTATGTAGGTGGGACACAGGAAATGCATGATTGCTCTCTTCCCCCCCACTTTTTTACACCACCTTTCAAGGCACATGTTAGTGGGAGTTCTATGTCTAGAATGCCTTGTTGTATTCATTTGTTTTCTCCAAAAATGCTTGCTAGTAGACGTTCTGTAATCCTGTTGTAGAAAACTGCATGTACTACTGTACTACTATGTATCATAAGGGCAGACTCATCCACCAGAATGATAACATGCTCTTTCCCCTTACCTGAATATTTATGAAAGCTATATCCTCAGATAAATTCTCTTGTAACTAGCACCAATAAGATAAATTGGTGTCATTGTCAGGATTTAGCTTATAATACCTCAGGCTGGGTGTCAGGCTAGGTGGGAGATTCTCATTCCTAGAGCTGTAATTGGTCCCTCAAACTCTGAAGCCTCTGTCTCTAACCTGGTGCAACAGAGCAACTGGGGGAAAATAAATATCTTTACTTGGGGTGAAAAATGCCAGTACTGTAAGGCCTACTTGTAACTCTAATTCACCTAGACTAAATATTGCTTAAGGAAGGGATCTGACAACTATTCTAAAGCAAATTCCCTAATTCATAGGTAGAGTAGTCTCATTCTTGCCTACCTGGATCGGGACCTATGGACGCTCTACAAAATTGAGATTACATTTATGAATTCGGATGCAATAGGAAATTTCATCTACCAAGCTGTAGTCATAAAAAAGTAGGTGACCACTATCAAGATAGTGACTCTTTATGTTTATTTTATTTTATTTTATTTTATTTTATTTTATTTTATTTTATTTTATTTTTATGGTTCTTTATGTTTACATTCTACTAGGATACCTTCTCCCTTACTGTGATAGAACTGGTTTAGGGCATGTGACCTGTGCACTCATACAGACCCAAAGTTTGATCTAATGCTTTACTCTTGTAATCTTGACACTCTTACTAATTTTTGAACAAGGAATCCCCATTGTACATTTTTCACCGGTTCCCACAAATTATGTAGCAGTCCTGGTTGGGATTTATGATTTTGTCATAACCATAACACCATATTTATTTGACCAACTTGTCCCCCTCTATTTGGAAATATTCTTTTACTGACACTGCATGGATTGGTGCTATTTGTCAATAAACTTGCTTAAGTGGACTCATGTGAAAGTATTTTTTGACTGGTCAGTCTATTCCACCTTCTTTAGATGAGATACCCTTCTTGTTACCCCACCACCACCGTTTATGTATGTATATTCATGTACATTTCTATCACAATATTGACTATACATCCTCTTTCCTAATCTTTTAGTCTCTCTTGGTATGCCAGTAAAATTGCCTTGTCTTTTCTGTCAGCAGCACCTCACAAAGTGCCCAAGACACACAAACATCAATCCTATTAATGAGGGCTCTACACTTGTGATTTAATCAATCTGTAAATTTCCCATCTCCAAACACAATTACATTAGGGACTGGGTTTCAATATGGGAGTTTTGAGGTCAGACAACCATTTAGTCCGTGGTGATGAGCAACTCTTCATTGCCTGATTCTATCTTAAGGACAAAATTCCTGGTTCTGCAAGGAACTATAATGTCCAACACCTCCTCACCACCCATGTCTTTGTCCAACTCTAAAGCTTATAGATACACCAAGGGCAGGACATTTCAGGAGTTCTATACTTTGATTAATCTCTAAGAGGGTAAACAACTGCACCCTATCTTCGAAATTCACAGTGTATTATCCAAATGGTGACAATTTTAAGAGTGAAAGGGACACTCTTTTTTTTTTTTTTTTTTTTTTTTTTTTTTTTTTTCAACGTTTATTTATTTTTGGGACAGAGAGAGACAGAGCATGAACGGGGGAGGGACAGAGAGAGAGGGAGACACAGAATCGGAAACAGGCTCCAGGCTCTGAGCCATCAGCCCAGAGCCTGACGCGGGGCTCGAACTCACGGACCGTGAGATCGTGACCTGGCTGAAGTCGGACGCTTAACCGACTGCGCCACCCAGGCGCCCCAAGGGACACTCTTAATAATTATTCCAGGACAACCAACAATGGCTATATTTGGGCCAAAAGAGATGTACATTGCCCTAACTGTAAGTTGGGCATTTCTCTGATAACTCCCTTTAGTTTTTCCTCTACTATTTTTTATTTTAAAAAATTAGGAATAAATCACTCATTATTTATTGGTCAAAGTAAGAAGTATATCATGTATATAATTTCTTGTTTTGTTTTTTTAAATTTCTTGATTAATTATTATAACCAGCCTCATCTAAACAACTCATCTTTAGGATTTTGATATGTGCTACATAAACAGTTTGAGAAGTACAGGTTTTACCATATCCATCAGAGAGAGAAAAGCAAATCTCCCCTCAAAAGATTTAGAATCTTCATTGTGCACTTTAAGTTAGCAAAGTAACTGAATTAAAACCTAATCCAATGTCAGGTACATCCAAGAGTTTCCTGTATTGACTGAATACTATGGACATTTTCTTCTTCATTTTCACCTCTAGCATGTTTACTTGCACTGTTTTGCAGGCATCAACTTTCATTTGAAAACATTTGGTAGAGGCCGTGAACCCAAAATGCTCGGTAACCATGGGACCATATCTAGTTCTACTTCCAGATTATTTATTTTCTCATAGACTGGGTTATCGTTTTTAATCTTGTAACCTTCTGTTTTTGCTATCTCTATGCAAATCCCCAAAAGAAAAGCATTCAGTTCCTCTATACTTTAGTGTACACATAGAGATAACATTGAAAACATAAAACATAGCAGATACAATGTACACTGGATTATGGCAGGAGATAGACTACGCATAGTTATACAGTGTGGCAGAGGAGCAAAGGAACCATTTGATGAAATTGACAAACACTAGTAATTAGCACAAGTGAAAGTGTGCCTCCAAAATGCTAAAGGCATTAGGGATGAAATTATGGCCAAATACAGTGAAATCTAAAAATGTGCATTTATTGGACTGAAATAATGAGCTCTTTCTCACCAAGCCAATTAGCACACAACACATTTGAGAAAAAGAATTCAGTCCCATAGGAACATGATCCAAGTTAAATAGCAATCTCTTACCAAAACAGTATACAGTTAGCAGATTAAATATCAGATACACAGATTTAACTGCCTATCTTTTAACCCATCAGTACTGGAATCTACACTGTTATAAAGAGTATTTGTGGTGAACTAGTCTAAATGCCTCATTTTACATATGAATAATCCTCATAGAATTGTAGCCGGTCACCTAAAGTCATATGTTTTTACTGACAAGAGTCAAGGAAAACCCATAGCTGCTAAAGATGTTTCACTAGTTATTTCAATATTTATATACTACTTTGAGCTATAATAGAAAAAGAAGCCCTGACAGTTAAGTGCGTTGCCACCTAGACACCATTACAATTCCTTTACGCGTTGCTGTCTGCATTATAGAGTGGAAACCAGGAGCTACATTTCCCAGAATCTCCTCCTCCCTAGGATGTTAGGTTTGAATTTGCAAAGCAGGAGAGCTTTGGAAGATGGAGAGGAGGAAGGTCATTGTTCTCCAGAATCAGTTGCAGTCAGACACATTGGCAGCCATAAGAGGGATCTACAAGATTCACAAAGGCTTAGTGGAGACTTGAAAATTTTTGCTAAACTCTGTAGTTTGAGACAAATGGTGAGAGATTTTCCAGATATCCTTGAAAATGATGAAAGCTTCCTGTTGATCTTTTGACAACCAGGTGCTTTAGCCTAATGTCCTAAATTGTTTCATAATTATTTAGACTAAAGGCTCACCTTCCACCTGAGGCATGATTTGATTGTGATTATGAACAGAACTCAGAAAACCCAGTGCAACCCTTTGCTGGGAACTTACACCTTCATTTGTATTCACATTCCGTTGTCAAAGCCTGTCACTTGGCCCTACATAAATAAGAAATACACTCTTCTCGGGCATCATGGGGAAAGGAAAATGGATATTTGTTAATGAGTAATATAGTTTACCACGCATCACTCATATGATAACATTGAAACAAAATATTAAGGTAAGTAAACCAATGGTATAAAAAAATCTTTGAATTAACAAACAGATAATCCACCTCAGATTATAAATGACTTGAACCTGGAATTTGATTCAAGCCCCACATATGGTTCCCTGATTGTCTTGATTTATTTACTAAAAAATTTTTTAATGTTTTTATTTTATTATTTTTGAGACAGAGAGAGACAGAGCATGAGCAGGGGAGGGGCAGAGAGAGAGGGAGACACAGAATCTGAAGCAGGCTCCAGGCTCAGAGCTGTCAGCACAGAGCCCGATGCGAGGCTCGAACTCACAGACTGTCAGATCGGAACCTGAGCTGAACTCGGTCGCTTAACCAACTGAGCCACCCAGGCACCCCTGTCCTGATTTATTTATTGTTTTTCTGAAATATACTAAAACATATTTATTAACTAAAATTCAGAAAACATATAAATGTAAAGAAGGAAAAAAATGCACACAATTGTAATTGCACCATCATAAGATAGCTGTGACATTTTTTTAAGAACCTCTGTTTCTTTCTCTTGATAGAGATCAAATGATGGTTTTATAAACAGAAGTGATATCACACTATTAAGTTGATTTGAAATTGCTTATTTACCTCAACATGTATCAAAAATAGTTCATTAATAAATATAAAAGAACAGTCATGTTAATTTACTATGTTAATACAATATTGCATACATGTGCACTATTTTAATTAACTGACATGGTATTGGTGGCATTTAATTTGTTTTTTTTTTAATTATAGTAAAATGGTATGATGAAGAATTTTCATGAATGTGATAGACAAGTCTTCTGTATCCATCTTCATGGACTTTGTCAATTACTTTCTAAAGATACATTGCTGGAGGGAAGAATCGATGGTCCAAAGAATATACAAATTTTAACTTTTATCAACATTGTTGTATTATCTCCAAAGTTATTATACCAATCTTCCCTATAATAGTAAGTTGAATGTGAAAAGTTATTGCTTAACATGTTCTTCTGACTTTAAACTGATCACACTCAATTTGTTCTTGGTTAGTCAGTGACATTTCATACCTTTGATTTCTAGTAAGTAACTTTTTCCCAAATATTTATATATGACTCATGTTTCTTCTTTTGAAATTTTTCTCCTTAATTTATTCTTATAGATTTGTGAGAGCACCTTATGTAATAATAATATACAAATCTAATCCATTATATTTGTTGCCAATATTACCTTAGTTTGATATTTGTCTTTCATACTTTCCCAATTATTTTTATTCATTTATTTAATATTGACTGATGGTCTTATCGATGGCAAATCACATTCCACATGTGAGAACAACTTAGTGAATGAAATAGTCCAATGTGTTGCCCTCATAGAACCTAAATTTCTAAATAGCTAGGATAGATTTCATAGGACTTTACAGAAAGAAAACAAAAACAGTAAAAGAACAGGAGTCCTGAGCAAAGCAAGGAATTCTATATTATCTAAAGAAGTCAAGGAAGGCATTCTACCATAATTATGTGATATTTGAGGAGATACTTGAAAGTAGTGAGGGAATACGTTTTTGGACACGTGGAAAAGACTGATCCATGAAGAGGGAAGAGCCAGTTCTTATGTCTGGAATATGTTTGGCTAGTACCAGGAACAGCAGTATCCTTCATTTGGCCACAGTCAAGTATAGCAGAAAGAAACCAGAACAGTGGTGTGGAGCCAGATCATATTGGACTTTTTAAGCAATTTGGCTTTTACTCTGAGAGAAGTGGAGGCTGTCTGATGACTCTAAGGAATAGGGGGATCTGATCTGACTTATGCTTGAGAGAGGCACTCTAAATAGCAGCTATGTGAAATGTATCATCAGAGAACCAGAGCAGAAGCAGGGAGACCAGAAAAGAGGCTATTAGAATCATCCAAGTGACAGATAATTGTGATGTGGGAGTTAAAAGGGATGTGGAAAAACATGGTGAAATTATGGAAGTATTTTCAGCTAACAATATTTGTTAAAGTATTGAAACGTGGGTGTGCAATATGAAGTAAAGGACAAGAGCTTTGGATTCAAGCAGCCAAAGGGAAAAACATATACCTCACAGATTATTTTAGTTATTCATTCGAATTCAAATATATCAATGTCTATATTCTTGCATATATATATATGTATGTGCATATACATATATATATACATATATATATGTAAGTTGAGATATATCACTATATCTCTGTTTGAAGCCTATATGCAGATGGTTTATTCCTGTTAATAGAAACAGTATGTAATGACTTACATAATTTTTTAAGCAAAATATTTATTTCAATATTTGTCTTCCTTGTAAGCAAATATCTGAACACTAATTAGCTCTAATAGAACTTCAAATAATTTGGGAGGTGTGTTCATGTAAGATAATCATGTCTTTTAAAAAAATATTTTCCTTTAATCTTTTCTCTATCCAATTTCTCTGCCTCATTTATTTTTTTTTTTTGTCTCAATGAATTTGTTTGTACTTCTAAAATGAGGATAAAGATTTTTCTATCCTCATAAATCAACATAGGAAAAATTCTATCAGGTAATAATATAAAATGATAATTAAATTCTCATGCTGCATTAAAAAAAACTATAAACACTGAAAGGATAAACCTGCGTTATCAATTAACTTACTATTGTTTATACTATGTATGAGCTATGTAATACACAAAGACAAAGAGACAATTTTTGGTATTACAAAACTTTAAACTAGTTAAGGTTATCTTAAAGAAACTAATAGAAATTAATTTAATATCAATTAATCATTAATTAATTAATTAAGTATCAACTGATATTGAGAAATTGTTTTATCCACTTAGTATTTGTTTTATTTATATGAGATTTCTACTAAAACTGTCATTTCACAAATGAAGAATTTGGATGTTAGGTTATGAGTTTGAGTGTGATAACGTAAGTCAATAGAGGATTATATAATATGGCATATGACCCAGTTCTCTGTGACTCAGAATGTAACTGACATAGATAACTACAGGAGAGGCAGATCGCTTGAGCCTGGATTACTTAGGCAGTCACAAAACAAGCAACTGTGATATTTTTTCAGAAGGAATTTTAGATGGGGTTATAGCATAAAGGAGTATGAATAATATTAGTTGTGGCATCGGTTCTGTTTTCCTCTCCTGATTCTGCCAGTTTTAGGTGTTAGACTTTTGGTCAGTCGTTAATTCTGAGTCTCATTTAGTTTTACCAGACAACAGATGAGACATTCACCTCACAATGATGTCATGAGAATTAAAAGAGGTACATATATATATTTTTAAGTATTGTAAAGTGAAAAGAAAGACATGTTGAGAAAGGGAAACATATTAAGTCTTAGACGAGGTGAGGGTAACAAGTGAGCATCACATGTTGAGGGCAGTATGGGGACCAAGGCTATAATGGAAAACAAAATGTATGCTCATCCATTTTCTAATTTGCACAGGGAGTACTTTTTGCACCAGCTATTTCAGAGGAATGGATCTGTCTCAGTGATTCAGAACATGCACAGACAACTGCCATTCAAGATGATGAAAGCTATAACTATGATATGGTGGGGACTGAAGCCACCTGAGTGAAATAGCCAGGCCCACCAGGCCCAACGGGGAAAGTAGCTATACCCTGTGTTGGCAGTTGTATGGACATTTTCTGTATGGTCACGGTAAGAACATATATTTCAGGCCAATGGGAAGCAGAATTGTGAGGTCCTTTGACCATTTAAGGGACTGAAAGAAGTTTCGTTGGTCAGGGAGAGAAGCTGTAGTGTGGCAGAGTGTGACACAGAAAAGACCCTTGATATTCAAGGGCATTACATGTCACATTTGGGTCATGTACAATGGGTTTGTTCTAAGAGATGTGAGTTCCATTTTTATAAGTTAGGATGGACTAAAATACTCTACATGAATTTTTAACTTTGAAGAGATGCCTTCAAATGAGCTGGATAGCAAGATCCTGAAATAATCCAAGAAAATGGAGATAAGACAGTCGAGAGATATTTAGAAACGCAAATGTACATTACTTGGTGGATTAATTAGCTCTGGAAATGAAGAAGTAGGATTTGAGGAAAATATTCAGGTTTCTGTTTTGGGATGCCTGGGTAGTTTGCTAGAACTCTTAACTAAGCTTGGGAAAATAAGAGCTAGGGCAGTTTGAGACAAGGATAAATGAGCTGAGCTTACAAGATAATAATTTTGAAGGCTGTATTGGACATGTGGCTCTACTCCTCAAGAGGCAAGAGGCAATAGCATGAATGGGATGTACAAGTTTGAATGCTTTGGAAGACAGGTACAGATTTCTTATTTGATAATATAGGAATGAAGGGCCCAGATACATGTTGTTAGAAACACCATCTGATGATGGAGTGTTTTGGCGATGGTGAAATTGGCAATACTGTGTGTTATGATTCTGCAAGGAGAAAGTGATAGTAGGTGAGAGGATTTTAATTAATGTGCTGGAAATAGTTTTTTAATTGGTGTGCTTGAAATCTTGAGAGACTGAACTAGAACAGAAATGGTGGAAACGAAGAGGATGCAAATGAAAGGAAATAAAACAATGTTAATTTTGATTGCAGACTGCCACAAAAGAACTAGCAATAAAGGGTGGAACCAGATAATCGGCAAAAGGATACTCTGCATGTATAAGGTAGAAAGACATGACTTTGAAAAGTGTTTTAATTTTGTTATTTATTATTTAGTGGTCCTGGCCATGCACCAGCTGTAGGACACCTTCATTGTTTCCACGTTTCCCTCGACTTTTAGGTGTATTTGATTTGCCAAGTACTCTCAGAGAATAAATAAAAGAGCTAGAATTTCAAACTCAAATATCCCTGGTTCCAAAGCCCATTCTCCTTATTCTGCATGCGATGAGGAAGTGGAGTAAAGGTAGGAGATAAAGCAGAATAAACAAAAGAAAACGTGAAACAAAAAGTAGAGAGAGGGACATTGGGTGGCTTAGTTGGCTAAGCATTTGACTCTTGATTTTGGCTCAGGTCTCACAGTGTGTGAGTTCAAGCCCTGTGTTAGGCTCTGTCAGTGTGGAGCCTGCTTGGGATTGTCTCTCCTCTCTCTGCCCCTCCCCCACTCACACGTGCTGTCTTTCTCTTTTTCAAAATAAATAAATAAACTTAAAAAAAAAAAAACAGAGAGAATGAAGACAATGAGGGAACAGGGAGAAGGTTTAATGCCAAACTTTTCCTTTTCAATCACCAAATAAATATTAATAGCAATAGGAAGAGTCACTTTATTTGAGATTTATAAATTAATAGTAAATGATGCATACACAAAGCACATACTTAGATACACACACACATATACTTCCCTTCTGTTTTATTTAATAGCGATTGGTCTCAAAAGTGATTCTGGGAGTTGCCAGTGTCTAAAATATTACTATCTTCTTTAGTGGATGTGTCAAATTAATTCTGAAGTATAAAAAGAGACAGAAGGTTAAATTAGCCTTTGAGACTATTATAATTTGAAAATAAGTTCCTCTGTTTATGTGGATATAATTATTGGCAAGAAATAGGGTTTTTTTTTTGCCATGTTTATATCTCAGAATTTCACCGGATTTGTTAATATTGTTGCTACCAGGGTCTTCCTAAACCTATCATTTTCCACTCCTATGCTTCTAATCTTCGGCAGCCAGTTTGTGAATTTGGCACGGGTTTGTAATTCTACCTGCTAGAGATAGGGGTGTATAGTATGTGTCTAAAGATAATCAGAAACTGAAATGTAGATATTCAACACAGTTAAATCTAGCACTTGTCAGGTGCCAGACTCTAAGAGATTACGTGGGTATGCAAATGTTTATGTGATACACAGTTACTGCCCTATAAACTTTGGTTGTTAAGCAGAGAAGAAAGCAAGTAAACCAATAATCAAAGAACAGAACAATTTGATAAGAATATAAATATGGTGCTGTATGATCAAAGACTAGAAAGTCACTAACCCTGATGATGAAGAATGGGAAGTCTTCTTAGAGAAAATCAGATTTGACCTGAGTATTGAAGCCACTGGATAGGTTATGGGTTAATATGTGTGTTAATAATGTTAACTGCTATCATTAGTGAAAGAAACCATTAAAGATTATTCCTATCCTTCTAAACTAAAAACTATTGAAAAATCTATTTGCATTATCGAAAAAAAAAAAAAAGAAGAGAACAAGAAGAGATTTGAGAAATGGGTCTCCCACCACTGGTTAGGAAAAAAAGATTTGCTCCCACTTTTGAAATTGATAAAGGCCCAGAATTGAACTGAAAAAGTCCAGAGGACATGTTTTTTCTTGTGTTGCTCCTACAGTCTCAGTTAAAGAACCCTGGACTGAGTTTGGCCTCTCAACTTGTCTTATCTAAAAGAAAAATAATACATTAACCATTTCTCAGTCAGCTTAGCAGTCTATGGTTTTCTGATTTGCTTTCTGTTACAAACCAGTCTGTGTCTAAGTTAAAGGATATCAACCAAGTTTTACTAATCCTGCTTCCTAATGGATGCCCTTATCACTAAGGGTCCAAAGCTGAAGAAACTCAGTGGCCAGAGGAGTTGGTCCAAGAAATGCATGCGTGTGATTTCTAACGTTTCCTGATTTTTAATCTCATAGATACACTCAACTTTGAACATATCCAAGGTTTAAATACCACAGCTAAACTTTCTGTTGGTTATCAGTAACTTGTGACAACCTCTGTGAATACTCACTGTGGGAATGACTCCACTAAACCTTACAAGTATTATGTCAATTCAGTTAACAGGAAGGAATATATCCCCATGACACACAAAAAAGAGGAAATCTCCTACACTGATGATTTTACAGCAAAAATTATATATCTGAGGAAACAAAGCATACTATCTGCATGTTGATCAGCCTGACCTTTTGTGTTTTAGTGGCCACTATATCCCTTAAATACACACACACACACACACACACACACACACACACACAGACTCCTCCTTTATACAGAATTTATGATTCTGAGTTTCACACTCATGAAACAAAAATGTGTCTTTATTATATATTAGCCTTTGAAGGAGTTACTATAAAACATTCAAAGCAACTTCTATCACTTCCTACAACTCATAATTGACAATTCTGTGGCTCAGGATTGGATAACCTGGATTTCTGTAGTCCCATAGGCATGGCTTATTCTAACTTGGATGTCTACCTCTCCCTAGACAAGGTTCTGTCCATGAAGTTCAGAGAACAGTTATTTCAACGATTTCAGATTTTTTAAAAATTTTTTAACGTTTGTTCATTTTTTGAGAGACAGAGAGAGACAGAGCGTGAGTGGGGGAGGGACAGAGAGAGAGGGAGACAGACTTCAAAGTAGGCTCCAGGCTCTGAACTGTCAGCACAGAGCCTGACACGGGACTCAAACTCACGGACCATGAGATCATGACCTGAGCCAAAGTCGGATGCTTAACTGACTATTTCAGATTTTTGAGCAAAATTGCACAACTGCTATACTGAGACCAAGATTACAACCAAGTTTGAAGAATAACAAAGACCTAAAGGCAAATTAATTGTATGAGAAATTTATAGGGAAAACCAGAACAAATAAGGTAACTTACTGAATTTTTACTACCTGCTTAGCACTCGGGTGAACGTTTTATATCCCAATAATTATGAATTGTCTCAGTGGCCAAGTTCTTTCCTGCCTCATTACCTTTGCAATTGATCTGGACCCTATGGTTGACCACTTATAGTTTTAGATCTCTGAATTCCATTCCACTCCCTAGGTATCCAAAATTAAAATAAACTACTCCTTATTGCATTGTTACTATGAGAGCATCTCTTTATATTCTCAGTGTTATTCAGTTTTTAATTTAAATATGTATCTGTTTTCCTCCTTGTCAATGGTCTGTTTTCCCTATTGGTCTATAAACTGCATGAGGACTGGAGCACTCTGTCATAGCTAGCATGCCATATTTAAATTAGATCCTCAGGGTGCCTAGCTGGTCTGTTGGAAGAGGGTTGTGAGTTTGAGCCCTACCTTGAGTGTAGAGATTATTGAAAATAAAATAAATCAACTTTAAAAATTAAAAAAAGTAGTTCCTTAATAAGTATTTCTTCAGTAAATACCTGATTCAACAATTATAAAAATCTTATGGATAAATGTTATCCCAGTTAACAGATGAGATTACTGAGTGGCAGAGTATACTTTTTTTCTCTAATTTCACCCAGTATTTGTAAGTAGGATGAGTTCACTTTTAATATGGAACTGTCTAAATTGAAATTCCATGCTTCCCAATATGTTAAGGTCCATAGATATCAAAGTATATCGAGCTCTGTCCATAAAGTAGCCCTGAGCTTTGTCAAGTTATTTATGTGAAGAAGAATGAGGACATTCACAGAGATAGAAGAACATCTTAATCACCTTGAGTAATGTTTAATAAGGCAGACTCTATGCTAAGGGAAAGGCTTGTGAGTTTGTACTAACCCCAAACAAGAGCAACTACTTCTTAGAACCCAGTTGGTTGTTAAATGAGCCTCAAGTTATCTGGTGTCATTATTCCTCCTTTTTTCTCTACAGAATTGAATTATGGCAAATGTCAGGAGAATTCTGTTTTAACCAAGATAATGTACAAGCCATTCATTGTTCATCAAATGAATACAGAAGTCAGTACAGTTGAGAGAAAATCACATTTTATGTCATGGAAAATTAGTATCTGATAATTATGTTCAAATGTCAGCGTCTATTTGTGTCAGATGGGGGAGTACTATTTTTCAGTTTGGAGGCATTGTTGTCCTTTATTCTCCAAAATCATGTTCAACAAACTTAATCCTCCCTAAGGAAGATATACCCCAAATTAAACCTAATTTCTGGAAGAGCTTTTTAAAAAATGGATCCAGATAAAACACATTTGAAAAGAAAGAAAGAAAGAAAGAAAGAAAGAAAGAAAGAAAGAAAGAAAGAAAAGCAAAACACAAGAATAATCAGCGTGAGTGTATTTCAAAATAAATAAAGGAATAATTTAAATTTAGGGAAAATTGATATAAGGTAGATTTCATTATCAATTAATAATTGCATTGCATGTGTATAAAGAATATGTTTTTAAGTAATTAAACTTTTTAAAAAGGAGCATTTCAATAAGATGAGTAAGGCTAACTATAATGATAGCTTCTGTATTAAATAGTATTAGTTCATTTGCATACCAACTGTATCCAACTGTCTATTCACTCTTTGGACCCAAATATACTATGTGGATTTCTTCTCCCTGCCAAGCATCAGATTATTGAGTGACATTCTGTTCAGCTATTTTAATTTTCAAGTCATTTTCAGCTATTTAAATCTGCACAGTTAAAAGTCTGTGTTCACATATAAACCAGAGTTTGCCCCCCTTCCCCCTGTAACCACTTTCCAGAGTAGATTATGTCAATTGGGTAGCTTTTATGTTTCTCCTTCACATTAAGTGGGGGCATGGTTATCTTCCTCCCACTCCCTTTTTGAATGCAATAGTTCTACGAATGTCTTGTGTTGGAAGGTAGGAGAGGGTAAAAGATGAGTCTTCCTTCTGTTGCTTGAAGTTGGTTTTCTGGCAAATGCCAATGGACCGCTGATGCCCTCTATGTGACTGGTTTCTTGTGTTTTTTTAAATGTTTCATTATTATTATTATTATTATTATTACTATAATAATAATTATTACTATTATTATCGAACAACAGAGAGAGAGCGCACAAGGAAGGGGCAAATAAAGAGGGGGACAGGTTATTCGAAGCAGGCTCTATGCTGACAGTAGACAGACTATTGTGGGGCTTGAACTCATGAACCACAAGATCATGACCTGAGCCAAGTTGGCTGCTTAACCAACTGAGCCACCCAGGTACCCCATATGTGACTGATTTCTAAATGCAGACTCTTTGATGGGGTGCAAGCACAAGATATTTGGATTTTCTTTAGGAGCTCTTTCAAGTACACAGCTTGCTGAAATAGAAAATTCTCACCAGCAAGACTTCTCAAATACAATACTAGTAAGACATTTAGCTATTTCTCATGGGGTTCAATTGACCCACTAGCAAGCATTCAACATAGCTCTGGCAACTGGCAAGAAGACAAACTGCTTGGCTGTCATTGCTTTGCCATTGTCTATACCCAGTACAGGTAGGAGCAAGACTGATCAATAAGACTGCTTGCTTAATTGGGTAAATCTAATAGAAGAAAGAGACACCAATCTTCTTTACATTGCAGGTACTCCCAGTGTAACCGAACCAACGTGAGTTCACTCCTTGGTGAGTCAGAAACCGTAACAGGTGAGTCGTCACACAAAGAAAACTTTATTGGCAGCAAATAAAGAGATCATGAGGAATAGCTTCCAAAGGTGACTCCCTGAGAAAGGGTGAATGGATTCCTTTTGTTTAGGGTTAGGATGAATATTTTAGAAAGGGAAGTCTTGTCATCATATGTAGAGGCAGACATAAGGTTGCATATGTGCCTTAAAGAAACATGACTTTACATACATTGTGTGTTATGCAAATGGGGCTGATGCTCCTCCTTGGGTGGAGATTTTAGTATTATAATAAGATAAAAGTAGTTGTCAGTCATTCCTGTGGTCATTCCAAGGGTCACGCTAGGGTTCATCTGTGTAGGCTGGAATTAGGGGTTTAGCTCAAATGGTCTGGGTGGTCTGGGCTGGTGGAAGGTCTTTTCCGGGCAGTCACCGTCACCTGAAAAGTGACTTCAGATTTCATTTGCCTTCATTAAGAGGTAAACTTGAAAGAAGAGCTTAAGGAAAAATGTAAGGCAAAGGTTACTGAGTACAGGCAGGTGGTCAGTAAAGGTCAGGTCTTAGTGTCTATTAAGTGACACCAGTTTCTATAAGTGATTTCCTCAGGACATCTCTCATCTGGAATTTTAGAACAAATTGCTTTACTCCCACCTGGGAGGACTCTTAGTTAACATGTTTTGTCTTTATCCACAGAATCACCAATATCACATATTTAATGAGTCCTGTCACAGGGAAGGCATATTAGTGCACCACATAGGTATATTCGTGTGTATAAAAGAAAAAAAAAAAAACAGTATGCCAGTATATAATTAGTAATAAGAAGTAATCAGAAAGTTAGGAAGTGAGTTATTTAGAGGAAAGGAAACTGCTTTTCATGTAAAAAACAGCAAAATTTTAGAGAGCAGTGTTAGCTCTGTTTTCAAGGTATGAAATCTCCCCTTTCAATACCTTCCCCCAAAAAGACAACTCACTAAAAGCAGTGAATTGCTTTTCCTATAAATGGCCATAGAGAAGATACCTTAGACTGTGTGGGCCACACATGGTCTCTGTTGCCGTGTGTGTGTGTGTGTGTGTGTGTGTGTGTGTGTGTGTGTGTATTTACAACCCTTTCAAAATGTTAAAAAAAATCATTTGAAGACTACAAAAAAAGGCTACAGACTAGATTTGGCTTGTGAACTGGACATAGTTATCAACTTCCGTACTTGAAAAAAAGTATAAAGCTCTCAATGGTTGTTGAACATGTTTAAAATAAGAGACAAAAGTTTACTTATATTATTTATGCAAATGGATTTTACATTCAATTACAATGGCATCATGGAAACTGAAGGAACAAACCTATTCTTCAGTGCAATACAGTGTCCGTGATCTAAACCACACCACCTCCATTGAACTGTGGCAACTACTGTAAGTTGTGGACATGTATATAAAGTCTGTGGGTGGAAGGACACTTTGTCTATTCCTCCACCTCCACTTGGAAAAAAACAAACAAACAAAAAAACCAAACAAAAATAATAAAAAACTCAGTTTTCTCTCTATTACAATATTTCTGCTCCATGAGTATGACTTGTTTTTAGCTTCTCTTTTGAGCCACATAATATAACATTCTTGTTTGACTCTTTTAAGTCTATGTGGTATGAATTCACTATCTGAGGCTGTTTTGTGAATTAAAAAAGATAATACCAATAATAAAGCCTTACTATGTCAACTGCCATCATATCTAGCCTCTTGATTTCTAGGCTTGGGATTGACCGGAAACAAAATTCTGAAAATTAGAGAAAAAAAAGTGTTGGATGATGCCCAAGTTAGAATTTAGCTGATTAATTTTATTTACTTATTTTAAAATATTTTTAATGCTCTTCTTCAGTGAAAGAAATGGGAGGTGGACAGAGTGGTAACAACAAGAAAGTTGAAATGCCTTGGATTGGAAGGGATTTCCTGCCCCTCAGCAAGTGATTTTCTTGGCTAAAAGGTACAAATGAATTATTTTAATATTAACTAAGTTCATCTATTAAAGGAAAGGTTGAATAGTTTAGTTTTTGAAAATTTTTTGGATTTCCTATTGTGTTGAATGATACACATTTTATTTTATTTATTTATGTATTTATACTTTTTAATGTTTAGTTATTTATTTATTTTGAGAGATAGAGAGAGTGGGGGAGGAACAGAGAGAGAAGGACACAGAGAATCCCAAGCAGGCTCAGCGCTGTCAGTGCAGAGCCCAGTGTGGGTCTTAATCTCATGAACCATGAGATCATGACTTGAGCTGAAATCAGGAGTCAGAAGATTAACTGACTGAGCCACCTAAGTGCCCCATGATACACATTTATAATTGGAATTTTTATAACTTTGTATAATCTTTTATATGTGCTACATAGTAAATTTTTGATACTTGTTTACAGTATTTCCTTATATCATTTCCTAATCCATCTTAATTTAATTGTTCTTAGTGCTAAATACTCTTTTTAAATTTTATGTACACTTTCTTTAAATTTATTTCCTTTGTTTCAGTAGCTAAAATCTGAGTCATGTGAGGTCAAATACAAATTAAAAATAAGAGGCTTAATTCTCCCTGTTGAAAAGGAGATTTCCCTTCACTCTTTTTTAGAGCATTTATCTTAGAAAATGTGCAACTATAAGTGTTTTCTCATTGCTTTGAAATGTATATAAATCCTTTTGAAGACTAGATAAGGCTTTTGTCACCGTTTTGACCCAGGAATGTCTGGGAGCCTTGTCTTTGAAATGTAAACGTTGAAGAAGGTAGAGCCCCTACTAAGAATCCTAACTTCAGTGGGTTTCTGGTCCCAATTTGTAAAACTGCCTCCTGTTATAAAGATATGAGAAGTTTGCTTTTCCTCTGGATAAATCCAACTAGCTAACATAGATGGTCACTTCGGTTACCAGGTAAAGTTAAGATAAACTATATATCAGGAATGGTGCTGTCAGGTCCTCTTACTAGAGGACTAGTTGTTTATCTTGAGAACATGTATGTAATGTGTTATCAGCTATTTCTATGTAAATCTGTTTCACTGTATCACATTTGGGTTTAATGCTTCTTCAATAATAAGAGTGTTTCTTCTAGTACCTTTGTGGAGATTTCTGGGTTGAAAGAATATTTTGTTTTAATTAGAGTTCCCCAACAGGCAAATTGTAGTGAACAATTTATTATGAACTATCTCACCAAAACCCAAGTTTCAAGTTCAGCTGCCTGTCTCTTGAAAAGCCAAAATTCAAAAGACGAGTTTTGACTGGAAAGCAATTTGAACTTCATTCAGGAGTCTGGCCACCTGGGAAGAAGATGGACTCTTGTCCAAAGGCTGACCCTGGAGGTCTCTGCCTGGCCCAGAGATTTTTAAAAAGGATTTAACCTGTTAAGAGAGTTCAGTAATCTGTGACATTTCTTGATTACATGCAGACCTGTTGATGCCAGCTGCAGTTTATCTCAGTGCCCTGAGGTTGTGCAGGAAGTTCTGGTTTCTTGGTGTCCTGGGGGGAGCTTGTGCAAGAGAGCCTGATGATGTGCAGAAGTGTTCTTTCTAGGAAAGAATGCATGATCATAGATATACAAAGAAGGGGTTAGTTAATCACACAGGCTAAGAGTGCTTGCTTAATCTTGAAGACCACTAGGCTGGCAGAAGGGACTGAGGAGGTTTCAATTAAACAAATTTTTGGTGATTGTGAATAATATCTTTTCTTAATTCTGTTTTTGGGTTAGTAATTACTAATTAATTATTACTAATACGTAACAAACTCTTGGACACTTAGCTAGTACCAACCAATACTGATGAGCTATCTCATTATCTTTTCTACCAATATTGTTATATTGTTCTTTTAGTAATAGTAATCTTATTTATGATTATTAGTGTGTTCTTACTGTGTAAAAAACATTAAGGTCTATATAAAATTATATTTTATTAAAAATACCCCTTTAAGAAAAAATTAAAATAAAACAGAAAGCTGGGCAATATAACCTTTCAGAATCATATGGGAGCCCATATACCTTAGTTATTACTCATTTATTTGTTATTTGCCTTGCTTATTTTTGATATATTTGAGGGTTTTTTTTCCTATTGCCCTCATAAGTGAACATAAATTGGAAAGGTATAGGATTTTTGTATTATAACTTGTTTCCTCAAAACTGTGTAGGGATTTCTTTATTGAGATCAAATATCCTGATAGCAGATTATACATTTCATTCATAGTAATGACCCCAAGATTTCAACATGGAGGTTGTTGGCTCATAGCAAACTCTCAGCAAGTATTTGTTTTTAATATTCAGTGGAAAATGGTGGGGCACCTGGGTGGCTCAGTCGGTTATGCATCCAGCTTTGGCTCGGGTCATGATCTCACGGTTTGTGAGTTTGAGCCCCCCATCGGGCTCTGTGCTGATAGCTCAGAGCCTGGAGCCTGCTTTGGATTCTGTGTCTCCCTCTCTCTGCCCCTCCCTCACTCATGCTCTGTCTCTCTCTCTCTCTCAAAAATAAATAAACATTAAAAAAAATTCTTAAAATATTCAGTGTAAAATGGTTTTCCAGTGGTGATCTCAGTGTTAAATTTTATCTTAACTTGTACAAGCTAGAAGAGAAAGTTGGCAGATAACTATGAATAGACATCTTCTAACAAAGCTGCTCAATAAGATAATTATAACTTTGAAATATCATGCCTATGGAAAGCATTGTCACTGGAGTTTTTAAAAAGTGCACACAAAACATGCACACAGACAAACACACAGACACACACACAGACACAAGTGCTGGACAAAATGTTAGGATGGTTTGGCAGGGTTATTATAGATGAAATTTAAGTATATAAACTAGGTACTTGATTCACATATGCTTCAAAATTCTGATCAAACCTATAATTTGATGTTTGTCATCACTGAATGTGCCAGTTTATTCTTGCTAAAGAATTCCTTTTATTCCAGTAATAAATTCTATTCACATATGTTCAGTCAGTAGTTTGTTGTCTATGACATATGGCAACCTACATAAAGTATCAGGTTTTTATACAGTTGACATTGTATTTTTATAAAACTTATAACCTGCTTTTCAAGGTAGTGCATAACCTTTGGGTTTTACTCAAAAATCAAGGTTGACCATATTTAGAACATTGATCTGGATGTTGAGTATAAAGTATTCCAGAGTATTTAGTTTTTTGAGGTTAATAAAATTAATTTAGATATTCAAATTTCCACCAGTCTTCTCTAAGCAACCTAATATTATACCTAATATTAGTCACCCAAAATATGGCATAAAATATGATTTATGATCAATTCAATACTGTAGCCATGTCTTCTGCTTAGAGTGTACTTTTTTTTAATGTTTATTTATTTTGAAGGTGAAGAAGGGGCAGAGAGAGAGAGAATCCCAAGTAAACTCCATGCTTGCAGTGCAGAACCCGACATGGGTCTCAATCTCACAACCCTGAGATGATGAACTGAGCCAAAATCTAGAGTTGGTCACTTAAACAACTGAACCACTCAGGTGCCTCTAGAGTGTACTTTTTCAGTGTACTTTTTTCAGGCTTTGGGAGAAGACTGTAGTTTCCGAAAATAAAATAAAACACACACACAAACAAAAATATGTAGGTCAAATCCAAATCTTGTCACTGCAAGTTTTGTGAATTGTGGCAATGTATTTAGCCTCTATGAGCCTTATTTCCATTCTATATATGGTGTTGATGATAGCATTTACCAAATAACATTTTAGTGGGCTGTGAGAATCAAATGTGATAATTAGTCTACATATGAAAAAGTTTTATTAAGTTGCTATTTTAAAGTTTACTTCACTTTTTATGTAATTGACTCACTTCTTTCTTATAGAACCTGAGGAATCAGTTATTTAATAACTATATTTATTTCATTTCTCTGACCCATTTTACAAAAGATAAAAATTCTCCATTAAATCTCTAAACTCCTAAACAGCTAACCCTATGTTTTGCTTAGAAATCACTCATTTTCCCAATAGGCACATTCCAGCTGAGGTAATTAAGAATGCTCTGTTCACAATTCCCTAAACTTCATTGTATCCATGGATTTGGAGAGGACTTTGTGACTTTTTCTATTTAGCAATGTCACTCAGTTTAAATACCATATTTTACTTGACATTATTACATTACGCATCATCATAGATGTTTTCTACCAAATTAAATATACTTTTCTTGCCAGAATTCAAAGTTTAATCCTGAGACCATTTTTTTTCTGTACCCCAAGAGCTGCTTGAGTGTCTATCCCTCTCCTCCCAATCCCCAGATGAAAGCACAAAGGCATATTCATTGCATCTGGGTGCATGCTATTAAAATCCTGTTCATAATGTAAGTGGATAGTAACATCCATACAATGAGGGTTCCATGTGTTGACTCTTTTATTGATTATTAAAAAATAAATGTGTTTTTAAATTACTCTTGTTTTACATAATAAAATAAATCTATATATATTCAGTTTAGAAAAAAAATCTAACCATAGATAAATAAGTGTAATGAAAAATTGTCCCTTTCCTATTCATTTTTTAATGATGTATTTTTAGAAGAGATTTATATTTACAGAATTGAGAAGATAGTAGAGAATCCCCACATACTCCTTCACTAGTCTCTCCTGTCATTAACATCTTATATTAATAGGATAATATTTATCTTGCTTGTATTGTCACAATTAATGAACCAATATTGATATGTGATTATTAAATAAAACTCAGTGTATTCAGATTTCCTTAGATTTTACCTAATATCTTTGTCTGTTCCAGTATCCTATCCTGTCATGTCCTTGGTTCCTTTTGGCTGTGACAGTTTCTCTAAATTTCCTTGTTTTTGATTAATTTGACATTTTTGAGGAGTATTTTTCAAGTATTTTATAAGATATCTCTCTACTGGAATTTGTCTGGTATTATTTCCTTATGATTAGGTTCAGGTTATATACTTTGGAAAGAAAGCCCACAGAGATAAAGTATAATTTATCACATCATGTTTAGGGTACATACTATAAACATGATTTGTCACTGGAGAGGTTTACTTTGATCATATGGCTATGGTAGTGTTTTCCAGGTTTCTCTACCTAAAGTTACTCTTTCCCCTTTTTTCCAAGTACTCTTTGGAAATAAGCTACTATGTGCAACCCACACTTACAGAGTGAGAATTGATGCTATTACCTCCTAGGGAGTGGAATACCTACAAAAATTATTTGGAATTATTCCACATATTTGTCTCTCTCCCTTCCTTCCTTCCTCCCTCCTCCCTCCCTTCCTTCCCTCTCTCCTTCCTCCCTCCCTTCCTTCCCTCCCTTCCTTCCCTCCCTCCTTCCTTCCTTCCTTCTTTCCCTCACTCCCTCCCTCCTTTCTCCTTCCTTCCATCCTTCCTTCCTTCATTCCTTTCCTTCCTTTCTTCCTTCCTTCCTTGCTTGCTTCCTCCCTCCCTCCCTTCCTTCCCTCCCTCCCTCCTTCCTTCTTTCCCTCCCTCCTTCCTTCCTCCCTCCCTCCTTCCTTCTTTCCTTCCTTCTTTCCTCCCTCCCTCCTTTCTCCTTCCTTCCTTCCTTCCTTCCTTCCTTCCTTCCTTCCTTCATTTGTTCAATCATTTCTTATATCAGTATGACTTCAGAATATTCATTTACCCTGAAGTTTATAATCTAAGAGTTTTATTTTGATGCTCAAACTGTTCTAGCTTTGCCCATTTAGAGCTCTTTCAGTTACCTCCTGTGTCACTTTGACATATTTCTGTAGTATTATTGTTATTATCACTACTGCTACTACTAGTACTAGTGCTTTCTTGCTTTCTGGCACTGAAAGATGCTTCTGGCTAATCCTGTATTCATGTGTATCCCAGTTCTGTAATCCGCCATTTCCCCAAGAAGCCCTGGTTCCTTTTATTTGAAAATGTGTCAGAGACCAAGATCTGGGTACCAGAGTTGTTCATTGCCATTGTTATATTGTTTCTCGATGGTCTTTTCACCTAACAGAGCAAGAAAGTATACGTGTGTAGACTAACCTCCACACATACACACAAACATATATTTCTATATGTAACCATCAATATTAAGATAAACATGAGTTTATATTATCTCCAACTCTAATTTATTACCACCTAGAGTACTCTAGCTTCCTCTTCTTGCTTATCTGTAAAACTCCCATTCTTACCATCTGTGATTCATGTATAGGTTGTTCAGTCCTAGTATTAGCAGAATTGTTTCAGTATCCAATAGGAAACTTTATTACCTACAGTACACTGCTTATGTGTAATTCCTTTTTTTTCAAGTTTATGTATTTATTTTGAGGGGAAGGAGGAGGAGCAGAGAAAGAGGGAAAGAGAGAATCCCAAGCAGGTCCCATGATGTTAGTGCAGAGCTTGACGCAGGGCTCAAATCCATAAACCCTGAGATCATGATGGGAGCCAAAATCAAGAGTAGGTCACTCAACCCACTGAGCCACCCAGGTGCCCCTATGTGTAATTCCTTTTGTTTTCAATCTTATAAACACTCCTGTACAAACTTACTTAAGTCAGTACCTTTTCCCCCCACTCTCTTCTCTAAGGTGGCTTCACGCATAATGTGATTCACACAAAGTTAAATTCTTTTGTGGACAGTCCACATTCCTTCCTGGGAACCCCCCTCAAAAATATTTTGTTTTTATTTTATTTTACACATTGTTTCACTCTTTGTACTGTATATGGTTTTTTGACAAATGTATAATTTCTTGTATCTACCATTGCAGTATCATATAGAATGTTTTCAACACTCAACATCCTCTGTACTTCACCTGTTTAGCCCCCTCCCTCCACCTGAACCCATGGTGACCACTGACTTTTCACTCTAGAGATTTTCCTTTTCCAGAATGCTTTACAATTGGGATTATATACTATGTAGCTGTAACACCCTGTCTTTTGTTCAGCAATACGCATGTAAGTTTCAGTGATGCATATTTCATAGCTTGATAGCTTATTTCTTTTGCTTGTTGAGTAAATTACACTGTATAGAAGAAGTACTACAGTTTGTTTATACAGTCACCTAATGAAGGGCATTGGTTCCTTCCAATTTTTGGCAGTCATAGTTAAAGCTGCTATAAACATTCCCATGCAAAGTTTACGTTAACGTAATTTTTGAATTAGCTGAACAAACACCTATGATGGGATTGCTGGATTCTAAGGTAAAAACTATGTTTTCCTTTGTAAGAAATTGTCAATCTGTCTTCAGAATAGCAGTGCCATTTGTGTGCCCATCAGCATTGATTGAAAGGTCATTTTGCTCTGCATCTGCACCAGCATCTGGCACTTAAAGAAATAATAATAATTTCAGCCATTATAATTGGTATTCTATTATAGCGGTATTCTATTGTTTCAATTTGCAATCCCCTAATAACAAATGATTTAGAGTTGTATTTTTAACTACAAAAAAACGTATTTGTTGCAAGAAATTATAGATGCTATATCTCTATCTCTATTTCTATCTGTAACTATATTGCCACCACCCAGAAAGTCAATGTTATAATTTTGGCATATACACTTTTACACATTTGTAATGCATTTATAACATAAATATAATGAATTTGTGGCCTAAACTTTGATTTGGCCGTATAATCTTGCACCATTTTCATCAAGTCTAGCAGAACTTGCTCCATGGCTTTATTGTGTGATTATCATTGTTCTTTGTTTATGTTCCCACCAAAGGTCTTTGCCACTCCTCCTGTTAGTGTTTTCATCTATTTTTATTGATTGGAAAAGACTAATGGAAAGCCTTATTTAATGTTACTGCTTTCTTCTAGCATAATCAAAGAAGAAAAACATTCCCGGCATGACAAAAATTATATGCTAAAATACACACAGAACTACACCAAGTTTATACACTAAAGAATAAGCAGCCAAGAGAACAAACCATCGAGTTCTTCTGGGATTAAATCACAGCCATGCATACCATTGACAGCTTATAAATTTGGGGCTGGAAAAGATGAAGCATTGAGATAGGCTGGCATCTTATAAACCTTTCCAAAGAGAAGAAGGAAGTGAAAACTGATAATAGCTGCAATTTTCTTTTTTTCAGCTGTTACAGGTTTCATTTTGTTCAGTTATTTTCCCCAGGATAATAAGGCAAACAATTGTAAGAGGAGGATAAAGAATTGATTTATTTCATAACTATAGAAAAGCTCTACTAAATATTTTACAATGCAAATCACTTATGTATAAAGTTATTCACCCTAAAATAAATGAATTTTTGCTATTATAATTTTTAAAACTTGAAAAAATGCCTATCCCTATATTTTTATATTGCAAAGTGTACTTAATAGTTCCATTTTAAATATCACTATAGATACCCCCAAATATATTCAATTATCATCTATTATTATTAGTTATTACCAATATTTCATTATTAAAACAATGATGTAGCACACATATAAACAATATCTTTGCACATGTATTCAAGTATATTAAATTACAATTAATAACTATATTTGAATTATTGGGACAAAGGATATAATATTTTGATAGATGTGGCCAAATTGTTTTCCATAAGTTCTTTATGAGCCTATGTTTGCATCAGCCTTGTATTTAAATACTCTTTTCCACATGACCAATTAATATAGGATATTATTGGTAATTTGTACGTTTTTACATTCATTGAGAAAAACTGGTGATGTTGTTAAATTCAGTGAGAAAAACTGATAATGTTCTTTCCTCAACATTATAAAAAAATAAGCATAGTGTTTAAAAGTTTACTGCTCTTTTACATTTCTTCTGTGAATTGCTGAGTTATATTATATATATATACACACATATATATGTGTATATATATATGTGTATATATATATATAGTTTTCTTGTCTTTTTTTTAAATTTTTTTAACATTTTATTTATTTTTGAGACAGAGAGAGACAGAGCATGAACAGGGGAGGGGCAGAGAGAGAGGGAGACACAGAATCGGAAGCAGGCTCCAGGCTCTGAGCCATCAGCCCAGAGCCCGACGCGGGGCTCAAACTCACGGACCGCGAGATCATGACCTGAGCTGAAGTCGGACGCTTAACCGACTGAGCCACCCAGGCGACCCTAGTTTTCTTGTCTTTTTGTAATTTATGAAACTCATTATATGTTATGAATATTTATTATTTTCAAAATACATATTGCAAGTACTTTCTTCTAGATCATTTCTTGTTTAAAAATTATGTTGATGTCAGATGTAAAGTTTCTTTGTTTTGCTTTTTATTGCTGAAATCTTTCAATCTTCCCATTTTGTTTTATATGTTCTATACCTTTCTACATAATTTCAAATTTTTATATCTCAGATATGTCTATCAAAAATATTAACATATATTATAGTTTTATTTGTAATGCATGTTATGTGCAGTATTATTTAAGGAAAATTTTTTCATATAGAAAGCCAATCATCCCACCAGTTTTAAATGCAGTTGTTTTTTTTTTAAGTGATCATAAATGAATTCATGTGCAGAACAGTATTTCCATTTATGGATACTTGTTTTTGGACTCTGTTCTGTAGCAATGTACTATTTACTTCCTATATTATTGTAAAGTTAAAAAAATTCTTGTTGGAATTTTGATATGATTCCAATTTTTACAAGGGAAGATATGTTAGCATTATAAATAAAACAGATTGGCAATCATCAAAAAAGTGGAGACCATCACACCTCAATTCTACCTAAAATTGAATGTAATCCAAGATTCACACTTCAACATTTTCTAGTACTTGCTTTGTTAGGGAAGGGAGAGATTTGCTCTCATACACATTAAAATAAAGCAGAGTCACAGAATTAATTCAAAGTAAAAGGAGGCTGTGACTTTGCTTATTTAATAGGGTCCTGATGATTTTTCAGAGGAGTACAAAATTCAGAATGGGTCTTTTTCTGTCTCCTCATCTCTTGTCTCTGTCTTTGCCTCTGTCTGTCCCTTGGTCTTTGTGAAATGACTTTTTATTTGTTTGTTTTATATTTTACTTTTTAATATATGTCATAAACTTTGTTGATAATGGAAAATGGAGGACATGATTTTTTTCTTATTGGCTAACCAATTCTCTTTAAATTATCCTGACTATAGTATGATGGTATTTTGATTTCTGGTAGGGAAAATTTATGCTTACCCCCAACACATTTATCTTTATTAAATTAGTATTTATTATTCTTGGACAATTATTCTTTTAAATTACATTTAAATAGGTTTTTTTTTAACCTAATGTTGAGTGTTTGAATGGGATCTTAATGAACATATAGTTTATTCACAGAAAAGAGTATGAGAATTTGAGTCATATATAGATAGATAGATCTATATATAGATATATATTTATTAGGTGTCATTTCAAGACCTTTGAAAATTTTTCTAGTTTCTGTATGATTTTCATCCATTTCTTATTGAATTACTAAGAGGTTCTTTAGGATTGTTATTTGTGTTATTAGTGATCCTTTTTGTCTAGTACACATTTGTAGTTGTTCTGGCTGTTTAGGAGACTATGTTTTTTCATATATTAATCTTGTAAGGGAGCATTATATTTTACTGTCAATATTTTTGTGTGTTTGAATGTCTTCTGTGAATGTTTTTGGTAGCAAACCATGTTGTTTGCAAATCTTTATTCCACTATTTTTTTTTTCTTATTGAATCAGTTAGAACCCTATAGTACTATTCCTTAGTACAAATGATAGCAAACATTCTGGTCTTACTTGTATGTGTGTATGTGTGTGGTCTAATTCAATGTTTTATCTTTATTTTAATTTTTATTATTTTTTATTTGTGTACACTTGACTCACAATGTGGTATTAGTTTCAGCTGTACAATGCAATGATTCAACATCACTATACCTTATGCTTTGTATACTCACCACAAGCATAGCTACTACCATCTGTTACCTTACAACACTATTACAGTATCATTGTCAATATTTCCTATACTGTGCCCTTTATTCCTGTGACTTATTCAGTCCATACCTGGAAGTCTATATCTTCCAGTTCCTATCACCCATTTTTCCCTTTCCCCCATCCCCTCCTCTCTGCCAAGCATCAGATTATTCTCAGTTAATTATAGGTCTGATTCTCCTTTATATTTGTTTGTTTATTAATTTGTTTTGTTTTTTAGATTCTACATATGTGGGTGATCATATGGTATTTGTCTTTCTCAGTCTTGACTTAAATCACTTAGCATAATGCCCTCTTTGCCCATTGTTCTGGTTTTATTTTTAAAGGTAATAGAAATACTTGAGTAGTTGTACTGTGTTAATAATGTTTTTAAATAGGTTTTTACATTTAATTTGTTTTTTTTAATAACAACTTAATGTATAGCTTATAACATTATTCTCTATCATTGAGTAATTAAATCATAGTATTATCCATTTGATTCAATTAATTATGAGAATATAGCCATAGGTCTATTAATTATTATATTCCTAGAACAAACTCTACTTGGTCATGATGACGTATGCTTAATTATAGTTAGGCTTCATATGCTAAGGCTTTCATTAAATTTATAATTTACTTTAAAATAATGATACTTCATAGTTTATGAACTTCATAATTCATACTTCATAGATTAATTTTATATTCACCTTCTCCAACTGTGGGTATTAGGGTTACCATACCATCAAGGACTGATTTGAAAAATAATCTATTTTCTACTATGATCTCAGAAAGTTTACATATCATAAGAAATATTTTCTTGGACGTGTGGTAGAATTCACCATAGTACACTTGCCTTATTTGGAGGTGGATTCTTGATAGCCTTTAAAGTGTTAAGTCTATTAAATTATACCTTCAGGGTCTGTAACTATTCCTGAGTAATTTTATGCTATATGATCCCCCCAAAATATTAGTCAAGATTTCCAAATTTCTAATTTTGTAAGTTTTATATGTATCTGTGGCTATGTTTCTCTCTCATTCTTTATCTTATATATATTGTTGGTGGTGGTGGTCTTAGTGATTTGCATTACTCTTTTCGAATATGTATATGTATGTATATATACATACATATATATATTCCAATCCAGCATAAACTTTATGATTATGTGTCTGGTTCATCATTTTCTTTATCTTTATTAATTCATTTGTTCCTGATATTTACTGCAATGTTTTTTTCTTCTTAAGCTTACTCATTAATTTATTTTCTCTCTCTTGTGTTCTAGTAACATTTGAAAGAAATGCCTCATCTTCAAAGTTATTTCGTAGCCCAATTCTCTGTTTTTATTGGGAAGTTCTGTCCTTGTAATTCAGCTTTAGATAGTCCATAAATCATTTTTTCTCATTAACCTGAGAAATGCATTTAAAAAGAGATTCATGTGTGTACAAGCATGGTGTCAGTCATCTTGGACTGAAAGCAACACTATATATTTTAAATTGTATAGCTTTAGAAAACCTAGCTCTAAAATTTCAGATTTCTAATCAGAAAATTATATATATATATATATATATATATATATATATATATATATATATTGTATTTTTTCATTCTATCTTTTTCATGGTTTTACATTAATAGCTATTCTAAATAGTGGAATGATCTTGGAAAAGAGTAATTCTTAACTCTGCAATCTAAAAACAATAGAGAACCAAAAGTTGCCAAGATAGCCCACTGTCCCTCAAAAGTGATGTGTGTATAAACGTTTGCTACTCCAGTAGCATGTACTGGCATGCTTTCTAACTATGGTTTTCTACTCCATGGAGCTGAACTAGCTCAGTCTGATGACTACTGTCAACCTACAGGGTGCTGCTGTCTGATACTAATCCTGATATGCCATTCAGAAGAGTAAGAGAGTTTTCTGGTAAAATCTTCTATATTCTGCTAACAGTTTTCTCTAAGTGTTTAAATTTGTTGGTATAAATTACTGTAGGCCTCTGGTATTACATAAATATAATTTAAATGTACATAAAAATAAGTTTATTAGCTTCTCCTACAAATTATCCATATAGTATTATCTTGTATCAGTAAGAGTAACAAAAAGGTTACATGATTTATGTTTTTGTATATATTTCTTTGGGTATGTATAGTAAGTCACACAATTTATGGGTATCATTGAGCCACCTACCTCCTATTTTTCTGATTATTATTTTCACTTTTCTTCTCTATTCTGGGTACAAAAATCTACTTCTTAAAATGTTCATAATTACAGGCATGCTATTTTTATCAATTTTTCCATATTGAATTTTTTTAGAGAAATGGTTTTATGGTTTTATGGTTTCTTAACGTTTGTAGTAAATGAGGTTAGATTTTAAAGTGTTTGATTGATTTTTATTGAGATATAATTACATATAATCGACATGTAATTAAAGTGTATTTTTAAGGTTATCTTCTACGGCCACACTTGATTGAGCCAAAGTGTGCTAATAGAATAACAAAATACCTCCCCGCCCCCAATTACTCACTTCTTTGCTGTAACTAACTGTTGTTACAGCTGGTAAGGCAAATTGACCTCAGTTTATTGCTGCAGGCTAGTGGATCTCATACTTTATTGTGTATTGGAATTACCAGGGAAGGTTTTTAAACATCCCAATCCTCAGGAAAAACCTCAAACCAATGAAATGAGAATCTCTGGGAGTGAGACCCAGCCATCAGTAGTTTTAAATGATCTTCAGGGGATTCAAGGTGCTGCAAATTTGAGAATCACTGTGCTATTTCCAAAATCTCAAATTTCATCCAGGGATAAATATGTCTTTAGAAAAGTAGGTGTGTGTGTGTGTGTGTGTGCATGTAATCATTTTATCCCACCTTCCAGTATCCCTGACATTACAACTGACATAGTGTAAATGTTAAAATTTTGTTTACTTAAGTATCATTATTTATTGTGTATTAGTTTAAGGGGAGAGCCAGTAGGTAAGAAATCGTGGATACTTGTGGGTGCATTATTTTACAAATCACAATGGATGAGTAGCATCTGTGTGCTTTAGAAAACTAGAAAGGGGTATACAAGGGGGAAATGCAAATACCTTTACAACAGAGAAACCTCATAGACACTACCATAGCCAAATGGTCAAGGTTAATATCAACAGTGAAATAATACTGAGATGATGAGATGAAAAAGAAATTTGCCTTTGCAGTCTTTCTTCCCAAAACACATAACCCAAGTCTACCCATGATAAAAATATCAGAAAAATCTCAATAAATGGACATTTTACAAAATATTTGACCAGAACATCTCAAGTTATCAAGGTCATCAAAAACAAGGAAAGACTGAGAAGCTGTCGCAACCAAGAGGAGTCTAAAGAGACATGATGACTAAATGTCAGATCTTAGGCAAGAAAATGAACATTGGGTAAAAACTAAGGAATCTAAATATACAGGCATTAGTTAACAACACTGCATCATAATTGGTTCATTAATTGTGGTAAATGTACTATATACTATTGTAAGATGCCACCATGGGAAGTGTCTGTATTATTCTTCCAATTTTTCAGTAAACCTTAAAACTTTATAAAATAAAAAGTTTATTAAAGAAAAGAGCTACAGGATGTGTTGGAGAAGAAGTATTTCCTTCATGCTTCAAGGTCCTTCTAGCTGGACTAAGAATCAAATTGACATAAGATTAACAGTAAAAATCAAACTTAATAGCATACATATGGGAAATCTGCACGGACATGGAAATTCGAAAGACAGGGAGGCAACATGACAAAGGAGAAAAATACCATCAGGAGGAAGGTGAAAGGAGATATCTGGAAAACAAAATTTGTCCTATTACATAGGTAAGTTTCTTAGGTAAACAGGAATCTCTATTAATAGCTTTCTTCCTGATATAAGCAGGCAGTTGATGGGGTAGGTAAAGAGCTTTTCCTGAATCTGCTGGGTTTTGGTTGCTTTCAACTCATAACAATGCTCTTAACAAAGTGGACCATCTTCAGGTGCCCTACCCTTGCACCTACAAATGCTAAAAACTCTTTTCACCCACATTATGAAAGACAATATAAAGATCAGCTTTACTCCTAAGATTAATATGAAATTATGAGATTATTTTCTATATATCACTGAATATAGTGATGGCACTAGAACTTTCTACTTATTTAAAATATCCACAAGGTCTGCTATGCCAAAGACTTCCTCTGGGTTTATCGTTCTTTGGTTTAGCTAGTATTTCTAATTATCATCATGTGGATGATTTCCTAATCTATGTCTCTCCAGCCCTACCTTCCCATGTAATATTTTAGATTGTATTTCCTTCTCCTGAAAACTTCTCCATAGATTTATCAGATATTTGCACAGCAGTAATGTGCTAAGAATTGTGTAAATCACTATGCCCCACCATCTTATCGTAATGAATTTTTGTTTCTCTTTCCTTCTCACCCCCAAAATTCTGTACCTCTCCAAATTTCAATTTTTCAATTTAAGAGTTTAAATTAAATATATATTATTATTCTAATCCTGTAATCTAGAGAAATAACAAATATTATTGACTTTCCCATAAAAATATTTCTGCAGTTTTTCATTTTCACGGACATCATCCTCAACATTCTATGTGTGTTTTACTGACACTTTCTATAATGCCATCAGTCACATCTTTCCACAAACAATCTGCAATGACTCTGTTTCCTAGCAAAATGGGAAGTATTTTGGATCTTTCCATTCAAGGTCTTTCATAGTCTAGCTCAACTGTCAATATTATTTCTTATTTTCCATAACATAAATGTCTTGCTCTGAAAGCTAGCACCTTGCTGTCAAATAAACTTGTTTGCATTCTTGCTGTTGTGGCTTTTTATCTTCATAGCCAAATCTTCTAAAACTAACAGTTCTTTTCCTACCCCTGTGGTTTCTTCATTTGCCATTTTTCATCAAAACTCTAAATGTTTTCTAGCATAAATAAGATAATTCAGCCCAATTATGTTATACCTTATTCTAGATGTTACTCAAATTTGAATATAATATTTTTGAAAACAGATGTTGTTTTAAGTGATTTTCAAATATCTGTCCCCCTCCAAGGAATTCTTTATGAAAATTTAAATACCTCAGGGAGACATAAATAATTGTGAATAAATTAACATGCATTTATACTCCAACAGGGACAATTTTTGATTTTAGAGTACTTAATAGATCCCAGAGGGAATGCAAAGTTAAATTGGGAAGAAAAAGTCCAAAGATATGGGAAATCTATGGACAGGCAATGGAAGGCCAGAGTGAGAGACTCTAACAATCAGGTCATTCAGCTGACAGCTCAAGGCATTCATGAGAATTAAGAAAACTAGTTGAAGAGTTATTGAGCATCATTGTTGTGTGGTCTCCTGTGAAAATATGAAATGCTTGTCTGTCGAACCTGTTCAACCATTAAAAGATAAAATACATTGACTCCAACCCTTGTAGGACTCCTGACCAGAGGTATTTCCTTTGTCATCAAATGTTTGGGTTTCCTACCTATCAAAGACAGAGGAAGGAGCAGGTTTCTCATGTCTGAAAGATCTAATAGGGGTTGCTAAATTTATTATCCTGATTTGGCAAGTATCACCTGTATAGAAACTCTTGATTGGAGACCTTAAGTTTTTAAATGGTGCTTATATATTTTTTTCTTACATACAAATGAGACATCTATACCTGGAGCTGTCTAAAAGACCACATGGGAATATCATTAGAGAGAAAAAATTAAAAAATACGTTTTGAAGGAAAAAAAAAGGTGCTATCTTGCATTTACATTTACCCAAAAGCATTTGGTACCCAAAACTTAATAACTTGAAGGCATTTTCTTATTATCAAAATGCTGCTTTAGACTCGGTGAATTTTGCCATAAATCTAGCTGCACTTAGCAAGCCATTAAAAAGACCTAATGCACATGAGGGATGAGGATGTCACCAAGAAAACAGGCAAGGATCTCAATAAAATAGGAGCCCCAAATTACTGGCACTAGGTTCTTTTTATCAATAAGAAGTGTAGATTCTGATATTGATAGCAAAAGCTTTAAATAAAGAGATAGTTCTACAGAGTACTATACTCCAGTTTTAAAAGTTTTTCCATTCAAATCTAGTTAAGCATTTTTGTACTGATCCCATAGTGAAAGTATTATTGTCCCCTGGAAAGAGTATTTTGGAAGTATTTAAGACTAATTATGATGAGTGAGCCCATGGTGGGAGAATCAGTAGGTAATTCTAGGTATTCAGAAGGTAAATGAGGGTACCAGGTATCTAGGACGAGTTAAGAACTTGATTCAAGGAAACAGAGTAACATAAAGTATGGGGAAGAAAGATATGGTTGCCCTACTTAGGTCTTGGGAAGTTGGTGAGAAATAACTACAGGTACAACTAAATAGAACAGCCAGAGTTTAAGTTGAGGATCTTGATGATCAATCTGATAAGCTATTATGAAAGAATGAACAATAAACAAAAATTTTTGGTCATTGATATTAAAGTCCAAAATCAAATATCCATAAGTATTCTCATTTGGAATTCTGTTCAATTGGAAATGGATAATAAGGTCCACAAGTAAAGAAAATTTTAATGGAGATAAATGCATTTATTTCCTTGAATGCAATTCAACATCAATTTTGCCATTCAGAAGCCATGTTGACCGTAATAATCCTAAGTAAAGGGATGATATTTTTTTCAAGAATTTCATACATACAAAATTCAAATGGGAAAAAATCTTTATTATACTGATAATTTTCTGTTTGCTCCCAATGTTTCTTGAGAGGGCACTTTGTACAGATTACGTCAACAATCTCTTTCTCTATCCTTATGTTCTACAAAGAATGAGGAACAATACTTGTGAAGAGATTGGATGATTGGGAAGAGTCAAGGTGAGAGGATAAGATGATAATTCGCCTGATTTCAAGGTTCCTGAGAAATACAGAGTTAGGTCTTAGTGGTGCAATTATAGGGCACGAATGCACAGAGCTATGGAGGTATATGATTTAGAAGCCCATATTCTGGATGCATAGACCAAATAGAATACTGTGACAAAAAGTGACTAAAAATACTAAAAATTCTAAGCTGAAATGTTTTTAAGATGATTGTTATTATCCAGCAAATATTTGGCAATATATGATAAAATATAGACTGGAAACATAGACTGGAAAGCTCCACTCACATTGTGGAACTCCGTATCTATTGGCAGGGAGTGTAAAATAGTGATAACTGTACTTTGTTGGCTAAAAGTGTTATTTATTGCAAATAAGTGCTATATGAAGACATGCCAATTAAAGGACATTTGTAACCCATTACTATATATTGATATCAGTGACTGTGCTTACAGTTTTACAGAATATATGTTTTACTTCAATCATATACATGACTTAGAGGTGATGAGTAAGGATGATATGAATATACTCTCAAAATGGAAATACAGTGTTTTTATTTAAACCAAGATTCAAACAGAAGTCTCACAAAATAAATTTATTTGAATACTATCCCAGGCTTCTTTTGGTCTAATCAGTCTTCCATACAACATAGAATCCCCTTCTATAACATTCTTGGTAAATTACTTTTCTGTATTTATTTAAAGTATTTCATTTATAAGTAAATGATTGCTTCATAAACTGTAGAAATTCACTATCAGCAGATTTCATTGATAAAAATCTTTCTCTTAAGAAATTGAAATTGCGTGATATGAAATGCCCACATAATGATCCTAAAATTTGGCTGTCTATGGCCACATGGTACAAGTGTACATGACATCAGGCTATTATGTATAACAAGATACTATTTGAATATCCATATTTTAGTTAGCCATAACTAAGTCCATGTACCATGGACTGCGTGGTTTAAACAACAAACACTTAATTATCATAGTTCCAGAGACTGGAAGTTCGAGATCAGGACACCATCTGTGATTTCTGGTGAGACTATCCCTGGCTTGTAGACTGCCCCCTTATAGCTGTGTGCTAACATGGCTCTTATTTTTTTTGAAAGGGCACTAATCCCATTATGAGAGCCCCGCCTTCTGACCTTATCTAACCCTTATCACTTCCAAAGTTCCCACCTCCAAATGCCATCACATTAGAGGTTACGGTTTCAACATGTGAATTTAAGGAGATACAACATGCAATCTGAAATGAGTTTAATTCATTTTTGTTGTTAGTGTTCAAATGTTATGGCTTTAAATGCCATTGTCATTATACTTGTGAACTGGAGAGTCCACATTGCTTTGTCAGTGTGCCCCTAAAAATGCCTTGTTTAACTAGGTTTTCAGGGCTTAAAACTTTCTTTAGACCAATTAAGTTATTTCTTCTGAAAATCTGAGCATCATATTGCATTGGTTTTATGATGTTTACATAATTCTTTTTAGTTTACTTTAAGTTGTGGCCAAAATGAAATTCCCCAGATGTTGTTCAAGTGCTGCCAAGTTAGTTTAGTTTAGTTTTGCCAAGTCAAGTAATTTATTGAGAAGAACAGTGAAGACCAGAAAAGCTACTTATTTCTATTTATTCTTTAAATGATCCTGGATTGCCCATGTAAATTTGCATTTAGAATTCAATTAAAACCATAGCAGGTGTCTTTGCTATGCCTCTAGAATTTATCTCTGCCACCTCCTACTTACCTGCTCTGTCCCATTTTTTTTTCATTTTCTTTCTGACTTACATAACCCTCATCCAACTTCTCTTAAATTCCTCTTAAAGAGTCAGTATACACTGTGACTAATCCATGTATGTTTGATTTTCCGTCTTCTTGGTAGACTAGTTTACTTAGATAACACAGATTTTCTCCTCCACAGACAACAGAACCATGTAATTTCATTCCACTTGATTTTGATCATTTCAAATCACTTGAGAATAAAAGACAGTACTATGGATGATTACTCCAGAGCAACAGGCATGAACTGGGACTGTCTTCCATGAACCAGTTGGTGTGGTCACACTCCAGAAGCCCAACCCTCACTTGGTGATTTAAACAAGTGAAAAATTTTTTGGTTTTGTTTTTTTTTTCTAGATTTCCTGCCATAAAGACACATTTTTGTTATCAAGAAAATAATATTAAGGGGTGCCTGGGTGCTCATTCGGTTAAGCATCTGATTTTTGATTTCGGCTCGGGTCATGATCTTGCAGTTGGTGGGATCAAGACCCAAGTCAGACTCCTCATCAACAGCAGGAAGCCTGCTTGGGATTCTCTCTTTTCCTCTCTGTCTGCCCCTCCCCCACTCGTACTTGCTGCCTCTCTCTCTCTCCCACTCTCATTCTCAAAATAAATAAATAAGCATTCAAAAAATATTCATTTTTGAGATTAGAGTAAAATGTGCTTACTCCTAATAGGAATATACTGATTTATGTGAAAAAGAAAATTTGATCCCTACTAATATTTGCTTTTGTATTTTACCTATGAGAAAATCCACCTTCTAAAAAGGTTAGCCTAATTCTGCCTAATTTCTTTTTTATAAAATCAGATAATTAGTGTTTAGAATAACATTTAAAGCTAAATAGAGTTTATACTCAATCTTTAGTCTGATTACAGAGCATTCTTTTTTTTTCACAAAGTTTGGAATGTGGTAATATATGTATTTAATATAAGCTTTGGTTTATCAAGATTTCTTTACTTCTCAGGTTTATTACTGTAAGATGTTCCTCATCCACATTTTTATTTGTTTGCTTAATGGTTTATATAAGCATTCTATGGTGAAAAAAATTGAGAAACACAGTATTTTAGGGCAAGTATAATAGTATTCCTATATTACCAGAGGTAATAGAACCAACATCACTACATGATAGGTAAGCCAGGGAATATGAAGTTTATTTTTCAGATGATCATACCTACTTACCATTATTTTTCATTAATATTAATTTTTCATTCAAACAGTAAAAAATAGATAATGGTATATAAGTTCCTCTAATGTAGGTAAATTGTATATAATATAGGGATTCACAACAGTTATACAAAGTGAAGTGCCAGGAGCATTACCTGGACAGAAGGACCAAGTTCTTAGACCCCAGGAGAGTATCTGGTTCCCAATGATAATACCTGACAGAAATGAGGCTCCTTTCAAAAAGCTTAATCTTCTCATTTTTAGGGATAGTGTCTTCATATCTTCCTCACACCTTAAATATGAGATGTAGCAACAGCAAAGTTAGGAGGTAAACATATTTTTAGGAATGATTGAAAGAATTAGACTGGATTCTAATCACTACAAAATTAATGATACTGATTAATTCTGAATACTGAAATATTAAATAAGCTCCATTTTTTTTATGTAAGAAAGTGAGTTAAATTATTTTCATTTAGCCAAAAGGAGTAGAACTTAGGAAATATTAGGATTATTTGCCCTATTAGTGAATAAGACGTGTACTTCAATTCCTCTGTACACTCTCCCATTTCAAATAATCCAAAAACATAAAAAATAAAAATGAAATGAAACATAAACAAAAAGCAAAAACTTTAATTTAGTTCTCATTATACCTTCCAAAAATAAAAAGGCACAGTTTAGAGGAATCAGAAGGAAAAAATGAAATAAACTATGAGTGGGTATAACTAATTACTTCCCTTATAGACTAGGAGCATGTCTTAAATACAATTTGTACTGGTGATTTCACTTAGAATTCAAATCAACTAAGCCATTTGGTGATAACCAAGGGTCTCTCTAAAGTAGACAAATGCTAAAGCTCTCTGTTCTACTGCCTCTAACATCAATATTATGGTATTATAATCAGTGAACCAGTGACCACCCATCTCAAATAACAGCCTCCTTTTACTGAAGATACATGACAGAAGTATGTGGAAGATGTATGAAAATTTAAGCTAAGCACTGATAAGTTTTAGGCAGGCTTGATTTCAAACATGGGAGGGTAGAGGAGAGAAATTTGATATGAACATATGGATCATCCATTATTTTCTAAGCTAATTGAGCATAAATAATTGTGGCCCAACTAATCCTGAATGCCAACAGGCAGGTGTTCAGAGAGGCAGAATATTAGACTAGATATGCTCAATGCAGTATCTTTAGATCAGTTCCTTATAAATGAAATATAAAATGAGTTGCATACAGGAGCCACATGCTTAATTTTAAATTTTGTAGTAGCCACATTAAAAAGTAAAAAGATGGGACACATGGGTGGCTTAGTAGATTAAGCGTCCCACTTAGGCTCAGGTCATGATCTCATGGCTCATGAGTTCAGGTGCCGCCTCTGGCTCTGTGCTGACAGCTCAGAGCCTGGAGCCTGCTTGGGATTCTGTGTCTCTCTCTGCCCCTCCCTCGCTTGCAGTCTATCTCTCTCTCTCTCTAAAAAATAAACATTTAAAAAAATTTTTTAAAGTAAAAATAAATGTGGTTAATTTTGATAATATATTTTATTTAACTCAATATAGCCAAAATAATATAATTTGAATACAAAATTAATATGAAGTTTATGAATGGAATATGTTACTTTTTTCCCACGGTAAGTTTTCAAAATTCAGTGTGTATTTCAAACAGCACATTTCAATAGACGCATTTCAGGTGTCCATTGCCACATAGGACTAGTGGCTACAGTGCTAGTTGGATGACAACTCAACAAGTAGCCTAGCACCTGACAGTATATCTAAGTCCAACTGCTGCTACATAAGAGATGAAAGAGTAATGGGTGAGTGAAAGAGGTGTTTTTTATCTTATGCAGGTGCATAGCTCCTACCAATAAATGGAAGGGTGGTAGTGGAAAACAATTATAAAAAAATAATTAGTTGATTTATCACTGACTCCAATGAGTTTGAGAGAAGGAAACAGGTGATGGTGGTAATGCTGGTATTGGGAAAAAATGGTTAGGTATCAACTCATGCAAAGGTGGAATCTGGCCCTTCCACTTTTTCAATAAGGGGAAAGAAAGTCATACCCCTGAGTGATTTTTTAACTGTGATTTCCTTCAGCAACCTATATTGAATTCCAGTTCCTTTCCTTTATTGGGCTAGAACTATTTTAGGAGACTCATGTTTCTGCACATCTTGCAACCAGGGACAATGACCACTTTTTTTAGAACTCTATTTTTAAGAATGTGTATAGAGCAAACTGCCTTAGAAGATAGAAAAAAAATGTTTCCTTCCAAAACACAGGGCAGGGTGGCTTATACCCTTGGAAGGCAGAGATGCTGTGTGCCACTAAAGTTGAGGCAAGTAAGCTTAGTGCCCATCATAAAAGAAATAGGTTCCCTAAACTCAAGATAATTCTCCTGTAACACAACCTTTTACATGTGCAGACATCATTTGCCCTTCCTTATATGTGTGTGATTTGGTGCAAGGAGAATAAATAATAAATACAATCATGATGATTATCCTTCTGTGGTTGTTCAGTATTGAAGTCTTTTGTTTTCTGCCAACATTCATGAAACTACTTGTCTAACGTGCTTACAAGTGTGGTAAAATTTCAGACCCTTGATATTTCTTGACACCATTGACGATTTTCTTACCAAGGTTTTCCATTCTGAAAATGGCATGGAAGTTGAATAATGGATTCTGTATATGCAGAATGTTAAGATGCTTAATTCAGCTAATAGACAATTAGTCCACAAAATATGCATTTAGGTTCTACTGCAGTCTTAGCCTTTTTAAAGCACAAATTAAAATACATGTCTATGTAAAATACAATACAATATGGCATAGTATATGATGTAATGTTGCAGGCCTAGTCCCTTCTCAAGAAGATAATTTAATTGCAAAATTAATAGGCATATTTATGAAGAAAACTTAGCAGATGAATAATGCATATATACAGATACTAGGGCAAATTAGAAAGGCAAAGTAGCTCTTCAAATTCAGTAAATACAGAAGAAAAGCTTCCATTGGAACTTAAGATGTGACAAGATCCTTAACGGAGAAAAAAATAGCAAAGTATAAAAGAAAGGTTAGCGATCCATACACAAGAGAAAGTGCAGGAAAACACCACGGAAGGGAGAATCACAATATATAGATGAGGAAAACAATCCATAATGAGGAGCAAGAGCAGACAAGATGGAACCAATGAGAGCAGATTGCAAGAGGCCTTTAATTCTGGTCTAATGAGAGTTTAGAGTTAATAAAGGAGCCATTGGAACCATTTTTCCATTACAAGTAAATGTAGTTGTAGGAAACTGAACCTAAGATATCTCATAATAAAGCAGAGTGACTTTTTAATATCCTAGAATATCTGATAATCTTAAGGCTAACATATATATTATTCCATAATATTGGTTAATGGATATGTTGATAGTTTCTGAATTATTTTCACACAATAAAAAGCACCATTGTGCTCTATTAATTTATGGTTGGCAATGTATTTCTAAAACCCATTAGTAGACTCCTTAAATTAACAAGAAAAGAAGGCAAAGTTATAGGTTATGGAGTAAAGAGAGAGCTTTTAGCTCAATGCAGTGCATGGTTAAATCTTTGACTAGTAAACTTATGTATGAATAGTGAGAAGTTTTTATATTCTCATAAGATTCAATGGGTCAGTTCAGGAGATGAAGAAATAGAGTAAAAATAGTAAAGAAAGAAAGGAAAAGTACGTAAAACTAATGAAAATGTGGATTAACTGTGGCTTCGTTTGCTTTTGCAAATAACTTGCATATTTTTAATAAGGCTGTTCTAGAACAATGTTGTTTCTTTGTCTTTGATTTTCAAAATGGAGTCTAAGAATTGTGACTGAATTTCAGTTATGAAAGAAGAAATAGAGGGTTTTCAGGCCCTGTGTCTGTGTTTGATAATACTTAAACGGTACACCTGAAGGTAGTGACCTTTCCCATTTTTTCCATTTCATTCAGTTTGAACATCTAAGGGGTAAATTTATCATTTTTGTAGGCTTATGTGAAAGGAGTATGAGTAATTTATCTTATGCCAATTCTGTCAATACAATTTCATTTTTAAATAAAAACAGAGAGAGTACCATTTTTGACTGTCTTTAACAGGACATAAATTGAATGGTGTAGGCACACAAGAAACAGATGAACAAGATGAGTATAGATTTGTATTAGAAAGAAATTACATTTGTAAGTGATTCAACCAGGAGCAAAAAATAAACTATGCGGTATTGTGATCTCTGTAACACAGTAGCTAATTATTATTGGACTAAAAACAACAATTAGGATATTTTGCATTTTTTGCATACCCACCTACCTCTGAGATAATTGCCAATGAAGGAATTAAATGGTTCACTAAGTACCGAATTCAGCATCTCAATACCACAGAGAACAATTCTTGCTAATTGAAATGTGATGCATTGACTGCTTGGCAATACAAAGATATTCTTTCTTTTCCTATAATAAATGTGTACTGGTGAATGTGCCTAAATGTTACACTTCTTTCATTTTAGAATTAGCAAAGAATTAACATTGAACTATTTTAAATTCTTTCTACACTTGTGGCCGAATTAAGTGTGTAATTATAGGTGTGCATGTGGATATAATACATGTATCTGTACACGTATAATGTGTATATCTATGTCTTTTCATGCCTATATATAAATATTTATATACATACATATTTATATAATTGTATACATATATTTGCATACATGTGAATTTATTGACTTATGGATAATGGATGGAGTCAAGTGAGTAAGAATATATAGGAAATAAGACAAACTTGGTTTCATTTCCACTATGGTGGCAACGGCACTGGCCATAAACCTCAGCAAGCTGACATCTGCCCTGGGTCTTACACCCCAGGGGGACCCATCCTGTGGAATGATTTGTATAAAATGTTCTGAGTACCACCCTGGTACCTGGACCTGTCTGATTTGTAGAGATATCCTCTGCATAACAAGCTGTAGATCCTGGTCTCCAGAAGTGCCTTTTTCAAAATATTCTATGCCTTACATCCCTATTTCAGATGGCTGGGACTTTAACAGAACAGTGTTGCCATTTGGGCAGGTAATCTGAGCCTATATCTGGACCCATGTAATGCTATGTCTCTGTTTCTCCATTTTAGACCACTACAAATCTCTCTTCCATGTGTATAGTAAACCAGATGCCTCAAGGAGCATTGGGTTAATGCCTATGTGGTCTTACTAGGAGGCTGGCTTGGTGAGCTGATTACACCCACTGGCCAGCATAATATATCAGAGGGCTACCAGGATGCTTCAATGATGCTGACTTTCATTGACTCTCTGATAGGAAGCTGGACAGAGATTTAATCCAACCATGTGTCTATGGGCTATACATATAGCCACTTCTGGTCACCTATATTCTCCCTGAGGCAAAAGTTGGGTTTCTTCACTGGTCAGCTATATATAGTAGAATATTAATTTCACAGTGGCCATATTTAGCAGATACATCATAGCGATGGCAAAATAGTTTCATGGTTGTTTGTTTGTTTGCTTGCTTTTAGGACATTCTTAGAATTGTATGTGAATGTATTGGTTTAGGACCAGAGAGGGAGAAAGAGAGACCCAATTTCTGAAAAGAAACCCAGCTGTATAAGGCCATAGAAATTAAACCCTAAGTGTCAACTTAGTTTGTAGTCCTAGGTTAATGTGGTCAGAGATATATAAATTATGTAAGTTAGAGCAGGGCACAAGAAAAAAGGTCTAACAAACAAAGGAAGGGTGGCTGGCTGATCATGGAGGGGATCTTGTTTCATACCTACTGAGGATGGTTAAGTAAGAAAGTAGAAGAAACTGTAACATTTAAAGGTAACATTTAAAAGATGAACTCAGTTTAATACCTTTGCTTCTGGTTACTTTCCTGCTAGAATCTGCCAACACCTTAAGAGTTTAGTGAAGATTTGTTTCCCTTGTACGTGTTTTGGGGGAAACATTTGAAATTTGCACCCAGATCTAATTTTATAAGAAACCCCATCCAAAGGCATTCCTCAGCCCATCTCCACATACTTTGTATACAGTTTAACCAGTGGAGCTTGGTGAAATAAAAAAGAGCAGCATTCTTTCAATTTCTCTAATGTTTTTTAGTCAGGTTGTTTTTTTCCCCAAACAAAAGTTTTATTTGAAAGATATATATGAATCATTAAAATCTTGAAATGATAAGGTAGGTAATGGACAGACAGAAAAGGAGCTGTCTCCGCAGACTTTTCCTGAGTCTTTCAAGAACATATCATCTGATTTCCCTCTGTAGGCTATCTTCTGGAGTGATGGTTCCCCCAGCAGCCCACCCGTGCTTTATGAAAAATCTCTTTGTCCTCCTCCACAAGGCCTTTATTTTCAGCCCCACACCTGTGGAGCATCAGGCAAACAGAACACTTACATAAATGAATTCCTGAGATGTACAGTTACAGTGCTAGTCGATTGGACTGCCTCTCCTACTGGGGCTAATCCACTGGCATTTGAACGAGCAGTTATAGAATTGCACTTGTGAATAAAGATGGATAGGAGTGACTTCAATGACCTGATTCATTTTCCAGTGAGAAGCTTAAGAAAATACCCAACATTTCTACTCCGGATTCCAACCCCATAGCTGGTTGGTATAATAAGGTCACTGCCTTGTTTAGATTTCTCTTCTGGAATGAATTTATTTGCTAAGAATTCAATAGGCTGCAATCTGTCTCTGATTTTATTCAGCCAAAAAGAAAAAAAAAAAAAACTGAAGAAAGTGTTTTTAAACAGATGGCAAAATAAAAGATGTTGATCTTAGAAACCAAATATAGACTCTGTGACCTCATAGAGCTCAGTAGCAAACATGATATAATGTAGCATAAAGGAAATTTTTCAAAAGAAGTATCATTTCCCACAAGTGTATACATGTAGGTATACCAACATATATCTTTATACAGTTATACAGAGTTATACTGTGTGGGTCTCATTTTACATTAGACTAACCCCAAAGGAAGGTCCCTACATTGTTGTTCTCTCTCTCTCTCTGTCTCTCTCTCTCTCTCTGTCTCTCTCTCTCTCTCTCTCTTTCTCACACACACACACACACACACACCCTGTACACACACTAACATACACACAAATCTCCAAATATGGAAATTGCTCACAAATGAGTAGTGCAGAGGGAGAATATCATCAACTTCTACAACTTTTCTAAACTTAAAAGCTACATTTTTAATCTCACTTCAGTAAACCAGATACTTCAAACTCAAGTGCATTTCCCTCATTATTTTCTCACTTCAAACAAGCACAACCTGCATTCATTATTTCCATTCATGAAATGTTCTCACTGTAGTTGGTCTCTGACTCTGTCTCTGACTCCCTCCTTCCCTATCTCCCTCTCTCCCTGTCTCTTCTTTTATCTTGTATTAAAACCTGAAAACACTGAATTTTATTCAACTCTGTCATTTCTTTAGCCCTTGGCCTAAATCAGACATTTATCTCCTGCCTATCCTGCCTGTAGTGAGTTTCTTAGTAACCTCCTTCTACTGCTAATTCATTAATTTATCTTAAATATTCTTATTTAAAAACACTCAGAAGAAAACAAATATCTTTCAGCCTAGCTGATAGAGATGGTCTTAGTCTTGCAACTGAGTTAACTGTTACAGCTCGAGGTCCAGAACAGCTCCTCTGGGATAAAATTTTGTCACTACGATATAGGGATGGTATATTCTATAGCTTCCCTCCATCTTGTTCTCTTGAGATCCTTGTTCATGTAATTCAGTCTCAATACTGTGAGAAAGCCCAAAAGAAGCCATATTCAGATATTCTATTTGACATCCTCAGCCAGTATCAACCATCAGACATGTGACTTCAGGTATAAAATCAGACTGTTGTAGTCAGCATATAGATGGGTCTTGTTTTCTTAACCATTCTGATACCCTATGTCTTTCGATTGGAGCATTTAATCCATATATATTTAGAGTGATTATTGAAAGATATGAATTCAGTGCCATTGTGTTGCCTGTAGAATTGGAGTTTCGGGTGATGTTCTCTGGTCCTTTCTACTCTTGGTTGCTTTTGGCATTTTTTGTTTTGTTTTGTTTTTTCTCCACTCAAAGAGTCCCCCTCCCTGCTTAAAATTTCTTGCAGGGCTGGTGTAGTGGTCACAAACTCCCTTAGTTTTTGTTTGTCTGGGAAACTCTATCTTTCCTTCTGTTTTGAATGACAACCTTTCTGGATAAAGAATTTTTGGCTGCATATTTTTCCAATTCAGCACGTTGAATATACCACTGTTATTAAACATAGTGTTGTAATTCTTAGCCTCAGCAATCAGACAACAAAAGGAAATAAAAGGCATCCAAATCAGCAAGGAAGAAGTTAAACTTTCACTCTTTAAAAATGACATGATACTCTATGTGGAAAACCAAAAAGACCCCACCAAAAAACTGCTAGAACTGATACATGAATTCAGCAAAGTAGCAGGATACAAAATCAACGTACAGAATTCAGTTGCATTTCAATACACCAATAATGAAGCAGCAGAAAGAGAAATCAGGGAATCAATTCCATTTACAATTGCACCAAAAACATAAAATACCTAGGAATAAATCTAACCAAAGAGGTAAAATATTCATATACTGAAAACTATATAAAATTTATGAAAGATATTGAAGTCACAAAGAAATGGAAAAACATTCCATGCTCCTGGATTGGAAAGACAAATCCTGTTAAAATGTCAATACTACCCAAAGCAATCTACATATTCAATGCAATACCTATCAAAATAACACCAGCATTCTTCACAGGGCTAGAACAAACAATTTTAAAATTTGTGTGGAGCTGGAACAGACCCCGAATAGCCAAAGTGATGTTGAAAAAGAAACCAAAGCAGGAGACATCACAATTTGGGACTTTAAGCTGTATTACAAAGCTGTAATCATCAAGACAGTATGGTACCAGCACAAAACCAGACACATAGACCAATGGAACAGAATAGAGAACCCAGAAATGAACTCACAAATGTATGGCCAACTAATCTTTGACAAAGAAAGAAAGAATATCCAATGGAAAAAAGACAGTCTCTTCAGCAAATGGTGTTGGGAAAACTGGACAGTAACATGTAGAATAATGAACCTGGATCATTTTCTTATACCAAATACAAAAATAAACTCAAAATGAATGAAAGACCCTAATGTGAGACAGGAAGCCATCAAAATCCTTGAGGAGAAAACAGGCAACAACCTCTCTGACCTCGGTTGCAGCAACTTCTAACCTGATATGTCTCTGGAGGCAAGAGAAACAAAAGCAAATATGAACTATTGGGACCTCATCAAGATAAAAAGCTTCTGCACAGCAAAGGAAAAAATCAGAAAAACTAAAAGCCAACTGACAGAATTAGGGAGGATAGTTGGAAATGATATATTAGGTAAAGTGTTAGTATCCAAAATCTATAAAGAACTTATCAAACTCAATGTCCAAAAAACAAATAATCCAGTGAAGAAAAAGGCAAAGACATGAATAGACACTTTTCCAAAGAAGACATCCAGATGACACACAGACAGATGAAAAGATGCTCAACATCACTTATCATCAGGGAAATACAAATCAAAACCACAATGAGATACCCCCTTATACCTGTCAGAACGGCTAAAATTAACAGCTCAGGGAACAACAGATTTTGTTGAGGATGAGAAGAAAAGGGAACCTTTTTGCACTGCTGGTGGGAGTCCAAACTGGTGCAGCTACTCTGGAAAACAGTGTGGAGGCTCCACAAAAGAAGTTAAAAATAGAACTAACCTACAACCCAGCAATTGCACTATTAGGAATTTATCCAAAGGATACAAAAATTCTGATTCAAAGGGGCACATGCACCCCAATGTTTATAACAACACTATCAACAATAGTCAAATTATGGAAAAAGCCCAAATGTCCATTGACTAATGAACAGATAAAGAAGATGTCATATATATTTAATGGAATATTACTCAATGATGAAAAAGAATGGAATCTTGCCATTTATAACAACATGGGTGGATTTAGAGTGTATTATGCTACGTGAAATAAGTCAGGTGGAGAAAGACAAAATGTCATGTGATTTCACTTATATGTGGAATTTAAGATGTAAAACAGATGAGCATAGGAGAAGAGAAGCACAAATAAGATAAAACCAGAGAAGGAGACAAACCATAGGAGACTCTTAACTACAGAGAACAACCTGAGGATTGCTGGAGAGGTTTGGGGTAGGGTGATGGGCTAAAAGGGTGATGGGCATTAAGGAGGGCACTTATGGGGATGAGCACTGGGTGTTCTATGTAAGTGGTGAATCACTAAGTTCTATTTCTGAAATCATTACAGTATATGTTAACTAACTTGGATTTACATTTAAAAAGATAAAAAAGACATGTGCATGAGGTCATGATTCCAGACTCAGCCAATCTCTGACAATAACCACATTAGAGACCACAGTAAACCCCCAGAATCATGAGAAATTCTAATCATGGCAATAACAAAAATCATAGCAGATGATATTTTACTCTTCTAAGCTAAGGTAATTTACTTAAGCATCTATATATATAATGTATATGCATTGCATCAAACTTGCTGATTTATGTTCAAATTTTCTGTTTCCTTCCCCACTCCTCCCATTTCTGCCTTTCCCAAATATCTTTTGTTGTGCCATACATTCTGTAACACTGTCAAAATTTAGCCTTTCTAAGTGTGAGCAAGCCCTTGGGGATATTTCCAAGGAGGAAATGGAAACTAGCAAAGCCTCTTCTGTATAGAAGAGGACACGTATCAGCCCCCTGTGTGAAGTGGAGGAATACCATTTAATAAATGCATATACCTACACAGCATTCACAAAATTCCATGAGTTCAAAAAGTTTTTCAACTGATTATCTTAAACAACTTTTCTTTCAGTGATGAATCAATCAAGGCAGATGTTTCTGACAGGTTCTTCACAGGAAGTAGAGAGTGACTCAGACAATTTCCACAGGGTGGAAAAAAAAAAAACAAGTGTTGAGTAGAGGGAGGACAAGAGGCCAAGATTTTAATCTCCCCTGAATCCTATCCTTAGTCTCTCCCTGTGTCTCTGCCTTTCTCATTTCTCACAATTGAAAAGCTAGCTGAAGCTATTGATAGCAGCAAATACGTCAATTAGGATGAAAATTTAACAGGGCCAATATGCTGATTAAATATCCTTTTAAGTTAATACAGTGTATTTTATGGGAATTAATCGGTTGATAATCTGTTTCTAATTCTATAATATTTACTCAAGAAATACTAAAGAAATAATATATTATTCAGATTTAGAAGAATCAAGTACCTTGTCTTTTGATGTTTGAGTGTTGGAAACACGGAGATCATTTAAAAAGATTTGTAAACAAAGCTTTATTTTTTTTAAGTTTATTCATTTTGAGAGAGAGAGAGAGAGAGAGAGAGAGAGAGCACATGCAGGAGCCAGCAAGGGGAGAAGCAGAGCCCCATGTGGGGCTCAGCCTCTCAAACCATGAGATCATGACCTCGGCCGAAATCAAGAGCTGGTCATTCAACCAACTGAGCCACCCAGGAACCCCTAAAAGATTTATAAACAAACCTTTAATTTGGTTTTGATGTGTATTTATGTTTGAGAGAGAGAGAGAGAGCAGGGGAGGGGCAGAGAGAGAGAGGGAGACACAGAATCTGAAGCAGGCGCCAGTCTCTGAGCTGTCAGCACAGAGCTTGACACAGGGCTCGAACTCATGGTCCATGAGATCATGACCTGAGCTGAAGTCAGACACCAACCCACTGAGCCACCCAGGTGCCCCTATAAACAAAGCTTTAAATATGAGGTTTTAAATCTAGTCTGAGCAATGTCGTTTGTTAGTTGGTTTCCTCATTGTTCATGCATATACTTGTGCTATAGTGTTGGATCTATTTTCATTTAAATACAGATGTGAAATAACACAAAAGTATATTTGTGTGTCTAGTTTGTGGCCATACATTAGAATAGAATGAAAACTGGCTACAAAGAATTTAGGGTATAATTCCAAGGTGATTCAGGTTTTCCAACTAGTATATAGTTTTATTTGTGGCACTCAAGGTCCTCTATAATCTAGCTCCAAACTAGCTTCCAAAATGTACCCACCATTATTTGAGACCTACCTCCCCTACCTGTGCCCTTGAGCAAACCAACTCCTCCTGCCACTTTTGTTCAGTGCTCTTTGTGGCCTCCTTTGCTCATGCCATTCTGCCTATCAGGAAAGGGTTTTTTGTTGTTGTTTTTGTGTTTGTTTTTGTTTGCTTTCTTTGCTTTCCCCCCCCCCCCTTGCTCCATTTGATTTAAATTTACCCAGATTTAAAGGCACAAGTTGGGTGATCTTACTAAGATTTTTTATGGTAATATTTCCTATGACAACCCCACCACTCCATGCATATTATGTAAGCTTTGATTAAAGAGCACTGTTTAAATATCTTTCTCTACTACTTAGAACAGTACTAAGTATATAAGAGTGAAAGTACCTGTTTCTTCTCAACTCTCATCTAAATATCTTTCTAATAACACTTAATTCTTCGTATGGTCTAAGGAAAACATCTGTTATCTGATTTGAGACATCATCCCTAATGTAGAATAAGAAGCAAGAAAGAAGAATCAGAGGCGTCTAAAGATAACATGGGCTTTTGGCCTTTTTGACTAAACCTCTTCTGTAACCCATTTGATAAAAAGCTGAATTCTTTAAAAAAAAATAATAATACAAATTGTAAAGAAGTTTGAGGGTATTCTGAATATCTTGGGTTGTTTTCTGTAGGGGGGGAAGAAAATGTAATGATTTCGTCTAGGAATAAACCAGTAGTAATTTCCAGTGCCCCAAGCTTACGCACGTGTGCGCGCACACACACGTATCAGACATATGTATTATATTTAAATAAACTTTTTATAATATTAGAGTAGTTTCATATTTACATAAAAGTTACAAAAATTGCACAGGGAGCTCCTTTATACCTCACACCTAGGTCTCCCTATTATTAACATCTTACCTTACTACGTTACATTTGTCACAATTAGTGGACCTATATTAACCCATTATGATTAACTAGAGTTTATACTGTAGTAGATTTCCTTAGATTTCACGTCTTTTTTTTTCTCTGTTTCAGAATCCAACTCCAAAATAATGTATTGCATTTAGTTATTCTTGTTCCTTAGGCTTCTCTGGGCTGTTAATATTTTCTCAGGCCTCCTTGGTTTTGATAACATTGACAGTTTTGAAGAATATTAGCCAGGTGTTTTGTAGGCTGCTCCTCTAATGGCATTTTTCTTATGTTTTCCTCGTGGTTAGACAGGGGTTATAGGTTTTTGGAAGGAAGGCCATAGGGGTAAAATACCATTTTCATCAGATCATTTCAAGAGTACATGCTATTAATATAACTTATCACTGTTGATGTTGACTTTGGTCATCTGGCTGAAGTAGTGTTTGTAAGTTTTTACCACTGTAAAGTTGCACTTTTCCTCCCCCTTTTCATACTGTGCCCCTTGGAAAGAAGCCACTATGTGTGTGCCATTCTTGCAGGGCATATACATAAAATATTTGGAATTCTTCTGCACAGGAGATTTGTCCCTTCTCCCCTATTTATTTATTGATTCCATCATGTATTTATTTACATCATTAATGACTTGTGGATATTTATTTTATATTTTGAGCTATAATCCAATATTATGGTTTTTTCTGGGTTTTTTTTTTTGTTTGTTTGTTTGTGTTCTAATTTTTCACACTGGTCATTGGGAGTTCTTTCTGTTTTCTCCTGAATCCTTCTGCCATACTGCATCAAACGGTTTTTAAGTATTTCTTTGCTTTCCAGCACTACAAGTTCGGACTCATCCTGCATATTTCCCTCCCCAGCCCTAGAATTAGTCATTTCTCCAAGAAGTGTCCAATTTTAAGCTCCTCAAAATTTTATAATGACTGAGTGGATGTACCAATTTATACCACTTTAGAAAGTAATTAATTACATTTTTTGAAATTTTCAAACCTAAATCTCTCAACCCTCCATCAACTCTTACTCTTGCTGCAATTTAGAATTAAAAAGAAAAAAAAAACTGTGAATCTACATGCATTTACTTCATTCCCTGCTTTCTCATTCTTAATATCATTTTCTATCTTCATGTATTTATTTATTTTTTCTTTTATTCAGGGCGCTTCCCTTTTGCTATGAAAAAAAATGTACAGAAAGTGCTTTAAAGTCTTTGTATTAATGGTATCACTAGCTCTACTTTGCTCAAGTTTTCTGTCAGAGGCATTGGCATAGTGCTGCAATTTTTATACTCTAGAAATGCAAATGGCTTGGTTTCAGGCATATTACATTTGCTTTTCAAATAGGTGTCCTCTATTCAAATAGAATTGAGCTAGAGTATATTAGATATCTAAGAATTACAGACAACCCTCTTTCTACCATTTTAATATTAAACACAATTATGGCAAGCAGTGTACCTAGGATGTCATCTAAATTTTTCTCCCAACGTGAAAAGAATATTTTGACAGTACATTGTAACTTCCTACAATGTTATGCCAACGACAACCTAATTTTCTTCCCATGCTTACGACAATTCTATTCAAATGAATCAACCTCATTTCATCTTGTAATAGGATACAAGGAGAACATTAGTTGTTTAAATTCAAAGATAAATTTAAAGTCACAATTTATACAAATTTACAAATCTCCCTCATATGAGCAATTTGCTTTATATCAAAGTATTTATCAGAACTGTCAACTACTAGGAGAAATGTGTTAGAAGTGAATGACTCCTTTCTCTCCACCATTAGAAAGTAAAAATAAAGAAAAACAAGGGCACTAGAGGTCTAGAACTGAACTAGCATTCCTGAAACATTTAAGACTCAGCCATCTTCTCTTCTGGAAGCATATATTATAAAGAAGTAGTCATTCTGACCCTATTATACCTTTCAAAAATTAAAGCCTAGTGCTCTAAGTAATCTAACTGAAAGGTGACTGATAATGCCTTCTGTTCTTAACATAGGGATCAGAAATGGAGTGGCTTGACTTCATTTCTCTGAAGTATGCCAAAACTGAGACTACAAGAAAGAGAACTTCATTCTTGAATAAAAGTATAAGAGAAGTAGGGCCACAAAGACTACAGGATAAAGCACATAATGAGTCAATTCACATGCACTTGAGCACCAGGTCTATATCCACCCTGCTCTATATTGATAACAAATTTCTCATTTTTAAAAATATAATTTCCTTAACTAGACTGTAAACTTCTCAAATACATTTAAAGACTTACGTTAACATAGGGAATTTAATATAGTGAATGTTTATATATATATATATATATATATATATATATATATATATATATATATAATGAATTGGTAAATTATTTTGAGATTTTCCATATGTATAATCCAGTTAAATAAGTATAAATCACCTATAGAAATTTCCTACAAGGATAGCCTACATCAGAAATGTAGCCTTCCATGACCTTTTCTAATAGTCATTTGCTATGGAGATAATACAAGAAAAACTGTTCTTTCTGTTTCTTTTCCCTTTTCTTTTTTATCTTGATTCTAGAGAGAGTATGAGCAGGGAGAGGGCAAAGGGAGAGAAAGAGAGACAGAGAAAGAAAGAGAATTCCAAGCAGGCTCTCTGACAAGGGGCTTGATCCCACAAACCTGGGATCATGACCTGAGCTGAAATCAAGTCAGATGCTCAACCAGCTGAGCCACCCAGATGCCCCTCTCTGTCTATTTTTATAACCTATATTTTGAACCTAATACGTAGATTTCCCTTTTAGGGTACGCATGCCTCAAATATCACTTCACCCTGCTTATTTCCTTCCTAGAGCTCATCATTCTCTGAAATCATTTTATTTATTTTCTTACTTACATTTTTATTATCTCCCACACTTCATTAGATCTTTAATTATACATGGGAATTAAATTGGTCCTTTGATCATAAATGTTGCCCCAGTATCTAGAACAATGCATTACACATCAGGCATCCAATTTTTAAAAATGAATGAATTTGTGAATTAAGAAAAGAGCCTGGAAAGACAGCAAACACTACAGAGATTGTGCCTCTGATAAAGTAAGATGTAGTTGCTGAGAAAAGCTAATAAAACCATTGAATTGGATGAACTCCCACTGCACTGTTTTGAGAGTGATAGGACCCAAGAAGTAAATTAATGCAAAAAAAAAAAAAAAAAACAAATATTACGTAAATGCTTTTTTAGTGACCAAAATTTAGCCAGGCATTTAAAATTAAAAAATGGAAGCCAGTGTCTTGCCTTCACTGAATTCAAAATCTAAGCAGAAGAAAGAAAAGTCAATAGGTTTATTATGAGAAAGTGTAATAAGCACTGTGTGTTAACAAGCGTAGAATATTGGGAGAGCACAAATTTCTGAAAATGGGATGAAGGTTGGACGAAAGTGTTCTCAAAAGGAATCATTTAAGTTTTAATTTAGCTTGATATCATTCATTAATACTTGTAAGTCCTCAGTTCTCTCCTCAAATTTGTCTTAGCCCACTATTCTTTCTCTGTTTTCACTTCTAGACCTCATTTCAAACATACACTGGTTCCTCTGTCTTTAATCCCCATGCCTTACATTTTCTTTCCTATATTGTCAATCATTTATCCCCTCTCTATGTTGCGTTCTGAGTAACATGATATAATCTAGTTCACTAGTTCTTTCTATTGTTTGAAATCTGCTGTCCCAATCCATTTCCAAATATGACCTTTAAGGTTTATAATTTTGGTTATTGAATGCTCAAATTCTAGATTTGTTTTCCTCTTTTCAAACCCACTTTCCCACTTTTTCTGTTTCTTAACGATAAATCCCAGTTTGTCATTAATGCTTTGTGCATGGTAGGCACAGTTGCTTTAAGATTTCTGTTAATTCTAACATGCAATGTCTGTATCAGTCTGTTTACACAGATTCTCATTCATAAAGCTTAATGCCATTTACCATAAGCCTGGTAAGCATTGATACTTGGTGGTCACTGACCTAGTTAAAAAATTCCACTAGAAATCATTGGAGTCTACCTCAAAACATATTTTACAACTTGTACATCCACTGCCAATGCAAGCTATGCATATACAGGGTCACATTTGTGTGACAGGTTCATTTGACACCACAATTTTTTCAGGGACAGCTCCCTTCCCCATTTTATTTTCTCTTTCCTTTTTATTTTTCTTCTTGGCTTTCTATCTCCTCCAAAAAATTTTTGGGTTGAAGTAAAGGATATATTTATTGCTGATTTGCTCTTTTCCTAAGGATTTGGCTTCTTTTTCTGATAAGAGAAGGAGGGAAGAGAGGAGAGAAGAAGAAAGACCCTTAGTGATGAGCTTAAGACCTCATAGAGCGGTGGTAAAAAAATGTGGTTTACCCTAGTTTGAGTGAACTATCTAAGAAACCAATTGAGAAAAATAGCAATTAAAAAAATAACTATAAACAAGAACCTGACATTCATTAAATCATTATCTATCATCACTTTCTAAATATTGTATTTATTACAAATAGATTGTATCTTCCCTCTACAAAAAGACAATCATCATTACGGGTTCAAGCTTATTCTCTAAAAAATGATAAGTAATTATGATAGGAAAATAAATGCATACCTTTTGATCTATTTCAATTAATTGCCAGACCTTTTTTTTTTTTCCCCTTTAATTTTCTGGGAAATTTTCCAATGCAAAACCAATAATGAATGTAAAACATATTAAGATAATTTTTTATGCTACCTATATTGAAGAATGATTAAAAATAGATACTGTCAAAGTAGAAAATTCTCCAGAGAATAATTAATGCTACCTTTATTTTTATCCAATTACTTCTAAGGAATCAAATCTAATCTTGCACCAAGAACACTATACCATGTTTCAACAAGTTTGCTTCACTTTGTTAACAAATTTTAAAAGACTTCTGTAGGGGCGCCTGGGTGGCTTAAGCCAGTTGGTTAAGCATCTGACTCGGTTTTGGTTCAGGTCATGATCATGGGATATGAGTTGGAGCCCCACATCAGGCTCTGCACTGACAGTACAGAGCCTGCTTGGGATTCTCTCTCCCTCTCTCTCTGCCTCTCTCCTGTGCGCGCTCTCTCTCTCTCTCTCTCTCTCTCTCTCTCTCAAAATAAATAATTTATTTTAAAAAGATTTATGTAGATGTCCTTGATTCTATAGATCTGAAAGAGAAAGGTGGTCAAAAAACTTCAGAGAAAAAGGAGTGCCCTAATTTGGAACCAAAGTAGAATGGCAAATAGGTAGACAAAATTTTTTAAATTTAATTTTTAAATTTAAATTTCTAAAGCAATTCCTTTAAAAATTAAATTGCGTATCTTTGACTATCTGGAAAGATGTGCAGAGGATTGTGAGTCCATATCAGAGATCAGGACAGAAAGATTGGAGGATCAATTTGCAAGTTAGACCATGAGAATATTCTGGGAGTGGCAGTATGAGTAAAAACTTTGACATTGTGAACCATGAGCTCTTCAAAAATAAGCTCACACCTTATTAATCTTCTACTCCTCGTCCCCAGCAGAGTGCCAGACATGCAATAACAAACAAACAGAACAAAAACAAAACTCAATGGATGTTTTCAGATTTGGATGGTTGAAGAAGGGGACTAATGCACATTTAATGCGCACATTGTAGGCTGTAATAGGCAACCAATATAACTTTTCTCATTTGTACCTTACTGTAATATGTAATATGTAATATGCATATACTATGTCTGTTTTGTTTTTATTGTTTAAACAGATATAGGGAGGGGCAGATTAGAGTGTTATAAAGTGCTGTTTCTTTTATTGGAAAAAGCTGTAGTGTTTGCATGTGAGATGTCATGCCCTCTATCTAAGGAGGGTTGAAATGCCAAAACATCACCCTTCTGAGGAGTCTATCTTTATACTTGGAAAAGTGGAGAATCCAGCCCAGCAACAAGAGACAATACTCCAGTCTGTTCTAAGACTGGTGCTCTACTAGTAGAGAAGATAGACAAATTAGAGGGAATTTTTGAGCCATGCTAATTCCTTGGGGGTAGAGGGAAAATCACTTTGAAATGGAATGCAATGCCAATGACTATACTAGAAGTTGAGGAAACAAAGTTACCTCAATTTTTAATTCTGAAATTATTGAAGAGGAGTGATAGAGCAATACTTTTAAATAAAAGTACAAGTAATTACAGGAAGAAGCTTCAATGACTAATAATCAAAGTTAAGTCCCAGATGTAGTTTTCTTTTCTCCACACCAATTTTATAACCTCATCAGATAAATCATAGTTTATTGTTAGGTTGGCAAATAACACAGCACCCTGGGAGATTAGCTTTGCCTTTTTATTAAGTAGCTGGAGGCAAACAGAAGTCATAAAAGTGTTTCAATAAGTGACTGACTTAACAGATCGTATGGCAGCAGCATCAAATATGTCCTCCCCCTGCCACTCAAACACACACACACACACACACACACACACACACACACACTAGTAGTATACAATAAAATCTCATTTCTGTGCACTTCTTAATATAAAACCAAGATTAGAAAACCTTGCCTATGAGAAACATTTTCTGAAACTTCTCCTTGTAGGTACTGAGGAAATTTTTCTATAAGATGGATCTGAAAATAAGTACTTGTATATTTTCAAAGATAATGCTTTTGACATTATCTCTAAGAAATCATCGCTCAACCCAAAGTCCCAAAGCTTTTTTTACTCATGATTTTTTCCCTAATTTTTGTATTTTTAGGTTTTACATTTTGGTGCGTGATCCACTTAGAGTTAATTTTTGTATATGGTACAAGGTATGGACTGAGGCTCATTTTATTACAAATAGATGGATATTCACTTTATTAAAAAGACTACTCTCTTTCTACTGAATTATTATGGCACTCATCTTGGAATCAATCATGTGTGGTCCTTTTTCTGAACTCTTTAAGCATTGATCTGTCTCTCTTAGCAATGCCACACTATCTTGATTATTATATAGCTTTACAATAAGTTCTGAAATCAGGTAGTTAATCAACCAACTGTTTTCCTTTCCAACGCTGCTTTGGCAATCATTTATTTCCAATTACATATAAATTTTAGAGTCAATTTTTAAATTCTACGTATATGTATATACATATTTTAAATTCTATGTATATATATATATATATATATACAAATTTCAAGTTCTAACAGATATGTAATATATATTATATATTTTATATATTTACATTGTATATATTTTTACATATTTTTGTAAATATTTTATGTATTTTATAAATATTTATATATAATATAAACATTTTTATTATATATAATTCTACAAAACTGGTATATTATATGTTATATATAATGAATAAATATTATATTATGCATATTAAATGTGGCTTGCTTGACTATGGTAGATTCCAAAAAATGTGGTGGTTGTATCAAAGGATAAACACATAAAGAATTTTCTTCCATATTTCCCAAGCTTCCCTTTTATAGGAATTGAATGATTTTACACTTCTACTAGCATAGGATATATTTTATTATATAATTTTCCTATCGGTTAACAAAGTTAAGCATTTCAAAGTGTATATATATATATATATATATATATATATATATATATATACACATTTATTTATATATATACACACATATATACATACATATATTTATATTTTATGATCTAATATAGTCTAATATAAAATAGAATATTTTTCCTATCCTATTTGAGACAATATGAGTAACACATTTATCTGTCTTAATGTTCTCTCTACTTTAGTAATGTTATCTGAATTTTTTTAAGTTTTTGTTTAAATTTCAGTTAGTTAACATATAATGTAATATTAGTTTCAGTTGTACAACATAGTTATTTAACACTTCCATACAACACCTGGAGCTTATCACAGCAAGTGCCTTCCTTAATCCCCATCACCCACTTCACCCATCCCCCCCACCCACCCCCCTCCCTGGTAACCATCAGTTTGTTCTCCATAATTAAGAGTCTGTTCCTTGGTTTGACTCTCCCTTTTTCTGCCTTTGCTCCTTTGTTTTGTTTCTGAAATTCTGAAATCATATGGTATTTTTCTTTTTCTGACTAGCTTATTTTGCTTAGCATAATACTCTTTATTTAAATACAAATCATATTATTATTTTATTACAGTCTTCCTTTTCTTTCTAGAATAGTTTGTGACATTTCCACTATTTTTAAACCAGATTTATAATACTTATTTAGATGTCCTTATTAGCTCACCTTACTTAGCCTTATAATATTTGCACTTTAAATTTTCTTTTTTTTTAAGTTTATTTATTTTGAGAGAGACATAAAGAGACAGAGAGAGAGAGAGAGAGAGAGAGAGAGAGAGAACATGAGTGGGGAGGGGCACAGAGAGAGGGAAAGAGAGAGAATCCCAAACAGGCTCCTCACTCTCAATGTGGAGCCCAATATAGGGCTCAATCTCATGACTCTGGCATCATGACCTGAGCCAAAATCAAGAGTTGGACGCTTAACCAACTGAGCCACACAAGTGCCCCTAAATTTTATTTTCTGAGTTAGGATAAGTATACTCAAAATCATACTTTGAAATACAGCTGCTAGCACATGTTATTACTTTGTAATAATAATTTTCACTGTCAGCATTCTTGGGTTCCATAGTCTGCCTATACTTCCATTATCCATCTTCATTTACTTTAGTGGTTTCTCCTCTAGTTTCTTCTAGTTGTTTTAATGATAAAATATTTTGTTAGAAAATTCTCTGTGCGTGTGTGTCTTCAGAGTCATTCTTTTATTTTTGTCCCAAACAGAAGATTTTTTTTTCCAAAAAATCCAGCCTGCAAAATGCACCATTCCCTTACTTTCAGGATTGACTTACCTGATTTTTATATTAATTTGATAATTTCAGTAGAATTTGCTTGTTGCTTGGCTAAATTCATATGGACCAGTCTTCTCTGGAAATCTTCTATATTAAACACTAATAAATGCTCTTTTAGCAACAAGCATCTGCTTGACTTTAGGACCCCAGAACCTAAATATACATCACATTTAACATATCATCGCATAGCCTTCCTAAATGAACTTGCCCTGCTTGGAGTTGCAGAGATGTGCTGTTGGCATTAGCATTATATCTCCAGAATAAATCTTAGATAACACATACATGACATGTACAACTTACTTAAGAAATATTTTCATCTCATGTAAAATTGGAGTATTTGACAAGAATAGAATGTGTGTGTATGAGTGTCTATTATATGATTAATAGACATAATGTGCTTAATGCCGTGATTCAAAGATTTTAAATGTTTAATTTATTATTACTCTTGTAATGAAACTTGCTGTTTTTATTTTTCATTACCTTAATTTTACCTTTAAAAATTAACTTCATTTTAATGGCTATATTTCCCCAATAACTGTAATTTTACCCCTCTTTCTAATATCTACAGGAAACTTATATGACCCCAAAATAATTTCAAGATATTCTTGGCACATTAAGATAGGGTATTTGAAGTAGGATGACTACTTTTGGACTTTGAAAATGACATTCAACTCAGAAATGCAGATCTATGTAGTCTTGGACTGATATATACCCCTGTCTGTGTCAAAAACTGTAGACATTCTCTCTGTGACATTTTTACATAATGGAGATCATCATCTCAACGTTTTTGAGCACAGACCTCTCCCTCTTTCTCTACTCTTTGACATGAAGCCTTTAAAGACTTCTCATCAGAGATGTGGATTTTTCATAATACAAAACTAGGGTTTGTTAAATCTGAACACAAACTCCTAGCAACTCTGTGCTTAACATTAGTATTTCACTCACTACAGAAAATATAAATCAGAAAATTGATTAAATATTTTGTGTCAAAAATATGCTGAAGGTCTCTCGTTCTCTCTTTCTCTCACTCTTAAAAATAAAGGAATAAACATTTCTTAAAAAGGGGCACCGTGGCTCAGTGGGTTAAGCCTCCACACCTTGGTTCGTGCTCAGGCCATGATCTCATGGTGTGAGTGAGAGCCCCACTTCAGGCTCTGCACAGACAGCATGGAGCCTGCTTGGGATTCTCTGTCTCCCTCTCTCTCTCTCTGCCCCTCCCCTGCTTGTGCTTTCTCTTTCTCTCTCTCTCAAAAATAAATAAACACTTTTTAAAAATATTCTGGAGGATATTAAAAACCGACTTGTCATAAAAGAGAGAAATTGTATTATTCTTTATTACCCTTGGTAAATCTGTCTGCTAAAGCTTGGGGAGTAGGCTCCCCGGATATATATGTTCACATTCAATCTCTGTGTGTGTATGTGTGCATGTGTGTGTTTTAATGTCAACTTCTATTGTCCATTGTATTTTTGCTACTCAGTAGGGATAGGGATAGGTCAGCTCTCCTTAACCACTCACATCATGACTTACTCTTGTTATCACCCTATAGTGTTTTGGGTCTTAAGGTCAGTGATCCATGTATGCATAAAGGGAACACAACCCCATACTAGAAGGAGGCATTTTATTTTTGTGTCAGAGAAGAGGCATATCTATATCTATATCATCTGTATCTATATATATTTATATCTTTCTAATCTATCTCTACACACACAAACACACACAAATATATATATAAATATATATATGTATAAATATATATATATATATATATATATATATATATATACACATTTACCTATATATAACAATTTAAAGTGTAGAAAGAGGGAATTAGGTTACACTTAACGTCAAAATTAATTTCTGCTTTATCTCCTCTTACAAATGCATGCTTCATTCTAACTTTATGCTGATTCTTTCCTATTGGGAATTGTTGGCTCTATTTATCTCACTTAGTTCACTATAGTCAGCTTCTCTGTATATATTGTAATTTGGCTATCTTTTTTCCTCTTGGGCACTGATGGTTCTATAAAGCATTGGATTTAGCACAAATCCAATTAAAATCAGTGTAATTAGCTATGATTCTTTATGTTCTGTACAAATTGCACTTGTCTTTGTATGAAAAAGGCACTGCATAAATTCTCTTAAGCCTTCATCATTTTGGGGCACGCACTTTCTGTGTCTGCTGGAATGTTTGGTACTAATATTTTCAGTCTTTCTCAGATTCCTTTTGTTCGGAAAAAATACATGACTCAATGCCATGCTTCTTGGCCACAGAAAGCAAAGAATCTGCTTTGTAATGAAAACATAGCCCTTTTGTGAAAGGGTTCAAGAAAATGCTTTTTACAGAAAATGAATAAATAACCTGTGAAAGTCTTCACAATTGAACATTATTAAGTTAAACAGGCTTATTAAGATTCATAAAGCAATTAGAAGCATTAGGGTGAATTCTCTTGTCATTTTCTTGTGCCTGTCCTCATATTAAAGTCAATGGGAACTGTATGCTTTTGGCCCTGGGCAAAATGTGGCCCATTTTGAATAAGAATAGCATCTGCAATTATACTAGCTGAAATAAAAATTAAAAGGTCCATCAACTCTTATGCTTCAGAGCATAAGATTATAACCAGATGGTGCCAGAAAGTTTCTGCTGGGCATGAGGACTCACTAATGGACAGGTGCATTATGACAATTTTCTTTTGGCCTCCCTCCTCATAATGTCTCACACATACACAGACGTGCCAAATATAGGACATCAAAACAAATGGGACATTTGCATTTTAACAGGATGAAATCCTTCCATGGCCTAACAATACTGAGACTTAGAGATCCTAACAGGTGTGGGGAATTTCAATGAAAACATTTTAGAATTGCATCCAACTCAAGGGCACTGCAACTTATATTCTGCTTCTAACCTGGCTGTTTTTGTTTTTACATGCACCCTGGTAATTTACTTTAATCTACATTCACCTCTGGGCATAACAATATGATAAGATCCTTGCTAGGGGAAAGGAAGAACAACTCATTGGAATTTAAAAACCTCTGCACTTAGATGTGAAGAATCAATTAATTGATACATATTCATTAAACATCCACTACTTTCAAAACACTGTAGAAGAAAAATAAGATACCATACTTTACTTCAGGGAACTGAAAATACTTCTTTTGAGCTATGTGAGCTTCAATGGTCTATAAATTTAATAGGAATCCAGAAAATAAAATGTGGACTGAAGCAATCAGGAAATGCCATGACTATGTACCTGAAATTGCAGAGAACTGCCAATAAGCCAGGAGATTCTTATTTGCTCTTATAAATTATAGAGAACCTAAAACTAAAGTTATTTATTTTTATTCTTAAAAGTACAATAAAAATTTCCAGGGTATTGTTTTGTTAATTTTAGTTGTACTATATTATATTATGTATTATATTATAATTTTCTATAATAAAATTATTGAAAAATGTTCGTATTAATTTTCTTTACACTTCATACACCCTGAGGAGTAGAACTGACCCTTGAACAATAGAGCTTTGAATTGCACAGGTCCACTTACATATGGATTTTTTTCAGTAAATACAGTGCAGTCCTGTAAATACATTTTCTCTTCCTTATGATTTCCTTAATAACATTTTATTTTCTCTAGCTTACTTTATTGTAAGGATGTAGTAAATAATCCATAGAGCATACAATATATGTGTTGATGAACTGCTTATGTAATCAGTAAGGCTTCTGGTCAACAGTAGGCTATTACTAGTTAAATTTGGGGGGATTCCAAAGTTATACACGAATTTTTGACTGCATGGGGTCAGGGAGGTCAGCACCCCTAACTCCCATGTTGTTCAAAGGTCATCTGTCATATATTGTACTTATACTGGGGGAGTTTAATCGAACTTTTTTGTATGGATGAGATTAGTATAGTGCTGATTTTATCAATAAACAAATTGTTTTCTAGAGAAAGCTAGCCATATGTTCTTTGTTTTTACCCTCATAAAACCTTGCATTAGAGCATATATTCCCAACACTCAATGTAAAGTTTTATAATTTATTTCTTTAATGCAGTGACCTATTTTGCCACATTAGTAATAAGTGAAGCTGCCCTAAGACTGTTGGTCTGTTTGGACAGATCATAGAAATTTAACACACATTGATTGTATAATAAAAAAAATAAAAAAAATATATTAAAAAAAAGGAAAATATTCTCAGCCTGCAGAGACAACAATTCAGGCTGAATGAAATAGACCTGGCATTTGAAATGAAATCGACCCTGGGATGTATATAATCAAGAGGCCATGCACATTTGACCTTGACTGCATGTGTTGTATACTTGTCACTCAAATAAGTGATGCTCTTGTGCCTATGATTTGATAAACCAAAAATAAAATCAACAACAACCACAAAAGGAATTTATATTTTTATCTGCCTGTTTTGAAATAACTGAAAAACAACAGTAATGTCAAAATATCCTTCTTGAAGTAGTGCATTTCTATTTTGATTACTGGATTCCCCCCCACCGCCCCCCCCCCCCACCTTGGAATGGAATCTGATTACTGATTACGAGTAGATTTCAACTTCTGGTCTTACTGTGCCTCTTGGGGAAATACTATGAAAAATCGTCTTCTTATAGACAATAGTAGTTCCTTAAATAAGAATAAACATATTTTAATACCTCAGATACATCTCTATATCATTTTTCTATGGTGGTCAACTTTATCTGAACAAACACTGTTTTGTCCTTGTTAGATAGGAATTATTTAATTTAGAAAAAAGAACTTCAGGGGTGCCTGGGTGGCTCAGTTGGTTGAGCATCCAACTTTTGATCTCAGTTCACGTCTTGATTTCAAAGTTGTGAGTTTGGACTCTAGGTTGGGCTCCAGGCTGGGTACGAACTTGAGTTATTTTTTGACACCTGTAAAACAAACTAATTAGAACAAAATAATTTGAAAATTATTTTCTATCAGAAAAATAATGTAGTTTTTATGACTGCAGCTTCTGTTTGGTTTTGAATTGTTAGGAAGTCATTTCATTCATTATATTCCAATGTCACAACACCCACAGATGTTTTTCACCAGGGCCATCCTAGGCCCCTTCCCCCATAATCTAAGTTGATTTTTTTTTTTTTAAATTTTTTTTTCAACGTTTTTTATTTATTTTTGGGACAGAGAGAGACAGAGCATGAACGGGGGAGGGGCAGAGAGAGAGGGAGACACAGAATCGGAAACAGGCTCCAGGCTCCGAGCCATCAGCCCAGAGCCTGACGCGGGGCTCGAACTCACGGACCGCGAGATCGTGACCTGGCTGAAGTCGGACGCTTAACCGACTGCGCCACCCAGGCGCCCCTAAGTTGATTTTTAATTAAAATCTTTACATTTTATTTCTGCACAATTTGACTTTTTGATTCCATGTCAGTATTACATATTGTCAGATTCATTTAAAATCTGTATTTAACCATCAATCATGTAAGCTGCCCCTCTCAGTTTCATTGAATTTCAGGCCTTGAAAGACTGGTTTCAATGTGTTCTTTTGTGATAATTTATTTTTTAAAAATGATTGAAGTAGTTTCATAGCTCTTTGCTGCATACTTCTCTTCTTGATTTTTGTAGTTGAACATCACGTTTTAATAATGATTTTCAATTAGAGACAATTGTATTTTCTTCAACTCACATTGTTCCACCACTTAAGAAAATGAAGGCTAGGGACAGCTGCCTGGCTCATTTAGAAGAGCATGTGATCCTAAATATAGACAAAATGTGAGTGTTCAATCATACTCAGAAAATTTTAAATGTAAGGGACGTTAAATTTAGAAGGAACTGGAGTTATTGACATTTATTGACTCTATTTCCCTATCCTTTTCATTTTTTCCAATTTGCTGAACTCATTTATTATATTTATTACCAGTATCTTATGAATTAAACAAGGGCAGCGATGTTATGTGTTAACTGGATGTACAGTTTGCGTATTATATATGTAGTAACAATAACATTACTGAACAAATACTGGTGAAAGACTTGGCAGAATCTATATTTAACCCCACCAAAAAGCCTATTTTCTTGAATTCTTGAAAAACATTTTATGGAGAGGAAATAAAATGAGCAAACAATGAAACAAAATATCAGTTACATGTGAATCTAAACCTCCATTATTCTGAATAATCAAAATATTGAGTATTTAGTAAAAAAAACAAATCTTCCATATCTTTAGAGCTTCTCAGAAATCTGTCACATTTAAAACAAACTAATAGGGGCGCCTGGGTGGCTTGGTCGGTTGGGCGTCTGACTTCGGCTCGGGTCATGATCTCACGGTCCGTGAGTTCGAGCCCCGCATTGGGCTCTGTGCTGACAGCTCAGAGCCTGGAGCCTGTTTCAGATTCTGTGTCTCTCTCTCTGCTCCTCCCCAGTTCATGCTCTGTCTCTCTCTGTCTCAAAAAAAAAAAAAAAAAAAAAAAAAAAAAGTTAAAAAAAAATAAAAAAAAAAGACATTTAAAGCAAACTAATAATCTCTATTTTGTTGAACTTCAATCTCAAAGCCTAGTATCATATAAATATGATCTTAAAATAAACATTTTTTGTATCTTTTTTTACATATATTCACTAAATCTATATTGGCTTCTTGGCATAATGTTTGGGAAATAGCCTGAAAATATATCATTACTGGGGAGAAAGTATCTGGAGTTTGTGGGTGGGAAATGGTTATTAATAGGCCTGGAATCTATTCTCTTCCTTAATCAGGCATTAGGGGGAATGTGGAGATAAGGTAGCTTGATGAAATCTGGTTGTAAACATGTTAATGATAGACTTCCTAGAAGACAAGCTAATGTTTTAATCAAATAGGAGAGCTTGTGTCTAGGGAACACTATTAGCAAGGTATACCTGGGCTGTCTGGGACTATTTATAATACACTAGGAATCTATGAATAATGGGCATGCTCCCCAGAAAACATTAGGCTCTGTAACAATCTGAATATAAAATGAATATATTTTGTGACTAAAAGCTGCTCTCTTTTGCGTAAGTATGGTAGCCACATTAAAGACCTCAGATGTTAAACTGTCATTCCTGATGCCACAAGAAAGGACATGAAGACTGGACCTCTCTCTGATTGATCTGTGCCTCAGTATTACCTCTATCTTTTAAATTGCTGGTAAATTACTGGTAAGATCTCTGCTTCATGTGAACATGACTTGACAACACAATAATTTGTGACATTTCAGCTTTTTGAAAAAGAGAATATTGAACATAAAATATTCATGTGGGTAAGTGTAAGTCAAGTAATCATTTGGGGAACTTAAATTATGAACCTCAAATTAGCTGAATCCCACTTATTTTGATTGAGCATGTTCTATGGAGTAGGCATTACATTAAGTATTATTGAGGCCATGAAGTAGAGCCTCTGCTTTCCAGATACTCACAAGCTAATGCTAGAAGGCCTCAATAAACAACTCAAACTCATGGTAAAAGTGGATTCTCCAACAAAGGTGCTGTTGAAGATCAAAAAGGGAGAAGATGCATTATCACTTGAAAAGTCTCATGGCAGAACTCTGACATGGGTTTTGCCTTTATAAATGATTTTAAGTTTACGTAAGGTATGAAATTCTTCCCTTCTCCCCTTGTAGGTTTGTTTGGTTTTTTTTTTTGTTTTGTTTTTTTTTCTGATCTAATATTTAAACTGATGTAAGATAGATTAATAGGATAAAAGCCAATTTCATATGTATAGGAGCCCCAAAGACATGAATGCCAGAGACCACCAGGCAGTTGAGGATTATATGCCATCCAGAGCTCACTGAAGCAGTGAGGGGTATGGAGCCCCAAAGGGGAGAAAGACAATTCACAGGAAGATAAGAACAAATGTTTAGTAAATGAATGTTTGCCATGCCATGCGGATGAATCTTCTTGATAAAAAATTTATCTTTGGTATTAGCTCTCTCTCGGTATAGGCCTCTACCTAAATTCTTTCAGGAATTTAAGAGGAAGGTAAACAGCTCTTTCTGAGTCTATTGGTCCTTGATTGTCTTCAGCTCAAAATAATCCACATGCCAAAATGGCATATTTTGGGTCAAATATATTGTTCCCCCTCATTTGATAAATAGAAATGCAGGATAAAAGTGTCCTAGCTAGGGGAGGGGGGCATCTGGGTGGCTTGGTTGGTTGAGACTCTTGATTTTGGCTCAGGTCATTATCCCATGATTGTGGGTTCAAGCCCCATATAGGACTCTGTGCTGAGCATATAGTCTTCTTGAGATTCTCTCTCTCCCTCTGCCCCTCTCCCAGGCTCTCATACACACACACTCTCTCAATCTCTCTCTGTCTCTCTCTCAAGTTAAAAAAAGTGTGGTAGCTGGGAAGGATTGTTAAGGTGAAGAGGAATATATAGGACTCTAATAAGATATTTAAATCACCTTTTAGCTCCACTAAAATTTACTTCTATGTATGCTTTTTAAAAAAGTTTTAAACCTAAACTAAATAACGTTGAGTATATTTTTATGATATACATATGTGTTGCCTATGAGAATAGATCAACTATGATATGGTATAAAATAGTGACATTCAACCAGTTATATCCCATATTTAAATCATTCAGACTTTTCATTCAGTTAAATATATTATTGAGTTTATCAACTGAACAGCTCAGGATAACTCAGTAAATTACATCAATCACAAAGATATTATAATATCACAGAGAAACAATTCAATTTGTCATTCTGTTATAAATTAGGATACTTCCTGTAATGAAAACCTAATCCAAAACAGAGAAAATACCAAGGGAACTTAGCAATACGCATACCTGAATGGTCCAGAAGGAGGGATATATTTTGGGTTAGCTTGATTCAGTATCTCCTCTATAGCATCAAGTTCTCACTGTCCTTTGATCTCTTTGCACAGCCTTCTATAGTATCAGGTTTATGATACAACTGTTGTCTCTCAAGCTGATAAAACATTTACAGGAAAGTACTACTGTTTCTTTCAGAAGGTTATGGAGATTGACCTTGGGCAGTTAGTGCGCAAGTAACCATTTTCCTAGCACATTATTAGCGTGAGTGAGTTCATTCCATTGGTTTACCAGGCCTGGGTGACACCAGTAAATCACTGTGATATGTTTAGAACCACTAGGTTAACCCTCGGAGCTGGTGGTAGGATCAATTGCCCCTGCCGTCAGCACCATTCCACAACTGTAGGACTAATACCCAGTAGGGAATAGGTACCCTGAGTTTTGTAAAATAATCGCAGGCACTTCCACTTTGCATATTCCTTAAAGCAAAATTTATCTTTAAGTGCAGTGGGCTTCATAATAAAAATAAAGACTGGGGAATAAGTAAGTCAGCATCTAATCCTTAAAATTAATTGACTGATTAATTTATTCATTTTTCACTGGGAAAATATTTATTAGATAACTTCTTGCCAGGCATTCTATCCAGGTTCTGAAAGAAGATTCCTTTCTAGTGCTTTTGTCACATAATGAGAGAGTATGGAAAGATGTAAGGCTTGAGGAAAAGGCACAAGTCTGAATTTAGTAAGCCTCACCTGTCCTATATAAGCAGAGGAAGGGATAAAGCTCAAGAGAGAGAACAATGCAGAGGTTAAATGTTAGAAAACAAAAGGCTATGTCTGAAACAAGCAACAGAGTTTCAAGAATGAGGCCAATACACTAGAAATGAGAAGCAATAAAAACAATAAGAAATCCAAATATGATTGATTTTTACACTTTTAGAGTCTTTGATAACTTTTCTTGAAAACAAAAACATTTTCAATGTAGGATGGAGTTAGCAGGCAGATTGCAGTGAATAATGAAGTAACTGTGAGGGGAGAATATATTCTAATTCAAGAAGAATGGCTAAGATGGAAACATCTTACGTTAAAGTAGTGGTTGCTAGGAACAAAGGGGAGAAATAGAAGCCCCTTTATTTCCTAAGAGGGAAGAACCAAGAAATTTGCCCTTTGAAAATATAAGGACAGAATATAATTGATGGATAAAGGTTGATAAGGAGGGGGAAAATACAGACATTCAGAGCACAAGTATAGAAACAAGTTTCTGTTGTTGTTCACAAGAGAATTAACCCTCCTCAACACTGAAGTTGGATGGAAGGTGGTACAGATTGGATTGCTAACATAGGGAGACTACAAGGAGTTGGGGGATTATTTTCAAGAAGATCATATTATCTCTGCATGTTTAGCAACATCAATTCACCAAAAATGATGGAGATAACAGAGGCTGAAGCAAATCTTTTAGAATATGAGATGGACATCTCAGAACTTTCAGATGGACCAAGTACAAGGCAGTAATATAATAGAGGTGTCATATCAATCCTGAATTGTATATCTTGGACTGTTATGGACAAGAAATATGTTCTGGTTTTGTGTAAGACACTGTTCTGTGGACTTTTGTGTCAGAAGTTGAAGCTGTATTGGTTGTAACAAATATTCTGTGGAAGGACAAGGGTAAAGCCTGTAGACTAGAAGAGCAGGTACTGTGATTGGCATTGCCTTATACCAGTGCATAAACAGGAGAACTATTACCAAAAGAAGGTAGCAGTGCTAGACACAAGATAGATGTCCAATTTGTAGATTTTAAATTTACAGTGTAAATGGTTAATATTTTTCAATGCTAACAAAGAGAATTTCCTGTGTGCCAGAGTTTCTCTAAACACTTTGTATTAGTTAACTTTGATTCCCCTGAAGTAGGTTCTATTACTTCCGCATTTTCCAGGTGAGAGAACCAAAGCATACAGAGGTAAATAATTTGTTCAAAATTATATTATGACAGAGCAAAGATTTAAAACCAGCGAGTCTAGATCTAGACTCCATGCTTTTTAACTACTACATCATTCTCTCTCTCTCTCTCCCTCTCTGTCTCTCTCTCTCTCTCTCTGTCTCTCACTCTCTTCCTCTCTGTGTCTCTCTCTCCCTCTCTCAGTAACTATTTCAGGGAATGAAACAAACATTTGAGATGTAAAATTATTGCTTGACATTTTTAATGATTGTGGTGGAATCATTCTACATAGCCAAATGTTGCTTTTTAAATTTTTTTTTCCCAGTAGTGTTCAAGAACAGATTCTTGCATTACATAGGGTAGATGGCTTCTGTGATGAAGGGATTGTGTTCTGTTGGGTATACAAAGCAGAAAAACAAGGAGAAATGAATTGATGGGTTGGAGAGGGCTAGCAATAGAATTATTGGATTTTTTGGGTGATATTATACAGATTGCATAGGAAAGGAAATTCATACAAGGGAGCGATGATAATTTTGAAGAAAATTGTGGGTGAAGGTACAGGAAGACTAAGAGGAATAGGAAATAAGTGAACTGTAAAAATAAGAGGGAAGGATATCAGATTTTTACTTTAAGCATGGAAAGTTATGATAAAATTCATATTGTAGCTATGGTCATTGAAGAAGAAGAGAAGCTGTGGTCATTGAAGTAGAAGAGGTAAGGACACTACAGGGGGGAGACTGTTGTATTAGCATTGGATTTTTATTGAGGTTGTTTGAAAAAAACAATTACGTTGAACTTAGTGGCAACTAAAGCAGTTTATTTCACTGATAGAAAATTTTGTGTATCCACAGGATGACTTAAAACGTGATTCTGTAAATGTCTAGTTTTTATCCATTAGTACATCTTTTAATGATTATAGTAACAATGAAAAGGTCTGAGTTTTCTTTGTTAGAATGAAAGCTTTAAAGGTAGATAGAAGGTCTTTCTTTAATTTTGCTTGCACAAGCTAAGCACACACATTTGTTCTTTCCCAGGTTTGATGTTATGATCAACATAATGGAGGGTAAAATGGTGATGTAGGAAGATAAAATTTTGAATATAGACAAACTTGATTTTAAAAAATTGCTCTTAATCTTTCTTAGCCTCTGTTTTTCTCACTGTTATGTGAAGGTATGTATTATGGCAAACACTGTTGATTGTCTATCCAATAGCATCTTCTCACTCCCTTATAGCTAACAGAATCAGTTCCCCACAGTAGAGATCAAGTGTATTAAAAATTCCCTTCATTAGCCTCCCTTGTATCTATAGTTTGGTTATTGGACCAATCATGGCCAGTTATCTTGAGAGGCCTGTGTGGTGGAAGGCTTCTGGAAAAGATGGTTCAAGATAAACCAGAGGGAAAAAAAAAAATAAAATAAAAGAACTACCTTTGTTCCCTGTATGGTTTGGACAATGTCCTTTTAGGTTTGATGCTGGGTATTTCTGTAGCCATTATATAAACAGAAGGAGATATTATTACTGATATACTGAGAATGGAAAGTTGAAAATAACCCAGAAATACATACCTCAGACATATTATTAAGTGCACTAATTGTACATTTTGTTGTAATCCATTTAATAAAGTACTTTATTACTTGCAGCTAAATATCCTAAGTGATAGAAATTTACATGACAAAGGGAATGTAAATTACACTGGTAGCGCAGTTGATATTGATTATTGAAAAATGATTTTTTTATGTATTTCATGCAAGGTAGATTTAAATACAAATTACAAAAGTAGCCTTATACAATTCATCATCTCATCATGATCTATGTACTATCTAAAATTAAATGATTAATCTGCCTTTTAAAGCAATCTAATGTAATATTGGCTGATAATAAGGCATTTACCAGGGGAAAAAAATCGAAAAGTGTCTGAATTAGAGTTAAAGGAAAAGTAAAGTGGTTGAGTGGTTATACTTACATAAATTTAAAAGAGGACACATTTTCAGTCAAACAGTAAGAGTTTTGGTTTAAAAAATAAAGATACTGGGGGCGCCTCAGTGGCCCAGTCGGTCAAGTATCTGATTCTTGATTTAGGCTCAAGTCATGATCTCACGGTTCATGAGTTCAAGCCCCAGGTTGGGCTCTGTGCTGTCAGTGCAGAACCTTCTTGGGATTCTCCCTGCCCACCCCCACCCCTGCCTCTCTCCTGCTTCCATGCAGTAGTCTCTCTCTCTCTCTCTCTCTCTCTTTAAATAAATAAATAAACAATAAAAAATAAAAATAAATAAAAAATAGGTTAAATAGACAACTAGATAAGATAGATGATAGATCGATAGATAGATAGATAGATCATAAATGTTTTTATCATACACACACATACAAAGAGAACAGGAGGAAAATTTGATGGCAAAAAAAAAAGTAAGGCTATATGTAGATAAATCTGTCTTCAAAAATTACTGCAAGGTGCTTTTTCTGTTCATTTTTTTAAAAATTAACACCACCTTACTCTTCCTAAATAATGGTTATACATTTTCGTATACTGTTAATTTACATATAAAGGTAAAAATGCATAATTTATCATTTATCATCATTTAATATATGATTACAAATTATACCATTTGCATTGAAAATTAAATCATTTTCTTTCTTTTTTTTCAAAATATCTCATTCTACATTTTAAACACAAACTTAAGAAGCAGTTAACAATGACACCTTTTACTCCATAGCTTTGAAGTGGAAAATTAGAATATGGTTAGAGGCTCTGTGCTACACAACAACCTTTTTAATGCTCCAGCTTGAACTATAGATCCTTAGGCAAGCAGAGTAAATGTGCTATTTGGGGGCCTCCGGCCCACTTCTAGGAAGATGATGGGCTAATCATTTCAGGGAAAATGTCAGAGTGTTTTCCCAGCAGATATTGATAACAACACAGCACAGCTGCAAATATAAATGCCTCCATTCTTCCAACTATGAGTTGAGCCCTGAGTCAGTTATACTTCCTTCCCTAAGCCCTTTGAAATTTGGGGTTTGATACATAAAGATTGGCCCATGCCTCTATTAAACTAGTAGATATTATACAGTGTGATTAATAAAGGCAAGGATGCTACCTCCCCTAAACATTAAGCTCCTACTTACTTGAAAGTTTGTAATTGTAAAGTTATTGATATTGTTAACTAAAATGCCTTCTTCTAGGATAGATAATTCACATATTTCTCATATCAGTTCATAGTATAATCAAATAAGAAAAGGTATGTTCCCATGGAAACTTAGGAAGACTAAGTTCACCATATTTGCATAAATACCTCTAAGGGATTTTTTCATGAGCCCAGGAAAATCCTGAACTCAACATTAAGTTGATTAATTAACCTGAATATTGGAAATCCTCAGGAGTCACATATATATATGTTTCTTTCTGTATACATGAGTTCATTGTGTTTGCATTGGAGAAAAGCTTAAGGTCATTGAATTGTTTTATTTTTATTTTTTTAAGTAATCTCTACACCCAAGATCAAGAGTCCCATTCTCTATTGACTGAGCCAACCAAGAGCCCCTGGACTGTTTGAATTTAGAATTAAATATTTTAATGTTGAGTGTAACTTTGTATCTGAGAATGTTTATATAGATTTTTATTAAGACAAATTTTGTTGGGGGCACCTGGGTGGTTCAGTCAGTTAAGCGTCTGACTTTGACTCAGGTCATGATCTCACAGTTTGTGGGGTCGAGCCTCACATCAGTCTCTGTGCTGACAGCTCAGGGCCTGAAGCCTACTTTGGATCCTGTGTCTCCCTCTCTCTCTGCCCCTCCTCGTTCATGCTCTGTCCTTCTCTCTAAAATAAATAAATATTTTAACAAAAGACAAATTCTGTTGACTAATAATCAACATATATATTACAAAGTATTTCATATTGCCTTCCATTATCTACCTTTCCAGCCAGAGATGTTTTGTGGTGAAATCAGCCTTTGCTTCTTTTTGTTGACATATGACTTTGAAATTTACTTCTTGGGGGCACCTGGGTGGCTCAGTTGATTAATTGATCAGCTTTTGATTTCAGTTCAGGTCATGATCTCACAGTTGGTGAGATTGAGCCCTAGGTGGGGCTCTGCACTAACAGTGCAGAGTCTACTTGAGATTCTCTCTCTCCCTCTCTCTCTGCCCCTCCCCCACTTGCTCTCTCTCTCTCTCTCTCTTTCTCTTTCCTCTCCTTCTCTTTCAAAATAAATTAATAATCAGAAAAAAGAGTAATTTACTTATTGACTGCTAGATGGAATGAATGTGTTGAGGGGTGTGGATTAAAGATTATTCCTTCAAACTGTCAAACGTAAACCACAGCTATAAAATCCTCTCTGATTACCCATTAAAAAGATTGTTTATACCCATATTATTTTTTTACTTAAACTATATTTTACTTCTTTCTCTTTCTAGCTGATTTAAATCCAATCTTCTTTCATATCACTTTAAATTTTTTTAACGTTTATTTATTATTGAAACAGAGAGTCAGAGCATGAGCAGGGGAGGGGCAGAGGGAGAAGGAGACACAGAATCTAAAGGAGGCTCCAGGCTCTGAGCTGTCAGCACAGAGCCCGACACGGGGCTGGAACTCACACACTGCAAGGTCATGAACCTCAGCTGAAGTCAGAGGCTTAACCGACTGGGCCACCCAGGTGCCCATCATATCACTTCTATAGTAATTAACATGGTATTGAGCACTTTAAATTAAAGTGCTTAATATATGTATATTGAATTAAATTAAGGATGTCATAAAGTTGAATGGAAAATTGATCCAAGAGGCAAAGGGCTGTATTCTCTTCCTGACTCTGCCTCTAATAAACAGTGTATTGTCTACTTTTGTCTTATTTGATTTTATTTGATTTTTTACTATTACTATAGTTTTAGACTGGCTTTGCCTTAAAAAAATCTTGAATGAAGAAAAAATCTTGGATATAGACTGGATCTATAATCTGAGGTCTTATTATGTTGGCTACTATTTTATTAAATATTACCTCTGTTCTATCTGTTCTATAGAAAGTAGTGAAAATCCTAGGAGAGGAATTTTGAGAGTCTTGATATGATCTCTATGCCATTTAATTTTTTTTATTGAAAATTACCTTTTTTGGGGGGCCACATTCTCAGATAATGTTGGAAGGTCACTAATTTGTTGTTTGTTTGTTTGTTTGTTTGTTTGTTTGTTTGTTTTGAATGTATTCATCCTAAATGGTTGAGTAGAAGTGGGGTAGGGTGGAATGTGATCTATCTTGATCATAGAATTCTCATAATTCCATTTGTTATTCCATTTATTCTCTGTCATTGTTCAAATAATTGATCCTGCATCATCTATGTTACTTATTTCTTTTGCAAATTCTGTCATTTGCATTTATTATATTTTAATTTTTTGTTCAATATTTCTTTGTGAAAGAGAGAGAGAGAGAGATGCAGAATGTGATTGAGGGAGGGGCAGAGAGAGAGGGAGACAAAATCTGAAGTAGTCTCCAAGCTGTCAGCACAGAGTCCAAAGATGCGGGACTTGAACTCATGAACCATGAGATCATGACCTGAGCCGAAGTCAGATGTTTAACTGACTGAGCCACCCAGGCACCCCTCTGTCACTTGCATTTACAACTCAAACTTGGAGCATTGAAATCAGCCATCCTCCTCACATCAGTTTCATTAATAAACGGGTCAGTCTGAGTCCATTCAAAATATCTATTTACTCAAAAAATTAAATCCAAAATCAGTCTTCTGAAGACAGTAATTCTACCCAGAAGTTATCATGGTATCAGTTCAACATCTAACTATTGTGATCAGTTAGCCACCCTTCAGTTGTTGATAGGTTCATAAAGTTTTTTTCTTAGATCTCAGATTCTATACATTTCTGACACTTGCTCTTTCATAATATATTTTATAATTGTTTTTCGTCTACAATAATTGTCACTTCAAAATTCAGTTAAAAAGTCTTTCTTTTTTTATATATCTAAATCTTTTGCAGCTATTTGATTAATTCAAGGAAACTTTCCTACTTTTTTATGATTACCTCTCTACCTGTAAACTCAACAATTTCCGAGATTAGACTTTCTCTGTAGAAATCATCTCATTTGTTTTTAAAAAATAAAACAAACTGACAACAACAACGACAACAGCAACAGCACTAGTCCCTTTAATTTTTGACACCTGTCTGAACCTCATTCATTCTTCTGGGTCCTGCAATTGTTTATAATGCATAAGATACCTTATTCTTCTTAAAGCCTTAGAAATATTTAATTATAAATTTAACATAGGTTATCTTTTGACATTACTCTTGTGATTCCTTTCAGGTGTGTTTAGTTGGACTCTAGTAAACTTGAGTACATCCTTATCTTTTTATATATACTCACCAGATTCATTCTTTGTTCTTTCCAATGCTAACACCATCTCCTGAACCATATATTTCTTATGTTCATTTGAAACATGCATCAATTTCTTCTGTTTGTTGCTTAACATTCTATACTGTTCCCATGCCAACCTGAATCCCATTACCAAGGCATTTCAAGTACAGAAGTAAAGACCTTATTTACTGAGTATAGGCTTTGTTTACTAATATATTGCTTATTGGATTGTGAAAATGGCATTCAAATTTTCCTTTACCTTGGTCAGCTCACATGCTGAAATTCTTAAAAGTGCTTGTTGTACATCTTACTCAGTGTTATATAAAATTCACCATATTCTGAGTTATCAATGTGTAGGAACATGAATACACAATAGTGATAGCAGTTAGAATTTAGGTTAGATGTGCAGAGATCAAAGCCTACACACAGTTACTGGTATAATTTGTCCTCAATAATGTTGAAATAGATGAAGGGGAATTGATTTTGGTATTATAATTTTAATGATACAAATAATATTATCACTATATGACACCAAATTTTAAAAGATGAAAAATACCTACACTGTTCTTTCAGCTCTTCTGGCACATAAACCTACCTTTAAAAAAATCCTCAGTCATCTATGTTCTATAATGTTAATGGAAGTCCTAAAGGCAAATGAAAACCTCCATTTTTTCCAATATAAGCTCTGTTCACTATGCTGCAGCTACCATATACCAAATAGCCTTAACCTCTCTACATCCTGTTTCAATCCAAAATAGCCATCCATACGTTTAATCTTACAGCAAATTTTTTTGGAAACTTAAGATAACTTAATAACTTTTTACCAATTTCTAACCAAGTGAGAAATGGGACTATATGAGTACTAAAAAGAATATGGTCTTTTTAGTATAGGCAGTATTTGACCCGAACAGGGCTTAAGACTCAAACTGAAAATGAGTCATATTGAAAATGATTTCCAGGGTGCCTGGGTGGCTCAGTCACTTAAGCATCCAACTCTTGATTTTGGCTCTGGGCATGATCTCATGGTTAGTGAGATCAAGCCCCACGTCAGGCTCTGCACTGGCAGTGTGGAGCCTGCTTGGGATTCTCTCTCTCCCTCTCTCTCTGCCCCTCCCACCTCTCAAAATAAATAAATAAACATTTGAAAAAAGAAAGAAAAAAAAAAAAGACAGTGATTTCTCCCCACCATTTTCTTTAAACTCATTAGACTGGAATTTTAGTGCCCACCTGTTCAGAGATACCCCAACTACTACATCAAGCCCCACTGACAAATGATGAAGATAATTCTCTCCTTTCACCCTTCCTCTCTACCTGGATCTGACACTCCCCTCCCCTACATAGAGACAGCAGGCAGCCAGGCATCAGCAGCAGGGGGATGACACAACAGCAGCCAGCCCCAGATGTGCTCTCCTTCCCCCACAGGCGGGGTGTATTACACCATTAACATGTGGCGGGCTGGGAGATCTTTTTCCTCTGAGCTCCTAATTCCCCTCTTCAACATTAACAGACATGTGACAATAAGCAGGATCCTGCAACAAAGAGCAGCCAGGACTAGGTAGCCCCTTTGTTTCTGTAGGCTGGAGATTCTTTCCCTGTTTCTCAGGGTAGCAGGTGGCCCAGCCTAGAGAAACTACATCTGCTCCCTCAGGCAGGAAGATCAGGGACTAGTGGGAGCCCCTAGCACCGCCAAGCACAAATACAATCAAGCTTGATGAATCAAGCACAAAAACATAGCACAGCAATGGCTCCGAAAATTAAATTGTCGTTGGAACCATAGCCCACAGATGTAGGCCAGAACCTATGTGTTAAACTTACAGTTAAAGATTTAAGTAAGGCTCAGAATTCCTTCATAATAGGGGAAAAATATCCATATGCAAGAGGAAATACCTTCACACCAAAATCCAGGAGAACCATAACTTATATGAGAAAAAGCAATTAACTAATGCCAATATGTAACTGAATCAGTTACTGGAATTATCTGACAAGGTGGAATTAGAGTAACCTTAGTTTGCACTGCTGTGCTCTAAAGTCAGTATTCTCTTGGGGGCAACTGGGCAGGAATACATTCCTTAAAGTGGTAGTGGGATTTTCCCTGAAGGGATTTGCTTATCTTGGGTCATAATTACTATCATTCAGGAAAGGCTGATGAGCAAGTAATGAGGACTGTTGAGGTAGGGCTTAAATTAAAGACAGGGTGACACTTGTCTCTGGGACTTGATTCTCAAAATGTAGTCTGAGAAGTAGGCACGCACTAAACACTGTCTCTGCAACAGGTGGAAGCAACTATCCTCAGGCATCCACATTTCCTTGTGGTGTTTGGCTTGCAGGTGGTAACTTCTGGGACAGGAACTCTTCTCACAGCCTGATTTTTTTTTTTTTTTTTAGTCCCTTATGATCCTTCTGCATTGTTCAATCCGTGCTCTGGTAACCCTTAATGCTTGTGACATTTTGATTGATTGCAGGCAGTTAAAACATATAAGCAGGACAGAGCATTTCTTCCAAAGATGATTCAGTTAGTCATTTCGGTTTAATATCTGCCCTCATCTGCACCCCACTTACAAGCTTTTAACATCTGGAGCATTAACTCTGAACTTCCCAGGAAATAAAAAGTGTCTGGCCATTGACCAGTTCTTAAAAACATTCCACTGGAATTATTTACAGGCCACTTTAAGCACTCATTTAGAAAACAGGCATAGGATAACTCATTTGGAATCACTCTAATCATTGTAGAGTGGTCCACAGTCCAAATATTCTTGAACTCTCAAATACTCCACATCATTAAGTATACCTTCTTCAGCCGCTAAACATCAGTGAAATCATCTGCTGAGTCATTAAAATGGAGTATTAACAACAACAACAAAAATGGTAAAATGTTGATGTACTTTCAAAGTTTCCTGTAATGAAAGATGACTTTTAAACTTTGTGTCTAATTTGTTTCTATTGGTATATATGAGCTCCTGGCCTCTAAATGGCCTTTAGAGTTTGCTCAGTAGCAAACTTCAGAATTTACTAGCAACTTGATAGCATTTTTAATTTAGAGAAGCAAAACTGTAATGCAATAGTGTCCCTAAAGAAAAAGTAGTATCATTATTTTGCGGGTGTTAAGTTCCTCTAATGAAATCAATTCCAATTTATGCCTCTTTTGTTATAAATTATAACTTTCTTTAAAGCCCAAATGTTTAGCTGCCTGTAATAATGGTATCTCACACTTCCACTCAGTGTCCTGGCTAAAAGGATTGATCACTGAGAAATGATGCTGTGATCTGGGGACTTGTATCAAGGGTCCAATATTTGCCTTGAATATACAAAAATATCGACAAATAGACCTTCCCTCTTTGCTTTTGAGAAACGCAGGAAAAACTTTTCTTCCACAATAAAAATTAATAACAGAAAACCAAGAGTCAGGGAAACTGACTGAAAACCAGGTAATGAGCAAAACTGTGCTCATGTGTCCTACCATTCACTCTTTTAAAAATACCACCGCTGTTTTTTTGGTGGGTTGTTGGTGTTTAACGGGAAAAGACCATACAGTTTAATGTTTTCAATGACTAAAATGCCATAAACTGTATCTAACATGAATACGAGTTAAAAATTCTGTCATTCACAATGCATTTGGGTATTTGGGATAGGGATATAATGATGATGTTGGTGCCACTGGAACAAGTAACTTATTAATCTTGAGGAGATTTCTACTTACCTAGCCAATAATGGGATGTCACAGTTGTGTTGCAAGGTAAATTATGTCTGCATATTTACCCAAGAGGCAAAGCAGGTTATGGAAGATTCTGTCTTTTTAACTTCTGTCATGCAAAATGTGGTTGAAAGTGTTTTATTTCCCTCATAACTTTTTGCCTATAAAAGTTGGTGGATGGAAACAATATTAGTCTCCTTTAATTGAGATTTCTCTGTTGTAAAGGGTGGAAAGCTGGGTTTTAATCACCTGTTCTTTCTTAAATAGTGGTGATAGCCCCCTGTCATGTGTTCAGTGCCCTTAAACTTTTCTTGTTGCTGAAGATCATTTCAGGTGGCAGTTGACAAATGTCTTCTTTTCTGGTGCCCATCTCCTTCTTTCAAGTAAAGATTTACCTGTCATTAATTCAGTACATCTTAACACTCTAATACAAGGTACATACACAAGCTCCAAATCCAACATTTTCTGAGGGAGGTGCAGTCACTACCTCCTTCCAGCACCCCTCATCCCAGCCCACTCTCCTCTCTAATACGTTTCTGAATGTGATTGTTGAGGGAATATATGTTGTTTCTTTTTGGCTACACATGTCTACCTACGACCCCTGTAAAGGAGTCCCACATGCCCAGGAATGCAGTCCTCAGGATCTTAGCTCCTTGAAATCAACCCCAACAGTAGTTTACAATCAATCTACTACAAGTGGTTAACTTTCAAAACATTAAATGTGTGTCATCTTTTCCCTGAATAATCATAGTATGTTTTATATACCTATTTCCTGATATTTGAAACATTCTTTGGTGGAAATATGGAATAAAACAATCGTCAATCATTAGTTAATCCTATAGTAGTGCATACCTACTCCTGACAAAGATAGATACTGATCACCTCAAACATGTAGGTGCCCCTTGGTCAAGGACCTCGCAATACAGCAGAGAAGCAAGTCAAGAAATGAATAGGTACCAATTATGGTAAGTACTTTGTGAAAGAAAGATATGACAAAAATTGGGATGAGTACTCTGGAAGAAACTATATGCTAACATGAAAGGATTATGAAGAATAGTTAGCATTGATTTGAGAGTCAAGGAATGACTCTGAGGAAAGAAATATATTTATTTATTTTTTAAGTTTATTTATTTATTTTGAAAGAGAGAGTAAATGTGAATGTGCAAGCAGGGGAGGGACAAAGAGAGGGGGGCAAGAGAGAATTCCAAGCAGGCTCCATGCTGTCAGCACAGAGCCTGATGCAGGACTCGATCTCACAAATTGTGAGATCTATCTGAGCCAAAATCAAGAGTTGGACATGAACAACGGAGCCACCCAGGTGTACCAAGGAAGGAAATTTAATGTAAGATCTAAGCAATGGCAGTAGACAAAGAGGGAAAAGACAGTCCCAAGCAGATGTGTTAACCTGACTTGAAAAACTTGTGCTGACCACTATGTGGAAGATGAGTCAGTGTATGTCTGTGTATTAGGAGAGGGAAACAGACAAAAAGGTTTATGAAATATTCAGTTAGGAATATGATGTAATCAGCTTTGAAAAGAATGCCAGCACAATTATCATTGGGATCCCATCGAATGTGTAGATTGCTTTGGGTAGTATTGACATTTTAACAATATTTGTTCTTCCAATCAATGAGTATGGAATGTTTTTTCCATTTCTTTGTGTCTTCTTCAATTTCTTTCATAAGTTTTCTATAGTTTCAGCATACTTTTACATCTTTGGTTAGTTTTATTCCTTGGTGTTTTATGGATTTCGGTGCAATTGTACTTGGGATTGATTTCTTGATTTCTCTTTCTGTTGCTTCATTATTGGTGTATAAGAGTGCAACCAATTTCTGAACATTGATTTTTTATCCTGTGACTTTGCTGAATTCATGTATCATTTCTAGCAGCTTTTTGGTGGAGTCTTTTGGGCTTTCCATGTGAAATATCATGTCTTCTGCAAAAAGTGAAAGTTTGACTTCTTCTTTGCCAATTTGGATGCCTTTTATTTCATTTTGTTATCTGATTGCAGAGGCTAAGACTTCTAATACTATGTTAAACAACAGTGGTGAGAGTAGACATCCCTGTTGTGTTCCTGATGTCAGGGGGAAAGCTCTCAATTTTTCCCCATTGAGAATGTTATTAGCTGTGGGCTTTTCATTTATGGCTTTTATGAAGTTAAGATATCTTCCTTCTATCCCAACTTTCTTCAGGGTTTTTATTAAGAAAGGATGCTGATTTTTGTCAAATACTTTTTCTGCATCAATTGACAGGATTATATGTTTCTTATGCTTTATTTTATTAATGTGATGTATCATATTGATTAATTTGCAAGTATTGAACCAGGCCTGCAGCCCAGGAATGAATCCCACTTGATCATGGTTAGTAATTCTTTTTATATGCTGTTGAATTTGATTTTCTAGTATCTCATTCAGAATTTTTGCAATCATGTTCATCAAGGATACTGGCCTGTAATTCTCCTTTGTGGCTTCATTGTATGAGTCCAGAAGCTTTCCTTCTGTTTCTATTTTTTTGGAATAGCTTTAGAAGGATAGGTATTAACTCTGCTTTAAATGTCTGGTAAAATTCCCCCGGGAAGCCATGTGGCCCAGAATCCTTATTTGTTGAGAGATTTTTGACAACTGATTCCATTTCTTTGCTGGTTATTGGTGTGTTCAAATTTTTTATTTCTTCCTGTTTGAGTCTTTGTAGTGTTTGAGTCTTTGTAGATGTCTAGGAATTTGTTCATTTCTTCCAGATTGTCCAGTTTGTTAGCATATGATTTTTCATAATATTCTCTAATAATTGTATTTGTATGGTGTTGGTTGTGATCTGTCCCCTTTCATTTGTGATTTTATCTATTTGGGTCCTCTCCCATTTTTATTTTTAATAAGTCTGGGTAGGGGTTATTTATTTTGTTTATTTAAAAAAAACAGCTCTTGGATTCATTAATCTGTTATACTGTTCTTTTTTGGGTGGGATTATATATTGTTTAGTTCTGCTCTACTCTTTATTATTTCTCTTATTCTGCTATCTTTGGAGTTTCTTTGATGTTCTGCTTCAGTTCCTTTAGTTGTGTGGTTAGGTTTTATATTTGGGATTTTTCTTGTTTCTTGAGATAGACCTGGATTGCAATGTATTTTCCTCTTAGGACTGCTTTTGCTGCATCCCAAAGTGTTTGGACTGTCTTCATTTTCATTTGCTTCCATATATTTTTTTTTAATTTCTTCTTAATTGCTTGCTTGAGCCATTCATTCTTTATTAGGATGTCTTTTAACCTCCATGCATTTGGAGGCTTTCCAATTTTTTTGTGGTTGATTTCAAATTTCATAACATTGTAATCTGAAAAATATACATGGTATGATTTTAGTTCTTTTATATTTATTGAGAGCTGTTTTGTGATCCAGTATGTGATCTGTCTTGGAGAATGTTCCATGTGCACTAGAGAAGAATGTGTATTCTGCTGCTTTAGGATGAAAAGTTCTGAATATATCTGTGAAGTCCATCTGGTCCAGTGTATCATTCAAAGCCATTGTTTCTTTATTGATTTTCTGATAATCTGTCGATTGCTGTAAGTGGAGTGCTAAAGTCCCCTGAAAATACCATATTCTTAGCAATAAGATTGCTTATGTTTATGATTGAGTTATATATTTGGGTTTCTCCAAGTTGGGGGCATAACCATTTATAATTGTTAGCTCTTCTTCATGGATAGACCCTGTAATTATGATATAATGCCCTTCTTCATCTCTTGTTACAGCCTTTAGTTTAAAATCAGAAAATGCAAAAGCATTGAACATATATCTGATGGTGCCTTGGAACCTGTGGCTGAGCTGGTCTGGAGGAGGGGCTGTCTGGTTCAGTCAGTGTCAATCTTGCTCTGTTAGATATGCAGTTACCAGGCACGGAGGGGCGTGGTTTGGTGTAGGCTGGTTTCACTTCCACGGTGGGCCCCTTGTCCATTCTCCGAAACCTCACCTTGTTAGTGATAGGGAGAAAAATGGTGACATCCCAGTCTCTCCTCCCCAGGTGTCCCAAACCAATTCTGTTCAGGCTGTCTTCACAGTGACATGCGTGCCGGTTTGCCCCATTCCACAGTCTCCCACACCTCCCAGGCACTTGGCTGGGATTGAAACCCTGATGTCTTAAAGGATCCCTCTCTGTGCACCCCAGTTCTGGGTAGTGCCACTGCACCCAGACAGCTAACAAAGGGCCTCTGGCTGGTGGGTGCCTGCAGGGCCTTTTGCCCTTGGAGTGGCTATTTGTCTTCTTCCCACAACACTCAAGGAAGGAGACTATTCTCTCTGACTGTGCCCCTGAGCTGGCTACCAAGCCTGGGTTGGTTCTCCGCCTCCCCAGGTGCATGCACAGGGTGGCTGGCCCCAGCCCAGGGAAAGTCCCACAGTAGAAATTGGTTCTTTCTCCATTTTTTCTGTTCCCCAGTATGTGTTTTTTCTCTTGTCCAAATACAATTCTACACTGCCACAACCTCTATTTCTCTTCCTTTTGTCTCTCCACAGAAGGGGATCCCTCCCCTCGGTGCCTATGAGGCCCATTTTATCTATCCCAGTTCACATTCAGGACCTATCACCTGCCAAGTTGTCCACACTGTCCCCTGGAGAGGTTTCTGTATAGCCCAGATTCCTAGAATTCCAAGTCTTCTGGCCTCAACACTGCTATGTTTGAGGGATGAGGGAACTTTGGGTTCCCCTACTTCTCTGCCATGTTGACTCCTCCCACATGACAAAGGCAGCCAGGTAGCCAAAGTACCCTGCTCTGTCAGGGCACCCCTGCTGCAGGTGCACATCCAGGCCAAGCTTGCTCCACTGTGGGCTGTCAACTGGTGGCTGTGGGGAGATGGCAAGGTGCATCCTGGGCAGGCCAGATAGGACAGGAGTAAGTGGTCAGTGAGAAAGCAAGTGCGAGAGCAAAGAGCGAATGCATGTGTGTGCAAGTACTGTGGGATCCATTCTTTAATTCAAGGGGGATTTAAACTTTTGCTGAAAGTAGAGTTTAGAAATGTGTTAGAACAAAACTCAAATAATGACAAAGTAAAGCAGATAGTTGGAGCTATTGCAGTTTGGGATCCAGGTTGAAAATAGACTGTGCCAGAATCCATAGACAAAACAAGGATACAAAAAATGAGGGTAGATGAAATAGTGTTCTGTGGTTGTTCAGACCATGTGGCCAATTCAGAAACTCTTTGGAAAACTACTCAATTCTTTAAAAGTTGTTTTCCTGGAGGCAATCCCACATAGTATCCCTTTATTCTATTGATTATGCAACATGCTTAGCCCTCTGATATTGGTGAAAGTCTGAATTTGGACATTGTCAACATAGTTATTTCCTATAGTGACAGACATGTTTCTTTTTTCACTGGCATGGCAGGGTAGATGGCTGTAAATAATGGAGTATGTTTAGAACTGCAAGTGAGAAATGTTTGGATTATTCATAACTGAATTCTGTAATTTGGAGATTCAGTCTTCCTTGACTACATTGATCATTTGTCAAGGATATGGTCATGACTTTTTAGAGTTCTGGGGAAAAACCCAAATACTTATTTCTCTGAGGCCAAATAATGTATGGTAATGGCATTTGCTTCATCCTCTATTAATGCTAGAAAGAACTGGAACTAGCAAAGTAAGCATGTTCTGAGATCCTCATCTGCTAAGGAATGTCTCCACACTTTCCATCTAATTGAAGGTACACATTAATGACACAACCAAGAATTCACGTATTTTTACTTTGTGTTTGGTTTTATTTTGTTTAATTTCAGAAAACATGCAACAATTAAATGTGTAAGTTGGGAGGGAATTGAAAGATAATTTTGGCTACCATTCTCATTCTGCCTGTTTATGAAAAAGTGGCCCCAGGAGGAAATTATTTGCTAAGTCAGTGTGTAATTAATTTCTTGATGATTAGTTAAGCCTTCTGTCTACCTATTAATGAGCATTCTGTCCTTCATGATGCATAAGCTAAGAATCCTATGTCCATGTGTATGTGTAGGTACGTGTTCTTTGGTATGCATAGAACAGCATTTTGTTTTCTCCTTTTTTTTAAATATAGCTTTAACATTCTCATTGACAATGGTAGTATAAAGTCTCATTCTATTCCATGTCAGGATGGTATCACTTAAATTTTGTTGCTAACAAATAAAAGCTAACAATTCTCTTACCTAATGACATCTCTTGATTTCCACGAATACAAACTAGAGTACTTTCCATGGCATTTAGTTAAGTAGTTTATACATTATGAGTTTATCTAAAAGATAGACAAAATATGTATTCATTAATACACTGACAGGTTCATTGTTTGTGAGTTTAAAATTGTGTCCCAAGTCAAGTGGGTCACATACTCAAAATAACATAAACTTTTATAGTTGGAGAGGTTCTAAAAGGCCCACCTCCCTCTAAGACTAGAAAGATGGTGATTTTCTTAGGGCTGTATAGCATGTGATAATTAACCTTTCAATCAGAACTCATTCAGGTTGTCTACCTATACATTTTACCTTCTACTATGCAACCTGACCTTTCATATTTCTGGAGTTTGCAATAGAGAAAGTGATAGAGAATGCCTCTAACAGTCATACAAAATTTGGACTGGAAGTGAGATTAATGTGTTCTTATGTTTATTCAATATACATTTGTTAAATACATATAATGTATTTGGCTCAATTCTGAGCTCTGAGGACACAAAGATAAAAAAAAAAACACAAACAAACAAAATCCCTATCCTAGAAGCTATAACATATTTATTAGAAGATGCACATATGCAAAATAGATTTTTAAGCAAAGTTGGATAAGTAGTCTAAAAAACATATGAACAAATCTTTCTGAGATGGAAAAAATAATCAATGCAGGCATTACAAAAGAGGAAAATTTTAAGTTTTTTATTTGAAAGACTTCGTACACGTAATATAAAATTGTTTCAAAGAGAATGAGTAAGATAGTTTTAGGCAAAAGGAAAAACCCAGTCAAAGTTAGAAAACCTTGAAAGAGTATGACACACATGAGAAATAATTGGAAATTAAATGTAGCTAGAACATTCTGGAATAAATGTAACTAGACCCTGCTGGAATCAACTGGCATGATACTGACATAACTTGAAACAGTTCAGTTCAAAAGTATAGAATAAATAACAAAGTTGTGTGTGTGTGTGTGTGTGTGTGTGTGTGTGTGTGTGTGTTTAATAACAAATAAGTGATAGGATAAGTCTACCTCAGTTTATTTACCCAGCACCCATGGTTCATATTAGAATTATGAAGACTTTCCATAGGACTGAGGTGTCAACCATGTCCACTGCTCCCTATGGATTTCTTCTCTTCCCTGTGAACGTTTTCCTTCATTTGCTTAACCATATCTGCATACATCTATGAGACAGCTCTTCCCACAAGATGAAGGGACATTACTCAATATTGATACTTTATTAGCTTATTCAGCTATTTTGGTTCAGAGATACTCTACTTGGATTTCTGGTATTTGATGGTTACATACTGCTAACCCACTCAGTGAGTTCAATTTTAATATGCCTTCTTGTTAGAATATCCCATTCCTTCTCTGGCCCCATCTGATATCATCACTTTTGGACACCTGTGATCCATTGCTGACAGATGAGAGGCTTTAAAAAAGCTAAAATAATCATAATTTTCTCTCTTGCTGCATTTTGGTCTTAGTGTAAGGATTTATGATGTGTCTAATGTGGGTTACAGATTTTAAAATGATGGGTGAATAAGCTAGCATCACAAATATGAAGTATTGATAGCATAGTTCCTCCTAAAAATTGTGGGGTTTTTTTTGTATAATACTAAGCTCATTTTGGTTGATATGGCAATAGACTTTGAAGGCACAATACGTTTTGGAAAATGCACATATGTACCTCAGTCACTCTTTGTTTTTCTCTCTCCAGATCAAGCTAATTTGTATTAGGATACCATAAGACCAAATCATCTGGATATTTAGAACAATTGGTTCAGTAGTGTCTCTGTATGTAGAAGTAGCCTTGTGCTTGGGTCTAGCTATTTCTAAGAGCTGTATTTTTTCTCAGGCATCGGTATGATTCCAGTTTCAGCAGCAAGGAATAATTTAGACAGCAAGCGATTTCCACTCAATGGCTTATTTTCAGAGCTTACACTAATGTTGACAGTGTATCTAAGGAAACCCTTCAAGGGAAGTTGTTTTATATGTGTAGCACCAGCTTTTGAAACTGATGTGCGGCAGGGAAACGCTGCCACTTTTTCTAAATAGTTAAGATACAAGTGAAACATTTAAAAAAAATCAGTCAGTCACATAGGTGTTCTAGGAACTATCTTTTCATAATTCTATGTTACTATTTCCCATTTCAGCACTCCATTAATTCAACTCTGCTAATAAAGACCTTTATATTACTATTTCTGCTCTCAACCAACCATTCTGGATACAGTATATTCAGAGTTAGGATTTCACTTCATGTTAATCAACTTTAAGACATGCTCTCTGGGCATGCTTTGCAACTAAATGGGGTGACAGTTTAACCAAAAATGTTAAACACTCATATTAGGTGAGGGAAGTTAGCTTTGACATCTCAATTTCATTTCCCTTGTTACTTCCCTCCTTCCCCAGCTGTAATAACTTTTTTTCCTCCAAAAAATTCCTCTTGTCAAAATCTCCTCTTCTAACTCTGCTGACCAGCATATGTATCTTGGGTTAGGCCTCAAGTTCTCACTTGACCAGTATTTCATTTATCTAGCAAAGTACAGCCCGAGATGAAAGACTCACATCTGAGCTCTAGTGCATGTCACCGCCACTTTCTCCAAATAATAATAATGAATGAAATGTAAGTTCACGGGCCATGTTCTGAAGGATTCTTAGGATGAACATTCCTTTGAAGTATTCTGTGCTCTTCTTATTATGCTATCTAAATTTTGCTCTTAAAAATTTGTGATTTATGTTATAAACCTCCAATTCCTCAATTACAATTCAAAAGGCTCTATGAAGAAAGCTTGGGTTAACACCTTACTGGACATTTTTAATACAGATTCAGAGAAAATATTTTGCTCCAAATAGCAGATTGGGTGAGTGTGAAGAGATCAGGTAGTCTAAGAAGTCATGGGAAGCTGGAGAAGGATGACGACATACTCACTGCTATGTAAGCTACTCCACTCTGTTCACCAAATCTGGGAAATTGAATTGATAAAATTATATACGTGTCATTATATAAGTGACTTTGGTGTTTCTAGGGAATGATATTTGTGTAAAGTATGGAAATTTGGTTGCCAGATACATGGCAAATATTGTTGGCTGTCTTTATTTTAGACATTGTCATGGTTAAATTATGACTACTGTTAGGATCAAAAACTTAGGAAGAAAAAGAGTAAAAAAGTAAGAAATTAGAATCTATAACAAAGTTCAAAATATCTGATCAATGCATATGGATGACTTTTTTTTGGCAGTTTATTTTTTAATTTTAATTCTAGTATAATTAACCTACATTGTTATATTAGTTGCAGGTGTATAATATCATGATTCAACAATTCTGTACATTACTCAGTGCTCATCATGATGTGTGCTTTTAATGCCCTTCACCTAGTTCACCCATCTCCTACCAGCCTCCTCTCTTATAACCATCAGTTTGTTCTCTATAATTAAGAGTCTGTTGGTTTTTGTTTTTTTTTTTTGCTTGTTTGTCTGTTTTTTTTCTTTGTTCCTTTCATTTCTTAAATTTTACTAATGAATGAAATCATATGGTATTTGTCTTTCTCTGACTGGCTTATTTCACTTAGCATAATACCCTCTAGACCCAGCCATGTTGTTGCAAATGGCAAGATTTCTTTTCTCTTTTCTTTTCTTTTCTTTTCTTTTCTTTCTTTTTTTGGGCTGAGTAATATTCCATTGTGTGTGTGTGTGTGTGTGTGTGTGTGTGTGTGTGTATATATATATATATGTATTGTGTGTGTGTGTGTGTATATATATATGTATATATATATATATATATATATATATATATATATATATATATACCACTTCTTTATCCATTCTTCTATCAATGGGCACTTACATTGCTTCCACAATTGGCTATGGTAAGTAATGCTGCGATAAACATAAGGGTGCATATATTTTTTGTATTAGTGTTTTTGTATTCTTTGGGTAATTCCAGTAGTGGAATTACCGGACCATATGATAATTGTTTTCCACAGTGGCTGCATCACTTGCGTTCCTAACAACAGTGTATGAGTGTTTCTTTTCTCCACATTCTCACCAACATTTGTTGTTTTTTCTGTTGTTCATTTTAGCCATTCTGACAGATGTGAGGTGATATCTCATTGTGGTTTTGATTTGTATTTCTCTGAAGATTAGTGATGTTGAGCATCTTTATCTGTTAGCTATCTGTATGTTTTCTTTGGAAATGTCTGTTCATGTCTTCTCATTTTTAATTGGATTATTATTTTTGGTGTTGAGTTGTATAAGTTATTCACATATTTTGGATACTAACTCTTTATCAGATACGTCATTTACAAATATCTTCTTCCATTTAGTAGGTTCTCCTTTAGCTTTGTTTCTTTTGCTGTGCAGAGCTTTTTATTTTGGTATAGTGCCAATGGCTTATTTTTGCTTTTGTTTCCCTTGCTTTGAGAGACATATCTAGAAAAATGTTGCTAGAGCTGATGTCAGAGAAATTACTTCTTGCGCTCTCTTCTAAGATTTTTATGGTTTCAGGTCTCACATTTAGGTTTTTAATCCATTCTGAGCTTATGTTTGTATATGGTGTAAGGAAGTGGTCCAGTTTCAGTTTTTTTGCATGTTGCTGTCCAGTTTTCCCAACACCATTTGTTTAAGAGACTGTTGAATGACTCTTCTTATATTTTACTGTACTATTTTTAGGTCATTTGAGCTTTTTCTACTGATGTACCCAGAACCTAGGTAAATGTACAATTGCCATGGTAGGACTAAAAAGTCCATACTTTAGATAATATTTCTCAGTTCTTTGTCATTACTAAGCAATTGTTTTTTGGTAATCTCTAAATTTGTCTATAATAAATTTGTACACATAAACATATATACAGGTAGAGAAAAAAAATCTAGGAGATTATCAAGGCAGTGCTTGCAGCTTGTTGGAAAGAGGTTGAAATTAAATCATTGGAAACAATTTGCCCAGTAGAAGCTCACAGTAAATTTAAAGAAGATACATAAAGGAGGCAGTATAGTGTAATGAGGGGAAAATGAGATCACTCAAATGAACTGAGGGATTTCTTTTTAACTACTTAAACTGTAGTGCCATCATCTGTAAGTAAAATGTTAATACCCACCTTGAAGGACTGTTATGAAAATCAGATTAAATTCTGTGTAAAGTCACTAATACTAAATAATAAGTGCTATTAAAGTATCAATGAATGACTATAGGCAAGGCAGACTATGATGGCAGTTTAACAGAAGTTGAATATTTTACAGATACAGAAACATGAGAAATTTGGGGTGGCTTCTGGACAGTGTGTTTGAGAAAAGACTTGAAGAATAGAAGACTAGTTACTACTTCTCCATGTGACTTGATCTAACCTCTAGTGTCTCCTAAGTGAGTTTTGTAGAACACCACTCTCCCAGTTTCTATGTATAGATCTTCTCTGATTCAAGGTTTCTTTGAACTCAGTCGTTTCCAAAGCACTGAAATAAAAAACACAAAACAGGTATCTTTTCAGGAGATTTTGTATGAGGCTTTAATTTATACATAAATGCTATGAATGACTGTGTAGTGGTGGGAAGGAAGAATGGGAGAGACAGTATGCAGGTTACCAAAACTCACTTTACCATTAAAAAATACCATTTCCTAAAAGAAAGTTCTAACAAAATTTCATGGTACAATATATGTTTGCAATTTGGGAAATGCTGGACCACACTTTTGCTTCTGGAAAATTTAACTGTGTGGCAGAAGACTTTGAGTTGGTGCATTTCTTTCCATATTCAAAGATGGTATTTCTTGTAAACAACATGTTAAGTAAAGTCAGAATTTTAAAATGTTGCATTGAGCTATTTAAATCCTTACTCAAATCTTTATGACCAATAACAAATAAGACATTAATCTCAGTACAAGCCCTGTTGAGAGGGAGCAAAAGGGGAACTAAGCCACCAGAATCAAAGAATGGCATTAGGATTGCTACTTCCAAAGTTCACTATAGAACATAGATCAATGACCAGTCGTTGTGTTGCCCTATGGAGCTCAGGCTGGGGGCAGCAAGTGGTGGCTTATGTGCTGCATGATTGCCAACCTGACAAAGATCTTTCCAAAGGATACTGCTAGTCGTGCATATGCTGGACTCAAAAAGTACTGATACATTTTTCCTGAAGTAGATATTTCATTTTAATTAAGTTGTCCATCTACATGTTATGCAAATATAGTCTTCACTTTTCTGTGCCAGTGAGTACTGAATAATATTTGAAATATTGTTCCTAAGGGCTCCCTCCAACTTTAATTTAGATGTTTTCCATGCTATCCTGTAGAACACAAGTATTTTTCCTTAAAAAAGAATCATTGTGATATTTAGGCTGTTTTTTTTAAGTTATTGTCATTGTTTTTTTAAATTGATTTCTGGCATACACACATGAACATGCAGAAGAAAACAGAAAAACAAAACATTTTATAGACATGCAAGCAATGAAGGGAATATATCCAGAGCTCAAAGATGTGTGTTTTATATCATGTTTTGGTTCTTTCTCAGGCTTCTATGATGAAAACAGTGTGACAGTAAATGTAAAAGAAAGGAGCAAAAAGCTCTAAGAACATTTTAGGAAGTCACAAATGGAGAAAGACATGCAAAGGGAAGAGAAACAATTCTTTTTGCAGAAGCCAAAAAGTAATAGATGTATAAATATTTCAGATTGCCTTGTTTTTATTCTTTCTTCTCTGTGATTTTGGTAATCTCTACAGCAAATAAGTGATTCACTCATTGAAATTAATTGGTTAAAAAGTAATAATTTGAATCAGCAATCTAATTCAATCAACTAATGTTGTATATATCATTCACTGAGTAATTGTTTCACCGTATCTTCCAAGGAATGAAGTAACAGACTCTTTATTTTGGTACTATGATGTCTCTTATGTGTGTATTCTTTGATTGTTTTGTTTACTTACATTACAAGCAGACATTCCATGCCAGCCACTATACCAAGTACAAATATACAAATAAAATAGTACAAATATAGAAAATATAGAAAAAAAAAAGACAGAGCAAAGTGTTTGTCTTCAAGTATTGTCCAGTGTGACGGGAGAACGAGTGTGTTGGTATATACACCTAGGGTGCCTTCCCAGATTCCAACCACATCCTGTTTTCTTTCTCTGTTGGTACACACTTTCACCAAGTTGACCCTTCTCTTTCAGATTTACATAAGACAACACACCACGTGGGGGGTGGTGGTGGTGAGACCCCTTTCTACAATGTCCACTGAAGAGTCAAATGATTCAACTCAGGAAGGGGAGGTGTTATCTCCCTGCGTAGTGACTAGACCAATGAAAAAGGAGGCAGGAAGGATCCAGGTACATAAATCTCCCTTACTGTAGAGGACTACTTCAAAGGATACTTTTCTCAACCCATCCTAAGTTCTGTGGGGTGATATAACTGCTTTAGCTCATCAGTGCTCCATTTGAAATGGTACGAGGATAGTAAGGAATTACCTTGCATTCATTGCAATGTACCATGTCTTCTACTGCTCCACTCCCTGTTTCCCCTCACTTTGTCAGTCTGGGATTGTACCTCCCAAGCCTTATTAGTACATTAATCCTTCTTTCCTCCATTTGTAGTGATCCCGGATTAATACACAAACATGGGAAGAAAGGGCTCTAATAAGGGGCTAAATAATTATTATAAAAATGGAATAAAACTATTATTAAGTAGGAAAACTAAATAGTAATAAGAAGATTACCACTTATTAAGTATTTCCTATATGCTAAATATTTTAAATCTAGGGTTTGTAGTTTTTTAAATGACCCTGCAAGAGAAATACCATTACATTAGATATCTTATGAAAATTTGTGTCAGATAAATAAAATTGGCAAGTTAATGAAGCTAATATTGTTAGAATGAGGCTTAAAACTAGGGGTTCTGTGCCCACAGACAGTAACATTTCTACCCAATATTTCAGAGATCAGGGAAGGCTTCTCTGAGGATGAAGTTTTGGTGATTAGCTAAAGGAATTCATAAGAAAAAAAAAATTTTGCAATCTCAGGAAATAATATTAGCAAAGGGGCGTATATTGTATATCACAACTCAAGTGCCCAGATCATAAGGCTGTTGTTGATTGCTTCACTATAAGCAACATATTTCAGGGAAAAAAAAAAAAAAAAAAATATATATATATATATATATATATATATATATATATATATATATATTTGTCTAAATTGATCAGTAGACCTTATCTTGCCATCAAAGAATAAAGAATAGCTTACTACCACCTTCTGTTTTCTTAAACTTTTGCTCAGTGTTTATTTTTATTTTCCTAATAATACAAGCACATTTACAAAAATCAAATCTCTTTAGAGATTATGTAACCTTTAAAATAAGTTTCTCCCCAGATTTAGAATTTCTCTGTAACATGGACCCTGACCTGATGGACCAGGGGAAAGATAATGTTGTTCTGGGAATGCCAAGGTCACTGTTGGGAAGACATTCACATGCTGATGAATGATCTGTAGATCGCTGAGCCAGGAAAGTCTCAGAATTGTCAATGCTTGAATAAATAAATAAATGAATAAATAACAAGAGTCAGAGGCAATGATTCCGAAAAAATGGAGCTGGGGAGAATGAAGTAGGACAAGTATGGAATTAAATGAGGGGGAAATAGATGGGAAAAAGGAGAAAAAGGAACCCCTGGAAAAACCATCCTTTGCTTAAAAGTTTACTTACTGTGTTAATTTTTATTCATTTTGACTTATTTTTGGAGTGGGAGAATATTTGTCTTTTGTAAAGTGATTCTTCTGAGGAAATGACATAGAATGTACTCTGACTTTCTCTCCTTTGATATGATACCTTTTATTTTAATGTCATTATCTTAGTGGACCTTGTTAATATGCAAATCCATCATATATAAAGCATAATAATAATAAATTAGCATCTAACACATGGGATTGTATTGTTTTTTTCAGATAAAGTATAGCCACTTACACAACCTCAGAGCTCAGAACAGGGTGAGCTGTAATGTGTGGTAGTGGGGTGGGGTGGGAGAAGTCTAATGAGAGCAGACAAACGTTTACAAATAGAGAATTTGCTGGTGGGAAGGAAGATCTACAAAATACGCAAAAAGTCCAAAAGTTCTAAGTGTCTGGGAATGGAAGAACTAGATTTATGGAGAATGTACAAGGCATCACTCCATGGCTATACACATCAGTTTTGGCACAGGGCTTTGTATAAAGAAATAATAGAAGTTAAAAGGAGGAAAGGAAGAGGGAGGATAAAACATAAAGTCCCTCATGTTGTTGCTTCCAGTAATTTTGTAACTACTGACTATTAGGTATGTGCTTTAACCAAGTCTCTAGCACTCATTTCTCTTTTTTTTCACCTAGAAAATTGAAATGTAATATTTTATATACATTAAAGCAGAGTACTGGAATCATTGATTCCCAATTTCCTAACTTTCTGAAAGTTATAAGAGAGAGTATGATATGATTGAAAAAGCAGAGAAATGAATTTGAAGTAAGGACGATATGAGTGTGAACCTTGTCTCTGACTTTCTGATTGAAGTAATCAGGGAAAGTTATTCAGATATGTTGGGATATATTGACTCTATTAAGAAGTGACTCGGGGCACCTGGGTGGCTCAGTCGGTTAAGCGTCCGACCTCAGCTCAGGTCATGATCTCACGGTCCATGAGTTCGAGCCCCGCATCGGGCTCTGTGCTGACAGCTCAGAGCCTGGAGCCTGTTTCAGATTCTGTGTCTCCCTCTCTCTCTGACCCTCCCCCATTCATACTCTGTCTCTCTCTGTCTCAAAAATAAATAAACATTAAAAAAAATAAAAAAAAAAAAGAAGTGACTCAATGGATGTGACTCTCTAATCAGAAGATGAGAGATTAGACATAAGAAGAGAGCCAGAGCTTAAAGTTACTATTTGAAGGTACTGTTTTTATTTTATTTTATTTAAAAAAAATTTTAATGTTTATTTATTTTTGAGAGACAGAGAGAGAGGTAGAGTATGAGCAGGGGAGGTGCAGAGAGACAGGGAGATACAGAATCAGAAGGAGGCTTCAGGCTTCGAGCTTTCAGCGCAGAGCCCAACGTGGGGCTCAAACCCACAAGCTGTGAGATCTTGACCTGAGCTGGTCAGACGCTTAACCAACTGAGCCACCCAGGCTCCCCAAGGAACTGTTTTTAAATAATGTTTCAATAAACAAAACTTACTTATATGTTTTATACCTTCTGACATCAATTTTTCTTAATTTTTATCTTTTTAGAACCTCTAGTTTGACAAATGATCTTAGTCTTTCCAGTCTCCTACCTTTTTTTTTTTTTCCCCTAGATTTAAGTAATTTTTATTTTCTCCTATTATGCTGGAAATTCAGATGGATAAACTTGTAATAGACTCTCCTTTTTAAGAAGATGTAATAGAACCATTTTACAATAAGATGCCAGAACTACCATTGTGTGTTGCCTTTTTAAATAATTCTCACCCCATGCTGCCTAGTCTACTTGTTCCTGGCACATGGACTCTTATGGATTCTCCTGTAGAACAAGTCCCATGGGTTTGCAAAGGTAAGATAGAACACCAAGAAATGTTCTGATCCATGATTCTTATCACATTTTGGCCCAGTCCTGTCTCTGTTACCTCCACGACTAATGACTAATACTTGCATAGTCTCATCCCCGAAATTTCAAATAAATGTTCCCATATCTAGACTTTAATAGCTGCCTTTGACTGTTTTAATTTAAGCCACCCAAATTCTCTATGATTAGACCTATTTTTCTTTTTTTTTAACCAAAGTATAATTGAAAAACAATGTTATCTCAATTTCAGGTGTACAAAATAGTGATTTGATGAATCTCTAGGTTATGCTATGCTGGCCACAAGTGTAGCTACCATTCGTCACCATAAATTGCTATTAAAATACCCTCCGCTATATTCCCTCTGCTGTACCTTTCATTCCCATGACTTATTAATTCCATAATGGGAAGCCTGTACCTCCCTAAATCACTCATACATTTTGCTCATCTCCATACTTCTCTCTCCTCTGGCAATCACTAGTTTGTTCTCTATATTTATGGGGCTGCTTCTGCTTTTGTTTGTTTGTTTGTTTGTTCATTTTGTTTTGTAGAGTCCATGTTTAAGTGAAATCGTATGGTATTTGTCTTTCTTTGTTGGACTTATTTCACCTAACATTATACCCTCTAGATCCATCCATGTTGTAACAAATGGCAAGATCAATTCTTTTTTATGGCTGAGTAATATTCCATCATATATACATATATTCTTTGGGAAAATGTCTATTCCGATCCCCTGCACGTATATTATTCAGATTATTTTGGGGGTTTTGTTGTTGTTGTTTGTTTATTTGTTTCTTTGGGTATTGGGATATATAAGTTCTTTATATATGTTTTGGATATTAGCCCTTTATCAGATATGTCATTTGCAAATATCTTCTGCCATTCAGCAGGTTGCCTTTTGTTTTGTTAATAGTATCCTCTGCTCTGCAAAAGCTTTTTATTTTGGTGTAGTCCCAATAGTTTATTTTTTGCTTTTGTTCTTTGGTTTTGATGGTGATGAATAGTAAACATAAGGCTGATACTGTGAGAAGATCTAATCATTGATACTCTTGGTAGTTTAGGCAAAGTCTTGGGGGAATTAATCCTAGACGAAATGAAGAGTATTGAAGGATCTAAAAGGAAGAGAAAAAAGCAAGTTCACATTTTACTAAACTCTCTCTTAGAACCATGAAAAGGATCAGTTAAGTGTGGGGAGAGGTAGTTTGTTGAAAAAAGCAAAGATATCAGTTATATGACTTTTGTGCTAAAGCAAATGAAGAATAGAATCAATAGAATACTATATTGGGGTAGTGAAAAGGGAAAGAGACAAGACTAACCAACATACACCAAAGCAGTAGAATCAACATGAATTGAAGCCTAATTAAATATGAGAAGTGGTGGAGAAAAATAAGCTAAGGATAAGCCCCAGGTTTCTTGTAGAGATACTTGGCAAATAGGAAAAAATACAGATTTGAACAAAATAGAAGTTTAGTTTTATGTGTAAAGAATGGGTTGTTTCTGTGGGTAACAAAAAAAAAAAGTTGATGGCATTATTGGAAACAAAAATGAAAAGGGTTGAAGGATGGAGGAGTTAGTTTCATAGAGTTATGCATTGTAGGGAGGTAAATAAGGTGAGGACTAAACATTCCTTATTACATTTCTGTTAATATCCCCACTTACCCTCCCTTGAACATTTAGTGTAATAACTTATTGCTGCATCATGGGAACAAAGCAGAACCTTATGATATAATGCCATGAGATCTATTTTCACAAATCAACTTATTTTTAAATAATACAATCAGCAACAGATTGCAAGTTTCGTATTAATTTATATTTTCAATGGCTGCTGAAGAAAAAAGAAACTCAACTTTCATTAGTTTTCCTTCTGTCTTTCAGCTCAAAATGTTTATATATGTGTGTATGTGTTTATTTGTGTTTAATTTATTCATTCAATCACTTATTCACTCAATCACAAAGGTTAGTAATAAAATGTTGGCAACTCTAGGAGGCATGTATATTCAGGTCTTGAATGGTATTCTTCAATTCCAAGGAGATGCATTCTTCCATGTGTCCTACAATATCAGACGAGGCTGGTAACCATGTTTTAGTTTTAGTTTCTCTGCTTGGCTCAACCTACTCCACTATCCCTGATATCCTGTCCTAAACCCAATCCATCTTCTTGGTTCATCTTAAAAATTAAGTGAAATTTAGCACCCCACCAATACCAAATGTGTTACTGGGAGGTAACTGGATAACTATTTTTTTTTTTTGAAACTGACTGAACTCCTCAGGGAGATATATTGCGCTTTACCAAGCTTTTACTTATACCTGTACTAAGTCTAGGTTATCATTATCAGTATAAATTTTGAGCCCATTTTCTTAAAAGCACACAATTCTGTCCAGTAGCAATTCTTTCAACCTTTGGATTCCTCCAGAAACCCTTTTGCTTAAATCTTTCCCCAATTCTCCTCTGGATTGTCATAGCCTACAACTTAGAATCCCTCCATCTAGAAAACAATTGAGCTCCTAGAGAGTTTCTGTGACAGAAAAATACAAGTTGTTCCCAATATCCATCCAAACTTTCTTCCCTAATAATGAGATGTGTTAGCTAGTGCCTAGCCCACTGAAATAAAGACACCATTTTCAAGCCTCCCTTGAATTTGATGTAGCCTTGTGAATAGCTTCTGACCCATGAAATGGAAATGGAAGGATCCCGTGGCAGCTCTCAGAAATCTTCTTTAAAAGAGAGCTGCCAAATCTGCTGTTTATTTCATCATTATCTTGACCCTGTTACCTGAAATGAAGCTGCTGCCGTCTTGGCATATAAAGTTGAAGACAACAGGACGGAGTTAATAGAACAATGATCTGACAAAAACTTTGTTCTCCAACAGCTTTGTGGTATACCACTGCTACCGGAAATCTAAATGCCTTACTACTTTACTTAAAATATATGAGAAGAAATAAACTGTGATATTATTTTTATTATGCTACTTACTGGGTATTTTATTATGCTACTTACTGGGTATTTTATTATTATTAGTCCCATTACAATACCCTTTGCATTGATGCAACTATTTTCCCTTTCTTATAAATACATTGTGACATAAATCTAGGTCAGTTTCATCCTAGAGCCATAAATCAGCAGTATATTTTAAAATATTAAATAAAATGCATGACAGATTGAGGCATAATAGAATTACCCCCATCTAAACGCAAATTGGTTATCAACAAACTTACAAAAGCTTAAGTAAATCCAATAATAAGCAACTTGTTGACTATCAAATGATTTTTGGAATTACAAAACATTTAAGACTTCTCAAAAAATTGTTTCTTAATAACATTTTAATCTAATGATCAATCTGTTTTTAATTTAAAAAAATAAAGCCTGCCCATATCAAAAAAATTCTAATATATGAACTCCATATTCATTTGACATGTAATTACTTTGAATAATACATTAAAACTAAAATACATGTAGCACCTACACTAATTCAACTTATTAATGGAAGTCTGGATAAAACAAAAATTCCAGAATAGAAAGAATAGACTAATCAGAAAACTCTCTTCCTCTCTTTTCTCTTTTACTCTCAAGTTTTCTTTGGGCATGTAAGTTTGGTTTATATTATATATTTGACACATTTTAGCCTTCTAATTTTTATTTAGTAAATGAGGTATTCTATTTTTACTTTTGTGAAGCTGTAATGAAAGCTTTGCCTACAAGCTACTGGAGGCAGTAAGAAATTATCTTTGAGATTAGAAATTTTAGGTCTTTGGAATGACCTTAAAAAATAGCATCACCCCATCTCCCAAGGTTCTTATCAGTTTACCAGCTAGAAGAAATTTGCCTTTAGGAGAAAAATCTAAAATATTTTCCTGTTGAAATACTGGGAAAAGGAAAGGAAGGATGGGATTTGCAGAGAACAGGAGAAATAGTTTCATAAAACATGTGGCAGGGTGCCTGGATGGCTCAGTGGGTTAAGTGTCCTACTTTGGCTCAGGTCATGATTTCATAGTTCTTGGGTTTGAGCCCTGCATTGGGCTCTGTGCTGACAGCTCAGAGCCTGCAGCCTGCTTCAGATTCTATCTCCTGCTGTCTCTGCCCCTCCCTACCTTGTGTTCTGTCTCTAAAACAAGCAAACATTAAAAAACAACAACAACAACAACAAAAAAAAACATGCTGGCTTAATGGACATGTGGCCTCTGTAGTTCCACAAAGCCCTGTGCTGGAGGGGGGATGGGGGGACAACAGGGGGAGAGGGGAAGGGGGAGGGGCAAGCAGGGAGGGAGGGATGTCTGCTTGCTTAAAGATTTGCAATGTCTTTTTGAACCAGGAGACTCTTGGTTTCATTTTTTCACTGAGTCCTACAAACTATGTAGCCAGTTCTGGCATCAGGAATAAGGATGTGTGTCTGTTTGCTCATGGAATTTAGTAACATGCTAGCTTATAATGGAAACCCACATACCCAGCATAGTTTTTAAGGAGTAGAGACAATAATAAGAGAAGATTATTAAAAAACAAAAAACAAAACCTTTGTTGTTGTTTTATTATTTTTTAAAACTTTATTTCAAGGTAATTGTACTTGAACAGTTTGTGTGATTTAAAAGGAACACCACCAAGGTTACTGACAATTTAATCACAGCCAAGGAGCCACAGGGAGAAACTGAATTTTGAAGCCCTTGTGCATTCTTTCTCATTTTGCAAACCAAGTGATGTCCCAAGGGACAAAGTTGCTCTTTGTAATTCTCATAAAATACCATATATTAACTCAGAAATTGCTTAGCATTAGTTCTTTTTGTTGTTTACTTATTTAGGGTTATATTTTCGGAAACTATAAGTAAAATTGTAACAAGTATAATAGGGAAATATAAATGAATGTACACATGCACACATGCCCGTGCATACATATACACACAGAATTCAGTGAGTACAAGAATGTTAATTTTTAGAAAAAGTTAATTTTTAGTCTAATCAACAATTATAATGGCAAGTATGATCACCTTTAATGCACAACAACAACAAAACATTTTACTAAACCTGTCCACAAATTTTGTGAACAATGCTCAATAAAAGGAAGGAAATTTTCCTAAAATGACCCATCAGTGTACAAACCTTAAACTACTAGAACTAATATTTACTATTAAATTACCAAGGACCTTTTCTGCTTCCATATATTCTGTAAGAACCATGAATTATGAAAGAAAACCAGAATTTTGGAATTTCAATGAAATGCTATTAGAAAGTACACAAAAATGGCTCTTATGTATTAATAAGAAAATAAATTAGGTGTACAATTCCCATCATTACATTAACAAACCTATAAAATGACTGGGAATGAATAAAAAATTATACTAGCAGTTTCCCAACATAAGCTTAGCATTTGTTCTTAAAAAGTGTTGGGATATTTTTTCTTGAAAACATCACTTTATTAAGGAAGATTAACTCCAATTGACAGTTTTTTAAACATCAATCCAACTAGCAGAATGAATAATGATGCAAAAGCATTTAGTTACTTGCCCCAGCATGGTCCATGTTTGGAAGACAATATCTGTGCCCTTTGGATCATATAAATCCAGTGGGGAGGAAAGAGATCCAGACCTGGAAAAGTTAACCTTTTATCTAACAATCAGGCAGAAAAGGATCCACAAGTAGATCAGGTGTTAAAATCTGCCCTATACTCATTATCAACCATCCTCTTTCTAGGGTTGACCTCTAGTTAATTTATCCTTACTCTTGACTTGCTTGGTTTCTATACCTTTACTAAACTTTGCTGTAGTTTTAAGTTTCAATATATTTTTTATTTACTTTAAAAAAAATTTTAATCTTTTATTTTTGAGAGAGAGAGACAGAGACAGAGACAGAGACAGAGTGTGAGTGGGGGAGGAGCTGAGAGAGAGGGAAACACAGAATCTGAAGCAGGCTCCAGGCTCTGAGCTGTCAGCACAGAGCCCTACACAGGGCTTGAACCCATGTGAGATCATGACCTGAGCTGAAGTTGGATGCTTACCTGACTGAACCACCCAGGCGTCCCTTATTTATTTACTTTTTTAAAATATTTTTAAAATGATTATTTGTTTTTGAGAGATAGAGATAGAGAGAGAGAGAAAGACAGAGCATGAGTGGAGGAGGGGCAGTGAGAGAGGGAGGCACAGAATCTGAAGCAGGCTCTAAGCTGTCAGCACAGAGCCCTATGTGGGGCTTGAACCCATGAACCCTGAGATCATGATGTGAGCTGAAGCTGGACACTTAACCAACTGAGCCACTCAGGTGCCCAGAGTTTCAATATATTTATTATGCACAAGTATTTAACTTCATCCTCCTGTCCCCACCCATGTATCAAAGCCACAACTCCATTTTGGAGTCAGGAAATTTCATTTTCACAAGAGATGAAAACTCTCTTCTCTGTAACAACAACCTGCTATTTATAGGATCATGGAGGAAACTGGAATCTATCACACTTATACACTGACTTTTAAACAACTCTTCTCTTACTGTTTCCACATTATCTTCTGTGCTACCTGGTACCCAAGACCCCACTGAACCTGCAGCTAGTTCTATAGGCACCTGGAATGAGTTTTCCACTTGAAAAAGCTGTTACTATTCCACTATTTCTACAAAAATGTTTAATCTGTTGTCCATCGCTGGATCTCATTTTTGTTTGTTTTAGTTTCATAGTTGTTGTTTGTTTTGTACGAGTAGGATTATTTTGTTCCATTTAGTTTTCCCTGATGTCATAGTAGGGTGAATGCATGTAGTTATTTCACTGTGTTTAAGTTTGTCATTGTCAAGCTTCACCCTGACCTTATGCATAAGCAGTGATCTCATACTCTTGCACTCTTTCTGGCACATAAAAGAAATATAGTCCATGCAGTTGGTCATTCTCCTGATGATCTCTCTCTCTTTCTCTCTCTCCAGTCTCTCTCTCTCTCTCCCCATCACTACCCCCAGTCTAAAGAATGTTATCAGATTCCAGATTTTTTTTAGTTCTGTTATTCCTGATCTTGTGTTAATTAGACATACCAATATCATGATTATCACAATCACACTATATTCTGTTGTTAAAATATATTTTGTTATTGCAATAAGAATAAGGTGTTTTGACGGGAATAAAATACATCAATTACTTCTGATAGGAATAAAATACATCAATTTAATTCTTTAGAGATTTTGCATCTATGGAAATCAGAATTTCCTTCATAAAAGAGAAGTGGTATAGGAGTTCCACTTGGCTCAAGACTACCACATATATTCATTAATCTTACATAAGCATTACTTTAAAATCGATTTTAAATTACAATGAGCTTGAAGGTAAGCTTCCCAAATTAATTCTGTTTGGCTTTATGGATACATTTATTTATGTTATAGTTCTCATGGTATACATATGAAGGCACCTGGAACGACATTGTCAATGAAAGCACCTAATCACCAGTCTATTCTTGCATGGGTAAAGGTAAGTTGAAAAGATGTCAGTGTATAGTTAAAAGTAATAACCACATAACAGACTACCTGTAGTTAAAACATTGGAGAGATCAGTGAGGATTTTGTTCTTTCTTGATTATTATAGACTCCGTATCTATCTGGGAGCTAGCTTCTCACAACATCACATGTAAATTGATTATCCTGCCAAGGGATCTGAATATGAAGTTTTATGAGAAACAGTAAAAATAAAATTGGCTTTTAAACATAGAACTTAAGCAAGCAAATAAAGTTATGTCTCTTTTCTTCAACTGTTTAAATATAGTCCTGAAAAGATTGTGGTTTGCCTAGACAGTAGAAACACAACCAACAGGTTGACTTGGCAGATCTATTTGGTGTAAAAATTAGGAGGAACTGACTAACAGGAAGAGACTTCCAAAAATCAAAGTTATTCCTCTGCGGCAAAGTATCCAGTTGAGCCCAGGGTCATTTGTTACAGATACTGGAGTTTGGATTCCGCCTTTGGGTGGACAAGTAGAATAGAGGCTCTGAGGCTTCCGCAAACACTAAGATTCCATGATTTTATTATCTCACTGCTCCCACAGTGCTCCAAGAGTGAGCTACCATTACAAGGCTGGGACCTTGGGTCCTCCAGAGGCTCTGGGGGCTGGGAGAATAGCGGAAGGAGACGTGAGTGGAATCCGCAGGGTCTGAAACACAGTGTGTTTCAGGAAAAGTCTGAAGGTCGGACATACCCTGAATGTGAAATGACCAAAATCAGTTTAAGCCCGTTTTGTATGCTCAAATCCTAGCTACATTTGTGAGCCTGGTGCACTGTCCGTAGGCAAGCTATTTTGCTCAGCATGTGCTTACTTCCCGGCAAATTGTTCTTTTCTTTTAAAGCGGCAGTCGCCGTCAAGAATAAAAGTTCATTTGCATGGTGCACGGCTTGCACATTGTAGTTTATTGGACAATAAGCCTCGCTGACACATCCATTTGAAGTCTTAATCCAGGAGCTTTTGCAGCATTTCTACATGGTGACAATGAGTCTTAAGGAAAGAATTTTATTTGATCATGATTTTAAATTTTATCACTCATTACTTTGGATGTGTGAATGGAACAATAATTTGAATCAAATAATAAAACTATCCCCAAGGTTGTGAAAGTTTTGACACTTCCAGAATAAAACAATTCTCTTAATGGGCTGACCACTGCTTACACCATAAAATGTACTCTTCCTAACATTGGTTGAACTAGTTGGAAATACTCTATTATTTTCTTCAAAGCTGGATCTCTGCCCAGAATATATATTAACCGTCTCCAGCACTGTAGTGTTTAAGAATGAATGTTGCAACTGGTGCAGCCACTCTGGAAAACAGTGTGGAAGTTCCTCACAAAATCAAAAATAGACCTACCCTATGAGCCAGCAGTAGCACTGCTAGGAATTTACCCAAGGGATACAGGAGTGCTGATGCATAGGGGCACTTGTACCCCAATGTTTATAGCAGCACTTTCAACAATAGCCAAATTGTGGAAAGAGCCTAAATGTCCATCAACTTATGAATGGATAAAGAAATTGTGGTTTTGGGGCGCCTGGGTGGCTCAGTCGGTTAAGCGTCCGACTTTGGCTCAGGTCATGATCTCGCCGTCCGTGAGTTCGAGCCCCGCGTTGGGCTCTGTGCTGACAGCTCAGAGCCTGGAGCCTGTTTCAGATTCTATGTCTCCCTCTCTCTGACCCTCCCCCATTCATGCTCTGTCTCTCTCTGTCTCAAAAATAAATGAACGTTAAAAAAAATTAAAAAAAAAAAAGAAATTGTGGTTTATATACACAATGGAGTACTACGTGGCAATGAGAAAGAATGAAATATGGCCCTTTGTAGCAACGTGGATGGAACTGGAGAGTGTGGTGCTCAGTGAAATAAGCCATACAGAGAAAGACAGATACCATATGTTTTTCACTCTTATGTAAATCCTGAGAAACTTTAGTAGAAACCCATGGGGGAGGGGAAGGAAAAAAAAAAGAGGTTAGAGTGGGAGAGAGCCAAAGCATAAGAGACTCTTAAAAACTGAAAACAAACTGAGGGTTGATGGGGGCTGGGTGGGTGGGGAGGGTAGGTGATGGGTATTGAAGAGGGCATCTTTTGGGATGAGCACTGGGTGTTGTATGGAAACCAATTTGACAATAAATTTCATATATTAAAAAAAGAATTAATGTTGCTTAGGGAAAAAAAGAAAAAAATCACTTACTATAAATAAACAAGAAATACGGTTAATTTCTATAGGGGGGTTAATTAATAAGCAATAATTTTAGGTGGCAAAGTAAAGAGATTAAAACCTTCAAAAGCATGCATTTAAAAATAAAAGCATCTGGCAATGGCACCTGAAATATGACTGATATGATAATGAAGAATAAAGTATAAAGTATGCTATTTAAAGTGTTTTCTAATTAAAGGGTTTAGGATAGAGAATAGGATAAGGTAGAATTAAGAAAGTAGCAGAACAAATGACATTTCTTCCAAAAATGCTCAAATATAAAACAAAAGGCTAGCTTGAACACGTCTATGTCTAACCTGAGCCTGTTGAATTGTACTAAAATTGCAGACCTCCAAGTTTCAGATCAATTATAAAGGATATAATAATGGAAGACAGTGGAAGTGGAATGACCCTTACAATTCATTGGGGTTCCAACTCATCATTCTTTAGTTGAGAAAAATGAAGGCAAGATGTGCAATGAACTTGTTCAAGTTCACATAGAGGCAGAAATCCAAATGATCTGGTAATCTCTGCCCACCCCACTAGCACCCTGCCATTGTCTCTGCATCATTTATTCTCATCCCTCCTCGCACTCTCAAAACCTGGATGGCATGGAATACGCTGCACTAATAATACTAACAGTAACTTGATATGTGTGTGCATGTGTGTCTATCATGGGCAAGGATAGAGCAGTGTGGAAGAGGGGAGAGGTGATATTACTTTAAAAGTATCTAGAGAAACTTTGATATTCCTGCAGATAAGCCTCCCTTACTTCCTCTCCTGCCACACCCCCACCAAGTGCCTTTTACCCACATTGGGAATTACTTTCTAGAATTCAATGCATATTTACATAATACACTGATTATATAGGCCCTTTGTTAGCCTTCACTCTCTTGAAGAATTAACATTTAATCAGCTACAAAATATTATGGAAAATTAATTGAACCTCTGGTACAATGTAATAAAGAGCCCCCTAAACAACTTTCCAGGCTGTTGATTTCAGCCATTCACTTAATCTGTCTGATTTTATTTCCTATTTTACAGAGCCAGTTGTCATTCAAATGAGTTGGCCAAGTATTTGGTCATTATGCAGACCCAGGTTTAGGGTATAATCTCAGTAGTTGGTAAAGCAGTATCAATCCTCCCTTATGAAGAATGACTAATACAAATAGGCCAAATGTCCAGACCCCTCAGTTATCTCCAAATTAACTTGTAGCTAGGAACATGGTAAAATGTGTCAGTCTCCTTTACTTGTAGGTTTCCAGTCATTGCAAGTGAAATGTTTTATCTAATGCCTAAATCTGTCTATACTACAATAATTTCCCCAAGTTTGTATTACTTTTAAAAATTAGGGGCGCCTGGGTGGCTCAGTCGGTTAAGCGTCCGACTTCAGCTCAGGTCACGATCTCACGATCCGGGAGTTCAAGCCCCGCGTCGGGCTCTGGGCTGATGGCTCAGAGCCTGGAGCCTGCTTCAGATTCTGTGTCTCCCTCTCTCTCTGCCCCTCCCCCGTTCATGCTCTGTCTCTCTCTGTCTCAAAAATAAATAAACGTTAAAAAAAAATTAAAAAAAAATTAAATAAAAAGATTCCTCTAAACTACTGAATCTTCTTCACACCAGTTTTTGTGTTATAAAATGGAAGCATTGTCCAATGCATAAGTTAATATGATCATTAAAGCAGAAAAATACACTTAAAGTAAAATTACTACAGAACTGTAAATTATAAATATAGACAGAAGAAACAAGTTACGGGAACTATGGAATCAGACAGAACTGAGATTTAATTTCTAGATCTTTAATGATTATGTGGCTTTAGGCAAATGCCTTACCCTCATTCTCAGTTTTCTCTTCTGTAAAAAGGCAGCAATAAAGTAACTATATCATAGGGGTCCAAGAACAAAAAGAGTTATAATCTATGTAAATGAACATATATATACATATATATATATGTATATATATATATATTGTAGTATTTCATTATTTAGTATTTTCATATTTTAGTATTTCATATATATATTTTAGTATTTCATTATCCAGGGTAAATAATATTTAAGTAAAATGCACAAAATTATTGTTGATTCTGATCACAATGTTAGAAGAGTCCCAATGAATTAAATATGTCTAGCATGTTTATAGAAAGAATTAATTCCACATCTTCCAAACGGCCATTCATGTAGTGCTTTTAAAATCTGTTGTGGGGCGCCTGGGTGGCTCAGTTGGTTAAGCGGCCGACTTCGGCTCAGGTCATGATCTCGCGGTCTGTGAGTTTGAGCCCCACGTCGGGCTCTGTGCTGACAGCTCAGAGCCTGGAGCCTGTTTCAGATTCTGTGTCTCCCTCTCTCTGACCCTCCCCCGTTCATGCTCTGTCTCTCTCTGTCTCAAAAATAAACGTTAAAAAAAATTTTTTTTAAACCTGTTGTGTGTGTGTGTGTGTGTGTGTGTGTGTGTGTGTCTAAGCATGTACACAATTTCTTAAGCCCTAAAGTTCTAACATCTCTGTTTAAGTTCCAGTAATGTGGAATTTTTGTGCTATTTTTTCTCAAATTAATTATAAAGATTATTGGAAACCCGACAGCATAATGATCCCTTTGATATTCACCAGACGTATTATCTCTTATTTATTGAACATGAGCTTTCCATTTTTAATGTAACATTTTTCACCCCATCTTACTGCATGTCTTAGGTAAATCATTCAGTTATCTATCTACTCAGGAATATTGTAAGGTGTTGGTAAGCCATTATCTAGTAAATTGGATCCCTGTAAACAATATACCACAATCATTCAGGCCCAACAAAGTGAGCTTTTTGCTCAAATGATCTGGATAATTGCCTTAGCTATTTTATTCTTCCCATGTAAATAGATTTTGTGTTACTTAGAGGAATAAAGTCTTTTCGAGTTCCCAATTTTAGTGCTAAAAACAGAAAATTATAAATATATGGAAAGGTCTATGAGGTATTTCTCCACATAGTTCATACAACATAATGGAATAACTGAGAAATGAGATCAAAACTCACCATTTCATCAGAATAGATGGTTGTTGAACAATGCCCAGATGCACATGATGTGTCCCTATCCCACTAAGGAATCAGAATGAAAATGCTAGAATGAACTATAAATTGTCCAGAAACATCCACAAATGGATTGTTTTATCATGAAATTGGTACATGCACTAACATTTAAAATAGCCTTCATTTGTCATGAAGTAGAAGGCTGAAGCAGGTAAAATAAGATGTGCTCCTTCCTCTGCTTAGAGAATGTATTTTGAGAACATTAAAAAAAAATGCTCCCTTCACTTAGAGTGGGTCTTTCTAAAACAAAATCTTACTATCACTTACCTTCCCCCACAACCAACTAAAAACACTTCAATGTCTTTCTATTGGTCTTAAAATAGACTAAAATCTTTAATATGGTTTAATAAATCTCAATCTAACCTGGCCTGTACCTTTCTCTCCAGCCTTATCTCTCACCATCCTTCCTTTCCTCTCAAAACTCCAACCAAATAACATTCTCTCAATTGCTTGTAATAATGTGTTCTGTCTCATTGGTAGCTGTGTCCTACTCCTTCTATCTGGACTGCTTTGCTCGTTGCCTAATTAACTCCTATTTGGTCTCAGGCAAGTGTTAGTCCACAGGGAAGCCTGACCTCACCTCCATTCATGTTTCCAGAGCATCACGAAACTTTTTTGAAATTTTACAGTTTTGTATGATTATTTTGTTATTGTCCATTTCCCTTACTAAACCATAAGATTCATGCCTCCTTTTGGTCACCAGTAGCCTAGTTTGTAGCACCTGGCATAAAGTGGGTGCTCCATGAAATTAGTTGAACACATTATATTAAGTATCATATAGAAAAAATACATGCCCCAAAGACCACATATTTTATAATTTTATTTATGAGAATGTGTGGCAAAGGCACCATCTATAAAGAAAGTATATTAATGGTTGCCTAGGGCTGACAGTGGGAATGGGGATTACCTCCAAAATGGAATGAGGATTTTCCTGAAAAATGGGTAATGTTCTAATCCAGTATTATGGTGAAGGTTTCATAACTCAGTAAATTTGCTATAAATCATTGATTTATACATTTGAAACAAGTGAATTTTATGGTATATGAATTGTACCTCAATAAAGATTTTTTTTTTTTTTAATGTGCAGTATGGTCTGGCTTTCCTGTTAGCCACGATGTAATCCCATTTTAGAAAAGTTTAGTTCATGTCCACCTGTAAGAAATATGTCAGTATACTTTGTGATTCTCTTAGATCTTTTTATTTGTTTTTGTGTGCCTCTTTATACCTTCCCTGGGCCTTTGCCTTAGCAGCTTGTATCTGAGACTTCCTCTGGAAGACTTCAGGCTACTGGAACCACTCTGCCCACCTGGTGAAAAGAGCTCAGAGTGCCGGAGGTTTTACAGTTCCCAGGGTGTACCACAGCCGATTGCTGACTGGTGCTTGAGGAAGGAAACAGAGCTTCCTTCCCTCCACTGGGGACATACTCTGGGCTGTAACTTATGTTCCAATAAGGCTGAAGCCACCTTTCCAAGGTCTTTGTCAGGAAATGAACCCTTCTTAGCATACTTCTCTTTCTTTTCCTGCTTCCTGGACCAAACATTCATCTGGTTCGATGAGCTCTTCCTTAAATTCCTTGCACATCAACCCACGTCTTGGAGTCTGTGTCTGACAGAAGCCTACCCAAAACATTGACCTTCCAGGAATATGGGCTTTGAAGATTTGAAGTTTCAAAAATATGTAGAGCAATTTACTATTAACTTTTTTTTTATCATATATCCTTATAAGTGCCAGACTTCTTCACATACTCTTTCTTCTGTAGGCGATATCCTGAATTGTTCTTCCCGCTTATCTTCTCTTAGACACATTTCAGATCCAAGGTAGGAATTATCTTCACCCAAGGGGTGTTTCCCATAGCTTCCAACATGGATTCAGCATCTCACTTTTAGATACCACAGCCTCTGTGCTTTCATTTTCATAGCATTGAATACACTTGAGAGGAAATTCCCCCTTCAGTGCTGATCTCTTTCTCAACTGTGAATCTAAGTGCAGAGATTTTTTTTTATTTTTATTTTTTTTATTTTTTTAATATATGAAATTTACTGTCAAATTGGTTTCCATACAACACCCAGTGCTCATCCCAAAAGGTGCCCTCCTCAATACCCATCACCCACCCTGCCCTCCCTCCCACCCCCCATCAACCCTCAGTTTGTTCTGTTTTTAACAGTCTCTTATGCTTTGGCTCTCTCCCACTCTAACCTCTTTTTTTTTTTTTTTTCTTTTTCCTTCCCCTCCCCCATGGGTTTCTGTTATGTTTCTCAGGATCCACATAAGAGTGAAACCATATGGTATCTGTCTTTCTCTGTATGGCTTATTTCACTTAGCATCACACTCTCCAGTTCCATCCATGTTGCTACAAAAGGCCATATTTCATTTTTTCTCATTGCCACGTAGTATTCCATTGTGTATATAAACCACAATTTCTTTATCCATTCATCAGTTGATGGACATTTAGGCTCTTTCCATAATTTGGCTATTGTTGAGAGTGCCGCTATAAACATTGGGGTACAGGTGCCCCTATGCATCAGTACTCCTGTATCCCTTGGATAAATTCCTAGCAGTGCTATTGCTGGGTCATAGGGTAGGTCTATTTTTAATTTTCTGAGGAACCTCCACACTGCTTTCCAGAGCGGCTGCACCAATTTGCATTCCCACCAACAGTGCAAGAGGGTTCCTGTTTCTCCACATCCTCTCCAGCATCTATAGTCTCCTGATTTCTTCATTTTGGCCACTCTGACTGGCGTGAGGTGGTATCTGAGTGTGGTTTTGATTTGTATTTCCCTGAAAAGGAGCGACGTTGAACATCTTTTCATGTGCCTGTTGGCCATCCGGATGTCTTCTTTAGAGAAGTGTCTATTCATGTTTTCTGCCCATTTCTTCTCTGGGTTATTTGTTTTTCGGGTGTGGAGTTTGATGAGCTCTTTATAGATTTTGGATACTAGCCCTTTGTCCGATGTGTCATTTGCAAATATCTTTTCCCATTCCGTTGGTTGCCTTTTCGTTTTGTTGGTTGTTTCCTTTGCTGTGCAGAAGCTTTTTATCTTCATAAGGTCCCAGTAATTCACTTTTGCTTTTAATTCCCTTGCCTTTGGGGATGTGCCGAGTAAGAGATTGCTACGGCTGAGGTCAGAGAGGTCTTTTCCTGCTTTCTCCTCTAAGGTTTTGATGGTTTCCTGTCTCACATTCAGGTCCTTTATCCATTTTGAGTTTATTTTTGTGAATGGTGTGAGAAAGTGGTCTAGTTTCAACCTTCTGCATGTTGCTGTCCAGTTCTCCCAGCACCATTTGTTAAAGAGACTGTCTTTTTTCCATTGGATGTTCTTTCCTGCTTTGTCAAAGATGAGTTGGCCATACGTTTGTGGGTCTAGTTCTGGGGTTTCTATTCCATTCCATTGGTCTATGTGTCTGTTTTTATGCCAATACCATGCTGTCTTGATGATGACAGCTTTGTAGTAGAGGCTAAAGTCTGGGATTGTGATGCCTCCTGCTTTGGTCTTCTTCTTCAAAATTACTTTGGCTATTCGGGGCCTTTTGTGGTTCCATATGAATTTTAGGATTGCTTGTTCTAGTTTCGAGAAGAATGCTGGTGCAATTTTGATTGGGATTGCATTGAATGTGTAGATAGCTTTGGGTAGTATTGACATTTTGACAATATTTATTCTTCCAATCCATGAGCAGGGAATGTCTTTCCATTTCTTTATATCTTCTTCAATTACCTGCATAAGCTTTCTATAGTTTTCAGCATACAGATCTTTTACATCTTTGGTTAGATTTATTCCTAGGTATTTTATGCTTCTTGGTGCAATTGTGAATGGGATCAGTTTCTTCATTTGTCTTTCTGTTGCTTCATTGTTAGTGTATAAGAATGCAACTGATTTCTGCACATTGATTTTGTATCCTGCAACTTTGCTGAATTCATGTATCAGTTCTAGCAGACTTTTGGTGGAGTCTATCGGATTTTCCATGTATAATATCATGTCATCTGCAAAAAGCGAAAGCTTGACTTCATCTTTGCCAATTTTGATGCCTTTGATTTCCTTTTGTTGTCTGATTGCTGATGCTAGAACTTCCAGCACTATATTAAACAGCAGCGGTGACAGTGGGCATCCCTGTCGTGTTCCTGATCTCAGGGAAAAAGCTCTCAGTTTTTCCCCGTTGAGGATGATGTTAGCTGTGGGCTTTTCATAAATGGCCTTTATGATCTTTAAGTATGTTCCTTCTATCCCGACTTTCTCAAGGGTTTTTATTAAGAAAGGGTGCTGGATTTTGTCAAAGGCCTTTTCTGCATCGATTGACAGGATCATATGGTTCTTCTCTTTTTTTTTGTTAATGTGATGTATCACGTTGATCGATTTGCGAATGTTGAACCAGCCCTGCATCCCAGGAATGAATCCCACTTGATCATGGTGAATAATTCTTTTTATATGCTGTTGAATTCGATTTGCTAGTATCTTATTAAGAATTTTTGCATCCATATTCATCAGGGATATTGGCCTGTAGTTCTCTTTTTTTACTGGGTCTCTGTCTGGTTTAGGAATCAAAGTAATACTGGCTTCATAGAATGAGTCTGGAAGTTTTCCTTCCCTTTCTATTTCTTGGAATAGCTTGAGAAGGATAGGTATTATCTCTGCTTTAAATGTCTGGTAGAACTCCCCTGGGAAGCCATCTGGTCCTGGACTCTTATTTGTTGGGAGATTTTTGATAACCGATTCAATTTCTTCGCTGGTTATGGGTCTGTTCAAGCTTTCTATTTCCTCCTGATTGAGTTTTGGAAGAGTGTGGGTGTTTAGGAATTTGTCCATTTCTTCCAGGTTGTCCAATTTGCTGGCATATAATTTTTCATAGTATTCCCTGATAATTGTTTGTATCTCTGAGGGATTGGTTGTAATCATTCCATTTTCATTCATGATTTTATCTATTTGGGTCATCTCCCTTTTCTTTTTGAGAAGCCTGGCTAGAGGTTTGTCAATTTTGTTTATTTTTTCAAAAAACCAACTCTTGGTTTCGTTGATCTGCTCTACAGTTTTTTTCAGATTCTATATTGTTTATTTCTGCTCTGATCTTTATTATTTCTCTTCTTCTGCTGGGTTTAGGCTGCCTTTGCTGTTCTGCTTCTATTTCCTTTAGGTGTGCTGTTAGATTTTGTATTTGGGATTTTTCTTGTTTCTTGAGATAGGCCTGGATTGCAATGTATTTTCCTCTCAGGACTGCCTTCGCTGCATCCCAAAGCGTTTGGATTGTTGTATTTTCATTTTCGTTTGTTTCCATATATGTTTTAATTTCTTCTCTAATTGCCTGGTTGACCCACTCATTCGTTAGTAGGGTGTTCTTTAACCTCCATGCTTTTGGAGGTTTTCCAGACTTTTTCCTGTGGTTGATTTCAAGCTTCATAGCATTGTGGTCTGAAAGTATGCATGGTATAATTTCAATTCTTGTAAACTTATGAAGGGCTGTTTTGTGACCCAGTATATAATCTATCTTGGAGAATGTTCCATGTGCACTCGAGAAGAAAGTATATTCTGTTGCTTTGGGATGCAGAGTTCTAAATATATCTGTCAAGTCCATCTGATCCAATGTATCATTCAGGGCCCTTGTTTCTTTATTGACTGTGTGTCTAGATGATCTATCCATTTCTGTAAGTGGGGTGTTAAAGTCCCCTGCAATGACCACATTCTTATCAATAAGGTTGCTTATGTTTATGAGTAATTGTTTTATATATCTGGGGGCTCGGGTATTTGGCGCATAGACATTTATAATAGTTAGCTCTTCCTGGTGGATAGACCCTGTGATTATTATATAATGCCCTTCTTCATCTCTTGTTACAGCCTTTAATTTAAAGTCTAGTTTGTCTGATATAAGTATGGCTACTCCAGCTTTCTTTTGGCTTCCAGGAGCATGATAAATAGTTCTCCATCCCCTCACTCTCAATCTAAAGGTGTCCTCAGATCTAAAATGAGTCTCTTGTAGACAGCAAATAGATGGGTCTTGTTTTTTATCCATTCTGATACCCTATGTCTTTTAGTTGGCGCATTTAATCCATTTACATTCAGTGTTATTATAGAAAGATATGGGTTTAGAGTCATTGTGATGTCTGTATGTTTTATGCTTGTAGTGATGTCTCTGGTACTTTGTCTCACAGGATCCCCCTTAGGATCTCTTGTAGGGCTGGTTTCGTGGTGACAAATTCCTTCAGTTTTTGTTTGTTTGGGAAGACCTTTATCTCTCCTTCTATTCTAAATGACAGACTTGCTGGATAAAGGATTCTCGGCTGTATTTTTTCTGTTTAGCACACTGTAGATATCGTGCCAAGCCTTTCTGGCCTGCCAAGTTTCAAAGGAGAGATCAGTCACGAGTCTTATAGGTCTCCCTTTATATGTGAGGGCACGTTTATCCCTTGCTGCTTTCAGAATTTTCTCTTTATCCTTGTATTTTGCCAGTTTCACTATGATATGTCGTGCAGAAGATCGATTCAAGTTACGTCTGAAGGGAGTTCTCTGTGCCTCTTGGATTTCAATGCCTTTTTCCTTCCCCAGTTCAGGGAAGTTCTCAGCTATAATTTGTTCAAGTACCCCTTCAGCACCCTTCCCTCTCTCTTCCTCCTCTGGGATACCAATTATGCGTATATTATTTTTTTTTAGTGTATCACTTAGTTCTCTAATTTTCCCCTCATACTCCTGGATTTTTTTCTCTCTCTTTCTTTCAGCTTCCTCTTTCTCCATAACTTTATCTTCTAGTTCACCTATTCTCTCCTCTGCCTCTTCAAGCCGAGCCATGGTGGATTCCATTTTGTTTTGCAATTCGTTTAAAGCGTTTTTCAACTCCTCGTGACTGTTCCTTAGTCCCTCGATCTTTGTGGCAAGAGATTCTCTGCTGTCCTGTATACTGTTTTCAAGCCCAGCGATTAATTTTATGACTATTATTCTAAATTCACTTTCTGTTATATTATTTAAATCCTTTTTGATCAGTTCATTAGCTGTTGTTATTTCCTGGAGATTCTTCTGAGGGGAATTCTTCCGTTTGGTCATTTTGGAGAGTCCCTGGCGTGGTGAGGACCTGCAGGGCACTTCCCCTGTGCTGTGGTGTATAACTGGAGTTAGTGGGCGGGGCCGCAGTCCGACCCGATGTCTGCCCCCAGCCCACTGCTGGGGCCACAGTCAGACTGGTGTGTGCCTTCTCTTCCCCTCTCCTAGGGGCGGGATTCACTGTGGGGTGGCGTGTCCCGTCTGGGCTACTTGCACACTGCCAGGCTTGTGTTGCTGGGGATCTGGCGGATTAGCTGGGGTGGGTAGGCAAGGTGCACGGGGGCTGGAGGGGCAGGCTTAGCTCGCTTCTCCTTAGGTGATCCACTTCAGGAGGAGCCCTGTGGCAGCGGGAGGGAGTCAGATCCGCTGCCGGAGGTTTGGCTCCGCAGAAGCACAGAGTTGGGTGTTTGCGCGGAGCGAGCAAGTTCCCTGGCAGGAACTGGTTCCCTTTGGGATTTTGGCTGGGGGATGGGCGGGGGAGATGGCGCTGGCGCCTTTGTTCCCCGCCAAGCTGAGCTCTGCCGTCCGGGGGCTCAGCAGCTCTCCCTCCCTTTGTCCTCCAGCCTTCCCGCTTTCTGAGCAGAGCTGTTAACTTATGACCTCCCAGACGCTAAGTCGCGCTTGCTGTCAGAACACAGTCTGTCCGGCCCCTCCGCTTTTGCCAGCCAGACTCGGGGGCTCTGCTTGGCTGGCGAGCCGCCCCTCCGCCCTGGCTCCCTCCCGCCAGTCCGTGGAGCGCGCACCGCCTCGCCGCCCTTCCTACCCTCTTCCGTGGGCCTCTGGTCTGCGCTTGACTCCGGAGACTCCCTTCTGCTAATCCTCTGGCGGTTTTCTGGGTTCTTTAGGCAGGTGTAGGTGGAATCTAAGTGATCGGCAGGACGCGCTGTGAGCCCCGCGTCCTCCTACGCCGCCATCTTCCAGAACCCCCTCGCAGAGATTTTTATATTTATCACACCCTAGTGCCTAGTGCAATGCTTAACATATAGTAGGTATACAATTAACACTTTTCAATTCAAAATAATTTAGTAATCTGTATTTATTAATATGAAAGGCTATTTAATATATAAATATATTTCCAGAGAGTTGTAAAGCCATTTATATGTGTATACAAATACATACATAAATTATATATTATATAATTTTCCATTAATTCCATGCATTTATTTAAAAATAAAATGAAATAATGGGAGGACATTTATGACTTATAGTTCAACTTTATATAATATTTTTTCTCGAGTTAATAGTTACTATGTAAGAAAGAAGAAGTTATTACAGTGTAAAAAGATAGAAACTCAATGACTGAGTTGAAGAATCTATGGGCTTTACAAATTGCCAGAATGTTGTTGTCACTGTTCATACTGACTGTTGATATTGCCTATTAAGGGAGAATCTTCAGGATAGGTTTTATCCTGAGATGTCAGAAACCACCTTCTCAGCTTACTCATAGGCTGATTTCATACGCCACATCATTTAGTTATTATCAAAAATATATAAATGAATAAAATAACTTTTTAAAAGTTTCCGACAGTTGCTGTAAATCAACAAATTGAAATCAGGAAGGTTGATAGTCATTCTTTAATGGCTGAAAATCTTATCATGGCTCTAGAATGGTATGTACGTATTGTTTTTCATTTGCCAAAGTTGGCAGTAGATATAGGACAGTTCATTTACTATATATTTTGAGAGGGGTGTGTGTGTGTGTGTGTGTGTGTGTGTGCACGCGCGCGCTATTGTGTGTATATATAATTGTGCTAACATCAATTTTTAAATATTGAAGATTATTGGTAATTTGATGAGTCTAAATTCATTGCCATAAATATTATATTGCTCTATTTCTATTATTTTTGGCCATGATCAGGCTGTAAGAAGCTACAAAGTCACAAAATGCCATAAAGCTGAGAGCTAGAACAGAACAACTCCAGAGTGCTGAGAACTAACTTCCGGCAAAATCTCCAGGCAGATTACACCTAAAAACCTTATTCTTGTGAAATGCTTTCCTTCAGAACATTTCAGCTGGGACATATATGATTTCACCAGCTAAATATTTTTACTTTATACTTTGGACTGTCAATTCGCAAATATCACATTTCCAACATTACTGAACTCTGAAAATAATAATAATGCAAAAAAAGTAAGAGGGAAAGAATTCATCATTTCTACCTGGCAGACTATTAGGTACAGATCTTAGGTGGTTGGCATAGAAAATTTTCCTCTTGGGTGTTAACTGCAGCATAAGAGAGTAATCAACAAACCATTAAACAGAAGTTGTAGTTTTCTTCTTTCCTTCCTTTTCCTCCTTTCTTCCTCATTCCTCTTGTTTATCTTTCTCTTTATTCTTTTCTGGATATTTCTTTTTTCTTCTCTTTCACTTTTCTTCTTCTGGCCCAATTCTTTCTTCATCTGGTTTCTCTTTTTCTCCTTTTGATATTTATATCACTTCTGTTCTTCCTCTTGCATTTTTCTTCCCTCCTGTTCCCTCCCTCCCTCCCTTCCTTTTTCTCCTTTTTCTCTGCCTCCTTCTTCACTCCGTATTATTAAGAAATCTTTTCCACACCAGCAGTCTAGGATTTGAGATCGGATATTATCTTTTAGATCAACATTCCTTGAAGTTTAGAAAGTTAAGTTTAAAGCAAACAAAACAAAACAAAACATTCTGTTTTTAAGGGAAATTGAGAACTACAGACCATTAAACAGCAAGTAACATTGCTGATTTGGTAACTTTACTGAAATAACCAGTAAATCTAATTAATGTAGTTGATTCAATAGGCCATTGGTTCTCAACACAAACCTCTTTACACTTAAAAATATATAAACTTTAGTCTCATGCCAGATCTTTAGAGGTAAAATACTTAGGGTGGAGGCTAAGTCATGATTATTTTTTAAAAGCTCCATGGCTGATTATAATGTACATTCCTTATTTCAAAATGATAGGATTTATACCTTATGTCAGGTAAATCAAACAGCAGAACATATGACATTCCCCATGTTTCATGTCGATAATTAAGGGATCAAGGATACAATCAATAGTCATTCCAAGACTAAGTAGACTGAGAAGCTTCCTGATTCTGGTTTTCCTAGCCTAACTCAGCTAACTGGAGATGAGCCCAACTAAGCCTAATAAAAAGAAGAACTCTTAGGGCAGCTGAACCTCCTTTTTCTCCTATTCCTCCTCCTCCACCACCGCCACCTCCTCTTCCTCCTCTTCCTCCTCTTCCTCCTCTTCCTCCTCCTCCTCTTCCTCCTTTTCTCCTCTTCCTCATCCTCCCCCTCTCTAACCAACTGTATCCCATCTTAAGGAAATCATTACTTATCTGCAACACCTGTATAACTTGTTGGCAATGAATTAAATGAGTCCACTGATTGCAGCATGTCTCCTTAAAGTATTTCTCAAACTTTGGTATAAAGAAAGGCCACCTGAGGATTTTGTTCAACTGCAGATTAGGAGGAGTAAGTCTGAAGTGGGGCCTGGGATTCTGCTTTTCTAAAAGCTCTCAGGTGATGCAGACACTGCTAGTCCATGAACCATTATTTGAATAGCTGAGACCTGGAGTACCCATCTATGGTCTGCCTACTCCTTTATTTTCCTACTAGGTTAAATTTTTTGTATTCCATGGAAGGTCATTTTTGAAAAGCTATCATATGTTTCATGTACTGTCATCAGTTAGAATTAATGAGATATAATAAGGCATGGCCTCTGCTCTTAAGGACAAATTACAATCAAGTTGGAGAAGGAAACTAAATGTGAACTTGGTGTCACATGACTGACTAGGGCAATGAATATAAGAAGGTGAAATAGCTCAGTTATGTTATTGTAAAACAATCAGCAAACAGCAGCATATGATTGGCTATTCAGTGGTACAGACTATCTGTGGAGTAAAGTTTCGGGAGTGAGAAAATTTACTAAATGTGGATGTAGGAAATCAAAGGTAGACAGAGAGATTATGGCTAAGAAAAACAAGAATGACATTTCAAAATGAAGAAAGATGAAAAGCACTATACCTGGACTGTGATTGCTTCCTCTACTCCACAATGAATTCTTTGAGGACAGAGAAAACACCTGTGCTTTTCAGTATATGCCGTTTGCTCATTTAGCAATTAGCAGGGGCTAGTGAACCACATGAATTCAGAAAAGATAAAATAGTGAGAATGGTTAATTATATCAAAGGGTAGATTTATATGGAGATATAGTGAAATGACTAAATGTGAACTGAGATGATAAGAATAGAATTTTGGGGAAAACTGATTAATATCTATCTATATCTTTTTTAAGTAATTATTTTTAATGTTTATTTATTTTTGAGAGAGAACAGAAGAGGAGCAGAGAGAGGGGGAGACAGAGAATCCCAAGCAGGCCTCATGCTGTCAGCGCAGAGCATGATGTGGGGCTCAATCTTATGAACGATGAGATCACGACCTGAGCCAAAATCAAAAGCCTGATGCTTTATTGACTGAGCCACCCAGGCACCCCTCTATATCTATCTATCTAGCTAGCTAGCTAGCTAGCTAGCTATCTACCTGCTTACCTCTATATATGTATTTTTAAGAAAGGAATAAAAAGGAAGGAGTTCAGAATATTTAGTAAGACCTAAGAGTTTTCAAGTTCTGGGTTTGATATGGCATTAAGTTTAGGATCTAATCCATGGACATAAAATTAACAAATGATAGATGAAGAGATATTGTAATCTGAATACAAACTAAAATTTATAGAGTGATTTTTTCACACTGCAGGGTGTCTCAGAGGAGCTCACATAATTAAGATAAAAAAGATGTTCAAAACAAAATTAAGTGTAATTGATTTTATCAAGAAATGAAAATGTTGAAGTTGGACACTACTTTCTGATTGGGGTATAAGTCCTGGGAAAGTACTGCCAGAATTTTGACAACCCCCATTCCCCTCTCGGTCCATGTTCTCTCTCTGTCTCTATCTCAGTTTTGAACAATTTGGCCATATTATAACATTCATTAAAAATAGCATTCTAAGTCAATTATTAATGGATTTCTAGGTGATTTGGAACTGATTGTTGACCTTTTAGAAACTAGGTAATTCACTTCAAATGGTTAAATCAACTTTCTTATTCAGGGACAGCTGACTCATGGTGAACATATATAACATGAAGTTGGTGGTGTGCATTCACCCACCTTTCAGTGATGGCATATGCCATTGAAAAGTTGATTTATCTTTCTCGTTTAATAAGGTGAAAAATACTTTGCATCTTGCCACATGTTTGTGCACTGATGAGTCATTTTGTCCAATGTCCTGGAAAATCTCCCATTGTATGACAGGGTGATAAAAATGGTGAGAACATGAAAATCCCAACCATGCTGGCTGTTATTTTTAAATATACAAATGATTGCTTGCAGAAAGCCACAGAAAAGCATGGTTAAATTGTATGACTTAGATATTTCAGGAATATGACAGATGCAAACATATTTTAAGGAGCTGTAATACATCTCTTCCACCATAACTCAGTTCTGGGGTGGAAATTAGAAAGTTATGGGGTCTCTGGGTGTGACAGATTATTGGTTTCAGCTGAGCTCACGATCTCACAGTTTGTGGGTTTGAGCCCTATATGGGACTCTGTGCTGACAGCATGGAACCTGCTTGGGATTCTCCCTCTCTGCCCCTACCCCACTTGTGCTCTCTCATTCTCTCTCAAGAATAAATAAACATTAAAATTTTATTTTAAAAAAGAAAGTTAAGTGGTAGTAATGACATTGTATGATAAGCTCTAATTATTAGGAATTCCAAATTACCTTTATTTAAAAAAAAATGTTTATAGGGGCGCCTGGGTGGCTCAGTCGGTTGGGCGTCCGACTTAGGCTCAGGTCATGATCTCGCGGTCCACGAGTTCGAGCCCCGCGTCGGGCTCTGTGCTGACGGCTCGGAGCCTCGAGCCTGTTCGGATTCTGTATCTCCCTCTCTCTCTGACCCTCCCCCGTTCATGCTCTCTCTCTGTCTCAAAAATAAATAAATATTTTTAAAAAAATGTTTATTTTGAGAGAGAAAGAGAATCCCAAGCAGGCTGTCAGCGCAGAGCTTGACGCAGGACTTGATCTCCCCACCCTGGGATCATGACCTGAGTCAAAATCAGGAGTCAGTTGCCTAATCTACTGAACCACCCAGGCAGCCCTCAAATTGCCTTTAATATTTTATTTTAATATCTCCTCCAATACTTCAGCTACCTCATTTTAAAAGACCACTTCTACATTTTTCATGTTTAATTTTTAATAATTTGTTAATTTAAACTAGTTGCTTGATGTTTTTCTAATTTTTAGTTACTCAAACTCAATGAGCAGCATAAAACCACATTTTAAAATGAAATCTAAAAAATCTTTCATAACTGCACATATTACTGGTCTACAACCTGATTCCTGAGATACACACAGACACACACACACACACATATGTATGTATGTGTGTGTGTATATATATATATATATATATATATATATATGTGTGTGTGTGTGTGTGTGTGTGTGTACATATATATTTTTTAAACACAAAATTGAATAGTGTTGTGTAGCTGATTTGCATTTTTGTGAACTTAGAACACATATCTTCCAAACAAGCCAGAGCTAATGGTTTGCCAAGCTGCTGATTTGGCCTAGAAGTTTTCTAAGTTCCATCAACTTCAGTAAACAACACTATAGTATGCTGGTTATTGCTGTTTAGATATGATTTGGGGAGTTTTACACAAACATGGCCAGAATGTTTTTTCTAAGCTATCAGCATAGCAGGGAAATACTTACGTTTGTAGAGATAACTGAACCTCAGAAGTGGAGAGGAATATTAATTTTCCACTCTATGGCACTTTTATTAGTTCCTTTTACATACATTATTTCAGATGTTCACAATCACTCTAGGATATTAAACTAGTTTATTACTGTTCTGAGATTTTAGCTTAATTAATTCATATGTCCAACCTATTATTTATTTAGCAGATGTTTTACCAAATTCTTACATGTGCCTGGGAACTAAGAATGCAAAAATGGGAGTAACAACAGTAGTGATAACATAAAATTTAAAAAAATAGTAATAAAAACAGTCCTCTCCCCTGAATAATTTGCAGCTTAATGAAAGAGACATATAGGAAATGAAACAGTTACATATTGGAATAAGAAAATGCACATAGAATGATGAGAAAGCACCTTTAAAAACCCAGGAGCAAGGGAACAATGAATGCCATTCCCTAGGAAGCAAAATTTAGCTGAGCCCTAAAGTACCAATATTTTTAATAGTTTGTCCTCTTCCATTATTTTGTTTTACTCTTTGGATAACTTCAATATTTCATACACTGCATTATTTTTAACCTGAATTTTTGTTTATAATTCATGCAGAAATATTTGACCACAATTTTAATATTGTTCCATGGCAATAATATTACTGTGAGTTTTCTTTCCTGTGAAGAAGTGGTGTATTTTTTATTTCCTCCTTTAGCCATCTTTTACTTTTATTTATGTATGTGTTATGGCAGGTCTTCTATTTTTTATTATTATTCATCATTCAAATATTTCTTTCCAATACCACTTCTGTCCCATAGCTATTGGTGTTCTCACTAGGTTCATGTGATGGAAAAAGAAGATAAAAATGTCTAGCCCTTTCTTTTTTTTTCCTGCCTCCACAGAAACAGATTGTTTTACTTTATGCTGTCACCGGGATGTTTAATTTAATTTCCCCTAATTTTCTTTGTTGGGCAAATTCATCTGGAGAGGAAGAAGGTGGCTGTGTTTCCTGAGAGATCACCCCAGATAGAATTAATGTTAACAAGGAGAATGGATTCTGCACCTCTGGGTATATTCTTCACCTGCTATCATTTTCTGAATTTTGCCAACTCTGGGTGATCCTGTCCTGTAGTCTCTTACCCATTGCTTACAAGTTCTACCAGCCATCTAACAGAACACCATTCAGCCAAGTTCTTTGCCACATCATGACCAGAATCCCTCCCTTTTCTAATACATGCTCCCAATTTTCATCTCTTCCTTCACTAATATCACATTTAATGTCCCTATTTCTATCAACAGTCCCTTCAATTCAATCTAGGCTCTTTCTACCATGCACTTCAAAATTCTCACTATCTCTTTCGATTACTCAATTTTAAACCATTTATACTATTTGATGTATTTGTTGCAAAAGCACCCTATTTCCCAGTAACAAAATCTGTATTAGTTTCTGGTATAACAGAGTACCATAATCTGGGTGGCTTCTCTGGAAGCTACAAGTCTGCAATCAAAGTGTCTACAGGGCCTTGGTCTCTCCCAGGCTGCAAGGGAAGAATCTGGCCCATGTCTTTCTCTTAGCTCTGGTGTCACTAGCAGTCTTTGGTGTTCCTTGTCTTGCAGCTTCATAACCCCAGTTTCTGCCTCCATGGTCACCTTGTATTCCCCACTGTCTCTGTGTTTTCACATGATTATCTTCTTTCAAGAACACCAGTCATGTTGGATTAGGAGCCCATTCCATTCCTGTATGACCTCCTCTTAACTCAGATAATTTTATCTGTAATGACCTTATTTCCAAATAAGATCACAATCTGAGACACTGACAATAGGACTTGGACATATCTTTCTGGAGAGACACCATTAAATGCATAACATACAGCATCAGGCTGTGTGTGTATACACACACACACACACACACACACACACATACACATATACACATATACACATACACACATATATACATATATATGACATATATATATAACATATATATATATGACATATATATATATATGCATGTATATACATTCAGCCCTAATTTGCAAACATTTTCCTGTGAGTAATATTCTTTAATGTTGGATTGTATTGCTTCCTTAATTTCTTGACGTCATGTTAGCTGAACAACGTGAATTCTTTTACACATACACCAGGTCACAAGCTGAAAACTGCAGTAAATATTACGTACAAGGTAAAATGTCTCAAACAAAAGAATATTATCTTAACCCCAAAACAATGAGGGTGGTAATCCTGGATTATTTTTTCTGAAGATGTTTGTATTTAACAGTGCTTTCACACACTCTATAATATCACAAAACAACTCTGTAACTTTTTTTTTTTAGAAAGTAACCCACTTTGTTAAAAAGCAGGCTTGTTTTGACAATGAAATAAAAAGAGAAATTTACTAATAAATCCTAACAATATTAAAATAAGATACTCTTCACTATTTAAAAATGATTCATTATTGTGAAATAAGTGGAGAGAAGATATATGTTAAAGTACACGTAGGGATTTTATAGGAGGAAAATGAGAAACTATTACCAGTATTTGCCACTGGGGATGGCAAAAGAGAATCAGTTCAGGAGTTATGTTTACTTTATACATTTTACAATATTTTGATTTTTGTCTGGATGTGCATGAATTACTTTTGCATTATATAGATTGAAAACAAAATAAAATTGGAAAATTACATAAATTCAGTAAAAGCCGAAAACAAACGCAAATGTACAGGAAATCAAACTGTAACTTGTATTTATTCATGCATACTATTTAATGACAGTAGTTGAAATTCATTAAGATAATGAGACCAGAGTGTAAGAATCAAGTTTTCAAGAAAAAAGAATGGGAAGACAAGAGGAAAATGCTTTTAGACATATTTAATTGCCTTGGTACTCATTTCATGAGAGCTCCCCAAATACCCTCTGATACATAGTTTTTCACAAAGAGAAGACATTACGTCTCTATATAAATTTATGTCCCAATTGAAACTAATGTATTCAGATTATAACTGAGCCAACCCACTCTGGCATTCCTCCTTGAGAGTCTATGGACTGAATTGGAAAAGCAGTGAGATTTATAGCACGATCTTTAGACTTAAACTGTCTTTTATCCTTGTGTTATTGTGTTATTATAGTGTTATATACTTTATATTGTTTTATGATAAAATATGGTTTGCTGAATATTGAAATGAAGATGACATTTTCTAAAATACATCTTTAAGAAATAATGGAACAGCACAACATCTGGGGTTGACCATGAATTCATTCATTCACTTTTTTTCTTTAATAAATACTCATCATTAAAAAAAAATAGCTTTTAAAATTTATGGAGGGAATGGCAGACACTGTGTTAGGAACTGAAAGTCCAAAAGTGAAACATGCACTCCTTGCATTTAAGAAACGTTGACATCACAGTAGAAATAAGGCAATATGATAGAAATGATACATGCAAAAGAAGAACCTTAGTCTTCATTGGCCTTTAATCACAAGTGCAAAGAAAGTAAATATAATGTTCTGATATTACCCAATATTGGGGGGAGATAAACGTAAACAGTTTGAAGAATTTGGGTTCTCATATGAGGCAGAATTAGTCACTTCTATTTAGCATCCCATAGTAATTTTTTTAAAGCTCTTATATAGCCATCATATTTTGTGTAGTGTTTTATTTTATTGTCCTTGTCTAGTTGTCTGTAAACCCATAGAAGAAATGGAATCTTGTTTAACGCAGTAGTGATTACCACACTCTTTACTTCAACATTAGTCACACTGGTCAGTTGGGCATTTCCTTCCTGTTAATATTTTTAAATCTTAAAATTTATAAGTAGATGACACTTATTTTTTAGGTAACAAATTAAACCATGATGGTGATATTCATTTTTTTGACAAGAATTGGTTACTTCCTATAAATTAATAAACTTACAATATCATTAATATTAATAGAAGATATAATTTTCACTTGTTGCACAACCTGTTGTTTAAATGGAACTCAAGCTACACAGAATTTAAGCTTCAGAAAACATTTGATACCTCATTGTGATATAAGTCCTAAAACTAAAGTTCAATGTTATGTGCTGCCTTGACATACGGCTTCGAATGTTCTAGCCCCAGGTTCCTATCTCCACTCTGCTCTCACAGATAAGATCTGCAGCCAAGTAAGCTCTTTATCAAAGGGACCAGGCACAGTCCTTGATTATTCCTAAGTAGCAGGTTCCAGTTCCCTGTCAGCCTGTGGAACTATCCAGACACACCAATTACATCCTCTCATGGGAAACAGGGGCATCTCCTACAGCCCCTGGTTGTTCAATGTTTCTTTTCTTTTTTTTTTTTAATTTTGAAATATTTATTTATTATTTTTGAGAGAGAGACAGAATGCGAGAGGGGGAGAAGCAGAGAGAGAGGGAGACACAGAATCTGAAGCAGGCTCCAGGCCCCGAGCCATTGGCACAGAGCCCGACACGGGGCTCAAACTCACAAACTGTGAGATCATGACCTGAACCGAAGTCGGACACTTAACCAACTAAGCCACCCAGGCGCCAGTTGGTTGTCCACTGTTTCTAAGTGCAACCTGATGCATCCCTGGGTAGCATCCAGTGTCCTTCTCCCCCAGGCTCTGAATATGATGAAAAAACTATTGTCAATTTAATTTGTCCAGCGTCAGATGCCCTATGTTGGGCTGTCCTTCCTTCACAATATTTACTGACAAATATTATAGTCAATCTGTGACTTAACTGAGGAAGATGTAGGTGACACTCCACCTTGGGTAAGAGGCAAGGAATGGGTACATTGTTTGTAAAGAATTTGAAAACAATAATAAAACTGACTAAAACCTGGCTTGTTATTGTTGGTGTTGTTATTTTGTTGTTTAAAACTCCTCTGATGGGATGGATTATCCTTTTCCCCACCCTCACCCACCATTGTATGCTGGAATAGCTAATTCATTATGCAGTATGCTTATCATCTGCTCTCTAGTAAAGGCAAAGTCATCATGGTAGAATGTGACAATGTTGGAGAATTCGTTTCTAGTAAAAAACAAAACAAACAAACAAAAAAAACCTTAAAATCTTTAGGGTTGTGGACAACATATTCGTGTTCATAGTAATGCCACTTATTTTTAGGTGAAGAATTAAAGGTGTCTAAGTGGAGATTATGCTCTGGTTGAAAGTGAGGGTTAAAAGCAGAATACAAGCCCCATGGGAGATATTATTCAGGAAATCTTCCAAAAGTTTGGAAGGAAAAGCGTATATATAAGTGATGAGGTTTTTGAGGTGATAGTTGGTTTGAGGGGTCTGGAGCCAGCGGCCAAGAAATAATTATTCAAGATGTCTTCGGTGCAAAAAAGTCATTTTTTTACAGCACGGGGGCAGGACCTGTGCACAGGAAGAGCTGCCCAGGGACCATGAGGAGAGACTGGTTATATACTATGGAGTTGGGAAAGGTAAAGTCCAGGGGAAGTTTCCAATGAGATTTCCACATGCTAAAGAAGACTCCCAGGATTGTGGAGGCCTAGCTATTGTCAAGCTAAGGTTGCTTCCCTCTAGCAAAGCATCAGCATTAAGATAGTAGGGAGAAAGATTTTTCAGTGTCTGCCTCAAGTATTTGTCAATGGGCTGCAGATTATCTGCCATTTCCTTCTGCCTTTGTTTCCCACATCATAAGGACTACACAACCATCATCCAAAACCAACAAATAAGCCACTGATGAACAAATTTGAGAGTAAATATACCTAACATAAAAGCAATGCAACTGCCTTTAAAAGAGACAAAGATAAATGTTTTTTTTTGTTTTGTTTTGTTTTGGGTTTTTTTCTGGCATATCCAAATGGAACCATTAGCTTTAGAAGCATAGACTTCTGAGTCCAAAGTACAGAGTACAAGTCCCATCTTCATTATATGTCAGCGGATCATTAGGAAAATGAGAAAACTAACACTGAAAGGAATTACTTCAAAGAAGAGACGTGTTTGATATGAAACATCTGGTGGTACCTGGTGTTTGCTAAGGTTAGTAAAATGCAATCATTAGCATATTCCTTAATGGGTAGCATTACCTCCTTACTTGAATGCTGGAAAGCATCCCCTGGCAAACAGTCAAGATCAATCGATAAGGAATAAAAACAAACAAAAAAACCAAAAATCATGGAAAATATTGTGGGGGCAGGGGGACAGGTATAATAGAATATCTGTGTAAAAAACTCTGGAGATTCTGAAAGCAGTAGTAAGAGCAGTCTTTAAATTCCTCCAGGACAGTGACTTATAAGGGTACTTGACTGCCCAGCCCTGAGTGACTATTGCCCTATGAAAGGTAAAGGAGAAAGTCAATCACAGTTTAGAAGTCTAGGAAAATATTCTAACTGATGAATAAAGAGGGTCCGACCTACTCTAAGTATAGTGGGAATACAATGAAGGGGCAAATCTGAACCTCATTTTGTTTAATTTTTTTTTAAGTTTATTTATTTATTTTGAGAGAGAGAGTGTGATCAGGAGAAGGGCAGAGAGAGGGAGACAGAATCCCAAGCAGGCTCTGCACTGTCAGCACAGTGCCAGATACAGGGCTAGAATCTATGAACTGGGAGATAGTGATCTGAGCCGAAACCAAGAGTCAGATGCTTAACCAACTGAGCCACCGAGGAGCCCTAAAACTCATTTTGCTTATAATTTTTACTAAATCTGGTGACAGTTCAGAACAAGGTTTGATGAATATAGGGTAAGTACATGTTATCCTGTTACGAATAGGGGAGACAAGTATATCAAATATTTTAAAATTCTCTGGTAAGGAATTGAAAGAAATATGGGGCATGGCAGGGGAGAGAAATTATTACTATAACGAGAGATCTTATTTATACATTTGGCTTATAGATTTAAGAAATTTCATAAGCAGAAAGATAATACTCTTAAAATAAGTTGTGGCTCAGTCCAAGTCCCATGAAAAAAATAAATAAATAAAGTGTGGTAGCCTATGCCAGTTGAGAAGAACTATATATAACCAGTCTCTCCAAGACTTGTTTTAACTGCCAGGTTACACATTTAAGTGTTATTGCCATTTTACACATGGGTTAAATTAACTTAAATTAGTAGGCGATTAATGTAATAAGAATGATATTTTCAATTCATATTTAAAATAAACAAATAGGAAGCTGAAAATTTATGTCTGGCAGCTTTGCAACAAGAAGCAAGTTGCTGGGAGGAGATAAGGAAATCAAGGCAGAAATGAAATAGATATTTTGGCTAAAAGAAGGTTTGGAGCAGATGTCTCCATGTGTCTTCATAAAAGGAGAAGAATAAAGTAATATGAGAAAAAGTATGTCTTTCCATAAGATGTTCCAGTGACACACAGTGGAGTTAAATAAAGAATAAAATAAAAATGAATGAATCAATTAATAAATGGCTGTCCGTTCTGAATTGATTGACTAATATAAGTAACTCACAAGAATTAGATCAATAGATTTTATAGCTCTATTTAATGAACTAACTCCAGAAATGAAAAGAAAGAGAGGACATAGGATGCCTGGTTAAGCACAGTGAATACTGAAATGATTTATTCACTTTTACAAGTTGTTCTTGAGCTCCACCTCAGTGCTAAAACTGTTTTATTACTATTTGGATATAGAGGGAAATTATTTTATCATGCCTCCAAAACCCATTCAGAGTGCTCAAGAAATCTTTAATTATTCAAGATTCACTCAGCATCTTTTGGGTGTTGGGAGAGGTGTATAGTGCAAGGAAAAATCTTAACTTCACCATAAAGGAGGAAGGGGTAGGGAGGAAGGAGTGGGGGGAGACATAATTGAAGCAGGGAGAGAATTGACATTTAAATAAGATAGTAAGGGAAACATAGAAGAAAAGTGATTGATTTATATAGAAAAGTTTCCGAGGCAGTATTTTCACTGCAAAACATTATTTCCTTAAAGAAGGCATCTAGAAAGAGATAATATTTTAAAATATAACAAAATATTTGAAGGAAGTATCATAGTAGAAATAAACATACAGAACACAAGTTATAAAGTTACATATTATGTGGATTTTTGTGTGTGTGCATCTATATTTTATAGGGGTATAGGCAACTGATATAAATATACACATTAAAATATATAACATATATGTATATTCATGCATATGTTTGTATAAGAATATTCAAATGGCATTATACACATATATTGGATCTATATATACTCAACTATAGAGTCTATAAGTAGATTATTTCCAGATTATTTCCAGAATTTAATTGTGACAAATTAAGTGTAGGATAAGCCATGATCAAAGTATGGATAAATGGGCCATTTTGTGAGAACAGAAATAGCAAACAAGTATAAACTGGGAATTACATATTTACTAATAAATGTCCTCAGCAGGATCAGCTTCATGAAATAAGACCAGTGTCACAGAGGAAGGGCCATGCTTGGAGTTTGATGCTTTGTGGCTGTCAGTTTGAAATTATTCATAATTTTCTTTTAACTTAATGAAGTCCAATGGCATAATATGTTCTCAGCTGCCCGCTTCCTTGCTTTGAGTGCATCTCCCTTCACCGGTGGGGTCTTGGGCATAGTACAGGTAGGGTCAGGTACAGGTTCTGAGTACCCACTCATCTGCAAGGTAGGACTCGGGGTGCCCACGAGGGTCTACCCTTGGCCCACGAATTTTCCCATGCCTGAGGGTGTGCAAGAATTAAATGCCAAATACAAAACATCAGGAAAGGTCAAGAAAGAAAGTGCTTTTTTCTTCCATTTAGAAAAGGGTCCTGGCATTTTTATTTTGCACTCGATTGCACAAATTCTATGCCTAGTGCTCTGGCCACTAGTAATTATTAACCTTTCAGAATGCCCCCTCTCCTGATGATAAAAAACAACTTTTATTTTCTTCTCTCTGGATGTCCTCCTCCTGTGAACTGCTCATCCATGCAAGGGCTGGCCATTCAGATACCAGCCACACATTCAGTGTCTGAGGAAGCCATTCTCTCACACTTGTCTGAATCCCTTTCAGATATTTATGTTGTTATTTTAGTTTGTAGTGTTGTTTTCATTGGAAATTGGGGAGCTAGTGGCTCTTACCTTACTTAACTGTTTTAACCTGTGTTTAAGGGAAAAGGAGTGGTAAAAAAGGGGACAGAGGGAAAGGGGGAATCAATCCCACCACTTTGTTGAAAAGATAGACCAGAATGACATGCTGTTTTAAAGTTCTAGTTTTCTGAGCTAGGGAGACATTCTTTGGAAATGCCATGGAGAGTCTAAGAAATGGGCAAGAATAAATATGAAGAAGCTGAGATTATAGTGTACTAGTTCATTTCTGAATTGAGTGACTTGAGTCTAACGTGTGAAGAACTATTACCTGAATGAGAAGAAACAAACAATATTCTTAGACCTTTTTCACTTATTTATATTAAGTACAGTTTAATAACATATATATATATATATATATATATATATATATATATATATATTTAAAAAGTCTTATACCAGTTCTATGTGGTTTTCTGATTTACTCTGAAGCATTTTTTTGCATTAGGATTCTTTTGGCATATTAGCTAATATTTGGGGGGAATGAGTTTAATTCCTCCTTTAAACATTTTTTAAAGTATTTTAATTTTTGCTTTGCAGTTTAAAGTAGAATACTAGCAGCAAAGAGTCACCATGAATATTGGCAGATTGCGATCAGATTAGCAAGAGTCAGGGAAGAATGATACTAAGGGTAGTAGTATACATATCAAGTTAGAATGATCCTAACATCAGGGTAAGGTTGACTCTATGTGATGGCAGAATGTATGACTGATTGTTGCAAAAGATGAATGGATTATTATCATTGCTTTTTGTTTCTTTCTCTTCCATAGTGGAAGATAATTTAGACTCCTGAGAAGGGCCCCTTTGTCAAAAACAACTAACAACTCTTTTTCAGCACAGTGTAAATCAGACCTATTAACACGGGGATAATCATCAGCTTCCGCATTAAAAAAAAATAATTGTAAAGCATCTAAAACCAGAATAAGGAAGCTGAAGGGTCTAGGTTTTTTTCTGTCTATAATTGCTATCTGACTCTGAGTAAGATGCTAGCTTCTTCTGAGATTATGAGTATGAAAGTTTTTTGAAAACATGGAAAATACACCACATAAATTCAGAACCTTTCACCTCAAGTAGTGATGATGTATTGTTCAACCCATTTACTTTGAATATTTCAGTAAGAAGAAATGTAGTCAGGTGTTTTCTATGCTGCTATATTATTATTGCTGCAATGTCATTGATTATTTTAATTTTAATTATTTTAATTTTTCAAGTATATTAAATGCCATATGATTCAAGTAAGCTTGACATAATTTACCTTGGTTATAATTATGAATAAGTGTTTGAAATCTCATAAATGTGCTATAGAAAATGGAAAACATTGATTTATTGGATAAATTATTTAATGTGGAACCCCCTAAAACCAGAGTATTATAGAGTTTTAGAGCATGAACAGGAAATTAGGGGAACACTTGAGTTTTATTTATTTTTATTTTTTAATTATTTTTTAATTTATTCATCTTTGAGAGAGAGGCAAAGGGTGAGTGGGGGAGGGGCAGAGAGAGAGGGAGACAGAATCCAAAGCAAGCTCCAGTCTCTGAGCTGTCAGGCTTCCCTGACTTGGGGGAGGGGCAGGGCGGCTGGAAGTCACTAACCATGAGATCATGACCAGAGCTGAAGTCAGAAGCTTAACCACAGAGCCACTCAGGCGCCCCAGGGAACACTTGAGTCTTAATAGTAAAATTGCACTAGCTATTTGTGTGGATATTAACAAGGCTACAGAACCTCTTTAGCTTTGATTTCCTTACCTGAATCTGGGAGTAAGGAGAAGCTGGGATGTGTCCACTATGAGAAAGGAAAACAATTATTATTTTACCACTTCTCCTTCATTTTTCTAACACTCAATTAGTTCATTTATAGATAGATAGATAGATAGATGTAAATAGATATTTACATCTATATATCTAATATATATATATTTTAGTTTTTTCCATTTGTAACTCGAATAATATATTTAAAATCAGTTAGCCAATATAAAATAGATATAAGAATCACTAGAAAAATAAGAAACTTAACAAATTCACATTTCTTCTTCTTCTTTTTATTTTTTTAATATGAAATTTATTGTCAAATTGGTTTCCATACAACACCCAGTGCTCACCCCACCAGGTGCCCTCCTCAGTACCCCTCACGTTTCTTCTTCAAATGCTCCGTTCACTGTCAAAATCTATGACATTTAACTTCTATGTTTACATTCCACCATTTTTCAGAATCTTAGCTCTATTTCGAAATGGATTAAATGCTTACGACAAGTCCTTTTCACTGGATTTCTTTATCCATTTCTCAATCATCACCATCAGAGTTCAAACATTAAGTTTGCTTTGTTTTATTTTGCCCCAAAAGGCCTCATGTATATTACAATTAAGAATCCTCACCCATTTCAGTTGAAGCTCTCAGTCTTTAACCTTTAGACATGAATTTAAAAAAAAGTAAGCATGAAATTCTTGGTCAACACATTGTTTTTCTTAGAACTGTGAAAAACATGACAAAAATCTGTGGGTATTAGATGTTAATGCAAAGAAGGGTAAAGCCAGACTTATAATTCCCTATTATACAGTTGACTCATAAGAACAGCTTAAAGAGCAAATACCTAGAGGACCAATAGTAAGGGCCTCAAATGAGAAAGTTGTCACAAAGTGTGCCAGACTGAGATCAGAATATTATTATGGCTCTATTCCTTAATTATTCAAGGAAGAAAATTCTATTTTACCTGTGTCAAAGCATTATAAAAGATGAAAAACTTTTAAATACTCTTTTGAAAGGAAATAATTATGTTGAAACAATCTATAAAACTAAAAAAAGTGAACATCATTGAAAAAGTCTTAGTAAATATTGGTAAATAAAGTTCTGTATTATTTTTGAGAAATAATAAGGTACAAGTGAAGTTTATGGCAAAGGTGACAATTTTGTGGAATGTGTTTTTCACAGTAGTTAGTAAATTACTGCACTATCAATGTTGTAAGTATTAATATATTTAACAATTAAACTTATAATAATAACAAAAAGACTATATCATTAAAACTGTGCCACAGCTACTTTCATACAGTGGACCCTTGAACAGCATGGGTTTGAACTGCTCAGATCCCCTTGTACATGAATTATTTTATAGTACAGTACTGTGAGTGTATTTCCCCTTATGGTTTTCTTAATAACATTTTTGTTTCTCTAGATTACTTTTTTGTAAGAATACAGTATATAATACATAACAGATAAAATATGTGTTAATCAATGGTTTATGATGTCTGTAAGGCTTCCAGTTAACAGTAAGCTATTTATTAGTAGTTAACCTTCTGGGGAATCAAATGCTATACATGGAGTTTTGACTTCATGAGTATTGAAAAAACTCCATGGTTTTCAAGGATCAACTGTACTTAAAAAGAAAATTATAGTTTTAGTTTAGAAAGAAATGCTCAAAGTTGGTTTAAAAACCAGCAATGTTGTCGTATTTTAAAGGCTGCATTACTAGAAATATATCCACAGTAGAATAAAATAAAGAAGGCTGTTTCAGAACTATATTTTAAAATTTGAAGCCTTTAAAAAAGAACGTGCTGAGGAAGATCTCACAGGTATAATGCTCTACACAAAGAACAAGCCATAGACCAGTGATTGCAGTCATGATACTGCCAATGTACAAAATAAAAACCAACATAGTCAAAATGTGTAAATGTACATATTTATATGTAAATGGCTGTAACTGTAAAGGAAGCACAAGCAACTGCTGACAGTGATCTGCTCATGAAAACAAAATGGTAGTGCTCTGTGTTTTTATGGCTTATTTTAATTTTTAACATAATACACTAAAAATATTTAAATTATTTAAGAAACAAATAGGATCAATATTAAAAATAGGAATTGTGAGACCATTACATATCCTACCATTGATATGAACGAATGATATTTTATATACTGTTATTCTCCACCCAGTGCAATTTGTGGTGAGAGTAAGGTAAGGTGTTCAGTTGAAAATAGTCTGTGATTTTGCTGAGCTTTACCTCCTTTGAGCTCAGAGCTTGTCTTGGGAGCAGTCATTAGAGATAGATTGCTCCTCGTCTTTGCTAATGTTTGTGAATAATGATTTTATGTTCTAAATAATGACTTTAGGTGCAATTATTCAGGTATAAAACCAGATATTCACCCTATAAATTCAATGGGAGGATACATTTAGATTATATATAGTGATATATATAGCTATATGTGTGTATATATTTGTATATGTACGTGTATGTATATGCCTATGGTACTTGATAGCCTATACATAAACTGCTAGAAATGTTTACATTTGATCTAATAATCTATATTTGGAAGACAATCAAATGAATAAGAAAATAAATTTATATAATGTGACAATTACTCATGTGTAAATACTCAGGCCAAGTAATCATCCAGCATAAACTGTGTTTAAGGGGACTGGATTTAAGTCTGGTATACCATTGTGTAAAGAATAGAAATTAGGTTGTGGTTGGGTATTTTTGGTTTTTGGTTTTTGGGTGTTTTTTGTTTGTTTGGTTTTTTTTGTGCAGCTGTATTAGAATTGTTCCTATTATGTTTCCTTCCTTTCCTTCCCATATTCATTCCAGTGGATAGAAAAAAATCTCATGTTATTTTCATATCTCATTCATTAACATCAGTTTGAGTTAGTTCTTCATAAAACAGTTACAGTATGCAAATGAAAACATAGAAATTTGGTAAACGAATAATTCAATATGGCAGGACTAGTGAAATATCACACTGCTGTTTCCTTCCTTGATTCATCTGTTTGTTCATTCCTTCATTCCCTTCTTCTTTCATTTTTCTTTCTTCACATCAAATTAATCTTTAGTAATATTTTATAAACCTTGCAGTCTTTATTATTGCAGTATTTTCTTTACAGGTCCATAAAGCTGAGATTGCCACCATGCTAATCTTCCTATGTTTGACCTTCTTCCAGGATGGGAGTCGCCTCTTTCTGTGTTCCTTAATATAATATTTTTCAGGCTTGAGTAAAATGCACTATTTTCCCTTAAAACTGAAAATGGCCCATTTGACCTAAACTTCATTTCAATCACACCTTGATTAAATACACACAAATTCAGATTTAAGTACTTTATTATTTTACCTCTTATTTATAAATATTCTCATTTAAATTATACTCAAACTATTATGGAACCGATAATTTCACATTAGCAACATTAATTTTCTTATTCCAGCGTGTTAATATCACTTCGATTGCATTGATTTTTTTTTTTCTTTTTACTTTGACAAGCCCTAAGTTTGCACTGTGTGGTGTGCTGCTTCTTCTACGGGTTTCTTCTGCAGGCTACTAGAAAACTGCAGCTCATACTGCACACCCAGTTATCCTTTCATCTTCTTTGATGTGAATGCATCAATTACATGTTAATTACATGTCAATTCTGTCTCTTTTCTTTCCTGCTTACTCCCTCAACTTGATAATAAACCTAAAAAAAAAAAAAAGAAAAGGAAAGGAAAGCACTAGAACCATAGATATCTCAAATCAAGTGGTTGGTCACCCAGAAGAATATTCTGAAAATATTGACAGTTTTTTTTAATTAAAAAAAATTTTTTTTTGAGACAGAGACAGACAGAAACAGAGAGTGAGCAGGGGAGGTGCAGAGAGACAGAGACAGAATCTGAAGCAGGCTTCAGGCTCCGAGCTGTCAGCACAGAGCCTGACCCAGGCTTGAACCCACGAGCAGTGAGATTATGACCAGAGCCGAAGTTAGACACTTAAACGACTGAACCACCCAGGTGCCCCTAGAGTTTTATTTTTTTATTTTCATTTTTTAAATGTTTATTTATTTTTGAGACAGAAAGAGAGACAGTGTGAGCAGGGGAGGGGCAGAGAGGGAGACAGAATCTGAAGCAGGCTCTTGGCTCTGAACTGTCAGCACAGAGCCTGATGCAGGGCTCTAACCCATGAACCATCAGATTGTGACCTGAGGTGAAGTCGGAGGCTCAACAGACTGAGCCACCCAGGCACCCTGAGAGTTTTATTTTTAATAGCATTACACTTGCTATTAATGAATCATCATTGTTGTTACTGTTATCGTTGCTGTTATTACTAATGGAAAAGTCACAGACTTCTAAAAATACATAATTGACTTCTATTTTTAAAAAAAGCTGAAATGGCAGAATTTTCATTACACAGAAAGACCACGTATGAACCTGGACTCCTTCACTTTTTACTTGTGTTGCTTTGTACAAGTTAGTCACTTTTTATCAGTATTATTCTAATTCTTTCATAGCAAAAACAGTGGGATTGAGCTATTCCTAAATCTAAATGTTTTTCTCTGTGGTTAAGCCACCTATGTTTGCTAATCAGTACCCATAGTTTCCTACTGTACCTCAGAGACTGGGAGATCAGGACATCATCTTCCTGGGCGGTCACATTTCAAATGGATGGCTCCCAGGTCCTTGAAAGAGACATTCTTAGGTTTTAAACTGTGGAGAGATTTTTTAAAAAAGATTTATAACTCAAAGGGGCAGAGAGAGAGTGTGTAATTATAAACTTTCTAAAGTAAATGCTCTAAGAAAAGGGAGATCAGAGGCCTAGGGTCAGTTAGAAATCTACCTAAATCTTAATCAATCTGAAGGGAATGTTAAAGCCAATTGGTCAGTACTATAAAAATGAAAGTAATGGCAATACATAGTTCAATGGATTTTTGATAGAATTAAACAAAATTATAAAATTAATGTACCATTAGCCTTGGAATTTAATAAATACCTGATAAATTATCATTGTTGTTATTATTAATATTATAAATATTTTTATTATTCTGGCACTCAAAGTTTCTAGTGGAAATTTCCAGCTTACACGCAAATGTTATTTATAAGGAGGCCTACTTAATACATACAACAACCTTATGTAATCTGCTCAATCTAACTTCCTGTTTCAAAAACATTATTTGGTGAAGATAAAATAACTAAATTAATAAAAGCAACAGCAGAAAAAAAACAAAATGAAAAATTTAGTTATTTATTATTTGTTCAATGCCTGATGTTAAATTTTAGAAAACTAACTCACATACGTAATACAAATAAAAAGAGAAAACTGATTAGAATTAGAAAAACAATGAGAGCAGTGCATGAAGGAAAGCTTCAGTATTTAAATATAAAAGATAAAATGGTAGAAAACTGCTTTTAGGCTCTAGGCTTGGCTAGAATAAGGCTGCTATGGGCAATCGCTTTTCAAAGAGCCTCAGAGATTCCTTTTTAACACAATATGATTTTTGTCTATATATTCTAATATTTTCCAGAATCAATTATAGTCTGATGTTCAAAAGCTGAGCTCAAAATTAGGAGTGGTCAGCAGAGCTCTTGGTTTGACCTAATACCATGATACAAAGAATCTGTACCACTGCTCTGAATACAGAGTCAAGTGACGATGTCTACTGAGGACCCAATACTCAAGAGCCTGCTTCTCTTGACTCCATGGAGGATAGACACTGTTGGTGCTCAGGCAAAATACTGATGGAAGAACATTGTAAAATCTGCATTCAGTGCTGAAAGAAACTCCTACTTGGTATCAGGATTATGAAACTGACAATTTATAATTCATGCTGTGTAAACTCCATTGACTGTATCAGTCTACAAATATGAAACAAGATTCAGCTTGTGCTGACTTAGATCATTGCAGAATTCCCCTGATTGAAGCCATGCCCCATGCTCACTATTCTAGGATGCTTACCCATTTCTTTTTTCACCCACCATTCCAAATCTACATCACCAGTATCCTTCAACCCACACCTGAAGTGCCTCAACCTCGATAAGGATACAAAATATTTCTCTGCTGACCCTTCAAAACACATGTTGTATCTTGTGGCGAATTGACTTCCCACTGTTTGCAATAAATTTTAAGAAACTCATACAGTTAATTATTTGGGGTAGGAGTGTTGGTTTCTGGAGGCAGACAGAGGCATGCTGAACCCCAGCTCAGTAACTTACTCATGTTTATCAACAGCAAATCATGTAATTTCTTTAAAGCCTCAGTTTCTTCATTTGGAAAATAAGGATAACAATAGTACTGAGGCCATAGACTTTGGAAACTAAGTGATACAATATATTAAAAACCAGGTAATAGAGTTTATGATACAATAGAGATTTGTTGTTGTTGTCATTTTCAGTAACAATTGATCAAAATCATTATTTAAATGGAATTCAACTTCTTATCAGGAAGCTACCTATTTTTTGTTTCATGAAGAAATGTTGAAAATGGGACTTTAATCTAGAATATGTAAGAAAACATACTTAAAAATAAAGAATATCAAAGGTATAAAAGTCCATGTGAATCATTCTATTTAAAACAACACCCAAACATATCAGTTCTTTTTTAGCTATGATTCATATATTGTAAAGCAAGTTTTTTTTTTTTTTCATATTGTGAGCAGGCCACATACAGTTCCCTTCATCTTAGTAGTTTCTTATCATTATGTTTCATTACACACCATGGTGTGTCAAATATGAAAACACCTCATGGACTTGCTGATGAAAATTTAACGTGTCATTTATATACCTATTTCCAGTTCTTAAAATGGTTTCCCAGGTTGAAATAACATGGTGAATAAATGTGATGTCGCTATATGCTTTAAAGTAAAACAACGTAGAAAAAAGAAACAAAATGTTTCAAATAATGAGCTTACCATTTTACCACCTTTTGGTTTTTAGGAAATCCATAGGAAATTTTAAATTTCAGTGAGAATGATAAAGTTTTCATCTTCAACAAATTAACTTTATCGATTGGCATTTGAGCAATGTTTAGCAGAAGTAGAGATTGAAAATAGGTAGTAATGAGAATCAGGAAAGGTCAAGTGAAAAATAAAAGAAAAAAGTAGAAAGAAATAGCAAAATTTTCCCCAAGACTATCTTAGTTTATTCTATAGCAAAAGAACAATTAGCCACCCTATTATTCAATATTGGCTGGTGTTGCCAACATTAACCAAAATCAATCATTCAAGCAATTATTTTTATAAATTCCCATGGAAAATATGATTGGGAATGGAAATATCAGTTTGATATGTTTTGTTGAATCTTGAGAGCTGTTGAAGAGATTCAGTTTTTGAATATTGGCTCTAACAATTTAGTAGGCTTAATTCTCATACCTCCATACTGAGACTGATGCTAAATGAGCACATGTATTTACTTATATTTTAATGAAAATAAAATGCAAAGGAATCAGTATAGCAAATTTTCAGTACAAGTTTTGACATTATTAACTTTGTGATCTTGATCAATTCAAATAAACTGTGTATTTCTTAGTTTCCTTATTTCTAAAGTATGGGAAAAATAATCTTTTCAGATGATTTGACAAGGTGGTGGCAAAAATATTGAATGGAACGGTACTTTTTAGAAATATATATATATATATATATATATATATATATATATATATATATATATATATGATAGATATAGATACATTGATTGAAAAGCAAAATAGTCACTATTGTCACTTTTTCAGTTTAATTATGTGAATGGGTTTCCCATATTTGTTTGTTATCCTTAAAATGTCTCCATTCCATTAACTAATGCAGTCTAGAAGACTGCAGGATTAAAAAGAAGCTATGGTTTATTATTTCTACTTGGTGTTTCTTAAGCATTTTTTTCAAAGACCTGATTTAAAGTAATTATTAAATAGAGTTAACTACTGATTTTATTTATCTGGTTTCTTTTGCTCTCATTTTTAGGGTAATTAAGTATAACTCACAAAATATTAGCATGTCTTTGTACACTGAAGCATTTAAGTTGATTCTAAATGAACAATAGAGGTTGTAACTGAATACAGAATTTAACATTTGTCAATCCCTTTTAGTTATGAGTTTCAGTGCTCACTCTGTATTTTGTACGATTAATTCACTTAAATATTTGTACACAATTTTCCTTGAACATACCAACATACTTATGAATACTTTCAACCAAAAGCAATTAATTTATCTTCTGGTTTAGAAAACTCTACCCCCTTCCCATGTGATCACTACCACCTTCATCTAGGCAAACACTCCCATTCCACAACTCCTTGAGGACATAAATTAGTTTTACAAAGAGTATCCCCTTGTGGAGTCCATATTTCTCAGAGGTTCTCAACTTCCATCTGTCCTTGATCCAGACAGTACTTTGCTCATCACCCAGCCCTCATTTCCTCCAATGCTGCTCTCAGGAAATGAATGGCATAACCCACTTCTCCTTTGGTGATTCTGGTAGCAAGCCTCCCCGCTTTCAGCCCTACTTCACCACCTGTGGAATAAAAGATACTGCAACTGAAAAGTTTATTGTACTAATTTGGAGATTGTGTGGGTGTGGGTGTGGGTGTGGATGTTTCTCCCACATCATTGCAGACTATCAGGTTGCAAATGGAATGGCTTTTCCTTAGGGAAAATGCATTAAATGTGTTTTCAGCAACTGACAATACTTCAAAAACCATTACATTCCAAATCGGTGTTACCTTGTAGTTCATCCAGTCCAATACACTTCTCAATGCTGAAATTCTACTGTTGAATCTTCTTTTAAAAGACGTCTTCCTTCATTCTCTTGCCATTCATGCCTCTCCCTACATGTGTGGTGCCAGTTCTGCACAATCTACCCTGAACATGCTTTCCCTGACAGTAGTCTATTGTCAGCTGCCAAGGGAACTAACTTTCTAGAACCAACTCTTTAATGACAAATTTACTGGTTTTGGGTTTTTCTTTTGTTTTTGTCCCCCCACCCTCGCCATGGCTCCATTCCCACTTGCAAAATCAGAATCGCATTTGAGTTAGGTGTGCCTGGTAGGGCAGTATAATATAATCTTATTATAATCACCTTAGGTCCTCTTTAGATCATTCATTGATATCCTCTTGTAAGACTTTGCACAGGTGTGTTTTGCCTACCTTGTTTCTTTTTACAATTTCAGTTATTCCAAATCTATGACCTTGGATGTCACCATCCCTGAATCTATTTAGTCATTGAGTCTTTCTTCCCCTGTCAGGGACTATGAAAGGATTTTACCCTGTTTACAAGCTAATAAATTAGCCACCACAGGGACACCTGGGTGGCTCAGTCAGTTAAGCATGTGACTCTAGATTTTAGCTCCAGTCATGAACTCATGGTTTGTGAGTTCAAGCTGCACCTTGGGGTCCATGCTGACAGTGCAGAACCTGCATGGGATTCTCTCTGTCTCTATCTCTCTCTACTCCTCCCGTGCTTGCCTGCTCTCTCTCTCAAAAAAAAAAAAAAAAAAAAAAAAAAAAAAAAAAAAAAAAAAAAATAGCCACCACAGCCTTATGAATGCCAGCAGAAGACACAAGACTCTGTCTGGTTCAGAGAAAAAGGACTCTTAACAGCCCATAATGCATGAACATCATGTTTGCATCTTTTTCCTGTTCCCTCCATGTTCCACAGTAATCCAGATAATGCTGTGTTTACTGCAGATTTGACTCAAGTTGAGAAATCCCAAGTTTAGGAAATATGTTTTATAAAGAGGCTATTAGCAAATTTGTCCAATCTTTACCCAAAGGGGGAAACCTTATATTTATTTTACTTGATGGAAAACAAGTAAAATACTTGTTACTCAAAAGGAAAATACTGTCATTATCTTCCAGTATGTTTGTTGTACAACATCCATGAAAAAGTAGTCTGGAACAAAAACTTTTAATTTTTTTTTCCTTAGAAGGTGTGCAGAAATACAAGACACTTAGAGAAGAATTATTTCCCAACACCTCCGTGCTCTATTTTTTTTAACATGTTGAAAGGAAGGAAAAGGATAGTAAGGTTATTAATCATGTACTTTTTCTCCAAGTATATTTTTGTGTTTTACATATATTTGTATTTGTTTTATGTATATCTCATTTTAATCCTCTCAAAATACCTCCAAAAACAACTATTATTATTATTCTCATTTTTAGAGGTAGGCGGTGGGACATAGGCAGAGTCAGATTTTAGGTTTTTTGTTTGTTTGTTTGTTTGTTTGTTTTAATGTTTATTTATTTTTGAGAAAGAGACAGAGGGAGTGTGAGCCAAGAAGGGGCAGAGTGAGAGGGAAACAGAATCCAAAGCAGGCTCCAGGCTCTGAGCTGTCAGCACTGAGCTCGATGTGGGGCTTGAACCCATGAACTGTGAGATCATGAGCTGAGCTGAAGTCGGAAGTTAAACCGACTGAGCCACCCAGGCGCCCCCAGAATCAGATTTTAGATCCAAATATTGCCAATTTCATGATTCCGTGCTCTTTTCTCAGAATTATTCAAATGCGGTAATATTATCTATAGGTCAGCAATTGGACTAGAAATGGCTGTATCACCTTGCAGTTTCTACATTGAAGTCTTTTTGTATTCTATAATCACTTAATTCACAAAAGTAAAATCCTACAATTAATGCCTATTCATTTGGTATAAATTACAGACTTTTACTTCTTAGATAAGTACTCTGAAAGAACATATGTCAGGTCAGGTAACTAGAAGAAGTGGACAAGATTTCTAGTTAAAAGCTCTAGGTTTCAGATCATTACTATTCCCTTATCTTAATGAGAACTTATAAATTTCAAACTCATCCTATCTAGTCCAGATACTTGGCCAGGTGACAAAAACTGGTATCGTAAACTGATGTAAGTTAATCAAGTGCAATATTTAAAGGAATTTACCAGTTAAAATATTTCCTTTTAAATGACATCTTTTTTTGTTTTTGTTGTTAGCCCAGTGCTTTCTCAGACTCTGATTACAAAGTCATTCGGACTCATATCCTTGAGCGAAATACTTGGGTAGAACAATTTACCATCATAGGAATCATCCCACAGAAATAGCTATCTTTCCTTTCTTTGCAAAGAATTGATATTGCCCACTGGATAGTAAAAGCATCCCTTATACTTAATTATCCCAACCAGAACTAACCAGAACTACATAGCTATCCTAAGAATATGGAAAATATATTTTCTCGTAAAAAATATTTATGAGCTCTTGGCCTAGCATTCTATGTTCATGTCATGTGTCTGATTCATTCTCTAGAGATTTTGTTGTTAAATAAGTATGCTTAGATATTCAACCTTTTATTTACGGATGTCTGATGGAGAATGAATTTCCCATCACAGAGCATATACAAGTTTCCCATCTGAACAAATATGGAAACATAACCTTGACCTCAGTATCCAATAAACAAAGACCTTATCAACTGAGCTCTGTGATTAAAACTTTAAAAATATTCACATTATTGCATGTCCTTCATGCCAACTATTATCTAAGTACCTTCACTATAATAGAGTTTGCTTGCTTGGAATGATTTTACTGCTAAAAGTAAAATCAATGAGAAGATAACAATAGGTACCTCTTTCAATAGGAATTGCTTAAAATGTGACAGCGTCCTGTTCCCTTATTAAATTATAAACAAAGGGCTTTTGAAAGCAAGAGTGGTTTTAGTTTCTTAAGCGAGTGTTTTTTTGAAAAAGCATCATTATCATCCCTCCAAATATCTGGAGGAGAATGAGGAAGTTTAGTTAGAGCTATGAATGGCAAAAATTGAGGCAAAGGAAACTGACAATGTCAAATCTGAAATAAGAGGGCACAATGGGAGAATAGAATCCTTCTGTATGTGAAAAGGAATTTACTAAAGGCAGAGTGGAAATATGTTATAAATATCAAAAAGTTTATTTTTTCTTTTCATCAATACTGCATGTGGAGAGATACTTCAATTAGAATAAATCTGAAACTGTTATTTCACACAAACATAATTGTACCAAAAATGTATAGCTACCAATTCAATGTTTAAGATCTTTACACAACAAACTGTCCCATTCATTGTATACTGTTAGTAGTAAATCACCACATTACTTTAAATAAACAGCAAAGGCTAAAGTTGAGAGAGTAATTATTAAATATAACTGACCTGACCCAATAGACAAAGAAAAACAGGTAATTAGTAAAACAAAAACAAAACAAAACAAAAAAACTCTGCATAGAATTATATTTGTCACAGATTAATGGATATTTTATAATCATGGAATTAAAGATTATCTCATTCAAATCATACATTTGTGAGATGTAGACATTTGATGCAATAATTTGTACAGGACAGAGAGACTTTTATGACACATTACTGTGAGAAGAATTAAAGCTTCTCAAGTGATGGATACTATTCTAAATTATAAGTTGAGAATTGAAAAAAATGTAGTATACAATGAAATAGCATTAACTGATATAATTTTAAAACTTAATACACTGAAAAAAATATTTATAGGTAATATACTTGGGAGTATGATTATATTTCTGTACTTTATACATACACCTATTTTGTTTGTTTATTTTATGTATTTTACCATGTTGTAATATATTTTCCACAAATACATTTTAAGCACAAGGTAGCGTACCATATTTTTTCACGTATCTCTATTCATAATACAATTATATCTGCAAATTGTTTAGTCAGTAATTGCTTATAAAACTGAAATAAATGCACTAAGTTATTTCATTTCTTTGTAGATAGTATTCTTTTTCTCACATTATTTGACTTTGACACCATAATCCTAATGGAAATAATTTTTGATAATTTCACAATTATATACATATATGAAAGGATATTTAAATATCAAATAAGATTAATGGTTTAATTATAATAAACGTTTCACTAATTCACTATGTATATATGCTGTGTGCCATATGTATATAAAACACACACACATATACATATATTATGTATATATATTATATATATTATATGTATGTATATATGTATATATATGTATGCATATGTATATATATGCTGTGTGCCATATATGTATGTATATATGTATGTGTGCCATATATGTATGTATATATGCTGTGTGCCATATGTATATAAAACACACACATATATATATTATATACAATATACTTTATATATTGTATATAATATATATGCTGTAGACACTTCCTGTTTTTTTTGGTGTATTACAGACTGAACAAGAAGAAACAGAGATTTGTTTTTTGCTTTGTTTTTTTTTAGAAATTGTGCTCTTCATCTGTTATCAGAGGTATATTAATAGTCTGTTGACTATTACCCATTAATACCCATGATACTATTACCCAGTATCATGATGAATTTGTAAAAAATAATCTACATCTACCATGAGCAAATCTTTTTATTAATAGTTATTCCAAGTCCTCATACTTTTATTTACAACCTGAAGCAGGGAACACAGTCTTTTTTTCCTTGTAGGATAGATTGAAATAATTTGTAATACAGTTGTTACCATTCATACCATAAGTTAGTCCTTTTTATTGGATTTTTTAAAAAACACAGATGCTTACTCATATGGTATTTTCTGGAAAGAACGCTAAGCATTTGTTAAAAATGAAAATGGAAATGAAATCCATCGACCAACCACTCCAAGAAAGCAATTTCATTGGATGGAATTTGTCTAGTAATTTCATGTACACAGAATAGCATTTGGAACTCTTTTACTCCATAAATGGATTTAAGAGAGATGTGGAGCTCTAGAAAGTTGAAAAATGGAGGCAGAGATATTATTCAGAGACTGCCAGGAACTAATTCTTCTTGCTCACTCAAAGGGAAGTCATTGCCTTACTGATGCTAATTCTGGTTCCCAAACAAGAAATGCCAATGTTTGTAAACACCCCTTTAATAGGAAAAACACAGATTTTCAAATGTAAATTCTGTGGGAATGGTGATATAAGCTCCAGATATAAAAGACAAGGAATTGAGCTTCTAGATCTGGAGTAACCTAACTTTGCACAGGAAATACCACATTGTCATGCTCCTGATAGAGACTCTGGGCACCAAAAATGCTGCACAGTTATATGCTCCAATTGTCCCTTTCTTCTGTGGTCATCATGTTCTTATTTTACCAGTCTCAAATCACCTGAAATTTAGAAGCCAGTATCAGCATTGACCAGGAAGTAAAGTCTTCAACTGCAACACAGTTGCAGTTTGGAAGCAGTGTTTATGGTGAAGTGTAAGGAAAGGAGTGAACTAAATATGACTTGAAGACAAATAGCACCCCATGAAGGGTAAGCCTTATAGGATCAGGTGAGGTAAACTTTTTCCTTCGCAATTATTATCTGTTAATTTTGTCTTCATTCATTTTACCTATACTTGTAACCAGTCAGGCATTCTAGGTGATGGTAAACAACCAAGCAATGAATGAGATGGTACAAGAACCGTTCCTTGGACTTAACTTCCATTTAGTCAATGAAGAATCAAAAATGCTGTTTGAGGGGTCCTGATGGCTCAGTTTGTTGAGTGTCCCAACTCCTGATTTCATCTCAGGCCATGAGTCCAGGCCAGCTTGAAACTCTGCCCTGGGTGTGGAACCTCCTTGAGATTCTCTGTCTCGCCCTTTGCCCCTCCCCCACTTGCATGTGTGCTCTCTCTTGCTCTCGTTCTCTCTCTCTCTCTCTCTCTCAAAAACCCCCAAAACACACTGGCTCTTTGAGCCCGTATTCATATTAGTGAGTGTTATCTGATTCTGGTCTAAGTAAAAATAAAATAAATTATTAATTTTATAATATGATATGTAAAATTATTTATATAGTGGAACAGAAATGTTGCCTTCACAAAAGAGTCCTCAGTGAATATCCTTTATTAAATTATTAACTCCCACCACATTCTTTTGCCTTACTCTTTTTTTTTTGATATTGGAACATATTCATTTAACAATATTTTCATTTAAGCACCTATCTCAGGCAATGTGCTTGGTGATCAATATATTGGCAAAGGACATTCTCAAAAAAGGCAGGCTCAAGAGCAGAAAGTCTTTGTTATATTTCAATTGCTTTATTTATATATAAAACAACTACTATCCAAGTCATCCACTTAAACTGAACAATTCAATGGTTTTTAGTATAGTCACAGAGTTGTGCAATCACCACCACAGTCAATTTTAGAATATTTTCATCATTCTAAAAAGAGATCATGTATTTAGCTGTCAGTCCCCCAAATCCCCACCACATCTGCCTTAGGCAGCCACTAATCTACTTTCTGTCTCTATAGATTTGTGCATTCTAGACATTTAATAGACATGTAATGGTATAATCTATCTATCTATCTATCTATCTATCTATCTATCTATACATAGTCTTCTGTGACTGATTTTTTTTCACTTAATAGTTCATCCCTTTTTTATGGCCAAATAATACAGCACTGTATAAGCTTATTTTTTCTCATGGATCTATTGATGGATATTTGGAGTGTTTCCACATTTTGGCTACTATATATGATGCTCCTTTGAAAATTTGTGTACAAACTTTTATGTGGGTATCTGTTTATATTTCTTTTGGGGACACATCTAGGAGTGGAATTGTTGAGTCATGTGGTAACTTTGTGTTTAATTTTAGAGGAACTGCCAGACTGGTTTCCGAAATAGCTGTGCCCTTACATTCCCACTAGTAGTGCATGAGGGTTCTAAATTCCTCACATTCCTGCCCACATCACTCGCTATCCTAGTGGGTGTAAAGCGAATCTTGGGGGAGTAAAATGTGATTTGGATTTGTATTTCCCTGATGACTAATGATGTTGAGCATATTTTCACGTGCTAGTTGGCCAGTTGCATATCTTTTTTAGAGAAAAATCTGGCCACATGTTTTGCCCATTTTTAAATTGGTTTGTTATTTCATTATTGAGTAAAGTTTTCTTTATATATTCTGGATAGTAGACCATTATCAGATATATAATTTATAAATGTTTTCTCCATTTCTGTTGATTGTCCCTTACTTCTTTGGTAATCTCCTTTGAATATAAAGGTTTTTAATTTTGATAAAGTCTAACTTACATATGTTTTTAATTTGGTAGCTTATAGTTTTTGTGTCATATCTAAGAAAACATTTTTCTTAGAAAATCCTAGGTCATAAAGATTTATCAAAAATATTTTTAAGTATTTTATATAGTTTAAAACATTCTGTATTTAGGCCTTTGATCCCTTTTGATTTAATTTTTGTATACAGTGTGAAGTAGGAAAGCAAATTCATGGTTTTGGTTTTTGTTTTTTTTTGCATGTGCATATACAGTTGCATATACTGTTGGAGTCTGTTCTTTCCCCATTTGTGGTCATGGCATACTTTTCAAAAATGAATTGACCATACAAACCCTAACAGACTCTTAAATACAGAGAACAAACTGAGGGTTGATGGAAGGGGGTGGGGGAGGGGAAATGGGTGCTGGGCATTGAAGAAGGCACTTGTTAGTATGTGCACTGGTGTTGTATGTAACCGATGAATCATGGGAATCTACCCTAAAACCAAGAGCACACTGTAGACACTGTATTTTAGCCAATTTGACAATAAATTATATTTTAAAACATGAATTGACCATAATATATGGGTTTACTTTAGGGTTCAATTTGATTCCATTGAGCTATTTATCTATCCTATGCCAGTACCTTATTGTCTTCATTACTGTGGATTTATAGTAAGTTTTAAAATTGGGAGTGTTAGTCCTCCAGATTTGTTACTCTGTTAAAACATGTTTTGTTTTTTGTTGATTTGGCTCTTCTGGGTCCCTTCAGTTTCCATATGAATTTTAGGAATGAGTGTCAATTTCTTTAAAAAGCCAGCTGGGATTCTAATAGGGATTGAGTTGAATCTGAAGATAATCATGTGTAGCATTTTCATCTTGACAGTATGAAGTCTCCCAAGTTATAAATATAGGATATATTTCCATTTATTTTGCTCTTATTTATTTCAGTAGTGATTTGTAATTTTTAGGGACAAGCTTTGTATATCTTTTGTTAAATTTAATTCTAATAATTAAATTCTTTTTGATGCTATTTTAAATAAAATCGTTTCCTTAATTTCATTTTCAGATTGTTCACTCCAAGTGTATAGAAATACAGTTGATTTAAATATACTGATTTCATAGCCTGTACACCTATTGAATTTGTTTATTAATGCTAATAGGTTTATGACAGAGTCATTAAGATTTTCTGTATGCAAGATCATGTCATCTACGTATGAATAGAGATTCAAATTGCTTTCCAATCTGAACATCTTTTATTTCACTCTTTAATTGCTCTGGCAATCAACAATGCAATATAGAAGTCGCAAGAGTGAATATATTCATGTTTTAGCAGATGTTGGATTGGGGTTGAGGTTCTGGACTCAGAAGCCCCACTTGCGACCCAACGCCATTCAGGCTTTTGGAAACTTATAGATACACAGCCTGAGCATGTGCAGTATATGCTCCGCTTCTGGCCTAGGGTGACACGACCCTATACAGCCTTTGGACAGTCGCTTGCTCAGGAACCTGTGATAAGGCACCGCTGCACTGTGACTCTGAATGGGATAGACTAGGCGTCCAAGAGGATTGGGTTTGCATGATAGGTGGTTTTTAGCCGGACCGCTTAGGGAGAAGTCTGGGAACAGGGGCCTCTGATACCAGGGCATCTCTCTGTTTCTCATCCCAGGATTTCCCTGTCGGCACCCGTAAAGCTCACGCGATCACGCGATTACGCGATCACGGGTTTCTTCGCGGAAGAGTAGTCTTGGCTGTAGCGCCAGAGGCTGATTGCACCGTTCTATGAGCCGCCTCTAATGCTCAGCGCAGGCTCGCGCATCTGGCTCTTGCCTTGTCCATCGGGGCCAGTGCTTACTCTACCCACATTCCCGAAGTCCCACAGGGCACCCTGAGTGGCTCCAACTCGGCCCACTCGGACCAGGCCCTGGCCCTGGTCTGCAGGCTACTCCACAGAGTTCAAAAGAGAAGATGTCCTGATGGCGGGACTTGCGTGAAGCGGCCAGCTCCCCCATCACAGGGTGCTGGCTTTTGGCCTGGTCAGAAAGAGACACCATTGCCTTACAGTTTTTCTTTACCGGAAAGCCTCCAGGAACAGGCACTGTTTATCTGGTATGGATTCTAGAACCTTAGAAGCTGCTGGCAGAGCAAATGACCCCAAGAATGTGTGTGAGTGCCTGAGTCTGTGTGGGTGGGTGGGTGTTTCAGTTTGCATGCATTTGTTTCTTTTTATTCTTTACCCACTGTATCGAGTGCAGGAATCTGATAAAGTGCTTTGCTCTTTCTCGAGAGCGTCCACGAGAAAGGAACAAACTTTTTTTTTAATTTTAAAGACAAAGGAAAAGAGTTTTATTTTTATCCCAGCTCAAGTTAGAACAGCTGCAGCGGTACACAATCTTCACAAAGAAGAGAGTTCTCCGGGAAAGGAACCTTTGGTGCAGGGTTTTTTACATATATATAGAGAGAGAGAGAGAGAGAGAGAGAGAGAGAGAGAGATACAAATGATCATGATGAAGGACCTTCCGGAAAGTTACAAACCTTATATTATGTTTTTAGTATGTGCAAGGCTGTATGACTTTAACCTTGTGGGAACCAGGGAGATTATTATTGTTTTTTGTATCTTTTTAATGGTTGGAATGCACTGTTTTATTTTAACAAAGCAGAGGTACAGTATGTACTAAGGGCAGAAATAGACCCCATGCTTTGAGGTTTTTTCAGAGTCATTTTGACCTTGGTAAATGTTAAAGTATAGCTTCCCTGGGAGCCCAGAAACAGGGCCCACAAACAATAAAGGTTGATAATTTCCTTTATTTTTTTAAAAAAATTTTAACGTTTATTTATTTTTGAGAGACAGAGAACGAGAATGAGCAGGGGAGGAGCAGAGAGAGAGGGAGACCCAGAATCTGAACCAGGCTCCAGGCTCTGAGCTGTCAGCACAGAGCCCAACGCGGGGCTAGAACCCATGAACCTTGAGATCATGACCTGAGCTGGAGTTAGTTGCTTAACCAACAGCCACACAGGCACCCTGGTAATTTCCTTTATTAAGGGCAGTGTTTAGGATGGGGAGTCCAAGGTGCTGTTAAATGTAAATACAAAACAGATGGGGTGTCTGAGTTGCATCAGACTTCGGCTCAGGTCGTGGCCTCAGGGTTCTTGAGTTCAAGCCCCACATCAGGTTCTCTGCTGTCAGCACGGAGCCGGCTTTGGATCCCTTGTTTCCCTCTCTCTCTTTTTCCCTCCCCTGCTCATGCGTGATCTCTCTCAAAAATAAATAAAACATTAAAAAAATAAATTTAAATACAAAACAGAGACTGGATTTGAAAATTTCCTAAGTAGACAAAGCTATTTAAGCTGCATAAGTGAAACCTAATTTTGCATATTCTGCAAAAGAGGAGAAATTTAACTTGGGTTGCTTGTAAACTTACAATCATGAGACTTAAGTCATCTTCCAAAACTGGTAGAAGATAATCGTTTTTAACCAGATTCTTTAGTGTAGAAACCACCACTGTAATAACCAATCACTGTAAAGTTTAAGACAGTTTCCTTATTCTCTTTATAATCCATCCTGTAAGGTCATGCTCCTGAATTTCAAAACAGATTTTGAATTAGAATGCTCCTAGTTCCCAGGCTGCTATAGGCACAGTAAACTCTTGCTAAATACTATTTATTGATTAGTGGTTTTAATTTTGCTATTTCTGGATTTTTGAAGTTTTGGCATCACAACTGGGATTCAAAGAAGACCTTTTGACTACTGAGGATGGTGAACAAACCAAGTGCTGGTATTCACTTTATCCATTGAACTCCTAGCTTTCTCGCCATGGAGGTCACAAGTAAGTGTCAGATTCCAGTTCTGATTTCTGTGTTTTGAGCTCTCTGACTTTATTGTGCATACCTGTATCTTGTTTGTTGAGTTTTGGTAAGTCACTCATTTCTGTTCACAAGGGGGAAAACCTGTAATTCCCTGTGTTTTGGAACAGCTCTTAAGAAACAGGGCCCCTCAGAGTTAAGATGTTTTAGGGAATCTAAAGGCAATGGTGGGTTCTACGTTGTCTAAAACTCTCTCCAGCTTCCTGAAAAACTCTTGCTTCCAGTATATACCCATTATGGAACAGAATCCTGTGTCTTTTTGAGAAATAGGTGAAACTTTTGGTAATTTGGAATTGTAGTAGCTGCCTTAGGGAAAGTTTAACATACATAAACTGCCTACCATGAGGCATGCCCTTGAAAATAGGGGATCCCAAACCTCTCTGAATTAATGGAATGCATTCTTTGGTTGGCATAAATATGTTTAGACTCCTTTAAGTAAATTTTTTTTTAAAGAGAGACAAAAGATACTTAGGTTTAGTATTAAATATGTTTTACCACATTAAAATTGTAGTATTAAAAACAATGTCTTGGGGCGCCTGGGTGGCTCAGTCGGTTAAGCATCCGACTTCAGCTCAGGTCACGATCTCGCGGTCCGTGAGTTCGAGCCCCACGTCGGGCTCTGGGCTGATGGCTCAGAGCCTGGAGCCTGTTTCCGATTCTGTGTCTCCCTCTCCCTCTGCCCCTCCCCCGTTCATGCTCTGTCTCTCTCTGTCCCAAAAATAAATAAACGTTAAAAAAAATTAAAAAAAAAAATAAAAACAATGTCTCTAAAAGGCTTTTTTTTTTAGAATTATGTATTTATATTTTGCTCATCTATGACAGGATTATATGATAGTTCACAATTGCCTGTTTCCTAGTTTTCCTTGGAAATTAAAGGTTACTAATTGTTAAAATTTATGTTGAATATGTAAAAAATAAAACTAGAAACAGTACAAGCATAGGAAAACAATTTTATATATAAATTGTTGGAAGAATATGCGATTTTTTATATGAAGAATATGTAAGAAATGTGGGTTGTATTTTTATTAAGGAAAAATAGAATAATGTTTGAAGTAAAATGACTAGTCGTTCCAGAATAGGAAAGGAAAAAGAACAAGACAAAACCTAAATGGATATAGAAATGTGCAGGTTTGTGAACAAGAAATTTTATATTGTGAACTCAAATGTGGCCAGAATTGAATAAATTTATTTATAAGGGTTGCTTGACATGAGCACATTAATATACTGTTACTAGTGTCTAATTTTTTGTTTAAATCACATAGTTTCTTACATTACTGACCTGCTCTTACTGAAAAATTATAAAAGGTTTTCCTTCAGCTTTAATGTAATCTGCCTAGGAAAGAAAGATAAAGCCTGTTGGATATTACCAAAGCTTTGACTGAAATGTCTTATTTGAGAATACGCATAGAAACATTGTCAAGTAATTCACTATTAAGTATACTGAAAATGGTGGCTTTTCATAGATGTCCTTTATATATGTTTGTTGAGAGTTTTTATTGTGGAAGAGTGTTGGATTTTATCAAATGCTTTTCTACATCTATTACGATGGTTTTATATATAATATATATTATATATAATTTTTCTGTTGGTATGGTTATATATATATAAATTAGTTATATAATTATATTTATATAATTATGTATGTTATATATAAGTTATATATAATATATAATATAATATATGTTAATATGTATAATAGGTATATTATATATATTTTTTCTGTTGGTACGGTGTATTGCACTACCTGATTTCTGGATCTTAAACCAACTTTGCTTCCTAGGTTCAATCCCACTTGGCCATGATTGACAGTCTTTTTTTATGTTTCTAGAATTGGCTTGCTAATATTTTTCTGTGTTTTTTTCATGCATATATTCATAAGACATACTGGCTTAAGGTTTTCTTGTGATAACTTTGGTTTTGGTATCAGAGTACCACTGACCTCTTAAGATACATTGTGAAGCAGTTTCTCCTCTACTTTTTGTAAGTGTTAGTGGAGAATTATTATTTCTTCTTTAAGTGTTCATTTGAATTTATTGGTGAAACCATATGTTACCAGGCTTTTCTTTCTGTGAGTAGTTTTGTGTTGGTAATATTTTCTTTGTTATTTAAAAAAATTCTGTTTAGTTTCTACAAGGCTTCAGATTTTGGGTTTGAGTTTCAATATTTTGTGCCTTTCTGGGAATTTGTCAATTTTAGTCATTATTGTTTATTCTCTGTGTATTTTTGTAAAGTTGGGAGAAATATTCTTTATTTCATTTCTGATATTAGCAGTTTTAACCTTTTTTTTCAGTTTTTTTGGTCAATCTAGCTAAAAATGTGTTAATTTTAATGATATTTTCAAAGAACCAACTTATAGTTGTATTTTATCTGTTGTTTTCTATTCTGTTACATTTTTTTTCTGTAGTCTGTATAATGTCTCTCCTCCTGTATATTTGTGTTTATTTTGCTCTTTCATAGTTTCTTAAAGTGAAGGTTTATAAATTTGAGTTTTTTATTAATGTAAGTGATTATAACTATATATTTTCTTATAAACATTGCTTTAGTTGTTTTTCATAAATTTTGGTATATTTTCATATATAAGCTATATGCATTTTCTTATTCCTTGTGACTTTTTTACCCCTAGGTTATTTTAGAGTGTGCTCCTTGGTTTTGATACAATTTTGAAGTTTTCAAATTATTTTTGTATTTGATTTTTAGTATGATTCCATTGTGCTCAGAGAATATCCTGTTTTTGTGTTTTAATGGTGTGTGTACAGTTGTGAAGAACATATAATCTGTTTTTGTTGGATGCGGTTTTCAAGAGAGATGCCTGCTGGTTGCAGTTGATTTTGTGGCTGTCACACGTTCTGTTTCTTTGCTGATATTTTGCATATTTTTTCTTTGCATTGATGAAAGTGAGCTGTTTAATCTGTAGCTATTCTTGAATTGTCTATTTTTGCCTTCATTTTTGTCAGTTTCACTTTCATGTATTTTGGTGCTCTGTAACTTCATATATCTTTATGACTATTGTATCTTCCTGATAGATTGACTATTTTCTCATTATAAAGCATGGCTTATTATCTCTAGTAACATATTTTTGCTTCGAAATGAATTTTTCTGATACCATGTGGCCATTTCATAAGACATTAGGGTTGCTGTTGCATCTCGTTTTGTCTTTTTATTTGAACATATCTGTGTTTTTAAATATAAAAGTGTGTCCTATAGACAGCATATATTAGAATCATTTATCATTGTTGTTGTTCAGTCATACAGAATGTCACAGTGGCTTTGAGTTCTTAAATCCAATCATATTCAATGCTACTATTGATAGAGTTGGCTTTACATTTGCCATTTTGCTTTTAGTTTTCTGTATGCATCCTGTTTGGTTTTCTACTTCTCCTTACTACATTATTTTCTGTTAAGTAAATATCATCTAATTAACATTTTAATTTTATTATCTTTTACTGTATATTTTTAGATTATTAATGATTGTTTTAGGGCTTATAGTATACATATTAAAATCTACATCAGATATATACTAATTCCACTGAGAAAAAGAAATGTTGCTCCTATATAGGATTATTCTCTCTCTCCTTTTGTGGAATCATTGTTATAGGTATTATATTATACATATATATGTGTGTATATAAATAATACATTGCTATACACATCACTTTATCATATTTATTTATTATTTCTGTAATTTTATATCTTTTAGCAAAGCCAGGAGAAGGAAAGTAAATATGTATTTATAATATTTATTATATTACCCTTCTTTTTTACAATTTTTATTTTTTTTCATTTGTTCCTGTGAATTTGGGTTAAAATGATGTCATTTCTTTAGCCCAGTACTGAGTTGTTCTCACTTCTTTTGTGCTGTTATTGACAAATACATTACGTTTTGTCTGTTTTATTGTTTGACTCTGGGTGTATCTGGTTGAATAAATCTTACTTAGTCTAGAAAGCAATGACATCATTATTTCATGTTAGGTTTTATTTACATATAAAACATTTTGGGGACATATTCTATTGAATTTAAGGCATATCTTTTAGTTTGTGAGTTGTGTTCTCCCAAAATAGGTTTATATTACATGTAAGAATTTTTTTAAGTTTATTTATTTATTTTGAGAGAGAGAAGAAGAGACAGAGCACAAGAGTAGGAGAGGAGCAAAGACAGAAGAAGAGAGAGAGAGAATCCCAAGTAGGCTCCGCACTGTTAGCACAGAGCCTGATGTGGGACTCAAACCCATTAAGTGTGAAATCATGACCTGAATCAAAGTCAGGAGCTGGACATGTAACCAACTGAGCCACCCAGGTGCTACAAGAATTTTTAATTAAAAAGCAATATGTTATTTTGTTTTGTTTTGTTTTACTTACATGTTTTTAAGAACTCTTTATGTTATTGTGGATATGTTACTACTATTATTTTTCCTTTTTTACTGTTTTTTTTGTTTGTTTCAGATTTTTATTTAAATTCTCATTAGTTAACAGACAGTGTAATATTGGTTTCAGGAGTGGAATTTAGTAATTCATCACTTACATATAACACCCAGTGCTCAGCCCAACAAGTGCCCTCCTTAATACCTATTTAGGGCATCCCCTGCCCACCTTCCCTCCATCAACCCTTAGTTTGTTCTCTATGGTTAAGAGTCTTTTATTGTTTGTCTCCCTCTTTTTATCCCCCCTTCTCCTATGTTCATCTGTTTTGTTTCTGTAATTCCACATGAGTAAAATCATACGGTATTTGTCTTTCTCTCACTGACTTGCTTAGCGTAATACTCTCTAGTTCCATCCACATTGTTGCAAATGGTGAGAGCTTTTTGAGAGCTGAGTAATATTTCATTGGGTGTGTGTGTGTGTGTGTGTGTGTGTGTGTGTGTGTGTGTGTGTACTACTCTTCTTTATCCTTTCATCAATCAGTGGACATTTGGGCTCTTTCCATAGTTTGACTATTGTTGGTAATGCTGCTATAAACATCAGGATGCATGTGTCTCTTCGAATCAGTATTTTTGTATCCTTTATCCTTTGGGTAAATACCTAGTAGTGCAATTGCTGGGTTATAGGGATGCAATTGCTGGGTCTGTTTTTAACTTTTTGAGGAACCTCCATACTGTTTTCCAGAGTGGCTGTGTGAGTTTGCATCCCCACCAACAGTGTAAGAGGTTCATCTTTCTCCATATTCTTTCTAACATCTGTTGTTTCCTCTGTTGTTAATTTTAGCCATTCTGACATGTGTGAGGTGATAGCTCATTGTAAGTTTGATTTGTAACTACTATTATATTTCCAAAGTGAGTTCCATGAATTCATGGGATGATTCTTCTAATCTAGTGGAGGGACAAAACATACACAAGGGCCATTAGGCAAGAGCTGTGGTTAGTAACTCCCTGTGTATTATTATCAGTGTGAGCTATTGAACCAGATGCATTGCCTGCCTTGTTCATATTCTCTAGGCACCCACATGTCCAGGATCTCTTTCAATAACAACCTGAGGCTCTGCTCAAGGGCTAATCTCAAATGTCTGCAAATTTGTTCCTGGCAGCACAAATCTGAAATGTTGGAGAGCAGTTGTCCCCAGAAGTAGCTGTCTACTAATGATAGAAGGGGAGCTGGATAATGACCCCAGCTCTCTTGCCTTTGGTTGCAGTAACTTTGAGATTTTATATACAGGTCTAGGTTATCTCTCAGAATTTCCCAGGGTGACAGAGGCTTAGTTTCCTATCATAGTAACATTTCAGACATTTTACAGTATTCCATCTCTCTACCCCATTCCCATCTTTGTGGTTCATAGGATCATTGCCAAATAAACTTGCAGTTACCTCTTTACTTCATGACTTGCTTTTTGGGGACATAATAATTATCACTAGTTTTTTTTTTCTAGGTCATAAAACCAAGGATATAATTTTCAAAAGAATATGGGTTATAGTTGTTTTAAATTAAAAGGAGAAAACAATTACTCTCTAGTGATGGTTTTGTTAGAGCATACATACTTCATGGAAGAGGAGGCATTTTTGTAGGTCTGTAAATAATAGACAACTGGATGAATTATTCAAGTAGAAGGAAAGCTTGGAGGCTGGGGGACTGAAAAGTGTCTAAGGGATCTGCTGTTCCTGTGTGTAGCTTTTATTCCAGTCTTAATAGAGAAACCTCCTCACATTTGTCAATTCTTGATTTTGTCAGAGGTGATTATAGATATTTTCACAAAACAAACTCACAGCTTTTAATGATTACTCCTAAATTAGAGTTGGGTTCTTTCACATTTCCTTTTAATGGACCTAATTGAGAGTTTCTCAAACATGAGAAATTATAAACTTCTGAAACTATGTTGATAGACTCCCAGGGCTATATGAACACCAATGTGAGGAACATTACATTACATTTTAAGAGCTTCCCTTTAAATAATTATGTCCAAGAAGATCATAAACTCTAAAAGCAAATGAACCAATGCAATTGAAGCAATGCTTTTGTATAATATAGCGATAGATTCTTTAGAGTATGTTCAGATTATTTTTGAAATGCAGATCCCCTGATTTAAAATTTCTTAGAACATGCCTTCTCCAACAGTATATCTATTAGCCACCAGAGTTCCTTATATATTAGTTTAAGACATACTGGATTAAGATTTTGTTTTTAAAATGCTTAATAGTCAATTCCCAGTTGTTTGAACAAGCTTTATCCATTGTAGACAGGTAGTGCTCCTCTATTGTTAGGGAAATTAACATGACACATCAGGAGTAGAGGAAGGTGCTTACTTCAAAGGTCTGTCCCAGTTTTAGCAGTGCTCTGGCCTGGTTCCAGTGGACTCATTTTTGATAGACTACAATAGCACCCGATTGAATCCTAGTAGCTCCTCTAATTTTTTGGCACCTCTCTTAAGTTATTATTGAAGAGCTTACTTATCTCCTGGGATCTGCAACTTAAGTAATATTTGCTGTACTTACCACATATGTTTCTTTGCTCATAATTTTTGATGTTGCTACTGTTGTTTCCAGGCTCCTCTTTATAGAAGTGACCTGGGATATTTAGAAGGTCTGGGTTTACCACTTCTACTTCGCCTTTTTTTTTTTTTTTTGGTCCTTTGGCAATATTGGTCTTTTAAAATTATCCAGAAAATGGTTATGACATTGCCTTTCTCCAGCCATAGTTACAAAATGTAACTATATTTTTGGCTGAGCATTTGCTTTATTTTTATTTTAATTGTATGATTTTATTCTCCATCAAAATATCACCTAGGAAAAGTATTAATATAAAGGAATAACGTGTAAACAGTAAAAAAAAAACAGTGGTGTCTTTGCATAGTTTTATTTTGCTTGTTTATGTTATAAGTTAAGGTATAAAGGTGTTAGGGGCGCCTGGGTGGCTCATCGGTTAAGCATCTGACTTCGGCTCAGGTCATGATCTCACAGTCTGTGGGTTCGAGCCCCGCATGTGTGCTGACAGCTCAGAGCCTGGAGCCTGCTTCCGATTCTGTGTCTCCCTCTCTCTCTGGCCCTCCCCTGCTCATGTTCTGTCTCTCTTTGGCCCTCCCCTGCTCATGTTCTGTCTCTCTCTGTCGCAAAAATAAATAAAAACATTAAAAAAAAATTAAAAAAAACACAAGGTATAAAGGTGTTAGATATATATGTTACTGCGTTTTTTTTTTTTTTTTGATTTTTCACTTCTTTTCTGTAAAATAATTCATCTGATTCCAAACACACACTGACACAGTTACTCCGCAAAACACATTGAAGTTTCTGGCACCTCTTTCTTTTTTGTAAGTTTATTTATTTATTTTGAGGGAAAGTGCAAGTGAGACCGGGGAGGGGTAGAGAGAGGGAGGGACAGAATATCAAGCAGGCTCCAAGCTGTCAGCACAGAGCCCAGCACAAATAATCCTGAGATCTTGACCTGAGCCAAGATCAAGAGTTGGAAGCTTAACCATATGAGCCACCCAGGTGCCCCTCTGTTAGCTCTTTCAATTACAAGTATGGTGAAGTTTTCTTTATGCTTAACAATCTTTAGCAAAGTATTTTCTATCACCTAAAAAATGAAAACTCATCAATTTGGGCTTATGCTATTCAGAGCTAAAAATATAGGGGCTCAGCCATGCTGTTTTTATTAACATTCTCCCAATAGGTGTCTTCTAGGATCAATAGAATGAACTCAGCATATAGGAGAAAGGAATACCTTTACCATTCCTCAATATCTATGCCCTAATTTTATCAAGGCAGTTCTCATTTCTGTTTCTCTTGATTCATTTGTATGTTTCCTTATGCCATTTTCTAATATAATGTATCTTTATAACATATCAATTTGGATATTTTATCAGCTTTCGGAAATTCTTGGTGTCTAGAGAGTGCACACTTGGACTTCTATTTAGCACTTAGTTTGTTCTGAGTTTGAACATTAGTTCGTCTCTCTGTCCCCTCCATAAGTCCTTAGTGGTAGAATGTAAACTACATTTTCTATCCTTCTCCATCTAAAATAATGTGATGGACATATTTAGGGCTCTCAGATGTTTGTTGAACAAAGTCAATGCTCAGTTCAAGCCTCACTTTCTCTTAAGAGACACCCATGGTACATTTTTTTTGTTGTTATTTAATGTTTTTTTTAATGTCAGATGTTTTTCTCATGTTGTCTATACGTGATGGTGAAGCAGCACACAAAAAAGACACACCAACTCCCATAACAAAGAGTACAAATTATTTCAATATAAGTTGTACCATGTAGTTATACAGTTATCGGCTACATTATCACCAAATTTGAAACATCTAAGATCTCACAATTCTGTGGATTAAGAATCAAAGTGGACTGGGGCGCCTGGGTGGCGCAGTCGGGTAAGCGTCCGACTTCAGCCAGGTCACGATCTCGCGGTCCGTGAGTTCGAGCCCCGCGTCGGGCTCTGGCTGATGGCTCGGAGCCTGGAGCCTGTTTCCGATTCTGTGTCTCCCTCTCTCTCTGCCCCCCCCCCCCCCCCCCCCCCCCGTTCATGCTCTGTCTCTCTCTGTCCCAAAAATAAATAAAAAAAAAAACGTTGAAAAAAAAAAAATTTAAGAAGAATCAAAGTGGACTTAGCTGGGCCCTTTCAGCGACTCTCACAAGGCTGCAATCAGGATGTTTTCTTTGGTTACAGTCTTTGCAAAGTTAGACTGGAGGGAGTTGTATTTCAAGTTCATTAAAATGGCTCTTGGTCGGTCTCAAAAGATCCAGTAGTTTCAAACTTGCACGTGTGGCTTGAGACAGTTTGCAGGTGCACACTGGCTGCTGGAACAAGATATCAGTTCCTTGCTGTGAAGGCTTCTCCATATGGCTAGTTACAACATGGCAGTTGCATCCCCCAAAGTGAGTGAGTGAGACAGACACACCCAAATACAGAAGCCACAGCCCTTTTGTTTTGTTTGTTTTGTTTGTTAATTTTGCCACTTTTTAAAATCATGTGGTACTTATCAAAACAGGTGCACTCCTTAATACCCATAACCTGTTTCACCCAACCCCCTCCACCTACCTTCCCTCTGGTAATCGTCAGTTCTCTATAGTTAAGAGTCTGTTTCTTGGTTTGCCCCTCTCTTTGTTTTTCCCTCTTTTGGTCATTTGTTTTGTTTCTTAAATTCCACATGAGTGAAATTGTATGGTATTTGTCGTTCTCTGACTCACTCATTTCACTGAACCATTATACTTTTTATAGCTACATCCATGTTGTTGTAAATGGTGAGATTTCATTCTTTTTTATGGCTGAATTATATTCCATTGTGTATATATACTACATATTCTTTATCCATTCATCAATTGATAGACATTTGGACTCCTTCCATATTTTGGCCATTGTAAATAATGCTCTTATAAACATAGGGGTGCATGTATCTCTTTGAATTAGTGGTTTTGTATTCTTTGAGGTGAATACCCAGTAATGTGATTGCTGGATCATAGGCTAGTTCTATTTTTAACTTTTTGAGTAAACTCCCTACTGTCTTCTACAGTGGCTGCACTGGATTGTATTCTAACAGTGCAAGAGGTTTCCATTTTCTCCACATCCTCACCAAAGCCTGTCATTTCTTGTGTTTTTTATTTGAACCATTCTGATAGGTATGAGGTGGTATCTCATGGTGGTTTTGATTTGCATTTCTCTGATGACTAGTGATGATGAGAATCTTTTCATATGTCTTTTGGCCATTTGTATGTCTTTTTTGGAGAAATTTCTGATTTTTTCTTCTGCCCATTTTTATTTTAATTTTTTTTGGTTTAATTTTGAGAGAGAGAGAGAGAGAGAGAGAGAGCGAGCAAGCAGGGGAGGGGCAGAGAGAGAGGGAGACACAGAATCAGAAGCAGGCTCTAGGCTCCGAGCTGTCAGCACAGAGCCCTATGCAGGGCTCAAACCCATGGACTGCGAGATCATGACCTAAGCTGAAGTCAGACGCTTAAATGACTGAGCCATCTAGGTGCCCCTTGTCTTATGCCCAGTTTTAAATTGGATTATTTGTCTTTTGAGTGTTGAGTTGTATCAGTTATGTATATTTTTTTTATATTAGGCCTTTATTGGATATGTCATTTTCAAATAATCCCCATTCAGTATGTTGCCTTTTTGTTTTTTTGTTTTTTTTTATTGTTTCCTTTGCTGTGCAAAAGCTTTTTATTTTGATGTTGTTCCAATGGTTCATTTTTGTTTTTGTTTCCCTTGCTTCAGTAGACTTATCTAGAAAGAAGTTGTACAACTGATCTTGAAAAAGTTACTGCTGGTGTTCTCTTCTAGGATTTTTATTGTTTTAGATCTCACATGTAGGTCTTTAGTCCATTTTGAATTTATTTTTGTGTATGGTGTAAGAAAGTGGTCCAATTTCATTCTTTTGCTTGTTGGTCCAGTTTTTCTGGACCAACATTTGTTGAGAAGACTATCTTTTTTCCCAGTGAATATTCTTCCTTGCTTCATTGAAGATTAATTAATTGAGTATATAACTGCATTGTTTCTGGGTTTTCTATTCTGTTCCATTGATACATGTGTCTGTTTTTTGTGCCGGTACCATACTGTTTTGATTACCGTAGCTTTGTATTATAACTTGAAGTCCAAAATTGTGATACCTCCAGCAGTGTTTTTTCTTTTGTAAGGTTACTTTGGATTTTGGGGGTCTTTTGTGGTTCCATACAAATTTTAGGGTTGTTTGTGCTAGCACTGTGAAAAATCCTGTTGTTATTTTCATAGGGATGGATGGCATTTCAGAGGGATGGATGTGTGGATTGCTTTGTGTAGTGTAGACATTTTAAAAATATTTGTTAAATATTAACATGTTAACATATTTGTTAAATATGACAGATGAGTGTCTTTCCATTTCTTCAAATTTTGTTGAATTTCTTTCATCAGTGTTTATAGTTTTCAGAGTACAGGTCTTTTACCTCTTTGGTTAGGTTTATTCCTAGGTAGCTTATTGTTTTTGAATCACTTTTAAATGGGATTGATTCCTTAATTTCTCCTTCTGCTCTTTCATTATTGGTGTACAGAAATACAACAGATTTCTATACATTGATTTTGTATCCTGAGACGATACTGAATTCATTTATTGATATCAGCAGTTTTTTGGTGGAGTCTTTTAGGTTTTCTGTATATGGTTTCATGGATTCTGCAGATAGCTGAAGTTATACTTCTTCCTTGATGATTTTGATGCCTTTTATTTTTTTTATGTCGTCTTATTGCTGTGGGTAGGATTTCTGGGTTTATGTTGAATAAAAGTGGTGAGAGTGAACATCTCTGTCTTGTTCCTGACCGTAGAGGAAAAGCTCTCAGTTTTTCCTCTGTTAAGGATGATACTATCTTTGTGTTTTTCATAGATGACCTTTATTATGTTGAAGTATGTTCCCTCTAAACCTAGTTTGTTGAGGGTTTTTATCATGAATGTATGTTGTACTTCATCAAATACTTTTTCTGTATCTATTGAAAAGATCATATGGTTCTTATCTTTTCTCTTATTGATCTGATGTATCATATTGATTGATTTGTGGATATTGAGCCACCGTTGTAACCCAGGAATAAATTCCACTTGACCATGAATGATTCTTTTAGTGTATTGTTGAATTAACTTTGCTAATATTTTATTGCAAATTTTTTAGTGAAGTATTTTTCTGGTTTTGGTATTAGGATAATGCTAGAATCATAGAATGAATTTTGAAGTTTCCCTTCCTTTTTCTTGGGGGGGGGGGATAGTTTGAGAAGGTATTAACTCTTATTTAAATGTTTGGTAGAATTTGTCTGTGAAGTCATCTGGACCTGGACATTGGTTTTTTTTGGTGGGGGAAGGATTTTCTAATTACCAATTCAATTTATTTGCTGGTAATTGGCCTGTGCAAATTTTCTATTTCTCCCTGTTTCAGTTTTGGTAGGTTGTATGGTTCTAGTAACTTATACATTTCTTCCAGGTTGTCCAGTTTGTTGGCATATACTTTTTCGTAATATTCTGTAGTAATTGTATTTCTGTGATGTTGGTTGTTATTTCTCCTCTCTTATTTGTGATTTTTATTTATTTGTATCCTTTTTTTTGTTGTTTTTGTTGATAAGTCTGGCTAGAGGTTTATCAACTGTATTGATATTTTCAAAGAACCATCTCTTGGTTTCACTGATCTGTTTTTTGTTTGTTTGTTTGTTTAGTTTCTGTATTATTTATTTCTGCTCTAATCTTGAGTATTTCTTTCCTTCCTTCTGCTGGTTTTAGGTTTTGTTTGTTGTTCTTTTTCTAGCTCTTCTAAGCATAAGGTTAGTTTGTTTGAGATTTTCTTGCTTATTGAAATAGGCTTCTATTGCTACAAACTTCCCTCTTTGAACTGCTTTTTCTGAGTACCAAAGGTTTTGAACCATTGTGTTTTCATTTTCCTTTGTTTCCATATACTTTTTCCCCCTTCTTTTATTTCCTGGCTGAACCATTCATTGTTTAGTACCATTTTATTTAACTTCTATGTATTTGTGGTCTTCACATAATTTTTTCTTGTGGTTGACTTCTAGTTTCATAGTGTTGTGATCAGAAGATGCATAGAATGATTTTGATCTTTTGGAATTCATTGAGGCTTTTTTGGTGACTTAATATGAGAAGCTACAGTCTTTTTGTAATCTAATGTGAAATATTTCTGCCATCTTCTGTTTATTAGAAACCATTCACTAGGTTTACTCCATAAACAAGAAGAAAGGGTTACACAAGGACATAAATACCAGGTGACAGGGACCAGTAGGAACCATTTTAGAAGCTGCTTTCCACACATTTATTCCATTGCTTCTGACTTTTGCATGGCATTCCATAGTATGCACTTGCCACATTTCTTTTATCTGTTTTTATATCAGTGATCTGCTTTATCTCTAATTCCTCATTACACAAACAAGAATGACTTGATGAACTTATGTAGATGTCCTTTTACAGTTCAGAGTTCCTCTTCATATATCCAGAACTGAAAGTGATGAACCATAGACAAATGTATTTAGAAGAAAAACTTGTGTGGAGTCAATGCAAAATGCAACGTTAGTTGTAAAGGAAATACAACCAGGAAAAATTAATGAGTGCACGGTTGTAGAGATAATCATGGTAAACATAAGAAACAAATGAACAGTAACCTTCAAAGGCAATGACAAGAGCAAATGAAATGGCTTCCTAGATCTTAAAATTTTTAAGAAATCTGAAGATGAAAACTTCAATTCTATAACCCATAATCAACCAACCTATCCAAAAATCCATCCATTCAACAAATAGCTATTATCACATAGCAAGAACCATACTGTGACTTAAGAGAGCTGGTTACTTGACTCCCATCTTTCTGTTGCTCTCCTCTTGCTAACCTTTCTCATCTCTGGGTTTTACCTTTCCTCTCCTCTCTTTTTTTTTTTTTTTTAATTTTTTTAACGTTTATTTATTTTTGAGACAGAGAGAGAGACAGAGCATGAACGGGGGAGGGGCAGAGAGAGAGGGAGACATAGAATCTGAAACAGGCTCCAGGCTCTGAGCGGTCAGCACAGAGCCCGACGTGGGGCTCGAACTCACAGACCGCGAGATCATGACCTGAGCCGAAGTCGGACGCTTAACCGACTGAGCCACCCAGGCGCCCCTCTCCTCTCTTTCATAAATACACAATTCACTTAAGTTCACATGTGCAGGTTGGTGAAATGACAAAATGCACATATCTGCCAACAGTGGGAAAAGGTCATGCATCAACCTCAATTAAGATTACCAAAACAATGTTTTATTCCAGGTACTTAGTTAGTGACTGTGTGACACTAAATGCAAAATGAATTGAGCTACCAGGGATAGGAAGTTCTTTGTTTTACAAATGATATTACATATATTTTGATACATTTAAAAAATAAGGCTAGAGTAGAATAAAGGTTTGAATTTGCACAGTTCTTCACCTTAAATAAATAAACTATTATACTTCTCTGTAGAAATTTATGAAAAACATCTTAACAAGGAAAGCTGTGAAATTTGGAAACATCCATAAATATATATTTTCTAAAAATGTTTGCATTTTCTGTTTTTTTTCTATTTTTTTTAAATTTGTATTTGTATTTTTTTTTGTCTTGGAAAACAGATGTGTATTCAAGTAAAGGTCTGTGCATTCTTTCTGGGTCAGTCCTAACAAAATCATAGAGGACCACTTTTTTAATGCACGTTGGGTATTTGGCAAATAAGAGAAATGATTAGCCTAGCTAAACTTATTATTTTTCAATTATTGCATTTAGAAATCTGAGACTTGACTCACAGGAATTAAAAAAATATTTAATTAAATACTTATAGGAGGTATTTGATTGAAACATTTCAGTTAAGGATATTTTCATCTGTGATCATGATAGTCTCATTACTAACTGTTAAGACAACTCAAAAAAAAAAAAAAGTTGGTGTCTTCTTCTTTACACATTTTTCGTTGACCTAAGTAAAAACACTTTGGGAGTGTGCATTTGCAGAGAATTAGTAATATCCAAGACTCTATGTACTAATCTCAGGGCTTGATTGTGCATAAATGTGACATAGAAGAAACCATATAAGGAAAGAAAAAACATAGATAGTCCTTGGTGGACCAAACCTTCTCATATTCAGAACTAATTTTGAGCTAACAGTAGATACGCTGAAATTCCCAATTACATCATTAACACCAGGAAAAGTTGTAAAGTGCTTTACTGCAGTAGGAATAATATTACAGAAAACATCAATTTTCTTATTTAGAAGGAATCTTAGAATTTCTAGTTTTTCTGTTCAGTGAAATTAATGAAATCTTGTCTTCTACAATGATTAAAAGTAGAATGCTTTTAATATCAATTTTAATATATACATATATAGAGGCTGGTAGCTAGATGAAATAAATGAGTATGTGAGATTAATTTCATGCTCTGTAGTCATTAATTATCAACTGATAAAACAATAAAATGTGACATATTGATGATGCCATCACACATAAAAAGCATTTTCCATTGTGGACACATTTGAAATGTATACTTTTGATTGCAACAGAATGCTTGAATTAATGGAAATATCTCTGTATATGATTAAACAAATGATTTTGCCTTTAAAAGACAAATTACATACCATAGGCACATATAATTGTTTTGATTTTCTATTTCCACCTTGAACCAGTTAAGTCAATTTCATTAGTGCTATTTAAAGATTGAATCTTCCCACCTCTGTGGTCTTTGTTAATGGTGAAGAGGTATTTCTTGCATGTCTGCATACTTTAGCAACAACAAGCCAACTTGCACATCATTTTATTTACTAAGCCATTCAATTGTTTACTGAATTATTCATTCTTTTGGTTATCACTTATTTTTCAACTTCTTTCTCAGATGATTCCTTTATTATATAGAAAACATGCAAAACTACTTTTTATGTACACATTTCTGTTTACATTCTTCAATTTAATTTTCTGTCTGTATTCATATGCATATATGTACTAATCTCCTTATAATTCCCCTTTATCAGCTCTCTTGATTAGGAGAGTTTAACTCTTTAATGAGTCTAGGATAAAATCCTTAAACTGTTGTTTACTCCCTTTTATGTCCTTATTTCAAATTCCTTTTTCCATCCTCTTCCCACTACTTTTGCATATACACTCTGTTCTAAGACTTGTTCACAGTTTCAGATTGTATTAGATTCCATGTTCTAAGGATATTGTTATACACTAATGTCATATTGTAATTTTGTTCTGTGAAAAAAAGAGATGGTTTAATACAAAGTATTCTGTACTTGGTTTTAGACTATAGTTTAATATGTCCCAGTTAATATGTATTCAATACTTCAGTACAAAACACTATTGGGATGTTTGATATTAGAGTTGTCAACTAAAAAATGTATCTTTTAATGAGATGTTAACAGTAAACACAAAGATTACAAAATGTAGCAAGTAAGTTAAGTACCATGAGAGAAATTAAAATGTAATCAGATTTAAAAGAGAGACCAATTATGTCCAATTGTAGCATTTGGAAAGGGCTCCATGGTCTAGGTAACACCAGATAGGTTTTGGGGAATTGTGGGTGATAGAGATGGTGAAAGAGAAGTCAAAATGACTACAACCCAAATTTTAAACTTGCATATAAAACAATGCATATGCATTTACAAAGAGAAAGGTAATTATTGAAAATTTATTAGGTGATCGGAACTATTTGAATGTTCAAATTTGCCTGGAACATAAGCTAATTTACAATCCAGTGTATCTGCCAATAATTTGCATTCAGTAAGTCTTCATGATGCAAAAACAGAAGAGAAAACATCGTTATTGAATAAGATCTTAAAGTTCAAACTTATTTTCAAGCTGTTAACAGGCATTGAGGCGGCAGTAATGTACATGTTTGGTTGTAGGTAAAGTACAAAGGAAATAACTTTAGAATCTTCAGTGGCTTCAGATTATACTATAATAAAATGTCCAATTTTATTGGCAAATGTAATTTTACTATTAATAGTTGTTCACACCATCATATTATTAAAGCAGAACTTAGGCTGAATCCAAATAGAGGTTTCAGATTCTATTCTCTGGAGCTTCATTTCTGAGTATGATGCATGCCATTAAATTTTGGCAATACAGGGACACCCGGGTGGGCAGTTGACTAGGCGTCCAACTTCGGCTCAGGTCATAATCTCATGGTTCTTGAGTTTGAGCCCCACATCGCTCTCTGTACTGACAGTGCCGAGACTGCTTGGGATTCTCTCTCCCTCTGTCTCTGCCCTTGCCCCACTGTCTCTCTTTCTAAATAAATAAATAAACTTTAAAAATTTTTGATTATACAGAATCACGGAATGCTATTATATTTTGTAAAAGCTGCTTTAAAGTTGAGTCTGTGTGTGTGGTGTGCTATGTTTATACATATATGTGTGTATGTATACACATGTACTTAATGATAGGACAAAATGCCATCCTGACTGAAGTAAATATTTTGAAGGGCAATATAACATAATAGAAAAGATACATGGTATCACCTTACTGATCTTGTCAGCTCATCTCTAAATTTTTCCCTTCTCTTCTGGAGTGGTCTGCATTAATAGCATAATTATTCAACAAGTTCCTTTTTATTACAAGGTATTTTCATGGTGTTTTCTAAATTTATAAATACACTTTATTAATTAAATTCTATTCTTCTAATCTGAAGTTATTTTTATATGACCACCCTTATTAGGCATAAGTTTAGAGTGAACTTCATCTTCACAGAAATTGTCATAGATGCACATTAACATTTATATGATTGATAAATTAATGTTTGTAAGCTCTACTAAATGTCTCTGAAGACACGGATCAATCTATAGAGTATTTGGCAGAGAGTAAGTGCTTGACAAATATTTGTCAAAAAAATGAAAAAGTAAATGAATACAGATTGTGAAAAATTCACAAAAGGCAAAAATACATTTAAAATGAACATTTGGGGTACCTGGGTATCTGAACTGGTTAAGCATCCCACTTTTGATTCAGTTTAGGTCATAATCTCACGGTTAATGAATTAGAGCCCATGTCAGGCTCTGAGCTGACAGTGCAGAGTCTGCTTAGGATTCTCTCTCCCTCCCTCTCTCTCTTAACTACCCCTCCCCTGCTCGCTCTCTCTCTCTCTCTCTCTCTCTCTCTCAAAATAAATAAATAAGCCTAAGAAAATAAATAAAATGAACAGTGATGGAATATCAAAGTGATGAGTAGAGGAAAAAACAATCACATGGAATGCTTACTTTAGTAATATTCATAATTTTTAATTTTTTTTTTTACATTTATTTTGAGATACAAAGACAGAGCACAAGTGGGGGAGGGACAGAGAGAGAATGAGACACAGAATCCAAAGCAGGCTCCAGGCTCTGAGCTGTCAGCACAGAGCACGACATGGGGCTCAAACTCACAAACTGTGAGATCATGACTTGAGCCAAAGTCAGGCTCTTAACCGACTGAGCCACCCGGGTGCCCCAATATTCATAGTTTTAATCAATATATTTTCAACTTATATCCTTTCAACTAATGGTTTCTACTTTCTGCTTTTTAATATATTGGACATCTTTAAATAGTAAGAAGGAATATCTAGGAAATTTATTTAATCAACAATGTTTAAGTCAGGGAGGAATATGCATGGACATTGGTGACTGAACATGTTAATAATGAAATCTGATGGTTGTTTTAATTATCAGCTAATTTTAGGATTCAGTGATTCCAAAAAAATAGAACGTATGTATTCTTTTTGCTTATTCTTTCATATTTCATACTCGAGGCTCTCCCTTTCAAGTGTCCTGTCATAAAAATGCCTGTCTATAGGTGATATAAGTGCAACGCAGATACAGAGTTGTCCATGCCCTGCTGACTCAAATGTGCCCATCTGTCTTTGACCATCATCAAGGCTGACAAACCCCAGTGCCATCACAGTTGTGCCCCAGTGCCCCTTGTCCCCACATCTTGGAAATTACAAATTCAGAATGATAAGTTGCCTCTAACAACACTGGAAAGTAGTATTCCTAAAAGAGCAAGCAGCACAGGGTTCCATAAAGCTATGTTTGCTTCTTGATTAATGCCACTTATCACTAAATTCTAAGCCCCCACAATACAGATTTCAAGCCCAGAATGTGTCTTACATTTCTACTTTCGTACACTCTCACCAATGTAGAACAGAGGTTCAGTAAGTACAGGGCTGAAAGTGGCCTGCGATCAGAGACCCATGCCATGGATCTTTTCTTTTCTTTCTTTAATTTTTGTATATTGTCCCACCATTTCTCATCTGGAAAAAATAGCCTTGCCATTCTCCTTTCTAATTAAATTAATTAGACCTTGGAGTCTTTTTCAGCATTTCAGCTGCATTTTTAGTAATTGTTTGTATAACTTCAACACAGGTTTCCTCCTTCTAGCACAGATTTTTTTAAAGAAGTTAGGTATTGTGGCATCGGATATGGAAATAAAACCTGACAACAACCTTCCATTTATAATCAGACAATATTCACAGGCTTTCATTATTAAAAACATGCTTGTTTCAATGGATGTTCAGAATTATTCGAAAAAGAAAAGTAGAGAAATTGGGAATAGATTTTTATTTAAAATATAAGAACAGAATGTTATTATTAAAAATTCAGAACTGTGGAGATAAAATTTGCAGAGAGCTTTTGGGAATTATTAAACCTCATTATTCCTATATGATATGCTAAACTTGAAGATACCTAATTCATACCTAGATGAACATTGCCAGCTAAACTTAATGTTCTGTAAGCATGGATTAATAATTTGTGTTTCCCTCCTGGAATCCCATTTTGTACCCCAAAATTGCTAGCTGTAAATGTTATGGGAAATGCTTAATAATCATATATAATAGCTATTGTAGATGCACAAGGCAGAGTAGCAAACGGGGAGATTTGGGCTTCACTGGACAACGAAGAGAGCAAATCAGCCTAAATAGTGTCGAGTGAAGATATGAAGGGTCACACGACTGACCCTTGAATATGAATATGAAAATGGGTGTGAATATAAACAAACATAAACATCAATATAAATATATATGTAAATATCAGTGGGACATCAATGTACCAATTTTTTATGTATGGTTGTTGTACAGACTGTAGATTCATAAAGCTTCTTGAGATAACAAGATATATTTATATGAATATTTTGAGCAATTTCAATTTCTAGTCATAGAATTTTAACATAAACAATGCTTGTAATTGAAAATTCTTTCCTTGGGTCACCTGGGTGGCTCAGTCGGTTAAGTGCCCTACTTCAGCTCAGGTCATCAACTCATGGCTTGTGAGTTCGAGCCCCGTGTCGGGCTCTGTGCTGACAGCTCAGTCTGGAGCCTGCTTCAGATTCTGTGTCTCCCTCTCTCTCTGCCCCTCCCTTGCTCATGTTCTCTCTCTCACTCTCTTCTGTCTCTCGCTCTTGCTCTCTCTCTCAAGAATAAACAAACATTAAAAAAATAAAAAAGAAAATTATTTCCAGGGTAAATACTACTTCCCACCACCCACCTTGTTTTTCGCACTACTGATTATCTCCTTATTATGTCTTGAGTCTGGCTTTTTCTCCCACTATTGAAATAGTTTTTCAGAACTCAACAATATCTCCTAATTGTCTAAATTTTCTCCATAATTATTTTCCTTAATTCTCTTCATCATTTGGTAAATTGCTCAGTCAGCCACATACTTGTTGAAATTTCCAGCTTCCTTTGTTACATTTCTATAGTATTGCAGTGTGGTTGGATATTTTATTTCTCTAAGTGTCCCTTCCTTTTCTGATTTACTTCCATTTGTTCCTATTTTTTTCCAAAACAGTGCATCACTGAGGATTATTGCCCAGGGATCAGTGCTCTAATCTCCATGCTTCTTTTTATCATTCTTGCTTCAAACATCCATGCTTCCAAATTTTATCTGCATTTGACTTACATTTAAATCTATTTTTTGACACTGCTTTTCTATTGTTCTAGTGATGAGTAACCACTTATACTTCACATCTTTAACATATGTGGCATGTGGTTATCTTTAATGCAACTTAACCAAAACTGAGCAGTAACCATTTTCCTCTTAAATCCCATACCTAGTGATTTAAAATTATTTCTTTGTTAATAATTATCCAGACTTCAAATTATGAATCTATTTCTGTCTGTTTACTCATAAAAAGTCCTAAAATGTCATCACAAGTCCCCAATGTGATTTCTCATATCAGCTCCTATTATTCCATGTTTACTTTATTACCTAATATCAAATACTGTAAAATATTCTTACTACCCTATGCCATACTATAACTGCTTTTATTCCTTATATTTCAACATACCCTTTTACTAGAAAACAAAACAAAACAAAACAAAAACGCCTATAGTAAGATTCAGTACTCTTGCATAGTAAGTAAGAGCCTAGGTAGTCTTTCAAAATATTGTCTGTATTAATCGATTTCATCTATTCCTATGTATATTCACTTATTTCTTAATTCCAGGAGACATGCATTGCTTCATGTTGTTATGTAAATGACATTGTAAAAAATATCCAAATGTTTTATAGAACACTTATTAATTACAAGATGAAAAATTTCTCATCACATTGGAGAAAGCAGAGACATCTTAATCAAGTGACTCAATTCAACATCATCTATAATGTGTATAAATGACATCATCTGTACCCTGATATAAGTCAGCTGAGAAGGAAAAAGCATTATCTATATAATATCACTACCAAAGTATTCAGTCTGAATCTAATCATGAGAAATCATGAGAATCTAATTAGAGTGATTCAAATTGAGGGACTTCTATAAGCCATCTGGCTTTATCTCTTTGAAAATGTCAGTGTAATAAAAACTGAAAAAAAAGAAATAACTAAAATAGGGCAAACTCCTAGATTAATAAATAAAAAAAGGGACATGACAACTAAATGAAATAATTAAATCTTAATTAGATCCTGATTTAAAAAAAAATAGGAAGAACTTTATTCAGATTTGTCTTTGTCTGACTAATTTCATGTAGTATAATATTCTCTGTGTCCACCATGTTATCACAAGTGGTAAGATTTCATTTCTTTGTGCCTAAATGATAATCCAGTGTGTGTGTGTGCAAGCCACATCCATTCATCTATTGATGGACATTTGAGTTGCTTCCATTTCTTGGCTATTTTAAATAATGCTGCGATAAACATAGGGGTACAGATATCTTTTCAAATTAGTATATTTTAATTTTCTTTGGGTAAATTCCCAGTACTGGAATTATTGGATCATATGGCATTTTTACTTTTAATTTTTTGAAGAAACTTCATATTATTTTCTACAAAGGTTGTGCCAATTTACTTTCCCACCAACAACGCACAAAGATTCCCTTTTCTCTCCATCTTCCTCAACACTTGTTACTTCTTGTCTTTTTGATGCCAGCCATTTTGACTGGTATTAGATGATATCTCATTGTGGTTTTGATTTCATTTTTGTGTGGAATCTAAAAAACAAAACAAATGAACAAAGACTTTTTTAAAGTATTATTTTTAATTGAAGTATAATAAACATACAGTGTTATTAATTTCAAGTGTACTACAATCTCTTAAATAGGACAAACTGGTAGTTGCCAGAGGGGAAATGGGGATGGATGGGTGAAATAGATGAAAAGGCTTAAGAGGTGCAAACTTGCTGTTCTAAAATAAATGTCAATTAAAAGAATTATATATCTATCTATAGAGATAGAGACAAAGACAGATAGACATGGATATAAAGGGTGCCTGGGTGGCTCAGTCAGTTAAGCCTCCAACTTAGGCTCAGGTCATGATCTAGCGGTTCGTGGGTTTGAGCTCGGCATGGGCTCTGTGCTGACAGCTCAGAGCCTGGAGAGAGCCTGTATTGGATCTCCCCGTCTCTCTACCCCTCCCTCCTTTCACACTCTCTCTCTAGTTCTCAAAAATAAACATTAAAAAAAAATTAAAAAAAAAATAAGTCAAGGTGATGAAAAGCAGAGTGTAGGGAATACAGTTAATAATATTGTAGTAACATGGGATGGTGATAGATGGTGAGTTTACACTTGCTGTGGTGAGCACTGAATAATGCATAAAATTATCAATCACTATGTTGTCTACCTGAATCTAATATAACCGTGTGTATCAGCTATACTTCAAAAAAAAAAAAAAAAAAAAAAAAAAAAAAAAAGAAAGAAAGAAATAGCCAAATGATAGATGGGGGAAAAAGGAGGGAAGAAAGGGAGGAAAGAGGGAAAGAAAGAGTAAAGATACAAAGAAAGGAGACAAAAAGGTAAAAAAAATAACTTTATTGAAGAAATTTATGCTATTTAAATATGGCTACAAATTTATTCAAAGAGGTAAGATTTTTCTCAGTCTCTTCCCTGGAATCCCTCAGTCTAGTTCCTCTTGACTCTCATGCTTAAAATGGTAATTTTTTGTAGCATTTTATTGTGTGTTAACAGTTCTTCACAATTTGATAATCTTTCTTAACAACTATCTGCAGTAGGTGGTGTCAATCCAGAAATAAAGATTTATATTCTGCACCTATAACAAGGTAGATGTGACATGGCAACAGTCTTTTCTCTTCCCAAGAACACAAGCATTGTTGACTCCTGGCAAAGAGCCTCCTTGTGTGGTAGTAGCAGAGCACTTTATACTTGCCAAAGAATTTTTGTATGTTATCGTATTTCAGCCTGGCTACATACCTGTGAATTTGACAGGACAGGGCTTATTATCATTATCTTACACAGAGTAAGAAGGGAATCCATAGCTTTTATAAATGTTACATTCTTCTCTGATTAAAAAATAATCAGTGCTATAAAAATTCAAATAATATAGAATTATATAATGTAGAAAAATTTTAAATTCTTTGAAGTCCACTTGAAGGATAACCCTCAGTGAAGATAACCATGCCTAAATGAACGTTTCTTCAATAATTTTAGTAAATTTACTTTACATTATTTGTGTTTTTCTTTTTTTTTCTTTTTTAAAAAATTTTTTTAATGTTTATTTGTTTTTGAGACAGAGAGAGACAGAGCATGAACAGGGGAGGAGCAGAGAGAGAGGGAGACACAGAATCTGAAACAGGCTCCAGGCTCTGAGCTGTCAGCACAGAACCCGACACGGGGCTTGAACTCACGGACCGTGAGATCATGACCTGAGCTGAAGTCGGATGCTTAACCGACCAAGCCACCCAGGCACCCCTAATGTTTTTCTTTAAAAATCTTTTTTAATATTTGTTTATTTTTGAGAGAGAGAGACAGACAGACAGACAGACAGCATGCTTGTGGGGGAGGGGCAGAGAGAGAAGGAGACAAAGAATCTGAAGCAAGCTCCAGGCTCTGAGCTGTCAGCACAGAGCCTGACGCAGGTTTCGAACTCACGGACTCAAGATCATGACCTGAGCTGAAGTCGGACACTGAACCAACTGAGCAACCCAGGCACCCTGTTTTTTTTTTTCTTTTTTTTAAACAAAATTTTGGTTATTTTATGAATGTTGGAGTTCATTGTGTTCTTTATCTCTTAGAAATGTATCCTGGGTATCTATTCATGTCATGACATACAGAGCTAAAATTCTTTTTTAAAATGTTTTTAACGTTTATTTTTGAGAGAAAAAGAGAAAAAGAGAGAGAAACACAGACAGAGGGCAACACAGAATGGGAAGCAGTTTCCAGGCCCTGAGCTGTCAGCACAGAGCCCGATCTGGGTCTGTAACAAACTGCAAGATCATGACCTGAGGCTAAGTTGAATGCTTAACTGACTGAGCCACCCAGGGGCCCCTAGAGTTAAAATTATTTTTAATTATGAGTCACATATTCAATATGGATGGGTATTTCAGGTCTCTGAGCCACCCAGGCACCCCGAGCAATTTGTAATTATACAGGAACAATAGAGTATTATCAATTAGAGTCACCATGTCATACTTTAGAACTTCAGACCTGATTTATTTTATAACTTAAAGTTAGTACCCTTTTACCATCTACTCATTTCCCTTACCTTTCCATGCCTGGAAAACACCATTCTGTTCTGTTTCTGAGTTATCAGTACTGCTTTATTTATTACATTTTATATATAATTAATACCATGTGGTATTTGTCTTCCTCTGGCTTATATCACTTTGAATAATGTCCTCCAAGTTCACCCATGGTGTTGCAAAGGCCAGCATCTCCTTCATTTTTAAGGCTGAAAAGTGTGTGTGTGTGTGTGTTGGGGGGCGGGTGGTGTATCACATCTTCACTCATCTGTTGATGGCCTCTTAGCTTGTTTTCATATCTTGGCTGTTGTGACTAATGCTTCAGTCAGCATGGGAGCACCATATTTAGTACAAGCTGTTAATTGTGTTTCCCTGTAGGTGAGGAGATGGAATACCTGTTTATGGCTCCAAGGGGAAGATTGCAGTCAGCACCTAGATGCATACTGATTAGGTGCTGAATTCTCAGGCATTTACAAACTGCTTAGTTTGCTGTAGTTCTAGGGGACTTGTGTATCTAAGCCATGAGCTGTCATATCTGTGTGACTTGGGTACCATGCTTTGAGTGACAACCATAAAAATTTGGAGTGCTAGGTATGTGCACAAGTTCCTTCCAGGGAAGTACTGTCAACTTGACTTTATTGTTGGAGTGAGCTGGAGGGAAAAGGTGGAGAAGTGCCCACCAGCTTCCCTGGGCTCCAGGGAGGATCACAGCCAGCCCCTAAAAACATGTTAATCAGAAGCAAGTATGCAATCACACTCCTTCAATGGAAAGACTTGGGATGGGTGTTTTCCCTGCTTCCTCTCTGCTGATGCATGGGGAATAGTCATAGTGAATGCTCATATGCCCATTTAAGAACTGCTTCTTTGTTTGCTCTAGTTCTGTGGGACTTGTGTCTTATTGGCTTTTAGAGCTAGGTGTTTAGGGTGATTGTCCCTTGGGTCGCCTTAAAAGTTGTGCTGCTAGATGTCCAGTCCAAGCCCTTTGATCCTAAGGGAGAAGCTGAAACTTACTGGTTTTCTTTTGGTTATATGGCAATGTGCCAGGGGTGAAGTTTATGGTGAGAGTGTCTCAGCCTTTCCTACCTGTTTCGATGTGGTTATTTTCTCTTTCACTCAGTCTGTAAGAGTCACTCACCTGGTTTCTGGATTTCTCTCAGAGGGGGTTGCTGTATGTGTCGGTGTAAATTTGGTGCATTTGTGGGAGCAGGGGAGTTCAGGAGCCACCTACTTCATCATCCAGGTCCCTCCACTCTGTGAAGAGTAAATTTTATATAGGTTACTCCCCTATATACAAGACATTCATAGTTTCACTATTACTTATGCAGTAGAGTCCTAACCTAGTTAGCTTTACAAAACTATTTGTTACCTTTCTCTGACTCACCTTTATAACCTCCCCTCTGTCATTTTCTAATACTCTCTGCTCAAATAAAATGGAACTGTTGTCATTCTTTCAGTTCCCCGTGATTCTGCACATACACTTCCTTGGCTGGTATACCGATTCCCTCTTCAGAAATTATCACTACCACCTGCAAGGTCCCTGTCACATATTACCTATTCTGTGAAGCTTACCCTGATAAGACTGTTGGAATGGCACTTTCTTCCATGTTTCAGTAACCTGTGTCCTTAGTGCATTATGGTTCTGACATACCACCATCTTGTTTTATCAGATAATTGGGTTTGCATGATGATCCTTTACATACTAGATATTAATTTTGAAACAGTGACTGAAACACCATATGCTTTCTTTCCTGTATTTGTAAAATGGAGATGGTAATATCTCAAATACATAGAATTGTTGGGAACATTAGGTTTATGTATGTAAAATATTTCTCACAGCACCTGCAGTATACTAAGAAATCAGTAAGTAATAGCTGTAATAATTTATATTTTTAACATTTACTTATTATTGAGAGACAGAGACAGAGACAGAGCATGAACAGGGGAGGGGTTGAGAGATGGGGAGACACAGAATCCAAAGCAGGCTCTAGGCTCTGAGCTGTCAGCACAGAGCCCGACACGGGGCTCAAACTCACAAACCATGAAATCATGACCTGACCCGAAGTTGGACGCTCAACCCACAGAGCCACCCAGGCGCCCTGATAGCTGTAATCATTTAATATCATTTATTCAAATGTATGTCCCTACTACATGTAGCTAAAGAAGAAAAGACACCCTATTACTTCGTGTTTTAATTGTATTCAATAGGATTTTTCTTCAAGAGTGTAAGTTTCTGAAGTATAGAAACGGTTTCTTAAGCTACTTTGCCTTCTGAAATAACCAAATGTGCTCCACAGAATAAATAAATAATATTTATTTACTGAATGAATAAATGATACGAATGAATAACTCATTTAGGTTGCTGTTGGTTCTGTGCTCTGTACATAATGTTGTTGTGCAGAACAGAATTGGTGGACGGATTTCCATTATAGCCTTGTCAGAACTACAGCATTAGCACTTTTCCCAGCTATGCTATAAATAGGCAAATAACTGCTTTAATTAAGGCTTTTGGGAAAAAAAAAATCTTTCTTTTCCCCAAACGATCTCCTGACAAAATGTGATGATTTTCATATGTATATATGTGTACATATTTGTGTGTTTATTATGTATAATATGTACACATATGTATATGTAATATGTATCATGTATTATATAGATGCATGTGTATGTATATATGTGTGTGTGTGTATGTGTTATATATATATATATATATATATATATATATATATATATATGACTCAGTTATATTTCAGTGAGGCAAGGAAGGAAGATTCACCCTATGCTTTAAGTACCTAAAAGCTTATCTTTTTCTTGAAACTGGATTTGGTAGATAGTAAGAAAAGGAGTAACAGGACATTTAAAGGAGAGTGAGAGAGTGAGATTTACCTTTTATCAGAGGTAGGGTTGACAGAGAAAGAAAAAGCTTTTTTTTAAACTTTATTATTTTGAGAGACAGAGAGAATGCGTGAGTAGAGAGGGGCAGAAAAAGAGGAAGAAAGAGAGAGAATCCCAAGTAGTCTGTGCTGTCAGCACAAAGCCAGACATGGGGGCTGATCCCACAAACCATGAGATCATGACCTGAGCCAAAATCAAGAAGTGGAGGCTTAACCAACTGAGCCAACCAGGTGCCCCAAAACTCCTTTTTTGTACCAGAATAAATCTTTCCTGCATCCCTAGAACATTTGTATGTGGGCTTAAGTAATGCATGAACATTTATATTATGAATGAAGATATTGGGGAGGAGATTCCTGGCTTAAAGAGTGTTCAAATGTTTCTATATTACTGTTGTTCAATAGAGATTTCTGTGATAGTGGAACTATTACTGATTAGCACTGTCAAATATGGCAGCCCTAACCACATGAGGCTACTTAGCACTTACAATTTTGTTTGTGCAGGTAAGAAATTTATATTTAAATTAAATTTTCATTAATTCAAGTTTAAATAACTGCGTATGGCTACTGACTACTTACTGGACAGCACAGATCTATATTATCTTGTGTGTGTGTGTGTGTGTGTGTGTGTATTGTTCTATACAAATAGTGATAATCATTTCTTTCACAGGTTTCCCCAGGTTTGGCACCCTTTGACTTTTTCAAGAAAATTTAGAAAGTTCCAGCATCCAATCATTTGTCTTGAGTATTCTTTCTGCTCATTAGAGTAATTTCAGTGTTCAGTTTCACGAGTCAACCTGTCAGTAAGCAGTGTGCACACACTTCCCACATCTGAAATGCTATAATTAACTCAAGAGAATTTTATCATAAATAAATGCAAGGGATTTTGTTTCAAGGCACGCAAATTCATTTGGGGGTAAAAATGCACACATACAAGAACTTTTATAAAGAAATATCAATGCTTGCCAGTTTAGTACAAACTTAAATCCAAGCTAACTTACCAGAGACAAGATCCTTCCAGTAAGGAAAAAAAAAAGTCCTTATTGTTACAAATTTGTTGATAACAATTCCATGCTAGACACTGGTTTGAAAAAAAATCTTGTGCATATTTGGAAATTCCATTTCAAAACTGTAAGAAAATACAGTTTTAATATCTATTCTGGGTTATTTATTGCTGCTAAGAGATCATGCAATGAAAACGATTATCTGCCTTCAAAGGCCTAATTGCTAGAAAAGAAAAAATTATACACTTTGAGAAAAACCATGGGCTTTTACACTAGTTATATAGTCCATCTTATATGTTCTTTTTTCTTCTTGTTTCTGTCTCTAGATAGAAAAACAAATGATAAAATTTTCTTGACGTTAGAGAGCTGGAGATGCTGAAAGTTTCAATTTTTCCTTGGTTTTAATAATGTGATTAGAGGAGATTCTCTTTAAGGATATGAAGAGCAAGGTTTGTAACCTCCAGTGAAATCAAATTGTCACCTAAATTTAAGTGAGAAGTTCCAGGAATGGAGACACTTGGAAGCAGTAGACCAGTTGGAATTCTAGTCTGACATACTCAATGATCTGGGTCATTTACTTAAGGAAGAATAAACTATTTAGCATATAAAAAGAGGCACAGGCCTTGACATTCTATAGAATCAGGCAAGACTACCTAATATTAATGTCAGTGGTATGTATTATTGCAATATTTCTATCTATCTATTCATTATTTATTATTTATTTATTTATTTATTTATTTATTTATTTATTTATATTTTTAAAATTTTGTTTATTTATTTTATTATTTTTTAAAGTTTATTTATTTTTGAGAGACAGAGAGTATGTGAGCAGGGGAGGAGCAGAGAGAGAGGGAGACCCAGAATCTGAAGGTGCTCCAGCCTCTGAGCTGTCAGCACAGAGCCGATGCGGGGCTCGGACACATGAGCTGTGAGATCATGACCTGAGCTGAAGTCACATGCTTAACCAACTGAACGACCCAGGTACCCCTCCTTATTTTTTTTAAGTTTATTTATTTATTTTGAGAGAGAGACATAGCATATAAGTAGGGGAAGACAGAGAAAGAGGAAGAGAGGGAGAATCCTAAGCAGGCTGTGCAGTGTAAGCACAGAGTCCAAAGTAGGTCTCAGACTCAAGAAACGTTGAGATCATGATCTGAGCCATAATCAAGAGTCAGATATTTAACTGACTGAATCACCCAGGTGTCCTGTGTTATTTATTTTAAAAGCACTGTATAGATTTTAAAATTCCTTTCTGGTTTAAGTCTTGATTGATGATGTCTGTACATAACAGGAAGCATGAGGTACACGTTCACTTTTATCTTGGTGGAAAGTAAATGAGAAACATTTAGGACAAGATCCTTAAAGAAGAATATAACACATTTTACTCCTCTCTCTCTCTCCCCCCCTCCCTCCCTCCCTCCCCCTCTCTCCCTCTCTCCCTCTCCCTCTCTCCCTCTCTCCCTCTCCCTCTCTCCCTCTCTCCCTCTCTCCCTCTCTCCCTCTCTCCCTCTCCCCCTCTCCCCCTCTCCCCCTCTCCCCCTCTCCCCCTCTCCCCCTCTCCCCCTCTCCCTCTCCCTCTCCCTCTCCCTCTCCCTCTCCCTCTCCCTCTCTCCCTCTCCCTCTCCCTCTCTCCCTCTCCCTCTCCCTCTCTCTCTCTCTCTCTCTCTCTCTGTTTCTCTGTATATATACAGCAGAGACAGATACATATATATATATATATATACATATATACATATATATATATATACACAGCTGAGAGACATATATATACATATACATATACATATACATATACATATACATATACATATACATATACACATACAGAGAGAGAGAGAGGGAGAGAAAGAATCCCAAACAGCCTCCACGCTGTCAGCGCAGAGCCTGACATGGGGCTCAAACCCATGAACCTTGAGGTCATGACCTGAGCTAAAATCCAGAGTTGGATACTTAACCAGCTGAGCCACCCAGGCACCCCTACTCAACTATATTTTTTTAAACTTCAACTTTTTTATTAGATCAGTTGAATAATATTTAAATGGAAAACCATCTGAACAAGATTTTAGGATGTGAATATATTATGTTAAAATTGTGCACTGTGGTTTCATGGTGATAGTCTCATCTGTATAGAAAACCACATAAACTTAGTAATATTAAGATTCTCTACTTCTTTTGTTTTATAATTTTATATTCTCATAGTATATAAAGGATAGCTGAATAATAAAAAAAGTGCTGTTATTGGATGCAGACATTGTTGACAACCCCCCTTCAGTAATATGTTTCATCTGGTGTTCAAAACGCCAATGAGTCTGTTTTATCCAGTTCATCCTTGTAAGTCAGAGAATGCATGGGATGAGTCTATACCTGTGAATCTTAGGAAATCTTATGAATCTTAGAAATTTGTTTGGTTTGGATTTATAACCTTGCTGTGAGCCTTCATTTCATATCACTGTGGTAGCTGACTCTTCTATTTGGTGACCAGGAAGTATGTGGTAATTTCTATCCAGCTGCTAAAGCTATTACACATTTCAGAGAAGGTTTCTGTAAAGCATACTCTGCATGGCAATTGACAGTCTTTTAGCAGCCCAGCATAGTGGACAATTCACACTAATAGTCACAGACTGATCTTCCCAGAGGAGTCATTCGACAGGGACATCTGAAATCATCCTATTTTTAATCTATTTTGAAAATCAAAGATCCCACCATTTCTGAATTTCTTAAGGTCATTGGTCTACTTTATGTTTCCTGTGATAGATAGCTTAATCTAGCTTGGAGGTGAAAGATGCAGTTAAGAAAGCAAAGTGAAGAAAAGAATTTTGAAATGCAGCACTTGCAGCTTTAAAGGCTAATAATGACCATAAAGGATGCAGTGATAACAAAATGTTTCTCTCATCCTTGCGGGGACTATTGGTTGCTAACAGAGAATGCACAGTAATGTGGCTCTCTGGTTTTATGTTCATAGTAGTTGTGTATTTTTTCCTTATTCCTAGTAAGTGTCTTCAGAAAAACTTTAGTAAGGGAAACTGTGTGTGTGTGTGTGTGTGTGTGTGTGTGTATGTGTGTGTGTATGTGTGTGTGTGTGTGTTTAAACCATTTAATGTTTTTATTTGATACAGTTTTTTTTTTCATTTTCCATTTAAGAAATTTTAAGCAATCTCTACACCCAGCATGGGGATCCAACTTACAATCCTGAGATCAAGAGTTGTGTGCTCTGCTAACTGAGTCAGCTGGGCACCCTAATACTGTGTTCTTCTTGTCAACCTCACATGAGTTTATTCTCCATATTTTAAATTGAAAAATTCCCTATGTTTTCAATTTAAAAAGAGGGATATTTTCAAAGCTAGAAGAAAATTTACACCTTTGGTTTCCCACGCATCCCTGTGGTCTTTGAAATTTCTCTTCAGTATTTCAATCTAGACTTCCTAAAACCACTGTGTCTTATATCTCTTGACAGTGTACTCACCACCTTCCAGGTTTGCTGAGTGTATCCCATCTTAGAATATTTCAAGGTTTTGGAAAGTTCTTTTTATATTGAACTGAAACATTTTTCATTTTAACTTGTATACATTAGTCTTGGCACTGTTTTCTGAGACCAAGTAAAAGAAGTCTGAATCCCTTTTCCCTATAACTTTCCCCTTTCCAAACCCTTTAAATATTTGATGTTTGCAAGCATGCACCCTGGTGAATCTCCTCCCCGGCCCCAATAAAAGTTTCAACAATTTATAGAAGTCATGGTTTTTAGTTCTCTCACCATGCTCTTGTTCATGTATGTCAGGGCATTCATTGTATTCTACTCAAGGAAAATAAAGTATGAACAGAGCTGTTGAGAGTGGAGGGGATGAAAGATCATTCTGTTTCTACTGCTTTTATAAACATTTATGTGTTCTTCCTTTCTCCCATAGGGGTTAGAGTGGAAATTTATTGAATCCTTCCAGTTTTTCCCTTCCATTCATTTATTGGCTTCTTCCCAAAGAAGGGTTAATACTGTCAAAGAGAAATTGTACTGGACCATTACATAGGGATAAAGGGCATTGCAATATTGGAGAGAGATTGAACTAACCTCCATTGAAATAAAAGGCAGGAAAATTTTTATGCACTGGACTGAGCTAGTGGGAAAGTATTCTAGGACATTAAGGAGGAAAGTGATCAGTGTGATTATGACGTCTGTGTTTGCTAATTGAAGCTTATCAAAGTTAGACTCCTACCTATCCTCTTACAGAGACTGAAAGATAGGGGTTCTATCATTCTTGATAATTACATTTCAAAGGGGTGATTCTCAGATTCTTGAGGAAGACATTCCTGGAAATGCCTGGAAAACAGGCAGGAGTCTGGGAGAAAATCTGAATCTCAAAGAGGGAGAGAAAACATGTTAAATGTTTTAAGAAAAAGAAGGCCTATAGTCACAAAGAAACCTATCTAAAGTTTAGTAAAACTGGCTTTCATTGGACATATTTTTTAATTGATTTAAAATTAAAATGTTAAAATTATTTAAAATTAAAAAAAATAAGATTATAAAAATTAAAATTTTTTAAAATTAATCTAAATTTAAATATAAAATTATACACACAATCACGTGTGTGTGTGTGTGTGTGTGTGTGTGAGAGAGAGAGAAAGAGAGATGGAGGGAGAGGGAAAGAGGGGCAGAGAGAGATTGAGAGAATCTTTTTTTAAAATTTTTTTAACATTTTTATTTACTTTTGAGAGACAGAGATAGAGCATGAGTGGGGGAGGAACAGAGAGAGAGGGAAACACAGAATCTGAAGTAGACTCCACGCTCTGAGCTGTCAGCACAAAGTCCAACACGGGGCTTGAGCTCCCTGACCACGAGATCATGACCTGAGCTGAAGTCGGACACTTAACTGACTGAGCCACCCAGGTGCCCCAAATCTTTTTTAAACTATTTATTTAGTTAGAAAGAGAGAATGAGCGAGAGCGCATGTGCAGTGGAGGGGCAGAGAGAGAAGGTGAGAGAAATCCCAAGCAGGCTCCGCAGTGTCAGCACAGAGCCCAGTGAGGGGGCTCGATCTCACAAACCATGAGATCATGACGTGAGCTGCAATCAAGTGTTGGACATTTAACTGAGCCACCCAGGCGCCCTGAAAGAGAGAGAATCTTAAGCAGATTCCATGCTCAGCACTGAGCCTGATGCCAGGGTTGATCCCATGCCTCTGGGATCATGACCTGAGCTAAAATCGAGAGTCAGAGTCTCAACCAACTGAGCCACCCAGGTGCCCCTCATTAGACATCTTTAAGAGGGAAAGGCATACTATGTTAGGAATGCACTAACTGGCTTTCTCTCTGTTTCATTTTCTCTGAACTAAGGACACTTCTAGAAGTAAAACCTTTTGTACTACAGGAAGCTGGCTGAAATATGTAGCAGTAAATAAATACTATAAAAGTAATGTAAAATAATTTTTCTGCAATCTGTCTTACTCAAGATCCTTTACTTTGGCAATTACTGTATCTCATTTAATAAAAGCAACACCTTGGTATCCTTCTTTCCCTATAGTTACCCTATGGATGCTACTTTTTTCCTTGGTTAGAACCCAGAGAGGTTGAAAAGTAATGATTGTGACGCTAACATATCAAATGAAGCAGAGTGAGCAGAAACTCCAGGAGTTAAATACATGAAGAGAAACTGATGCAATAGATGAGAAACTTGAAATTGGCAATGTCTTGGAAGAAACTACCATCAAGAGAAAAGATGCCCCTCATGAACATGGAGCACTGAACAGCATGGGTTGAAATGAAAAAATACCTGTATAATCTGGCATAGGAAAGACTGTAGATTGACTAAAACTGAAAGAAAAAATGTGAGAAATGAAGAGAAAATGCATGCTCCAAACGTGAAACAGAGGCCCAAATTGATACATGGCAAACCAGTATCATGCTGAAGAAAATTGATGCATTTAGGGCATCAAATCCATTGTTGTCATACAAACTACAGGACAAAGAATTTGGAATCCAGATGAGAATCAGGGAACTGAATAAGCATTTGATTTTGGTAAAATTTATTTGGCATCTGGTAGAAGACCACTTCCCACTCCTCTCTTCATGATGAAAATCAACTTGAAGCGGAAGCAGGGAGTGGTGGTATCATTTGAAGTATGAAAACCAGCACTGACCATAAAACTCTATAGAGGAGGCTAACCTTTTTTTCTTCATACTTTATCTCTATGAATATAGCCTGAAAATAGGGCTGTTACACTTTGTTTGCCATGCCCAACTTTATGGTTTAACTATAAAATAGTTAAGTCCTAAGTATTTATTTCTCAATATGAAAATCTATGCCCCACCTCAACATAGCGTAATATTAGAGCTGGAAAGACCCTTGGAGTTAATCTGTTAAAAGCAACTTATTTCAGAGATGAAGAAAATGTCCAGATAATTTAGTTCAGTCTGTGGACTAGCTGTCTAAAAGTCCCCATAGAAACAGTGTTTCACTGCTTATTGTCTAGGGCTAATAGACTTTAAGAATGCAAAGTCGAGGTCAGTAGTGAATATGAAAATGTAAAGGAAACAAGAGGACATGCCTGTGGGATCTTTGAAGAATGTGTTTCCTTCACTTTATACTGATTAAATTACTAGGGTGGGTGGTGACCTTTTATTACAGTGCCTGCTGTAATGTATGAGGGAGTTTAAAATCAGCATAAAGACTGAGCTTTGATAGAAAATGTTCTGATCAAAACAAAATGTAAAAAGTGAAAAAGTAAGTAAAGTGGCAGATTAATATTAGCGATGCACATCACAAGTCACTATAAAATACATTTAACTTATTCAAGCAGCAGAACGCAATTTTCAATTGGAAACTACTTGATATAAGTAACTGAGATACTGCTGTGCCCATATATAGGACTTTGAACAGATCTGTATATCTTTGGTGACTCTTTTTCTGATTCTTTGCATATACATTATGTATTTGAATTAATATTTGAATAATGGATGCTTGTCTGAAGTAACTTACCTGTCAAAGCCATGACACTGGAATGGAAATTATTTATTAGGGGAACTCAGCCTTGGATTGATTTTATATGATAAAATTGAATAGAAATTTTATCAAATTTTAAGTCCAGAAATTCAAGAGCAAGTTACAGGTCTTTCTTTTTTCTTTTTTTCTTTTTTTTGGTGAAAACTGGAAGGAGAAACATCTATTATACTACACCCCCTGAAATTGTCTTTATTAGACAATAAAGTTAATTGTTTATTAGGCAATATTTATTAGACAATATTTATTATTTACTAGAAAATATTTATTAGACAATTATCTATTAGACAATAGTTAATTAATATCTATATGAATATTTTGTAAAAACTAAATTGTTATACAAACATTGATCACTCATTACTTGCAGTATGCAGTACTCAGAACTAGATATGAAATATGGATATGTAATCTCTGCCCTTAAGAAACTCAAATTGAATGTTGGAGACATTAAGTAAAATTGTAATTATAATATGATTTGTGATATTTTGGAGCTTCAAAGAGGGGCAGTTGAATGAAATTTTAAGGCTCTAGAAATTTTGCTAGAAGTGATGATTGCATTTAGTGACAACATTTGTGAAGACATTAGCTAGGTGAAAAAAAAAACAAAAACAAAAAACAACATCTGTGAAGAAGGGTAATAAAAGAGAAGAGCAAGCCAGAGTTGAAAACAAAAGGGGGATTTCTATGTCAGCTTAAGAGTTTGCATTTGATTCTGAGTGATGCAGGCACTGAAATATTTTAAATGAGATGTGACATAACTGGAATTACAAATTTTGAAAGTTGGTTCTTGCTATATTATGAGCAACAGTGAATTGCAGACAGCAAAAAATTGTAGCAAGGAGACTTGTGGGAAATGACATTCTCAATGCAAAAAAAAAAAAAAAAAAAAGCTCAAGGTTGCAGTAATTTCTTGGTAATTTATTCTACACTCCTTGATGAATAAATGAGTAAATTGGTACTCAACTGAGTACCTCAAGTATTGGAAGTGGTGCTAGTGTCACAAAGAGAGAGCATGTCTGACCCAAATCATTTCTATGACTTGTTGAAGAGAGTAGGAAGAAACTGTCTTGTCAGTATAAGCAGGAGAATGAATACAGGAGTCTGTTGGGTTCAGGAAATCCTTGATAAAAGTCAAATAAAATACAGATTTAGCAGGGGTGCCTGGGTGGCTCAGTTGGTTGGGCATTTGACTATGGCTCAGGTCATGATGTCACAGTTTGTGGGGTCAAGCCCTGCATTGGGCTCTGTGCTGACAGCTCAGAGCCTGGAGCCTGCTTTGGATTCTGTGTCTCCTTCTTGTTCTGCCTCTCCCCTGCTCACATTCTGTCTCTCAAAAATAAACAAATGTTAATTTTTTTTAAATACAGATTTAGCAGCTTCATTTTTATTACTGGCTTTTAGTTCTCTTCAAGCAGTGCCTTTGTGTGGGTGGGTCAAGTTCATTTAAAGTAATGAGGAAGACTCTACCATGATCACTTAGTAGTTGGTCAGTCTTTTTCTCCACTGAATTAAGCTCGAAAGCCATTTGAAAACGAAGAGAGAAATTTACCAATGTGTTAATGTTGAGAATAAATTATTTCTATAGCACTGTGCAAACTACTGGATAATGTGGTGTGTGTGCATGTGTGTGGTATATATTATAATGTGAGGGGGAAATTTTAAGAAATAGATGATACTGGGGTGCCTGGGTGGCTCAGTTGGTTGAACGTCTGACTCTTGACTTTTAGCTCATGTCATGATCTCACGGTTCATGAGTTCCAGCCCCATGTGGGACCCTGCACTAACATTGTGGAGCCTGCTTGGGATTCTATTTCCCTTTCTTGCTCTTTCTCTCAAAATAAATAAATTAAAAAAAGGAAGTAGATAATACTTAAAATTACCTTTGTAGAGAGTGAGTTTATTCATTTGTGGCTTTCAAAAATAGAAGGAGTTGCCTTTCATTCTTGAATATATGACAGTTAGGCTTCCAGATTTGAATGGCTGATAGATGAGCTTATTTTCAGTTTTCTTCATAAAATGTACCTCACATATGTGATTTCTATGTCCAGTTTACCTTTCAGATAATTAAAAAGAAATTGTCATTCATGTTAGAATATATATTCCCTGCTATTATTTATCCTTCTTGAAAACAAATGATAATACTACCAAGTGGCACTTTATTAACTCTGATCCTACTAAATTCTCTTAGCCACTAGGCAAGTTAGAATTTCTTAGGACTCCATTTCATAGATTAGGCAATTGAGACTTAAAGAAGTTATGTAACTTTCTTAAAGCTGCACAGCTAATAAGTAACAGAGCGGGGGACTGGATCTGGAGAGTCTGATTCCAGATCTTCTCTTCTTATAAACTGTGGGAATAAAAGCTGAGATATTTTCCAAATTATTGCTTTTAGCAAACATTGATGCATTGGCTGTTTTGTGCCAGGCACTGTACTAATCACCAAGAATTGTAGTTCCTCATGGTCTAGTAGAATAATCAGACAAGTGAGGAGATTGTAATAAATAATGTTTATAATAAATAATGTTCCCTGAGGACACAAAGTCCAAAACACACTCCCCAATGTTTATCACAGAATTTAGTAAAGAATTGTGAGAAAGAAGAAATATGGATTGTTTAAAGCAGAAGAAGCAAAACAAAAATGTGAGAAATAGTATATATGTATATGTGTGTGTGTGTATATATACATACATATATATATATATATAGAGAGAGAGAGAGAGAGAGAGAGAGAGAGAGAAATGAAAATAAATCACTTAGACTAAAACAGAAATTACAATTAAGAAGCGGTGAGGTTCCTAGAATGTAAGATGTACCAAAACCTAAACTGTCTTTACTTGCAAATTATTTTGGACTTTGCTGTGAGTACAGTGGATGTTTTAATATTTTTATATTTTCAACCACAATTTGAACAAATTGTGTGTGTGTGTGTGTGTGTATTAGGACATGTCTTTCTATGCTGTCGGTGTAACTTATGTAATGAAAGAATGTTGGCATTGATTCTTGTGGAAATTACTGAGATTTTTGGTAACTAAAGGCCATGACAGTATGAGAAGTAGAGGTCAGTTTTGTATACCAATAGGAACTCATGACTAATTGGATTAGAAATTAATAGGCAGGGGTTGTTTTGGGGATGAGAATGTCATTTTGTTAATTTGTTTCCATTTATTAAAATATTCAAATGGGTGCATATATTTTAGGATATTTTAAAATAATAGTTGGAACCTGTCATCAAAGATATTCATCTAATTAAACATATCTCCACTCCATGATTTTGTCAACCATTTGAAAGTTGACGGTAGGTAAGGTTAATGGCTTGCTTCCCCAACCTAAACATCCCTGTGGTTTCTCCTGAGGAAGCTTTTTGTTCATACAAATGACTGTGATTTTTGTAATATTTAGGTAAATCTTTGCAGAAAGTACCTCTAAAGCGATGATGAGAAACTAAGGTTCATAAATATTCACCAATTCTGAACCAATCATCCTTTTTCAGAAACATGCAAAATCATCCAATGATGTCTGTTTTGCCACCTCTGTTTCATCAATATTTTGCCATCTCCACAATGGCCAGGAGAGGAATGCAATTATTTTGCCAGCATAGCTTGCTTTCTGATTTCTAAGAACTCACGGTTTACTAAAGGAACCTTCTTTATTTTGTTAGGCATAATACAGCACAGGAGGAGCTCCTTTTTCCCTGCTGGAGTTGCAGGTTCCACCAAGTTGGAGTGAATTTATTTCAGAGATTTGACACTTCTCCAATGTTAATATATTTCCAGTCTAATTTTGTTACACATTAGCACGTGCTTGGAATGTCAACCACTCCCTTATTGCAAATCACAGATTTAGGTTACATTGGCATTACCTAGTGTTTGCTAAAGAGTGAGTGCCTTATGCCTTGCCAATTTTATTTATTTGGGCTTTATTTTATTTAACTAAACATTAGAGAAAGTGAGTGCTTAAAGGTAACATTGTGTACGATTCAGAATAAAATCTAAGTGGTGTTTTTTTAGACTGTATATATATATGTATATATGTGTGTGTATACATATATGTATATATATATTTATGTGTATATTTATATAATACAGTATATAAAAATATTATAGCACAGTATAAAAACTGACAGCACCAGTCATTTATACATTTCACATGGTTCTACTAATTTTCTCTGCATTTATATGTGGTATGCTTATATTTAATATGCAATAGATGATGTATTGGAATTTCAAAAATAGGAGGTCATCTAAGAAATAACTTAAATGGTTTTCAAATACTTGCGGTACCAAGCTTTGTGGAATGACAGTCTCTAACTTTAAAATACTTCAACTAGATCAAATGCTACTTGACCCTTCCTTTGTATACTAGAACAGCAACACTGTCTGTAAAAGCCATCTTGGTCTAAGAGCTCATAGAGAAAGGAGAACATAAGAATTCTCTGATGTTGTTTAGGATTTAATATTGAGCACTTACTGGAACTGAAACCTTTCTGGTAGAATAAATTGTGTGTGTGTTTGTGAATGTGTGTGTATGTAAACTTGAATGTAAAACTCTGTCCAAATTTTCCAAAGGCAAAATTATTTCAAAAAATTATATTTGCTTTCATGTAACTATGAGAAAAATATCTTCAGAAGCAACTTATTTATACATTACTAAAGTATGTAGCTGTATTATAAGAATCACACTTAAATGCATACAAATCTTCTTGTTTAGGGTTTTAAAAAAGCAGATGTCAAAGTTACATTCTTACAGATTCAATTTTCAAGTGTGAATAACATCAAATTTTGTTGTAGCTTTTTGCAGCTTGTTTTGGAATGTGGTTTTTGGTTAATCATTACTATTTATTTTGATTAAATAGAATAGGAAAAATTCTTGATGATATTCTGAATTTGTTCTAGTCCAAGAAATTGAATACTTGAGACTCATCAAGGTGAAATAATCCATATATCCCAACCAGTGTACCAGAAAATTGGTTAAATGACCTCCTTTGAAGGTAACTGTCTCTTTACATTTATACCTGAAACCATTTTTAATGATGGAGAGTAGAGTAGAAGTTTTAAAAACATAGATAGAAGCAAGCCATCTTAGATGAATAGCCAGGGAACCAGTGTTTGCTTAAGTAGAATAATGAAAATAATTAACAAAAGCAAAATTCTGTTAAATCAGAGATATATTTGAAATATATGTGTGTGTGTTAAAACTAAAAACGAGAGGGTCACAAAGTGGTAAAGACATATAATTTAAATAGTGTTTTCATCTGAAAAGAGACAGACATGTGATAGGGAAAAGCACATTATTAGAGAAGTGTTGTTTGTAATGAGCTGGTTTTGGGTTGAGTGGTTCACTAAAGTCCATTATGTTATTAAGTAAATACCTGTATAAAATAAAAACGGAAAGCTTTTGATTCTTAGCTCAGAAAACTTTGATGAAAAGACCATTGTTCTCACCCATATAAAAAAGGAAAAGGCTAGATGTACTGCAAATTAATGAGTTTTTGGAACAGAGCAGAGAACTGAATTCTCATGGCATCCAATTAACCCCAGATCTGGGACAGCCAGGCATGTGAGAGGAGAGAAGTGATAGGAGTACCTCCTTACATTGAGCAGGTGCTGCTGGATGTCAAGTAAGCCAGTAAGAATTCAGCTGAAATGCCACATATTATTATTAAAGGCCAGGTGTGGTTTATAGGAAAGTGTAAATCCATTGGAGATTACAGATTTGGGGAATGTTCACACCTCTTACTATGTATCTTTTTCTCTGTGAATCTGATCAGGCATTCACAGGGAAAATTGGAGAGGATTCTCAGAAACCACAGCAGGGGAGTAGCTTAAACTACTGAAATTTGGCTTGATGAATTTTATATTTCTTCTCTATTGAACAAGTCTTGGTGTCCAGGTAAAAGAGAAATGAATATTGTTCTCTCAGGGGACTAGGTAACTCCTGGATGCTGAGGGAAGAGAAAAAGAGAGAGAAAAATTCTTGTCCCTGGGCAGGGACATGGAGAAGTGCCAAACCCCCATTACAAATGGAGAAGGGGCAGGGGTAATTGCAAGGGCCCCAACTCATGAGGTCCTTGGGCACAGTGCCTGCATAAGATGAGGCTAAGTCAGAACATCAGAGAATAGTTCTCTGCACTGATCTCTACTTCCAGAATAATATGAATTGGATAGAATAACTGTGGAATACAATGAAGAGAGCTTCAAGAGACCTATTCCTTTTCAGGTGCAATGAAAAAGTAAACAAACAAAAGCAAAACAAAACAAAGAGGTGAACAGACTTTAAGAAAACAGCCTCTGGCATGCAAATTTATACCATAAAAAGGAGGTATCAGTGGAAAGATTTGTAACCTGCAATACACTTAAGTTGTCCCTAGTAACAACAGGCAAACCCAGTTTCCAGTTAAATTAACAGAGGACCCAAAACTGAAATCATAGCAGAGATAAAGAACTACTAATTACCATGCATAAAGATGATTTACCTTAGCCTCTACTGTTCTACATAAAATGCCTGTCTTTCTTTCAACAAAAGTTAGGAGACATGAGAAAAGTCCAGGAAAAACAAAACTCCAAAAAGGTAAAGTAACCATTGGAACTCACTCCTGTGACACATATGTTGAAAATATTTGACAGAAAATTTAAAATAACTATATTAAATATGTTAAGGGCCTAAACCAAAAAGGTAGACAATGTGCAAGATAAACTGGGTACAAATAAAAAGTAACACAGGTGAAAACTGTCTTTGCTGGGCTCATCAGTAGACCTCACATAGCCAATGAAATAATAAGTGACTCGGAAGACAGGTCAGCAAAAATTATCCAAATATAAATATAAGATAAAAATGAAAAATAAAAAGGTGGAAGAATAGAGGTTCTAGACTTTTGGGAGAAGAGCTGTGGAATAATATCAGGTAGACTAACATATAAGGAACTGGAATCTCAAGGAGAAAAAAGACCAGAAGAAATATTTGAGGTAATAATAGCTGAGATTTTTCCAAAAATAGTAATAACAGACAAAAAAAGAAAAAAACAAAACAAAAACAAACACTGAAACATGTCATCTTCAATGTGATAAAAATGAAACCAAAGAGGCAGATAAAGAAAACAATCCTATTATATAAAGAGGTACAATGGTGAGAATTAGACTCCTTCTGAAACCATGCAATCTGTAGGACAATAGTGACTGCTTTAGAGTGACAAAAGAAAAAAAAATCCCTGTCAACTGTGAATGCTATACCCAGTGAAAATATCTAGTGAAAAAAAGACAAAAATTTTAAAATTTCAGATAAAAACTGTGAGAATTTCCTTTCAGTAGTATAATCTTAGGAAATATTGAAGAAAGTTCTTTAAACAGAGGGAAATTCTGCAAGACAGAAATAAGTGAAACTCTAAAAATGGAATAAATGTAAATAAAATTGATGTTTCCTAGTTTTCATTGCTCTGAAATATAACTGGGACTTGTTAAGTCCAGACATGATGAGGAAGACCGGTTTCTCCCTACTCCTGTTAAGCACAACTGTAAATCCTCCAACACAAGAGGCAACTGATGAAGGCCTGTGGAAGCTGGTAAGAAGAAACACTTGTTGGAGGAGTCAGACCTGGAGCAGCAACACAGCAATAGGGTGTTTTACACACCCCCATCCAACCAAAGCAGGAAACCCAGACCTAGCAATTCCCATCTCCAGTTTAGTAGCTGAAGGCAGCACGGACAGGCACATCTCTCCCCTAGGTCAAATATGTATCTTTCTGATGATAGTTGAGCCTGATACTCACCTGCTGTTGACTATAGGAGGGATTGATCAGTAGATCTTGGCAACAGTAAGTGATGAGAGGAAGTGTTCTCCTTCTCCCTCCCCACCCCCACCCCCCATGCCTGAGATTCCCCCAAGAGAGATACTGAGGTGACAGAGCAGAAGATATAACAACTTAGCCACAACAGGCTGCCAGGACTTGGGATACTGTTGGGTCTTTCTGTCCCAGGAACCTAAAACTCCCCTTACCTGCCTAGAGACATTATTGCACATGTGGATCATGAACAAGGGACACCAATACAAAAAGTGTCCAACCAGGAAGCTTTTGCCCAACCAGGGAAGCCTCTTTATTACCCCAGGCTTGAGAGTCTTCTACTTGGCTGTGAGACACCCAGAATCCAGGGGGAACTGTTTTCTGTGCCTCAGGCAGCAACATCAGAAGTGGGTGTGCCCAGCATCACTAGGGAAACAAAACACACACAAAAATACCATAAAGGCTTCGAAAATTAAACTGCCATTGGATCCACAGCTCACAAATATAGGCCAGACCTATGTGCTAAAGCTAATCAGGGTGAGCGTTTGCTAAAATAAAAGATTTAAATAAGACCTAGGGTCTCCTAACATAATACCCAAAATGTCTAGGGTGCATAAAAAAAATCAAATAAGAACCAAGAAAATAACAAAGCTGAATGAGATAAGTTTGATTCCAGCACTGAGATAAATCATATTATAGGATTTTCTGAACAGGATTTTTGGCAGCCATCAAACAAACAGAACCTTGAATAAAAATTACAATTCTCTTAAACAAATGAAAAACAGAAAATTTCCAAAAATAAATAGAAGTTACAAAAAAGAATCAAATGCAAATTTGATAAATTGGACTTCACTGTATTTAGTTGAGTGGTGTTCCCCCCAGAACATATGCTCACCTCCCTGAACTTGTAACTGTGATCTTATTTGGAAAAAAAAAAATACACACATACATACATGTACATATTTGCAGATTTAATTAGGTTAAAGATATTGAATCAAGTGAAGATCATCCTAGGTTTGTATAGGTGGGTCTTACGTCCAATGTTAAGTGTCCTTAAAAGAGGCATACGGGGAGAAAGAAAGAAGACCGTATGAAGACAGAGGCCAAGATTGAGGTTATGAGCTACAAGCAAAGGCCAACCCCTGGAACCACCAGAAGCTGGAAGATGTGAGAGAGTCTCTTGTACAGCCTTCACAGGGTGTACAGCTCTGTACATCTTGATTTTGAATCCTGGACCTGTAGAAATGTGGGAGAATACATTTCTGTTGTTTTAAGCCACCAAAGTTATGGTGATTTATCATAGCAGTCTTATGATATCAAAACATTTGTCAAAACAACAAAATTTTACTCTAGGAAAGACTATTTAGAGACTGTAAAGACAAGCTACGAGTGGGAGAAAATATTTTATACCATATATCTGACAAAGAATTAGTATCTAGAGGATAAAAGTGATGGTTAATTTTAGGTGTCAACTTGACTGGGCTGAGGATGCCCCTATAGCTGGTGAGACAGTTTTCTGGGTGTGTCAGCGAGTGTGTTTCCAGAAGAGACGAATTTATGTTTAAATCTGTAGCCTGAGTAAAGGAGGTCAGCCTCACCAATGCAGGTGGGGACATCAACTAATAGGTTGAGGGCATGAATAGAACAAAAAAGTGGGTGAAGGATGAATTTGCTCTCTTCTTTGAGTCAGGACATTTTCCTTCCCCAGGACATTGGTGTCCTTGGTTCTTAGATGACATACCATTGGCTCTTCTGGTTCTCTGGCATTCAGATTGGAACTGGAACCATAGCACCTGCTTCCCTGGGCCTCCAGTTTGCGGACAGTGGATCATGGGACTTCTCAGCCTCCATAACTGTGTGAACCAATGTCTCATAATAAATCTTTTTCTATAGATACCAATATATCCTGTTTGTTTCTCTTGAGAACTCAGACTGATACAATAAAAATGTCTTAAAACCTAACAGCAAAAAAAAAAAAAAAAAAAAAAAAAAAAAAGCAATGCAATGAGAAAATGGGCTAAAGATATAAACAGTAAAGAGGACATATAGATGGTGAATGAATACAAAAAGATGTTCAATATCACTTATTATCAGAAAAAATGTATATTATGACCACAATGAAATAATCACTACACATCCCTCAAAGTGGCTAAAATTAAAAAAAAAAAAAAAAAAAGGTGGCAACACTAAATGCTTGAAAGAATGTGGAAGAATTTGATCATGCAGACATTCCTGATGGGAGCTTAAAATTGTACAACCACTCTGGAAAAATTTTGGCAGTTTCTTACAAAATTAAACTTGCCATTGCATAGAATTAAACTTGCAATTGCATTTGTGGGCATTTATCCCAGGAAATTGAAAACTTATGTTCACACAAAAACCTATATGCAAGTGTTCATAGCAGCTCTATTTGTAATAGTCCCAAACTGGAAAACAGTCCCAATGTCCTTCAACAGGTAAATGACAAAAGAACTGGCAAAACATGCAATTTAATAATACTTAGCAATAAAAGAGTGAAACATTGATACAAAGGAAACAGATGAATCTTCAGGAAATTTTGCTAAATGAGAAAATCCAATCCTAAATGGTTAAGCATTGTAAGGTTTTATTTGTAAAATACGTTTGAGATGAAAAAAAATTTAGAAATAGAGATTAGTGGTTGCCAGGGTTTAGGGAAGTAGAACAGGAGAGAGGAAGGTGGGTTTGGTTATAAAAAGGCAACAGGGATTCATTGATGCGATTGTTCACTATTTAGGCTACAGTGGTGGATACAGAAACCTACATGTTACAAATCTGTTTAGAAATAAATGCACACACATAAACACCATAGCTTAGTAGAAGTAAATCTGGTGAAATCTGAATAAGATTGGTGGGCTGTATCTATTCCAGTAAACTGTGATATATTACAGTTTTAAAAAATGTTTTCACTGGATGAAATTATAAAGTTTACATAGGATTTCCTTGTATTATTTTTTAAACTACATAAATACACACTTGTCTCAATAAAAGTTTTATTTAAAAAACAGTAAAATATTTGAAGATGATTCAGCAAAGAAAAATGGCTCTAAAAAGATAATTATCATTAGAAATCAAAGAAATGCAAATTATAACTGCTGGCATATCACTGTATACATCCTTTAATGAATAGGAGTAAGAAGTCCAATAGGACCAACTATTAATTGAAGATGTGCAGTAGCAACACATATGTACATCTCACCCCCCTTCCCATATATTCATCTTTTAATGTAAAACCATCTCTATTACTTTGTTGAAGATGGTTCCCAAAACTTTATTCAGATGTCTTTAATGACTAACCTGTCTAACACTTAAGCCCTTGATGTTATATATCTTGACCTATATTTATTACCACATACTCTGAGCAGATTAATACCTGACTTCCTTAATGGAACAATAACTTCCTCAATGATAGGGTGTGTTACTTTCTGCCAAGGAAATGTTGGCGCACAAAATGCTGATTTCATCAGCAAATGAACCTGGAAAAATTCGAGACATAATCAGTTTGAACAACAGATTCTAGATTATAGTAAAGCAATAAATAGTAAATATTGTAAATTTTTCCTGTATATCCAAACCTGAAATTGTGATTTCACCAGTTTTCAATGCAAAGATGTGTTTTGCACATTTGAGGAAGTAATGACTTACATCACTCAAAGATGATGAAATTCCTACGAAACAAATCCATAGGTCCAATATTCCTTTTTACTGTTTATTTTCTGCCTCTATCCCATCATTGTCATACAAGTAGCCAGAGTTATCTAAAGGATATGTCCAAATTTTCACATCTGAAAGTTTACATGAGGTTAAGCTTTTAAGAACTTACCAGGGTCAATTTGTAAGCAAGTGATTCTCTCAAGTGCTGATTTTGCAAGCAAAATACAAACATCATTTACTTCCCTAGTGTTTTGAAGTCATGCCATTAAAAATTCATCTGGGAACTCTAACATGAAAACATAAGAACAAGGGAGGCAATGAATTGCAATAAAAAAGTTGGCAGACTAATAAATAGGCATGGCAGGTCAGACTTCAGTTTGCATAAATAGCTCTGCCAGAGGTGGTTTAAGAGGGTAGATCCTTGTCCCTGCATTACTTGTGGTGATGCATCTCCCTTTGAATTCTGAACTCTTGTAGCAGAGACAAAGAACTTATGTTGTTATTTTTTTTGAAGGACACATAATCAAGATGTATACCGTGCATTTTCAAAGTAGATGAAGACAAACCATGAATCTTCCATTGTTTTATAGAAACTATACCTCAAAGTAGGTGTAGGAATGCTTCTATAAATTTGAGGTAGTTTGCATGAAGTTACCTTTTTTTTTTCTCCAGAAACCATGCATTCCATATTCAGAAATATTAGACCAATACAAGTAAATAATTCCAATTCCCATTCTGGACTTACTAAAAAAACCCCACCTTTTTTCTTATCCTAGTTAGTTATAATTACATGTTTTAGATCTTCTCTGAGACGAATCTTGGATACAACCTCTTCTCTTTTGGCCCACCACACCTATGTAGAAGTAAGTTCTTTGCATCTGATATTGCTCTAAAATGTATCCTGTTTATTTCATTTTACTTTTAATTTCCAGTCTTTTTGTGATTGTGTTACCCTTGTTAGTTCTTTCATGAAATATTACAGCATCTCCCTATGCAAGATACTACCTTCACTCTGTGCTAACTTGTATGCTTATTTAAGTGTTATATTTTGATAACAGACATGGTAAAATGTCTCTACAACTTAATATGCTCCAGTGCCTTTTCTGAATAATATCCCAAACCTTAACATTATGCACAGCTGGTTCTTAAAATCAAGTCCATTCATACAATATTGCACTATGCATCCAAAGTCCAGTCTCCCTCAATTATTGCTTTCCTCCTTTTTCTTCCTTACCCTGTGGACTTCTGAAGAAGCAATCCTTACTCAGCTTTTTGACACAGTTCAAAGTACTACCTTAATCAGTGTGCTTCTTTAAATAATTTCTAACAGGAATTTTCAAAAGAATTATTGCTTTTGTCCTGTAATTGTGATAAAGTGCTACTACTGAGAGTATGTGTTTTCATTTGTTTTACATTTTAAAGAAAATAAACCTGGAGCAGCTGGTGCCAGTCTCTCTCTTCAGAGGCATATAGAAATTCAACATCTCAGGGACCAGTCTTCCTCTTCAGTCCCACATTCAGAGAATAAGGAGAGTAGATACGCCTTTTGCAGGATTACAGTGGTCAGTTATTCTCCATGTGCCTTTCAGAGAGATGTTTCAGGATAGATGCCTATCCTCCCGGAGGCCAAAGGTAGGAGTCTAAAGACTGAAGAGTAGCTGGGAAACAGAAGGGCCATCGTTTTATTCCTTAATTGGACTTTGCTCAGGCAGGAGACCTGTTGATGCATACTCATGCTTTCAGAACAGGGAGCCGAGTATCTGAAGAGAGATACCTAGCGGGGATCAGCAGGTCTGAAAGGAGGCTAGTGGGATGGTGCTTGCTCAGAAGTGAGCACTTTGTTTTTAGAATTCTGAATTTCCTCCCCTTACTGCCAAATCCACACCAAGTACAAAAATTGCATCAGATAGAGTACAGGAAACACTTCCAAGGAGAGAAATGCTACTCACATTCAAGTATGATAACGGTCTGCTTCTTTCGCCTTTTCCTTATTTTGCCCAGGAATGGAACAGGTAACCTTGTTCCTGCTCTAGCTTGTATTATGGGGAACTTACAAGAAGAATTTTCAATGTGTATAAAATTAAAGCTTTGAAATAGAAACAGAACATAGTTTTAGGAACCCCAGTGGGGCCGTTATTTAGGAATGGCTGAAAACCTAATACTGAGAAACTAATAACTCAGTAGATGGAAGTGGGTCTGGGTGGGATACAATAGGGGATTTTTTTTTTTTTTTTTTTTTTTTGCTTTTTGAAAAGTAAAACCATTTCCTGTTTCTAATGCTGAGTTAATTACCTGTAAACTAGTTACATATTAGTTTACCCAACAGATATTTACTGATCAGTCACTATGTACCCAAAATACAGCACCGGGAACAAAGCATGGGCAAGACTATCTTTCTGAGCTTGCAGGCTGACAGACATTACCTCAACTGACTTACTTCAACAGAATTAAGTCCTCCTTTTTTTTTTTTTTTTTTTTTTTTATATATTTCAAACCTTTATGCAGCTAGACAAATGGTATTTCTTTTTTTTTTTTAATTTTTTTTAACGTTTATTCACTTTTTGAGAGACAGAGAGAGACAGAGCATGAACGGGGAAGGGTAGAGAGAAAGGGACACACAGAATCTGAAGCAGGCTCCAGGCTCCGAGCCGTCAGCACAGAGCCTGACGCGGGGCTCGAACCCACGAACTGCGAGATCATGACCTGAGCCGAAGTTGGGCGCTCAACTGACAGAGCCACCCAGGCACCCCGACAAATGGTATTTCTTACAAGGTTCAATCAGTTGCAGTTCCTCATTATTATAAAGATGTTCTCAATCCACTGTGGGACAAATATGTAATATCTAATTCTACAACTGAATGTTAGAATGAAACTGGACTCAGAGTAAATTCTGGTATCCTTGAACTGTGTGACCTTGATGTAAATTCCTGCCTCCTAAATGAAAATAATAGTAGCTCCCAAGGATCTTGTTGTGTAATAAGTATGTGTACATACAAAATAATGATATATTAAATATATAGAATATAAAACACCTGATGCACAGTACATGTTCATTGATAACTAATTCATTTCCATATATATTTTCATTTATCTCCTGTGCCCAGACCACCAAATATTTTAAAAATGAAAATTTGGCATATGCTAATATAAAACTATTTTCTCCAGAGTGTTCCTATATCTCACTTTTACTAATTTACCTCCTTTCCATAGTCCTCTTTATTCCTACCCTTCAGCATTTTTCACCTGACTTATCTTATTCTGGGTTTAAGTTTTCCAGTCAGTACTCCTAGGTATTCAGACAACACTTTAAATTTTTCTCCTCTGATATGTGAGCCTTTTTTGTTTTCTATATATGATTCTTAATTTGTCGTACACACTTCTCATTTCAATATCCAGGCTTAGAAGTAATTTAGACAATCAAGCTGGGTCTGTATTTGTTCCTTCTTTTGTTCTGTATATTAGTTACGTATCTGTTGTCATTAACAACCACAACACTCATCATCTACTTGGAGTCACATTCCTTTTTAAAGTCTGATCAAGGTCTGTGTGTTTCTTTTTAGATTTTGGAAGTCTGTTATTCTAAAGCCTACATGTTTGTCTGAATTATACCTAGTTAAAAATATTATCAACTGCAGTTACTTTTTGCAAAGTTTGAACATTGCTAAGTTGTTCTTTCTAGTCACTAAGAGTTAAGCCCCTGTGTCCATCTAATACTTCCAAGGAATTGTCACTGATACAGGGCAAAGAATCCTTCATTAGATTTTCTGGTTTGAGTTGAGGGAGACTTCTGGTTCAAAGGATTGTTCAGACTTCCCCATCTTGCCTCTGTGCTCCTTCAGAGCAGCTAGTTCTGTCTGTCATGCTTTATGTATTGGCCAGGGTTCTCCAGAGAAACAGGAAGTATATATAACAGATGGGAGGGGTGGAGAGAGAGACATCCACGCACATTGCTTGGCCATGGTGTTATAATATTTAGGTACTTTGTGTACATTATCATATTTATTCCTAATGATAGCTATGCAAGTATCATTATCTTTCCCATTTCATACAATAGAAAACTGCTTTTCAAAGAGTTAGGGAACTTGTAAATATTTTGTTGAGTTAGTAGATTCAGAAATTACATCCCAGTTCTAGTTTAGTCTAATTTCTAGGTCCTTGTAATGCCCACTATAAACATATATAGGAAACCTAAAGGAAAATATCTTTGTTTACCTAAAATGAATTAATATTTAAGTATGAAAATTCAAATACTAATAACAGACTAGTGCGAAAGTATCTATCTGGTGGTTCTTGTGCTATTAATACAAGACTATGTCTGATAGAGGCTGATATGACAAAGCACTTCCAGGAGTATTCTTATCATCTACCTTTCACCTTTCCTGTGTAATGTATTACTCTTAAAGTTCTGCTTTCTGAGGCTACAGATATCATCTTCATCAATATTATTCATAAATTAATTCTGTACCCATATAAGCTATGATTTTCAATAAATATTTATTTATTTATTTATTTATTTATTTATATAAGCTATTTTCAATAATGGTGTTAAAAACATGAGCTTTATTGGTAAGATCTGGTTATATTTTTAAGTCATAAACAGAAGTGTGTTTGGGAAGGGGCCTTTAGCCCTTTGTAAGCCATTATATAGGCATTGGCATTTTCTACTAATACATAAGGATAGCTCAAAGCAAAAGGTTTGGCATTATTAATAAAGAAACATGTCATTAGTGTTGACTCTTATTAGGCAATCTACCACAGATTAAAACTTGGTTGTATGCAATTTAAATTAGAAATAATTAAGTTTTGAAATTTTATGATATAACAGAGTAAGGAATTGGATAGTAGTCCAAGGAACTTGATTTTGTTTGGGTCTCTGGTCTATTATCAACTCTTAGTTGGAATTTGGGCAGATCTCTTCTCTCTGCAAATGAGTTTACTATCAAGTAGAGAGCCCAGGTGATATTAGCCTCTTTCAGTAAAAGATATTGCATTATTTGGCTAAAGCAGTATTTCCTAAACTTTCTCCACATTTTGTAATTTTTAATTTTATTCCATCGTTGCCTTAAAGGTACCCATAGTATCAATTAAAACAGAAGGAGAAAAACAACAACAACAAACAACAAAAACAACAAAATAACCCTTTCCTCACTATCTCCTTCAGGTACTTGAAAAGGAGTATTGTCATCTCCTGAAACTCACAAATCACTAGATATTTGTCAGAAACAAGGGAAAGAAAATGTAAAAAATTATTATCACATTTAAAAACCAAACTAATTTTGGGGCGCCTGGGTGGCTCGGTCAGTTAAGCGTCCGACTTCGGCTCAGGTCATGATCTCACGGTCCGTGAGTTCGAGCCCCGCGTCGGGCTCTGTGCTGACCACTCAGAGCCTGGAGCCTGTTTCAGATTCTGTGTCTCCCTCTCTCTCTGCCCCTCCCCTGTTCATGCTCTGTCTTTCTCTGTCTCAAAAATAAATAAACGTTTAAAAAAATTAAAAATAAAATAAAAACCAAACTAATTTTGTTTAAGAAACATTTTTGCATATTATAAATCAATAAAAATTACATAATTATATATACATATATATTAGAAAAACAAGATATAATCTTGTTCTTTAAAAAAAAAGCCCTACAGTAATATTAAGCAGATGAATAGTGAATTTCTTTACATATATTCTTTTTAAATAATGGCTTCTAAATTTGCTAAAATTTGATTTTTTTAAAGACCATCACAGAAAATGCTGTTATTATTTTCCCTGAATGAGTCAATTATTCTGAAAAATATTCATGTATTAACAAAATTGCACATCACATCCTTCAATTTCATTTTTCCTACAGCACAGCTGGAGCATTAGAGTGTTCTTAAATAAAAACTTTCTTTACATTCTCCTCAGTAGTTGAAGTTCTTCAAAGTAATTTAAGAACTGTGGTAAAAACTTTGTTCATTTTAGCCTTTTAGATGGGACTGAGTCTGCTAGCCAGCAGATTATTCATGGGGTTTCTACATTTCTAGAAATTTTTAGTTAAGATGTGTTTCAGCTCAGGTTTTTAGAAACATAAACAATATGCATTATGATACTATTTTTCTTTCTTAATATTGCTCAAAGTCACCTTTTCCTTTCTTTTCAATACACTAAAATTAAGAATTCATATATGTTAGTTCTAGGTAAGACCCTAAAAGTATCTTGTTCATTGTTGTTGTTTTTTTTTTTTTTTTATTTTTTTAATATAAGTTGGGAAAATGCACATCTCACAGGAGAGTAATCACTTTACAGGTTATAGTGTGATTTTGCTTTTTAGCCATGACTCTGATTCCAGTGAAGATACTCCAGTATTTCTTGGGAATCTGATCCTCATCTTAGAAAGCTTTTACATTCATTCGTGTTACCTGACCTACCTACCTGACCATAACATAGACTCAGACAATTTAGAATACTTTCAAGAAAGGTAGTACCAACAAGATATTTTCTATGAAACCTTAGTTCTCTTGTGAATTAAACTCACAGGAATCCCCCTTTCACCCTATTCTGGCCAATTGAAACTTCTTTGGACCTATAATATAGAAGTTTGACTTCTATCTTCTGTTGAAAGAAATGCCTTTATGCTCACAAAGTTAGAATTCTCTCTCAGACTCCCACTGGATGCTAAGAGCAGTTCCTATTTGAATTCCTCACAAATGCAGTGGGCATAAGAGGATATGTTCATAAATACTTTATTGTTTTTAGCTGTACCTTAAATAATAAATAAGTTTGGTTTGCTGAATTTTGGTTTTTAAGCCCGAGTTCTATTTTTTCCCATTATAAAACAGCTTTAAAATGATAATTTTTTCCCTCCTAGTATCCATTGTGAATTATGAGTTAAGAGTATCCATTTTGAATTGATAAAATGAGAACAAACCTATTTAAATCAATTCTGAATTTTAGGCCAATGACAGGTGTTCTAGAAATGGACCATGGCAGATTTTCCAATACTGGTCCCTATATTCAGTCATAGGGATTATCTACACGTTTACATAACTTATGAGAATCCATTTCTATGCATATAATTAATTGTATTAGATAATAGTAGGCACTGAGTTTGGAAGCTCAACAGATTCTGTTCTAGTTTCAGACCTTGAACTTTCTTTTAGGCTACGGGACAATTAATATTTGTATGTTCTATGTGCTCATCTATAAAATGATGCTAAGGAATTCATTTTACTTGTCATATAGGGACTTTGGAAGTAAAGCTGTATACTTTACTTACAGCTCAGTAGGTTAAGCTTCTGACTTTGGCTCAGGTCATGATATCATGGTTCATGAGTTTGAGCCCTGCGTCGGGCTCTGTGCTGACAGCTCAGAGCATAGAGCCTGCTTCAGATTCTGTGTCTCCCTCTCTCTCTCTGCCCCTCCTCCACTAGTACTCTGTGTGTGTGTGTGTCTCTCCTCTCTCTCTCTCAAAATTAAATAAACCTTAATTAAAAAAAATACATAATATGTATGTATTACATGTATTGTTTATGTATGCATAATAACGCATGCAGGTACATAAACACACATATGCATAAGCAAACAAATACAAGAATGCTAGAATCTTTGGAAATTATAAAGATCTCTTTGAATTTGAAGTGGTAAGAAAATTTGATAAAATTATTTGAGCAACATTATTATTAAAAAAAGAAAAGTAGAGTGACTTCAAAGTAAGAATGTACCTTATAGAGATCATTCAGAAAGATAAAAAGGAAAGTCTGGATTGAATATTCTAGATAAGGAGTTATATTAGAAGCTACCTTTAAGGGAGAATAAATTCATTATTTGATCAATGTGAAAAAATGTTAGAAGATATAAAGAAATGTCAATCTCATTTATTCAGTTAATAAATATAATTTGGTCAATTATTCAGACTGGAAATAAGATTGACTTTATGGCTTCTACAAAGAATGGTTCAAAGCAGAGTTTAGGGAGGATTTGTTTCCCTGAGAAATATATTTTGTTGTGGTGGTGGAATTTTTCAAGTTTCTTACAATTATTTGGGCATATGTTGTTTAAACTATAAAATCCTTAATTATAATTTATTTGTCAAATGTATTGTTGAGAAAAACATATTTTTAAATTGCATGAAAAAACACCTTTTGTACTTTTATACATTGTATCAGAAACTCAAGAATTGCAAGGACTCATGGTGTTTATTGATGAAAAGGTAGATTTTTCTCTGTAAGTTGCAGCTCTGTGCCTTAATTCTCCTAGCTTAAGGATGCCTTTGTTTTAACAGACTCACGTTAACTATTAAAAATATAGCTTCAGTATTTTTCAATTCATGAGGATTATTTTCTCTCATGTGTAAAAGGAAATAAGTGTTACCAAATACAACTTCAAATTTAATCAAACATGGGATCTTTGTGGTAACAAAAATAAGATTAAAAAGCCTTTATGTTGCTCTCTTCTAGCTTCTACCTGAAGAGTATTTGGGGATTTTAAGACATCTCAATCCTTCCCACATTACTATGGTGTAATTAATTAGATTTTAAATCTCTGCTGTTTGGGCCAGAAGTCACACAAGATACTTTAAAATTGTTAATAATTTAGACTTTCTAATTTCCAAAGATGACTAATGCAGCCTAAGTATTGTTTAAGTATATGTTTCCATACAAGTTCGTAAATCTCTCATGCTTAAGCTCTCACCCACCCTGATGCTATCCCATATCTCCCCTCCCAGGAAATGTTCCACCATCCAGCAAACAAGGCAGTAAAGACTGATTCAAGAGGACTCTGCTCCAGCACTATTTATAGCTTCAGTTCTGCCATGCACATGTTTATTTCTCACAAGTTATTACATACTAATATTACTCTTGTTTGATTTACATATATAGTGAAATGATTATCAAAATAAGTATAATTAACATCCATCATCTCATGAGATATAATAAAAAAAATTTCCTTATGTTGAGAATTCTTAGAATTTACTCTCAACAGCTTTTCAGTATATCATATAGTAGTGTTAACTGTAGTCATCATATTTTACATTATTTATATGATAACTGAGAGTTTGTACATTTTAACCACCTTTCTCTAATTCCTGCTCTCCCCACCCAGTACCTCTGGTAACCACAAATCCATTCTCTTTCTGAGTTTAGTTGGGTCTTGTCTGTTTTTAGATTCCACGTTTTAGTGAGATTATACAGTATTATTTGTCTTTGTCTGACTTATTTCACTTATGATAATGCCTTCAAGGTCCATCCATATTGTTGCAAATGGTAGACTTTCCTTCCTTTTATATGGCTGAGTAATGTTCCAATTGCATATATATTCTATAATTTCTTTGTCCATTTATCCATCCATTGGCACTTAGGTTGTTTCTATGTCTTGCCTCTCATAAATAATGCTTCTGTAAACTTGGGAGTAGAGATACCTTTTTGAGTTTGTGTTTTCATTTCCTTTGGATATACATGCATACTTCCATTTTATAACATCTTATTTTGTTGCACTCTATAGATAATGTGTCTTTTACAAATTAAAGTTTTGTAGCAATTCTGGGTTGAGCAAGTTTAATAGTACCATTGAGCAAACAGCATTTGGTCACTCCAGGTCTCTGTGTCACCTTTTGGTAATTCATGTAATATTTCAACCTTTTTCATTGTCATTATATTTGTTACGGTGATATTTGATCAGTGATAACAACTCTCTGAAAGCTCAGATGATGGTTACCATTTTTTAGCAATAAAGCATTTTTAAATTAGGATGTGTACTGTTTTTTAGATATAATGCTATCTATGCTATACTGAATAGACTACAGAATAGTGTAAACATAACTTATATGCACTGGAAACCAAAAAATTCATTTGACTTGCTTTATTGCAATATTTGCTTTATATTAATGGTCTGGAGCCAAACCTGCAATATCTCCGAGGCATGCGTACATTTTCAGAAGTGGAATTTCTGGACGATAGGGATGGTCTATTTTTAATTTTTTGAGGAAACTCCATACTGTTTTTTCCGTTGTAGCTGACCACTTTACAATGCCATCAGCAGTGCACAGCGTTCTCTTTTTCCACATTTGTTGTCTCTTCTTTTTGTAAATGTCAGTCTCAATTACCTCTAACGTATAATGCTTCCTCAGATATGCTTCAAATATTTCCAGAAATTAGAAAAGAGTAAAAGATAAAGTTGTGCTACTGCAATATTGAGAGTTTTTCTACTCCAGTTATGTCCAGGAAATGTGTTCAGCATGCCATTAGGACTGTTCTTCCAGTAGACACAAACCACTGAAGGAAGGAATAGGAAGAGGAAGGGAGAGAGGAAGTAGAAGAGACAGAGCAGACACACACAGGCATGTCAGTGATAAGAATTTTTGAGCCTGTCCAATTCCTCTTGAGTTGGGGACATATTATTTTATAAACCCTGTGCAATGAGCATCTCAAATCTCTTCCCATCATCTCCCAGATTATTATTTTTTGCCTACCATCAGTAAGGTGGCCTTGGAGTTATGAATATTTATCAAATATTTTCAAAATGTCTAAAAAGATATGGGAAATATTATTAGAAAATTAATGAACTATAACTGTACATAATATTTACTTTAAATTTTTACAAAGAATGGGAAACAATGAAATGTACCCATTGTTCCCAGTCAAGTTGAAAAATTCTACTCTAATAGAAAGGTATTACATCAGGCAGAGGGTTGAAGTTACCTCAGAAAATAAATCATTTTTGAGCATAGTAATGAAAACTGTAAAGCACAGGACTTTTGGAAATTCATTAATTCAGATTTCATGACAACAGGACTAAAATATACCCTTGCAGTATTTACGTATGACAGGATTGCTATGTGGATTTTGGGCATAAACAGCTTTGATGGACTATGTCGAGGATAATAAATTGGGAGTTAAACTCCTGAAAGAGAACAAATGACTTCCATTTGCAGAATTATAGACTTATAAAATGCTGTACTACTGAAATAGCACCCAGTCCATGTTACAAATTTTATAAGTAAATAAAATGAATAAAGCCCAGAGAGGGGAACTAACTCACACATAATACAACATGCAGTGAATTTCTTTAATGGTACATATTTACTTGTGTCATTTTGAATTTTAGAAACCTGACTTACACATATATTAGTTGTGTCATTGAGGCACTTGTCAAATCACAGAAGACTTTCTGGATTGGATTACTTGAGATTTTCTTAGTAAGAATCATTGCTAATTTAAAAATTAACTATGAAAACAATAGCTTTAAGCACATAGTATGTGAGATATATATGTGTATTTCATATATGTGTATATTTCATATATATATATGATCATATTTAGAACTCTAAAATATAGGATTATTGGACAGAGAAGGATTCATTCATCTCCGGTGTAAAAGAGGGGTGCTTGTAGGATCTCTCTCTGGCATGATGGTAGGCAGAAATGATAAGTAATCATAATTCGGTACTTTGTATGAGATGGCTTTGGTTAGAAAAGTACAGCTGGTGTTTAGTAACAGTTTTCAGAAGACACTTAAAAAGAGTTTTAAAAATGGATATATATCACACTAAGTTCACAAGTATTACATGCTTTACTTGTTTCTCTAATATGAAAATTTACTTTGTTTTTTTGAGAAAAAATACACAATAATTAGTTGAGACTTGTTTTGAGAAAGGTAGTAAGCATTGACAAATTGTCATTTTAATCTTCTTTTCCTACTACAGAAGGTAAAAAATAAGTATGTGGTGAGTTTAGTTAAGAGAGACCAAGCCTGGGGCACATGGGTGGCTCAGTCAGTTAAGCATCCAACTCTTGATTTCGGCTTACATCGAGATCTCACACTTAATGGGATCCAACCCTGTGCTTGGGATTCTCTGTCCCTCTCTCTGCCCCCTCCCTCTCTGTCTCTCCCTAAATAAAGTGTGTGTGTGTATATCTATCTATCTATCTATCTATCTATCTATCTATCTATCTATCTTATATAAAGAGAGGCTAAGTTTGTATAAGGGAATTGATACAAGCATCTCTTAGGGAGAAAAAGTGCCATTTAACCATTTTTAGCTTCAGCTTTCTCATTTGTAAACATGAAGATAAGAAAATCCATGTTTTAGGATAGTTTACTATATCAAAGGATTTATTGGTCTTAATGATATAGAAAATTATTAGAGCACAATAAATGCTTAACAAATAATAGTGCTATTAATTCTTAATGACATATCCATTAATTAATTGATGTTTTCATTTTACAGCACGCTAAATTATTTTAAATATTTGTTAGGGTAATAAGCCTGTATCATCTAATATATATTACATAATTAAATTTACATACTCATTTAAAATATCTTATCTTCCCATACTTATTTCTTCTAATTTATCCCTGATTAGGCAGTATAATGTGGTGGTTAGAAGTGTAAGTTCTAATATTAGACTGCTGTGGTAAATTCTGCTCTATCACTAACTGTACAATTTTAGAACTTAACCTCTCAATGCTGGGAGTTCATCATCTGTAAAATGGTTAAAATAATAGCACTTACCTCACATACTTTGATGTACTGTTTTGACAGGCAATATATTAATGTATTTAGAATAAGGTATGTTTTTCAGTATATATTCAATATATCTGGCTTATTTACTACATTTCTTCATAATGATGATTTTCATCAGCAGGAAAAAAGAGAAAAGCCTTTAATGTCAGAAAAGATTTTCATCAGCAGGAAAAAAGAGAAAGAAAAGCCTTTAATGTCAGAAAAGAGAGTGTCGAATTTGAGGAAGAACTTGGGTTAAAGATCAATTGTACATGCAAAAAGAAAGTTGACAAAATAGCAATGCACTGAGCAAATGTCACGGGTCCTCAGCTCTAGAACTGGTTCTTGTTTGTGTATTTCAGGGACATATTGGGATTGATGTAGAGATTGTTTATACATAAATTTAAACTAAAAGCTTCCTTGTGATTATAATAGTTTGGGAATATAGAAAGGATATTAACTATTCTTATTAATAAGCCATGCTCAGTATTTGTCTCCTTTTTTTCTTATGTTTACTTATTTATATCCTATTTTCTTCAAAAAAACACATTCAAGGCGACTTGCAAGGATCTGTAAACTATATTACAATAAATTGAAAGCAGATTAGAAAAGCGGAAGAAAGTCAATGTCTTAAGTCAATTATATCCATGAGGGAAGATAATGTGAAAAACATATCATAGTGTCCTTTCTAATTCCTAGAGGTGTAGTACACTTTGGACTTTAAATGAAACAAATTCTAGTCAAAAAATAAAACTGAATCTTTGAAGATTAAAATATCTTTAAAAGGAAATCATGCCCATATCTCAGAAGCACAAAATACGCTTGACCTGAAGACTGTATTTTTGTAAGGTGAGATTTTTCAGCAGTTTATATTTGTATTGCCCTTGTAAGTGGGCTATTCTTTAAATAGGCTTTTGGATTGTTTTCTGAAAATAAACATTCAATTGCTTTTTTCATCTTTTTTTTAAAATTTGAATTCCAACTAGTTAACATACAGTGTAATATTACTTTCAGGTACACAATATACTGATTCAACACTTCCATGTAACACCTGGTGCTCATCACAAGTGCCCTCCTTAATCCCCATCACCTATTTAACCGCCCCCCCCCCCAACCTCCCTTCTGGTAACCATCAGTTTGTTCTCTTTAGTTAAGAGTCTTGTTTTGTTTCTTAAGTTCCACACGTGAGTGAAATTGTATGGTAATTGTTTTTCTGACTTATTTTGCTTCGCATAGTACTCTCTAGCTCCATCTATGGCATTGTAAATGGCAAAATTTCATACTTTTTGATGGTAGAGTAATATATATATATATATATATATATATATATATGTATATATGCATATACATATGTACATACATATACATATACATACATACACACACACACACACACATATATATATATATACACACACACACATATCACCTCTTCTTTATCCATTCATTAGTTGTTGGACGCTTGGACTCCTTCCATAATTTGGCTATTGGAGATAATGCTGGCTGGCTCAGTTGGTACACCATGCAACTCTTGATCTCAGGATTATGTGTTTAAGCCCTACAGTGGGGGTAGATATTACTTAAAAACAAAATCTTTAAAAAATTTTAAGAAAAAGGTAGTTCCCTTTTTAACTTTTTGAAGAACCTCCATAACTATTTTCCAGAGTAGCTGTACCAGTTTGTATTCCCACCAACGGTGCAAGAGAGTTCCCCTTTCTCCATATCCTTGCCAACCACCTGTTATTTCTTCTGTTTTCTATTTGAGTCATTCTGACAGGTATTAGGTACTATATCATTGTAGTTTTGATTTGCATTTCCCTGATGATGAGTGCTGTGGAGCATCTTTTCATGTGTTTGTTGGCCATCTGTATGTATTCTTTGGAAAAATGTCTATTCATGTTTCCTGCCCATTTTTTAATTGGATTATTTGCTTCCTGGCTGTTGAGCTTTATAAAGTTCTTTATGTGTTTTGGACACTAACTCTTTATCAGTTATGTCATTTGCAAATATCTTCTATTCTGTAGGTTGCTTTTTAGTTTTGTTGATGGTGTCCTTTGCTATGCCGAAGTTTTTTATTTTGAAGTCCCAATAGTTTGTTTGCTTTTGTTTCCTTTGCATCAGGAGACATATCTAGAAAGATGTTGCTATGGCTGATGTCAAAGAGGTTACTGTCTGTGTTCTCTTCTAGGATTTTTATGGTTTCAAGTCTCAGATTTAGGTCTTAAATCTATTTTGAATTTATTTTTGTGTATGGTGTAAGAGAGTGGTACAGTTTCATTCTTTTGCATGTTGCTGTCCAGTTTTCCCAACACCATTAGTTGAAGAGACTGTCTTTTTCCCATTGGATATTCTTTCATGCTTTGTTGAAGATTAATTGATAGTTATGGGTTCATTTCTGGGTTTGCTTGTCTGTTCCAGTGATCTGTGTGTCTATTTTTATGCCAGTAGGATACGGTTTTGATCACTACAGCTTTGTAATATAACTTGAAGTTGAGAATTGTGATGCCTCCAGTTTTTCTTTTCTTTTTCAAGGTTGCTTTGGCTATTTCGGGTCTTTTATGGTTCCATACAAGTTTTAGGGTTTTTGTTTTTGTTTTGTTTTTTGTTTTGTTTTTGTTTTTAAGTAATCCCTATTCCCAACGTGGGGCTTGAACCTAAGACCCTGAGATCAAGAGTTGCATGCTTTACTGACTGAGCCAGCCAGGTGTCCCAAATCCACCTGATTTATGATTCAGTAAAATTTTTACATTTTAGTAGTATTTATCTTTGATTTTCTAATATTCATGATTTTATTATTTATAAAGATAATTTTGTTTCCACTTTATCATGATTGTGATTATAGCACTTGTATTTTCTAATTGCATTTGCTCATCCTTCTAGAACAGTGTTAATATTAATGGAAAGATGGACATTTTGCCTTCCTTTTTATTATATCAGTGATGTTTTTTGTTTTTCAAATTTTAAAGATGATTTTAGATGTGGATTTATGTGCAGTTATTCATGCAAAATATAGCATCCATGTATTCTATCTAACTTATTAATATCCTATGCCATTTTCTGCAGTTGTACTTATCCAGGTCCAGATGAATCTGGATTTCTGAAAGGTCCTGTATGTCCTTACCATTAGTGAATGGCTTCAATGTGATTTTTATTGTGTATGGGTAGAAGTTTAATATTTATGTGAACCAAAATTGATAATGAATGTTTTTAAGTTTTAGTCATACATCAAATGAATGTTACCAATAGTTCATTGATGTTAATTGTTAAGGCAGTAAATTTAATATATGTATAATCTCCTGGATTTCAGTGTATTTCTGATTGCAACATCTTATGTGGATTACCATTCTAGAATCTCCATAAATGAGTTTGCTGTTCTCTGGCTGAATAATGCAGTCATCTCAGGTGGGACTAAAAAAATCTAATTAAAGGTGCTTGATTCCAAAGGAAGAATCTAAAATCTATGTGAGCCTTAGACAGTGACAAGTATTTCCCCAGAGCTCAGTGATTGCCTGGACTCTTTGTTTCTGTGGAAGGAGACACCTAAGTGATTAGTCATATTACCCCAGTTCCATCATTGACCAGGTAGGAAGTCTTGAAGTGGACTATACTAAAATATACTAAAATAGTATTAATCTAGGCTACTTTAATTTAGATGTTAGAGAAAATTCTGACAAAATACTGATAAATGTGTTTTACAATCCACCCAAAAACATTATTTTTCACATATGATTAGAGGTGGTGATGTAAGCAAGATAGCAGAGTAGGAACCCCTAACCTTTGTTCCTCCATAGAATCACTGATCTAACAATGATTTTGGTGGCAAAATGCCTTGAAAGGAAATGAAGAATGCAGAATAAAAAGTCAGAATACTCCAGAGGAGCACAAACTGAGAGTAGTCATATTTATATGGATAAGAGGAGAAATTTGACATTACTCAGGTGAGTTCCTCCTTCAAACCACCTTAACTCAGCACTAAAATGATTGCTCAGCCCATCATTTCTCCCACTGGGGGAAAAGTGAGATTGGACTGTGCATCTGGTCACTCAAGGCACACACCGTTGGGCTTGTTTCTGTCTCACTTCATTCCAAACACTGAACAATCCCCTGGAACAGCAAAGAGCAAAGGAAAGAGGAGGACATCTCCTGCAGCAAGTGCTACTCTGTGAGATTTGGAAAACACACATAACTGAGACTTTTTTCTCCATGAGAGAGAATGAAGTGAAGGAAGCCTTATCTCCAGAATTTCAAAGCACCCTCCATGAAACTAAGTTTCTATCTTACCTCATACTGAGTAGGGAGCAACCTGTGGAACCTGGATCCTTGGAACAACTAGCAGTAAATTCAAGGGGAGAGCATCTTCTTATGGCTGGTGCTGATTTCCAAGATTGTGAAGAGACACAGGACACAAATCTACATCTTCAAATGCATAGACAATAAAGCAAACATACAAGGAATATGCAGAATCTAGAAAACATGACACAATCAAAGGAAGAAAATAAATATCTACTAACCAACTTGAGAAAATTGGAGATCTGTGAATACCTGACAAGAATTCAGAGTAATCATCTTAAAGAACCTCAGTGAGTTATGAGAACACAGACAACTAAACAAAATGAGAGAAACAGTAAATACAATGAAAATATTAACCAAGAGAAACAATGAAAAACAACCAAATAGCAATATTGGAACTGAAGAATACCATAACTGAACTGAAAAATGCTCCAATTTTGTCCAGGAAATGTGTTCAACATGTCATTAATATTGATTTTTCTAGCAGACAGAAACCATTGAAAAAAGGAGAAGGTTAGGAGGAGGAGGAATCAGAAGAGGAGAAGGGGATAGAAAACAGTCTCATTTAAAATAGCATAAAAGAACAATTAAAGAGACTCATAAATATGGAGAACAAGCTGAGGGTTGCTGGAGGGGTTTTGGGAGGGGGGATGGTCTAAATGGGTAAGGGGAATTAAGGAATCTACTCCTGAAATCATTGTTTCACTATGTGCTAACTAATTTAGATGTAAATTTTAAAAAATAAAAAATAAAATAAAAACAATTACACATGAATAAATTTAATCAAGGTGGTGAAAGATTTGTATAATTAAATCTATAAAGCACTGATGAAAGAACACAAAGACAAAAATTAATGGAAAGACATCCCATATTCATGGATTGGAAGAGTTAATATTAAAATATCCATATTACCTAAAAGAGTCTACAGATTTAGTATAATCCCTATCATTATCCAATTTGATTTTTCACAGAAATAGAAACAAAATCTTAAAATTTATTTAAAACTACAAAAGACCCCAAACAGCCAAAGCACTTTTAAGCAAGAAGAGCAAAGTGAGAGGTATCATACTACTAGATTTCCAAATACACTGTAAGTTTACAGTAATCAAAACAGTATGTTACTGGCATTAAAATAGACATTTAGACCAATAACAGAATTGAGAATCCAGAAATAAATCCATGTGTTTATGGTCAAATGATCTTTGCCAAAGTTGTCAGGGACACACCATAGGAAAAGAATAATTGTTTTAAAAATTGTGTTGTGCGGACTGAATATACACATGCAGGAGAATGAAATTGGGCCCTATGCCACACCATAAATAAAAACCAGTTCACATGGATTAAAGACTTAAATGCAATATTTGAAACTGTTAAGACACTAGAAGAACATATAGGGGGAAAGCTTCTCAACATTATTTTTGGCTATGATTATTTTTGATGTAATTAAAAACCACAGGCAGCAAAAACAAAAATAGGCTAATGGGACTGCATCAAACTAAAAAGCTTCTGCATAGCAAGGAAACAACAGAGTGAAGAGGCAAGCTATGGAATGAGAGAACATGTTTATAAAGCATACCTCTGATAAGGAGTTCATATCCAAAATAATGTATATAACAAACTGAAACAACTCAGTAGCAAGAAAATAACCTGATTAAAAATTTTCAAGGACTTAAATAGACACTATAAAAAAAAAAAGAAAAGCAAAAACAAACAAAAAATACATACAATTGGTCATCAGGTATATGCAGAGGTGCTCAACATTACTAATCTCAGAGAAATGTAAATCAAAACCACAGTGAAATACCACCTTATATACGGTTATAATGGTTATTATATATAAAAAAGGGTAACAAGTGTTGACAAGAATGTGGAGAGAAGGGAACCCTTGTACACTGTTAATAAGAATGTAAAATGCTGTAGCCATTTTGGAAAATAATATGGAGATTTCTTTAAAAAATTAAAAGCATATCTGTCATATGATTCAGCAATCCCACTTCTGGTTATATATTTAAAGGAAATTAAATAATTATCTTGAAGAGACAACTGTACTCCCATATTCATTGCAGCATTATTTATAATAGCTAAGATATAAAAATAAGCTATGTGCCTGTCAGTGAATGAATTGATAAATGTGATATATGCGTATGTATGTGTGTGTGTGTGTGTGTATGTGGGTATACATATATGTCTGTGTGTTTGTGTGAGTGTGTGTGTATAAATGCTGGGATATTTCTCAGTCTTAGAAAAGAAAAATCCTGCCATTTGCAGCCATATGGATGTACCTGGAAGACTGTATGCTAAATAAAAAAGGCAGGCACAGAAAGACAAATACAGTAGTCCCTCCTTATCTACAAGGGAGTCATTTCAAGACCCCTAGAGGATAGTGCATCATATACTATGCTTTTTTTCTGTATATACATACTAAGATAAAGCTTAATTTATAAATTAGATACAGTAAGAGATGAGCAGCAATAAATTAAATAGAATGATTATAATAGCACACTGCAATAAAAGTTATGTGAATGTGGTTTCTCTCAAAAGATCTTTCTCTACTGTACTCTTCTTGTGATATGATATGATATGATAATATGCTTATATGATGAGATGAGATGAATGATATAGGCAATGTGAAATAATGTAGGCTACTATTGGCCTTCTGGGGATGTGTCAGAAGGAGGATCATCTGCTTCTGGACCACAGTTGACCATGGGTAACTGAAACCATGGAAGGCAAAACAATGGATCAGGGAATACTACTGTACTGCCAGGTATGTGTAGAATCTAAAAAGTTGAAATCAAAGAAGCATAGAGTAGAATGGGGAGATATTGGTCAAAAGTTAACAAAGTTTCAGTTAAGTAAGATGAATAAATTATGGAGGCTTAATGTATAGCATGATTTTAATTAATAATATTGTATACTTGAAATTTGTAAAGAGAGCAAATCGTAAGGATTTTCACAAATAAAAAATTTAAAAAGAACATATGTGATGTGATGGATATGTTAACTACTTTGGTTGTGGTCTTCCTTTAACAATGTATACATGCACCAAAAGAATATATACATTGTATGCCTTGAATATACAATTTTCATTTGTTAATTACACCTCAAAAAAGCTGGAAAAAATACAGTTCAGTGCACAGGAAAAAAAGAAAGACATGGCTGGATAAATTATGTCAATAAAATTGTCCCATCCTTACTTTCCTGAAATACACTCTATTGATTTATGACATGATTTTTAAATGTAGTGTTAGATTATATTTCTCTGGAAAACTTTTTAAATGTAAATATGTCACATCCTCTTTTGAGCTCTACTAGGAATCAATAATTTTGGTTTGGGAATGTGACTCGGACATCTGGACTGACTTCTCCTCCCTTTCCCAAAATGAAATAAAGAAAACCAACGCTATTGCTTCATATTGAGCACAATAGTCCTTTTTATTTTTATTTTTTTAGTTTTCCTCTTTATCATTAATTCTCAAGTTTCTTTCTTTGATTGTGTTTGTAGAAGACAGTACTTCAATTCTCTGCTGCATTGGCACCAAGAGAAATCCAAACCATATTCATTTGTCATTATTTCCCTGGTATTTACTTCACTGTGTCTGGAAAGCTTTGCATTTGACCCTGAATGGGCTGCATCACACACACACTTCCATGGAAGTCGTATCCATAACTGGCATATATTGGGAAAATTACACTGATTTTATTTATTCAAAATATCTAAAATCAGTAAAGTTACCAAACTTTTATTAAATTCTGTAAGACATTAAATTTGCATACCAGAAGCACATAAGGAAACTGCAAAGAAGACTTCCATCAGCTTTAATAGTCAAATGGCCACAGGCACAGCCTTATTCCATGATTTTGCTATTATCAAGATTCAGGAACATGGTATCTTCTTAGTAAACATTTGGCATTTGTTCGACTGCTGTAGGCAAGTTCGCAGTGCTTTGCATATAAATCATCACATTATTCCCTGTGTGCTCCTGGTAAGGTAGATAGAAATTATCAACACTATTTAACAAAGGGGTCACATATCTCTGTGTCGTCAGCAACTTATGAGGAACAAAAAGTGAACATCTTACTGTAATGTTAGGTAGAAATAATCACACAGCTTTATAAACTTTTGTTTTATGTCTGTAGCAATTAAGAAGTAAAAATTAATAGAGAAGAATAATGTCTTTAAATTTATATATCACAGAAGGTTTAGATAGGTTTTTTTTTTTTTTACTAAATAACCAAATACATTTTCTGTGTACTAGACAAAGTAGTAAAATATTCATACAGAAAACACAAATGCTCTACAAACACTTTCATTTGTACATGGACATACTTTTTTTTTTCTATCAAGTAGCCACATCATTAGTGCTCAAGTCCAAGGATCCATTTAAGGCAATGTGATCACAACAGTTCATTAAATAAATATTTATTAAACAATTACTTGTTTTTTTTCCCACTGCTGTTGGCTCTGAAAATAAGTTGTTGCTCTCATTTTTTGAGTGTTCTCTTTCCCCTTGGTGAGAATGCTAACATTTACTTTTAGTAAGAATTGCTAAGTTGCTAAATGAATGACCCACAAAAGTTTATCTGTTTGGTTATGATTCCAGGACGGGTCGTTGGTGGCAGAAAAGGGGTGTAATTGGACATGATGAAACTGAGGCACCTGTGCAATACCCAAGTGGTCTCCAAGAGACAGTTGAATGCATTTGTCTTTGGTATCAATCTAAACAGAATGAATAAGGGTCAGTTTTAAAGTCAGTGCTTGAGACACTGTTCCATCCTCTAATTCTCATATATGGTCATAGGATATAGTTCTTTTATAAGATACGAACTTTTAAGTTAATAAGCAATGAGGGGGAAGCTGTTTTTGTTATAGCAACTATTTTTTAGAGGTTAAGTAATTGTGTGCATTCTTCTGGAGAGCAGTAGAATAAAGCACTTCAGTTACTGGGGAATACAAATCAGACTCCAAAGCAAATGGGATTCTATTTCAGTTTAAAAGAATTTACCACTTGTTAAGCCCAACCAGTTATGATATATCATATGTAGGTAAATAGAAAAGTGCTTGACAGTTTTTGCATGGTTCAGAAGCAAGCACGCCACTGATATTGTGTAGTGGTCAAGAACAAACATGTAATGTTTCTAGGCTATCTTAAATATTAAACATATTTGCTTCAAGTCTACTAATATTTTTAAACAATGACAAAACTGAATACCATACATAGAAGCAAGGGATAAACTCAAATGCCATTTGTAACATAATTCAGGCTAGATATTGAAACGGCTTATAAATATTAAAACATTTAAAAGAATATTATGGTGACCAACAACTAATATTGCTAACCTAAAATAAATGTGTACCTGCTTCTGTATGGTAGCAACCCAAAGCTCTGTAATCTCAACAGAATCATTTAATCTATGACAACATACAGAGAAATTCCTAGTGGCAGGCTGAAGAATTCTTTCCTTACTGAAGCTTTGAAAGTCTTTCAGTGTGAAAGGAAATAGACAATACCTGCTTCTCAAGTTTACAGGTAAAATTTTGCTGAAGCATATACTAAAAGATAATTAGTCATTTAGGCAGTATCAAAGAAAGAAAGAAAGAGAAAGAAAGAGAGAAAGAAAGAAAGAAAAAAGAAAGGAAGGAAGAAAGAAAGAAAGAAAAAGAAAGAAAGAAAGAAAAAGAAAGAAAAGAAAGGGAAGGAAAGGGAAGGGAAGGGAAATTTGAGAGATTAGAATGCTGTGCTAAAGCTTATAAAATGAAATGTACTCGTAAACCCTACTAGTGGATATCATTAGAGTGACTGCTCATCTCCCAAAATATACTTCCCTTGAGAACCTTGCTACTAACCAAGTTGGACCCTAGTAGCCATGTGATCCCACTATGGCCTGCATTTCTGGCCACAATGGTTTAAAACAGAGTTGGGCACTGAGTTTCTGCATGTGACCATGAACAAAATTAAGGTGAAATCAAGAACTGAGGGTTGAACAATTTCTACAAAATAAGTGAATGGAATATCAGAGAAGGTAGGTCTCCACATAGAAAAGACCTAAGGAAGAAGGTTTATTTGGAAATAGAGGAAAATACACAGTCTTATTTCCTGATCTTTCCAATGACAATTCATACTTACTTACCAGTTTATATAGGATATTGATAGGCTGGTGGAGATAGCCTCTCAATGAAACCAATTTTGATAAAGTTCATACAATTTTCTCTAAAGAACTGGAAGAAGGTACCTTTTAGGACCGACATAACTTTTTAGCACACCTCACAGATGTGGAGGACATGAAGGCATGAGATAAGCATGACACTTAACAGACTGGTTCCAAATGTGTGATTTATGTAATAGATTTTATCTGATCCCATCCTGTCTAAGCTTCTGTAAGGGATGTTGTCTTACAACTTGTGTAACTTTTCACATGGAGGGAATGCATCAGTCCATGTACTGTAACTCTGTGGTCCTGCTGCTAGTTGATTGCTCAGTGTATTCTAACGCATTCTGATTTTTATGCCATCTGTCGCTTAGGAACCTCCTTACCCTATAGCATTCCAGAGTCTTATCAACTTTGAGAAACTAGAAAAATTGAATCTTTGAGTCTGCAAGACCATAAGAAAGAGTGAGTTTGTGTTTAGAACAAATGAGACACTATAGGTTCTGGGAGGCTTTCCAAGATTACACCTCCTCATTTCATGCATTATCTTTAAACTTTTCTGTTAGGCTTGTGAGCAGAGAGTTAACATCTGGCCTGGACTGATACTGGCCTGCTGGTGAATAATCGCACTGTTTGTCTTCTTGAAAATTACATGTAGAGCTAATGTGGAACTTTGTCTCTTTTACTGTATAAACCTCTAATCTGTAAAGTTTACTTGGATTAAGCAAATTGAATTTGCATGCAAACTATGGATCTGCATAGTTTGGTGAGAAGCTGAGACTGTAGCCTCTCTGTATGAAATGACCTACTTACATATTGGTCTTTATGTGTCTGTGACAGCCCTACATATCCATGTGTTAAGAAGTAAAAAGAAGTTCAATACCATAACTTCATAACTTCAGGGCTCTCCATGAGATTGAATACTATCTGCTATATCTTTTGCCCTTTCTCTTCCATAAAACTAAGTAAATGCAGTATCAGATTAAAGCCTACTTGTATCTTGTGAGTCTGATTGTGTTTTCTGACCCTTAGTAATTACTGAATAAATTCAGAGCTTATGCAGATTTTAGTATAATATGGATTAACAGTACAATAGAATTTAAAAATTCAAAACCAGCAAAAAAACTTAAGATTCATGAAGCTTTATGATTAAAACCAAACAGCCTTACTAAACATAATTTCCTTTTCTCAGCTGTGAGTTGCTGGCACTGTATTAGTTTGTTAGGGGTGTCCTGATGAAATACTGCAGACTGGGTGGCTTCACAACAGAAATACATTTTATCACAGGTCTGGAGGCTAGAAGTCCAAGATCAAGGAATCAGAAATCAAGTCTGATTTCCTAATAAATATTGTCAAAATGTCAATACTACCCAAAGCTATCTACACATTCAATGCAATCCCAATCAAAATAGCACCAGCATTCTTCTCGAAACTAGAACAAGCAATCCTAAAATTCATATGGAACCACAAAAGGCCTCGAATAGCCAAAGTAATTTTGAAGAAGAAGACCAAAGCAGGAGGCATCACAATCCCAGACTTTAGCCTCTACTACAAAGCTGTCATCATCAAGTCAGCATGGTATTGGCATAAAAACAGACACATAGACCAATGGAATAGAATAGAAACCCCAGAACTAGACCCACAAACGTATGGCCAACTCATCTTTGACAAAGCAGGAAAGAACATCCAATGGAAAAAAGACAGTCTCTTTAACAAATGGTGCTGGGAGAACTGGACAGCAACATGCAGAAGGTTGAAACTAGACCACTTTCTCACACCATTCACAAAAATAAACTCAAAATGGATAAAGGACCTGAATGTGAGACAGGAAACCATCAAAACCTTAGAGGAGAAAGCAGGAAAAGACCTCTCTGACCTCAGCCGTAGCAATCTCTTACTCGGCACATCCCCAAAGGCAAGGGAATTAAAAGCAAAAGTGAATTACTGGGACCTTATGAAGATAAAAAGCTTCTGCACAGCAAAGGAAACTACCAACAAAACTAAAAGGCAACCAACGGAATGGGAAAAGATATTTGCAAATGACACAACGGACAAAGGGCTAGTATCCAAAATCTATAAAGAGCTCATCAAACTCCACACCCGAAAAACAAATAACCCAGTGAAGAAATGGGCAGAAAACATGAATAGACACTTTTCTAAAGAAGACATCCGGATGGCCAACAGGCACATGAAAAGATGTTCAACGTCGCTTCTTATCAGGGAAATACAAATCAAAACCACACTCAGATATCACCTCACGCCAGTCAGAGTGGCCAAAATGAAGAAATCAGGAGACTATAGATGCTGGAGAGGATGTGGAGAAACAGGAACCCTCTTGCACTGTTGGTGGGAATGCAAATTGGTGCAGCCGCTCTGGAAAGCAGTGTGGAGGTTCCTCAGAAAATTAAAAATAGACCTACCCTATGACCCAGCAATAGCACTGCTAGGAATTTATCCAAGGGATACAGGAGTACTGATGCATAGGGGCACCTGTACCCCAATGTTTATAGCGGCACTCTCAACAATAGCCAAATTATGGAAAGAGCCTAAATGTCCATCAACTGATGAATGGATAAAGAAATTGTGGTTTATATACACAATGGAATACTACGTGGCAATGAGAAAAAATGAAATATGGCCTTTTGTAGCAACATGGATGGAACTGGAGAGTGTGATGCTAAGTGAAATAAGCCATACAGAGAAAGACAGATACCATATGGTTTCACTCTTATGTGGATCCTGAGAAACATAACAGAAACCCATGGGGGAGGGGAAGGAAAAAAAAAAAAAAAAAAAAAAAGAGGCTAGAGTGGGAGAGAGCCAAAGCATAAGAGACTGTTAAAAACTGAGAACAAACTGAGGGTTGATGGGGGGTGGGAGGGAGGGCAGGGTGGGTGATGGGTATTGAGGAGGGCACCTTTTGGGATGAGCACTGGGTGTTGTATGGAAACCAATTTGACAGTAAAGTTCATATATTAAAAAAAAAAAAAAAAAAAAAAAGAAAGTCTGATTTCCTTTTAGGTCTCTCATTTTGGCTTGCAGATGACTGCCTTATTGCTATGTCTTCACATGGTTTTTCCTTTTTGCCCAGCCCCAAATTGTCTCTTTTTGTAGAACATCAGGAAAATTGGATTAGGGGTTACTCTCATTCCTCTTTTTATCTTAAGCACTTCACTGAAAGTCTTATCTCCAAGCACAGTTACCATCTGAGGTTTGGGGTGTTAAGAATTTCAACATATGAACTTGTAGGGAAACACAGTTGAGCCTGTAACACACTTTGTGTATTCAAGTCTAGAATGGATGATCATTTGGTGAGAATGTAATAGAGACACGTGATACAAAGGATAGGACATTAGCTATAGTGGATTCAAAAGTATGTTTTTTCAAAGAAACTTTAAGAACATTTTATAGTTTAAGAAGAATAAAGTATTATATCTAACTATATGAAATTGCAATTTTTATAGTTGAGAATTCTCTAATTACTTTTGTTACCTTTTTAAATTCAAGTAAAATTAAAATATGTTATATTAGTTTCAGGGATGTAATGTAATAACTCAACAGTCCTATACATTTTTCAGTGTTCATCAAGATAAGTGTACACTTAATCCCCTTTATTGATCTCACCCATCCTTCCTCCCCTCGCCTCCCCCTCTGACAATCACCAGTTTGTTCTTTGTTTTTTATGATTCTGGTTTTTTGGTTTGTTTCTTTTTTCTGCCTTTAGTTGTTTGTTTTGCTTCTTAAATTCCACATATGAGTGAAGTCATATGGTATTTGTTTTTCTCTGAATGACTTATTTCACTCAGCATTATATTCTCTAGGTCCATCCATGTTGTTGCAAATGGCAAGAATTTGTTCTTTTTTTATGGCTGAGTATTACATATGTATATATAATATATAATAAAATATATAAATATATAGAATATATAAATACTATATATAAATATGAATATACCACATCTTCCTTATCCATTCTTCTATGGATGGACACCTGGGTTTCATCCATATCTTGGCTACTATAAATAATGGTGCAAAAAACATAGGGATGCATATGTATCTTTTTAAATTAGTCTTTTCATTTTCTTTGGGTAAATACCCAGTAGGGAATTACTGGATTATACTGTAGTTCTGTTTTCAATGTTTTGAGTAACCAACATGTTAAACTAGACCACTTTCTTACAGAATACACAAAAGTAAACTCAAAATGGATTAAAGACCTAAATGTGAGACCTATACCCATAAAATTTGAGAAGAAAAATAGGCATTAATTTCTTTGGCATTGACCATGGAAACATGTTTTCTACGGAAACAAAAGGAAAATGAAATTATTGGGACTATGCCAAAATATAAAGTTTTTGCACAGTGAAGGAAGTCATCAACAAAACGAGAAGGTAAACTACTAAATGGAAGAAGGTGCTTGCAAATGATGTATTTGATAAGGGGTTAATGTGCAAAATGTATAAAGAACTTATACAACTCAACACACACACACACACACACACACACACACACACACACACACACACACAACCAAATAATCGAGTTAAAAATGAGCAGAGGACCCAAATGGACATTTTCCCAAAGACATACTGATGGCCAACAGACACATACTAAGATGCTCAACATCACTCATCACCAGGGAAATGCAAGTTAAAACCACAATGGGATATTACTTTATACCTGTGAGGATGGCTAAAGTCAAAAACACAAGAAATGACAAGTATTGGTGAAGATGTACTTTTGTTACTTTTGTGACTGCTAGACTACATTGCAGAATAAAACCCCACCATAAATATTACCATGTTAATAAGAGAGGAGTTATTCTAACCAAAATTGTACATTGAATTGCTTCACACATAGCTTTGTCTGATTAGGCCCACAGAGCTGAAGTAGATGATGATCATATTGTGTGACAAAAGACTTCCTTATTAAGTATGTCTCTACCTGTCCAATTTGGGGTTATATGTTATGATGTATGTAACACCACACATTTTCCCCCAGGTTTGACAGTAGCAAGTATTCACTGAATTCAGCACTTTCACCCTATTTATACAATAATAACTGCTCCCTTGTGACATTTTATTAATAAAGTTTTTATGCATTTAAATTATCTCTAATACAACTCTGTAAGGAAGATACTTTTAGTTCTGCTTTAATAGTTATAAGAATCAAGGATTGGAAGATTAAGGACATATATGAGAGAGTCACAATTTGATTTCCTGTGTCTGGGTCTTCAAACACCAGGATATTTACCATACATTCTCTTCTCTCTCATGAAAGAAACACAAGGCATTAAGTTCTGAAACAATATTTTGAGAAGTAACAGAATTGTGCGTATTGGTAGGTAGACTATGAAATTGTTCTTCAAGCAAAGAACGTAATTTGCCTATGATTGTTACTGATGTCAGTATGAAACATATTTTATTACTTAGAGGTACTTTTTCTTTAGAAATATAACCTAAGACTCTTACTGAGCCTTCTATCTTTGGATATTTCAGTGTACAATAAGCCCTTAGTAATAAACCTTCTTTACAATAGTGCAATTAAAATCTATTACGTTGTTTTCAAATAATTTTGGGGAGGAATAGGTAATTATATTATAAAATGACAAATCAGTTCCTGATTCAAAGGAAAAATCCAAATTGTAAACTACAGTAATGGAGACAGTTATTTTACTGATTCTAAAGTTGCTTTTATAATACTTCCTATAGACACCATTGATTGAAAGGTGGTGGCACTAAACCATTTCATACACAGGATTAAGTTGGCATGAATATAATGAAGTTCCTTTTATTTATTTATTTTTAAATTATTTAATCTTTTTTAATTTATTTTTGAGACAGAGACAGAGCATGAGCAGGGGAGGGGCAGAGAGAGGGGGAGACACAGAATCTGAAGCGGGCTCTAGGCTCTGAGCTGTCAGCACAGAGCCTGATGCGGGGCTCGAACTCACAGAGTGTGAGATCATGACCTGAGCTGAAGTCAGACACTCAACCAACTGAGCCACCCAGGTGCCCCAGCTTTTTTTCCTTTTATAAAACAAGAAATGATTATGCATATAGTTAATATTTTTCAATATAAAATAAAATGTTTGTATATTACTTTCCAATTTATATTATTTTCATTTGAGATTAGGTAACATAATTAGTCAATTTTAAAATGTCATGTTTTTCATATAGCATTTTTTAATATTATAACATTAAAAATTAAGAGCAAATTTTGATAAAGAATTGTGAATTTTGAACTGTTACTGTTGGAAATTAAATATTCAAAAATTGATTAGTATAATTAAGAACAAAAGAATGTCTCAAAAAAAAAAACAAAAAAAAATAAAAAAGTAAGAAAAGGTGAATTCAGTGCCAAATTACTATTTTTGTTTCTGACATAGCTGCTTACTTATCTCTGAGAAGGTGTCTGCCTTCATTAAATACTTATTTTTTAAATTTTTTTTTAGTGTTAATTTATTTTTGAGAGACAGAAAGAGAGACAGAGTACAAGTGGGGGAGGGGCAGAGAGAGAGGGAGACTCAGAATCTGAAGCAGGCTCCAGGCTGCGAGCTGTCAGCACAGAGCCCGACATGGGGCTCGATCTCACAAACCGCGAGATCATGACCTGAGCTGAAGTCAGATGCTTAACTGACTGAGCCACCCAGGTGCCCCATAAATACTTATTTTTTTAATAAGAAAAATCTATCATTAAAGTATAATGTTTAGAATGATGTTAATGAATGTAACAGAATAAGAAACTTGAAACTCCATCACTCCAGAAGTGCAATGAATAAGCTTGTGAAAAAATGTCAGAAAAAAACTCCTAGAAACTTTGGAATCTAATAAAAAAGTTTTTTTTAGAATAATCAGCAGAATACTTAATGAGAAAGAAGAAACACTAAATTTTGCTAAGAGAGCTCTATGGCACTTTTTCTTACTCCCTGCCTCAGCAGCAGTTTTGATGAATATAACCTTCATTCCAGGTGGAGGTTGCTAGTACCAAAGGGAGAAATAAGGATCTTATTCTCAAAGACTTGTGATTGGGTGTTTTGACTCTCTTGACTCTTTGAAGTAAAACATGTTAAAGGTTTTAATTGTTTCACATGTCTCAGAGCTTTCCCAGTGTTGAGGCACCTTCTCAGGCATTATTGATTGAAAACACAGGGTAGAACTTGAGGCCAACATTAAGCAGAAATAGCATCCTAGAAGGAAAAAGCTAGGGAAGGAGTGGTACTTAGAGAAATAATAGTTTTTAAAAGCTCCTATTAGGGAATCTGGAGGCAAGATGCACACTAAGGGTGGGTACATGCTCAAGAGAGACCAGAGAACAACCTGAGTTATCACCTGTGGCCACTCTTCAGGTTCCACCCATGAAGGAAATGAAGGCTAAGACAGAGAAGCAAACTGCTTGGCATAGCACTGAAGCAATGTCCCAATACAGAGGCAATCTGAAGAATGCAAGATGTTTTTTTTTCAGGGAGGATTGGGATGAGGTGTTTCAAATGTCTAGGGAGATATATCAAATCACTAGTTGACCACTAGAGTATTTGAACAGAGACATCTGTAGTCACACATGACAAAGAATATGGACTTTTCAAAATTAGATCAACAACAAAACAAACAACACAAATACAAAAACTAGAAAAACATCATACAGACTAGGGAAAGTATGGTTTTTCAGGATTATTACATCATAATATTCAGAATGTCCAGTTTACAACAAAAACAAGGCATGAAAAGAGAAGAGTGTAGCCTATTTATTGGAGAAAAAGAAATTACTAGAAACTGTCCTTGAGGAAGCCCATATGTTGAATTTACTAGATAAACATTTCAAATAAACTCACTTAAATATGATTAAAGAGCTAAAGGAATCCACCATGCACAAAGAACAAAATATTTGCCAGGAGAATATATTTTTCACTGACTTTAAAATATCAATAAAGAGATAGGAATTATAAAAAGAAATTCTGACATAGAAAAGTGAAATAATTGAAATAAAAATTTCAGAAGAGGGGTTCAGATTTGAGGAAGGAGAGGGAAGAATCAATGGACATGAAAATAGATCAACTGAAATTCTCTAGTCTGAAGGGTAGAGAGAAAAAAAATGAAGAAAAACGACCAGAACCTGAAAACCTGTGGACACAGCCATGAATACCAATGTATGCATAATGAGGATCCCAGGAGGAGAGGAAAGAGATGCATAAAAATATTTGAGAGGTAATAAAAAACTTCTCACATTTGATGAAATGTATGAATCTGTACACTGAAGAAGCTAAATAAAACCCAAGTAGGATAAACTCAAAGAAATCTGCAACTTCATATTTTATAATTAAATTGTTGAATTCCAAAGATGAAGAGAGAATCTTGAAACCAGCAAGAGAGAAGGAACTTGTCTGTACAAGGAATCCTCAAGATTAACAGCCAGTTTCTTTTCTTAAAACATTTAGGCCAGAGGCAGTGGTAACATATAAAAAATATGTAAAATGCTGAAAGAATTAAACCTGTCAACGAAGAATTTTATATCTGAGTAAGTATGTCTTAAAAAATGTATCATAAATTAAGACATTTCTAGATAGACAAATAAGGAGTTCATTGTTAGTAGACCTGCCTTGTGAGAAATGCTAATGGTAGTCCTTCAATTTGAAATAAAAGAACACTAGTCTGTAACTCAAAGCCATAAAATGAGAAAACACCATTAAAGATAATTACTTAGGTAAAGGTTAATCCAGTCTTATATCTTTGGATTTTACCTCATTTTTTCCCTACATGATTAAGGAAACAAATGCATAAGACAATAATTATAAATCTATTAGGACATTCAATGTATGAAGATATAATTTATGACAATAATATAAGGAGGCAGTATTAAATAAAACAAGTGTTTGCATACTCTTGTAATTAAGTTGGTATTAGTTCAAACTAATTATTTAAAGTATAATATTAATTGTGATCCTCCAGTTTACCAGTAAGAATATAACTAAAAATATATACAATAAATGAAATGAGAAAAGAAACAAAATTGTACACTAGAAAAAAATTAGATACAAAAACTCAATGATGGGGGAATTGAAGGACAAAAATAATATGAGATGAAAACAAATTGCAAAATGGCAGAAGCAAGTTTTTATCAGTAATCACTTTAAATGTAAATAGATTAAACTCTTTAATTAAAAGACATGGATAGGCAGAATGGATTTTAAAAAATGATCCACATTGTGTTGTCTACAGAGTTTTACTTTATTTCTAAAGACATAAGAGGTTGAAAGTAAAAGAGGGAATGATATTCCATGCAAGTATTAACCAAAAACAAGGTGCAGTGGCTATACAAATGTCAGACAAATAGAATTTAAATCAAAATTTGTTACAAGAAACAAAGAGCAACATAATATATATCGGTGAAAGTGCCAATCTATCAACAAGCTATAATAATTATAAAAATATACATACCTAATAAGAAAGTCCCAAAATGTATGAAACAAAAACTAACAGGCTTAGAAGGAGAAATAGATAATTTTACAATAATAGTTGGTGACTTCAGTACCATACCATCAATAGTAGAAAGAACAACTGGGCAGAAAATCAACACAGAAATAGACAACTTGAACAACATTAAAAATCAACTGGAACTAGCAGACCTCTAATACTGTAACAAGAGCAGAATGCACATTCTTGCCAATTTTTCATGGAACCTGTTCCAGGATACACTATACATTAGATCATAAAATAAGTCACATGCTCATAATTCACCTTGATGAAAGTAACATTTTATTAATTCTGCTGTAACTTGTCATTGGTTGAAATGGCTATCTTCTCATTAGAGATGAACTGTAGTACCATCTTTCATGAAAATAATGAATTCCTCTAGAACTATTGTTCTGTAATATTAGTTACCCATCTCGTAGTCCTTTGTGCCATAAATAATTTTACCCAAGCAACTGACTTGTAATTTATTTTCAAGTACAATCTCTGAAAATTCCAGTTATGCAACGCTGGTAGGTAGATTCTAGGTAACAGCTTCTTTAATTTTCCTTTATGGAGTTTTGCAGTTTTGCTTGTTTTTATATTTTTTTCTATGTGCACTGAATCATGGGTAATCAGCACTAACTACCATTCACTAGAATTACATGTTACTTCCAAGTCCTCAGTTTTGAGGGTTTTGATGATACTGCTTTTATTGTAGTGCTCTTGCATATTTTCTTCTATTTTATATTTTTCATTTAAATAAGTGAATGTTTTAGTGTTAAATATTGCTTGAACTTTTTGGACATAAGCTGTTCATTCTTTTTCTTATTCAAATAAAATGCATCATGGTAATTATGACTGGCAGGTTATTACCAATTCATTCCCCATTAACTGTTCTCGATCCCTGCTTAATAACATTGGACCTTAGGTATATCATTTGCATGAAATTAAAGGTTATTGCTATTGTATTTTTTAGGAATATCATGTTTCATAATATTTCCATACTTATAATTTTGTATAGAATAAAATGAAAAAGTATCTTGTAAAGCAGCAGATTACTAGAAGTGTTATTCTTTTTCTATAAGAATAACTTTTAACTAAGAACAATTACATTTTTCAAAACACATTTGACAACATCTGACCACATTTTTGGTTTCACAGTCAGGGGCTGCTACTGGCATATTCTTTTTTTTTTTTTTTAAAGGAAATATGGCCTGGAATACCAATATGTACTCCAGGGAAATGGAACTATTTGGGCTAGTTGATCATTGTCTTGTAAAGAAAAGTGTTAAGAATATTGAAATAAGTAAGTCTAGAGAAGTGCGGATTAATTTATTGTGTATACTAAAAGCGTGCACATGTTTTGCCCTTCATCTCATGTTAATGCCTGTCTAGCCTTTACTTCATGACCAAACTAGACATGGTTGGAGGAATGGATGTTATACATGAGCACAAAGAATGACTGAATCTTATATAACAAGAACCTACACTGGGTTGAATATAGTCCCTAACATTAGTTAATTAACCATCTATAGGAAGACAGTTTGATCACATCAAATTTCCTTTCATAGGGCCTATTCTGGAAATGGTTTTACCTTTCCAGACCATATTGCAAGAGCCAATGCAATCATCCAAGGGCAATGACTGTCTATTGACAGGATTTTTCAAATGATTTGTCTCAGACTAAAGGAACTATTTCACAAAAAAGGTGGCTAAGTAATAGACTTATAACTTTGTGATACACTGGTCTTGTGACTTATTCTGTCATCCAGAAACAATGAGTCTTAAGGAAAAGAAAAATGAACTGTTAAAAGCTCATCTAAGCCCAATCCAAAGAATCAGCTTGTATATTGCTTCTCTATAAGGTATTAAACCAATAGCCAGTATGTAATGTTATGTACTCAGTAGCTAGAATCTATGGGTCTGTTACTAATGAATGGAAATAGGATTTCCCCTTACCAACACTATCAGCCAAACCTGGGCAATAAAGGAAAATAAAAGATAAATGAATAATTTTATGGAGAAGAAACTTGGAAGACACCTTGTAATTAAGGTTAACAAAGTCGACATCACCAATAATGGGACAAATCAAAACTATTATGACACCTGATTGGATGCAGTGAGAATACACTGTCATTTCTGGGATATCCCTGTCAAGAAAATGTACAGCATAATATAATCATGGTGAATTATAAGTAAAACACAAATTGAGAGGCAGTATCCATAGTAATTGTATTAGAGTCTTCAGCAGCAGCATACAAAGGAGGACTGAGAACTATTTTAGATTGAAGGAGACTAAAGAGACATGTTACAAATATAAACTGGATGTTTTTGCTACAGTGCATATGATTGAGACAACATGTGAAACTTGAATGGGAACTGTAGATTATTTGATTTTAATGGATCTCTGCAATTTTAGTATTCTTCATAGTTATATTGATAGACAGGAAAAATTCTTTGTAGGAATTGTAAAGTAAATTACTCAGATGTAAAGAACACTATGTTAACAGCAGGTGACATATACTCATATGATTCATAAAAAGGAAAAAAAAAACTTCTCTTGAAAATGATAAAATAGCCTGAATGTTTATATTTTTAAGAGAGATAAGAAAAACAATCTAAAGAATGTATAAGAAAGGAAAATAAAGATTAAAACAGAAAATAACAAAGTAGAAGATGAACTCATAACAGACTTAAAAGGGCCAAATACAAATTAGTTCAGAAATCTCTACACAATAGACAAATAAGAAAGAAAAAAAAAACAATAAATATCAGAAATACAAAAGATAATTTCAAAATAAGTACTCTAGACAGTATCAAGATTTTATTGGGACATTATGGAAACTCTTACACCAACATTGAAATATTAGATGAAATAGATATTTTCCTACACTCAACAAAAAACCAAAACCAGAATAATTCTACCACCATAAAGATATTAAATTTTAACTTCTAAGAAAATCCCTTCCCCAAAGCAAATTAACACACATAGACGCGCGCGCGCGTGCGCGCGCACACACACACACACACACACACACACACACACTGAAAAATAAACAAAAACACACTTTGGGCATGGTCGGTTTCAATAGAAAATTACATCAAACTTTCAATTAGTTTTCATTTAAATGTTCAACCTTATGCAAAATTTCATAGAGTATAGAAAAGGAAGTAATGTTACCCAGTTTGTGCAATGAGGCTGTAAATCCTGATACAAAAATCTTAAATGGACATTAAGAGAAAAGAAAATTGGGGCACCTGGGTGGCTCAGTCACTTGAGAATCTGACTCTTGATTTCAGCTCAGGTCATGATCTCATGGTTCATGAGTTGAGTCGCATGTTGGGCTTTGTGCTGACAGTGAGGAACGTGCTTGGGATTCTCTCTTCTCTCCCTCTCTCCTGCTCTCTCTCTTTCTTTCACAAAATAAATAAATAAACTTAAAAAAGGGAGAGAAAGGAAAATTATAGGGTAATATCATATTCTGAACAAAACTTTAAGGAAATTTCATTATGGCATTATATAAAATGAATAATACATTATGGACATTTGAGTTTATTCCACAAGGTAGGCTATGTAACATTAGAAAATAAATCAGTATAAGTTACAATGTTAATAAAAAAGAATATATTTGATAACTTACAATGCTGCAGAAAAATTTTTACACAATTCAATATTTATTTGTGTTAAATACTTATTAGGTGAGGAAGAGTATTTTTTAAATATAAACAATCCATAAACTCCTACAGCAAACATATGCTCAAAGTTAAAGATCTGAATTCTTTCCTTTTGATATAATAAAAAAGAAAGTAGTTAAGGATGCCTACTGTGTCTGCTAATATTTGATAACATAACTGAGGTAATATCCAGTGCTATACACATATTGAAAAAGAATTTTATAATGTCAATTTATTTAATATTCTGTATATAGAAAACTTTTAAAACTTTTGTAACATAACGTATTAGGGAGTTTGACAAGGTTTCTGGATATTCAGTCAATATACAAAACTCACTTGTAGTTCTATATGCCACCAACTGACAGGGAAAAAAAATTACAATAAAATGAAAAGTATCAGTTGCCTTGGAAAATAACAAATACAAGATATATTTGTGGACAATTACAAAATTTTATTGATAGTTGTTAAAGAAAGCTTGATAAATGGACATATGCAATGCACCATAAATTACATTTTCCGAGGATGTCCTCAAAAATTGTCTTATTAAATCAGTTTATATAAGCAACATGTATATTTGCAATTCACAACTTTTTTACATCCTTATTTTATAAAATCTAGTTCATTTGGAAGTGCCTGGTTCAAGAGTAACCAAAACACTATCATACTAATTAGTAGTACAAAGAACTGACCATTTAAAAAAGTTTAAACACTGATACATTGTAGTAATAGCAAAGTTGTATAAATAGATCAATAACATGGAATGAAGAACCTAGATATGAACACCAGTATATATTATCTCTTTACACATGAATGGCATGGCAGAAAGTAGAAAGTAGATGATCTTTTTCAATAAAAAGGTTATTGTAAGCTGGTTGATTTAACACTGATACATTTAAGGCAATATTTAAATATCTCACAAAGAATAATAAAAGGGAATATTTTTGGAACTTTGGGATATGTAATGGTTTCCTAAACAGACACAAAAATAACAACCACACATTTTAAAGGAAATGTGAGATCACTATTTAAAGACAGATTAAATAGGGTGAACTTCACTGACCACACACAAGGGGTATACACTGTGCAAAAAACAGTAGTCTGGAAACGTCACAAATGGACATTTTCAGGCCTACACAAGTAAAATCAACAATCCCTGAGAATTTAGGGAATCAAGTTTCCAAAATTACCACATTTGTAACACTTGGAAGGTCTAGTTCTTTACAAAAAAAAAAAAAAAAAAAAAAAAATTGAAGAAACTGGAAAGTATGACCCATTGCAAAGATAAAAGAGTTTAAGAGAAATCATTCCTAAGGAATCCCAGACATTGGAATTAACTGAATCTAGCAACACAGTAAATACCCAAGTGGGACTTATCCCAGGAATTCAAGGCTGAGTCAACATACTAAAGTCAGTATATATATCGTGTTAATAAAGGGGGAAATAACACATAATCTTCTCAGTGGAGGCAGAAGAAGCATTTGGCACAACACCCTTTCAGGATAAAAACTAGAACAGGAATAGAAGGGAACTGCAATCTGATAAAGGTCGTCATCAATGAAAAATCCACAGCTAAAAACAAACTTAATATTGAACTGGTGAAAGATTGAATGTTTTCTTCCTAAGATCAGGAAAAAGAAAGATATTTGTGCTTACCGCTACTATGTACATTGCACTGCAGAGAAATTAGGCAAATAAATAAAAGGCATCCATATTGAAAAAGAAGTAGTGGGGCACCTGAGTGGCTCAGTAGGTTGAGTGTCCGACTCTTGATCTTGGCTCAGGTCATGATCTCACAGTTCATGAGATGGAGTCCTGTATCTGGCTCTGCACTGACAGTGTGGAGCCTCCTTGGGATTCTCTCTGTCTCCCTTTTTCTGTGCCTCCCCTACTTGCTCTCTCCTTCAAAATAAATAAACATAATTTTTTTAAAGTAGCAAAACTATTTGTACTTTAAATGATCTTGTACATAGAAAAGGGAATAACAAGAACTTGTTAGAGGTGGAATGCCTGAGTGGCTCAGTCTGTTAAGCCTCTGACTCTAGATTTACACTCAGGTCATGATGTCACTGTTGGTGAGACTGAGCCCTGCATCTGGCTCCATGCTGACAGTGGGAGACTGTTTAAGATTCTCTCCCACTCTACTTCTGCCCCTCCCCTGCCTCTTGTGTGGGCTCTTTCTCTCTCAAAATAAGTAAATATTATAAATATAAAAAAAAGTTAGAGCTAATGAAGAAGTTCAGCAAAATTATAGAAAACAAGGTCAATCTTCAAAAATATGCTGTATTTTATATATTAGTAAGCAGTTTGAAAATGAAATTAAAGAAGCAAAATAATTTTAAAAATAAAAAGGTACTTAGAAATGTATTTAAAAAATAAAGACTTAGACACTGAAAGGTACATAAAAACATTGTTGAAAAAATTAAAGATCTAAATAAATGGAAAGTCTCACATGTTTATAGAGTGGAAGGTTTGTAATTGCTAAGATGTCAGCTAAGATGTCAGTGCTCTGTAAATTGATCTATATTTCAAGGTTTCAGTTGACTTTTTGCAGAAATAGACAAGCTGGTCCTAAAGCTAACATGGAAATGGAAGGGACCAGGGATAGTGAAAACGAATTTGAAAAAGAACAAAGCTGAACAACTATACTTCCCAAATTCAAAGCACAGTCTACAGAGCTATGATAATCAACACCAACATATAGATTAAGGATATAGATTAATTAAATGGAATGAAGATATACAAATAAACCTATACTGGAAGGGGTGATTGACGTTTTTGACAAGAGCAATAAGACAGTTCAGTAGAGAAAAAATAGTTTTTTTCAAGTAAATGATGCTTAACCAACTCAATATCCACATGAAAAAGAATCAAGCTGGGCCCCTGACTGACCCCATGGTCAAAAATTAAGTAAAAATGGATCATCAAAGGTCTAAATATAAGATCTAAAACTATAAAACTCTCATGAGGGGAAACATAGGTATAAATCTTTGTGACCTTGGATTAAGCAACAGTTTTATAGATGTGTAACCTAAAACACAAGTAACCAAGGGGGAAATATATACATATATAAAAATAAATTGAAACTGATGAAACTTAAAACACTTTTGAGCTTTAAAGAGTCCATCAGGAGAGTGAAACACAGAGTGAGAGAAAACATGTGGAAATCATATGACTGAGAGGCATATAGTGCAGAATATGTAAAAAATTACTATTCCAACAGTACTTTAAATGAATATTACGAAGTTAAGCCAATCTAGAAAGCCTACATGTTGTAAAAAAGCCAATCTAGAAAGCCTGGATGTTGTATGATTACAGCTATATGACATTCTGGAAAAGGCAAAGCTATGGAGACAATAGTCCTACCAGTGGTTGCCAAGGGTTTGAAAAGAGGGAAGAAGGGATGACTAGGTAGAACACAGGGGACACTTAGGGCGGTGAAACTATTCTCTGTGACACTGTCATGGTGAATACTTGTTATCATACATTTGTCAAAACACATAGAATGTTCAATACACTGAAGATTAACTGTGGCGGTTAATAATAATGTATTGATATTGGTGCATCAATTGTAATAAATAAACCACAGTACTGCAAGATGTTAATGATAGCAGAATCTTTGGGTTTGAGGGTGTGTTTGGGAACTTTGTACTTTCAGCCAAAATCTTATCTAAATCTAGACCTGCTCTAAAAAGATATCAATTAAAACAAAAAGTGTGCCACAATTTTTCTGAATCTGCATTTTGTGTGATTTTTTTGCATTGGTTTCTGTACATATTTTGATAGAGTCATAAATAATTTTACCCTTTTTTTGAGACCACTGCAAATGACATTATTTTTGTCTTGTTTTTTTCCTGCTTCAAATGTTCATTACTGATATAGAGGAAAACATTTGATTTTTCTGTATTACTTTTGCAACCTTCATTGCTATATTCACTTATTTGTTCTGGGACGTTGTTGGTTTTTCATGTTGATTCTTGGAATTTCTACTTAGATAATATTGTCTTTTGTGAATAAAATCAGTTTTATGTGTTTTTCCAGTTTGCTTACATTTCATTTCGTTTTCTTGTAGGATTGCTTTAGCTAACAAACCCAGTGTAATGGTGAATAGGAATAGTGAGGGAGCACATCCTTGTCTTGTTTTTGAACTTAGGGGTTAAATGTTCATTTATTCACAGTTAAGTATGAAGTTAGTGATAGGTTTTTCATGGGTGTTATTTATCCACTTATGAATGTTAGGCTCTATCCATACATTGCTAAAAGTTTTTGGTCATAAATAGATGATGGATTTTGTCACCTGTTCTTTCTGCTTCAATTAATATGATTATACATTTTTTTCAATTATGTATCCACATGCTGTATTACATTGATTTTTTAATGTTTATTTATTTGTGTGTTTGTGTGTGAGAGAGAGGGAGAAGGTGGGCAGAGAGAGAGAGAGTGTGCGCGCAGGGGAGGGACAGAGAAAGAGAGGGAGAGAGAGGATTCCAAGGAGGCTTTGCACTGTCAGCAAGGAACCCAGCATGGGGCTTGATCCCAGGAACCGTTAGATCATGACCTGAGCTGAAATCAAGATTCAGACACTTAACCCACTGAACCACCCAGGCTCCCCTGTATTACATTGATTTTTAAATAATATAATACCCTAGCAAACCGAGAATAATTCCCATTTGTTGTTATGTGTGAACATTGTTTTTAAATTGTGGATTTGGATTTGCTGCTTCTTAGTGGAGAATATTTTTATCTGTATTTATGAAAGATATTTGCCAGTTCTTTCTCTATCTCTCTCCCTCTCTCTCTCTCTCTCTTTTAAATGTCTTTATCTGGTTTTAACAATAGGGTAATGCTGGCCTCATTGAATGAATTGGAAAGTGTTCCTCTATTTACTAGAGAAGAACGAATTGGGAAATGTCACCCTATTTTCTAGAAGAGAATGGAAAATTGGTATAATTTCTTTAAGTGAATGAAAGAATTCACTAGTAAAATCACCTGGGCCTGATGATTCTTTTAGAAGGTTATTTATTATTGATTAATGTACTTAAAATATGTATACTTATTCAGATTATTTATTTCTCTTTCTGTGAGTTTTGACAGTTGCCAAGTAATCGATCCATTACATCTAAGTCACCAAAATTATGGGCTTAATGTTGGTTGTAGTATTCCTTTAGTGTAGTCTTAATATGCACGGTATTAGTCACGGAGACCTTTCAATACCATATTGGTAATGTTTCTCAATTTCTTGTGTAGCCTGACTGGGGACTTTATCATTTTTTATTTCTTGTAAACAAACAAACAAACAAAATCAGAAAAAAATAACAAAAAACAAAACCCAAAACCCTAGCATTTGGTTTTGTTGATTTTTCTTCTTTATTGTTTTCAGTTCTATAAATTTCTGCTCTACATTTTATTATTTCTCTTTTTCTGCTAGCTTTAGGTTTAACTGTTGCAATTTATGTGTTGTACAATGATTGAAACAATATTTTTGTTTTAGGTCCCTCTTCTTTTAAAATGTAAACATTTAATGCTATAGATTGTCATTTAATCACTATTTTCTTTGCATCTTGTAAATATTGTTAAGTTTTAAATTTTCATTTACTTAAAATATTTTGATATTTCTTCTGATACTTCTTCTTTGATCCGTGTGTTACTTATAAGTGTTTCATTTAATCTCCAGATATTAGGGTTCTAGATGTCTTTCTATTACTGTTTTTTGTTTGTTTGTTTTTAACTCCATTGTGGATTGTGAACACATTTTGTATGGTTTCTTTTCTTTCAAATGTCTTGAAATGTTCTGAAACAACATGTGATCTATCTTGGTGAATTTTCATGTGAACTTGAAAACTTTGTATTACTTTGTTGTTGGATAGAATATAATATATATATTAATTAGATCCAGTTTATCAATTATGCCATTTAGTTCAACTGCATCACTGATTTTCTTTCTGCTGGATATATCATTACTGAAAGAGAGGTTTTGAATTCTCCAACTATAATAGTATATTTGATTTTTTCTTGAGTTCTAATGAATTTTGCCTCTTGTATCCATACACTCAGTTGTTGGGTGCATAAACATTTAGGATGTTTATGTCTTCTTGAATAAGTAACCCCTCTGTCATTATTTACTGTCATATATATACATACACATATGTATATAATATATATACATATATACATATGTGTATGTATATATATACTATATATATGTATACATATACATATATACACATGTGTATATATGTATATATATACATATATATGTATATGTATACATATATATAGTTTACTGTCATATATATATAGTTTTATATGTATGTGTATGTATATATGTATATATACATATATGTGTATATTTTTTCTCAAATATCTTGTATATCTTCAAATTTGTTAATCATTTTTTATGCAAAAAGAAGTGAAGGCACAAGAAATGCAAATTATGTTATTTATAAAAATTTCAAAAATAGCGCCATCTGGCTGGCTCAGTTGGTAAAGTATGCAACCTTGATCTCAGGGTTGTAAGTGGGAGCACCACATTGGGTGTAGAGCTTCTTTAAAAATAAAATCTTAAAAATTTCAAGGACCGTTTTAAACATTTTTCTCATGTATTACACTGTAACAAAGTACCCCAAACTCAATGACATGAAAAACCTGTTTTTTTTATCTTATAAATTCTGTAAGTCAATAATTCAGGAAGAGTGTGGGAAGATAAACTTTTTTTTTTTTTTTTATACTTCACTAAGTCTGAAGCTTCAGCTGAGAAGATTTGAAGAGTTGTGGGTGGTTTGAATTTTGGATCATGGCAGCTGTAATCATCTAGAGGACTGTTCACTCAAATTTTTGATGTCTGGGCTGGGATGAGTCTAGAATAAGTTGACCAGCAATTCTAGTTTACCTGGAACTGAGAGGGTTCCCCAGATGCAGGATTTAATTGTCAAAACCAGACCTCTCTTGGGCATACAGTTGGTCAGCATACTCTTAAGACTGAGCTCAGTTGCAGCAATTGATTGGAATGCCTCATTCATCTGTCTTAGGCTTCTCAAACATTGTGCTGGATTGTGAAAGTCTTCCAACAGGGTGTATTTGGAGACAAATGTTTAAAATGACCAATACAGAAGCTACAAGATTTCTCACAAAGCCTGGGAAGTCACGTAGCATCATTTGATTACATATGAGCTACGTAGGCAGGTCCACATTTACAGGAGAGGAATTACCTTCTAAGTTTTGATAATGGAGTGGCAAAAATTGCATAGTAGAAGAACATCTAGGAGAAGAAATAATGTTGCAGTAATCTTTGAGAAAGACAATCTGTTGCAAAGTAAATGATATTGCTGTGTGATATACATATAGGAAAGCAAATAAATCATCATTTTAAAATTCAGGCTAGCATTCAGAAAAGAAAAAGTAAATAAAAGGCATCCAGATTGGTAAGGGAGAAGTAAAACTTTCACTGTTTGCGGTAAACATGATACTGTATATGGAAAACCCTAAAGACTCCACCAAAAAACTAATATAATTGATAAATGAATTCAGAAAAGTCTCAGGACACAAAATCAATATATAGAAATTTGTTGGATTTCTATACACTAATAATGAAGCATCAGAATGAGAAGTTAAGAAAACTTTCATTTACAATTGTACCAAAAAGAATAAAATACTTAGGAATAAATTTAACCAAGGGGGTGAAAGATCTGTACTCTGAAAAGTATAAAACATGGATGAAAGAAATTAAAGGTGACAGAAACAAATGAAAAGATATCCCATGCTCATGGACTGGAAGTACAAATATTGTTAACATGCCCATCCTACCCAAAGATCTACAGATATAATTCAGTCTCTATCAAAATACCAACATAATTTTTCAAAGAACTAGAACAAATGATCCTAACATTTGTATGGAGGTACAAAAGATGGTGAATAGCCAAAGCAGTCTTGAAAAAGAACAAAACTGGGAGTATCTTAAATCCCACATTTCAAGATATACTGCAAAGCTGTAGTAATTAAAACACCATGATACTGGCACAAAAATAGACATATAGAACAATGGTACAGAAGAGAAAGCCGAGAGATAAACCCATGATAATGTTGTCACTTAATCTTTGGTAAAGTAGGCAATAACACGGGATAGGAAAAAGTCTCTTCAACAAATGGTTCTGGGAAAACTGGACATACAAAAGAAGGAAACTGGACCACATTCTTATACCATGCACAAAAATGAACTCCAAATGGATTAAGGACCTTACTGGGAAAACTAAAACCATAAAAATCCTAGAAAAGAGCACAGGCAGTAATTTCTCTCACATCAGTTGTAGTAACATCTTTATAGAGATATGTCTCCTGAGGCAAGGGAAACAAAAGCAAAAATAAACTATTGGTACTACACCCAAATAAAAATCTGCACAGCAAAGGAAACAATCAATAAAACTTAAAGACAGCCTATTGACTGGGAGAAGATATTTGCAAATGACATATGAGGTAAAGGGTTAGTATTCAAAATATATAGAGAATTTACATAACTCAAACACCGAAAACCAAGTAATCCAACTAAAAATGGACAAAAGACATGAGCAGATATTTTTCCAAAGAGGACTTACAGATGGTCAACAGACACATGAAAAGATGTTCAGCATCACCTAATCATAAGAGAAGTGCAAATCAAAACCACAATGAGATATTACCTCACACTTGTCAGAAGGGCTAAAATCAAAACCACAAGAAACAAGTGTTGGTCAGGGTGTGGAGAAAGAAGAACCATGCACTGTAGTGCAAACAATTGTAGCCACTGTAGCAAATAGTTGATACTAGCCAAAAGGCCAAGAAGTGGCCACTGTAGCAAACAGTATGGAGATTCCTCAAAAAAAAAAAAAAAAAAAAAAAAAAAAACCAACAAAACAAACCATATGATCCAAAAATTCTATTGGGTATTTACCCAAAGTATATGAAAACACTGATTTGAAAAGATATATGTACTCCCGTATTTATTGCAGCATTATTTACAATAATAGCCACCAAGTGTCTATAATAATAATAATAATAATAATAATAATAATAATAATAGCAACCCAAGTGTCTATCAAGAGATGAATGGATAAAGAAGTGGTACACACACACACACACACACACACACACACACACACACACACAAAATGGAATATTCCTCAGCTCCCAAAAAGAACAAAATCTCTTTATTTGCAAAAACATGAATTGATCTTAAGGGTATAATGGTAAGTGAAGTAAGTCAGTGAAAGACAAATGCCATATTATTTCACTGTTAAATGGAGTTTAAGAAACAAAACAAATGATCAGAGAAAAAGAAGAGAGAAACAAAAAATAGACTCAACTGTAGAGAACAAATTGATGGTAACCAAGGGGAGATAGGTTTAGGATGGGTAAAATAGATAAAGGGGATTAAGAGTACACTTAAAGTGATGAGCACTGAGTAATGTATAGAATTGTTGAATCACTAGGTTATATATGTAAAACTAATGTAACACTATGTTAATTATACTGGAATTTAAAAAGAAAAATATTTATTTATTTATATTTATATATATTTTTTATTTTTATTTATTTATTTTAAATGTTTTATTTATTCTCAGAGAGAGAGAGAGAGAGAGAGAGAGAGAGCATGAGCAGGGGAGAAGCAGAGTGAGAGAGGGACACAGAATCCAAAGCAAGCTCCAGGCTCTGAGCCGTCAGCACAGAGCCTGATGCGGGGCTCAAACCCACAGACTGTGAGATCATGACCTGAGCTGAAGTCGGATGCTCAACCGACTGAGCCACTCAGGCACCCCATTTTTTTTAATATTTTTATTTTTGAGAGAGAAAGAGAGAGAGTGTGCAAGCGATGGAGGGACAGAAGGAGATGGCGGGGACAGAATCTGAAGCAGGCTCCAAGCTCATCATGGAGCCCAAGGTGGGGCTTGATATCAGGACCATGAGATCGTGACCTGAGCCAAGATCAAAGGTCAGACACTCAACCTACTGAGCCATCCAGGTGGCCCAAACAAAACCAAAGTTTAAAATTTTTTTAAAATTTCAGGCTAGTAGTTATTAATGACAGAATAAGAGTAGGTTGTAACAAGCCAAGAAATGCTCATTGACACTTATGGAATTCTGGCAGTTTTTTATCTGAGTAGTTATTTGGACAGATATTAGATTTCAAATTATTTGTTAATATATAGATTTAACCTAAATCTACTTTTCTCAGTGTACATTATTTTAAAAGGTGAAAAAAATACTAAAATTAGAAATGAACCACTGTTCTGAGATTTATTCTATGATGTGTATTCTCTGTCGAGAACTTTAAGAGCACCAGATGAGACTTATTATCAGAGAATTTTCAGCTTTGGTTATTTCATTTTCTAAATTTTTCAAATTTGGGGAGTAGAGTCTTTGGAGCAGGCTGACTTAGTGAAATCAATAACAACAAAACCACTGTATTTAAATGATGGCTGTCTCTAAGAAAAATGAAAAGCATAAACCTGATGATGCCACAGACATGTATGGAAAAATCAGAAGCTTTATCCACAATGTGAACTCAGGAAAGAACAATAAAATTAGTAAAATGTAGTCCCAAACAAAGATACATCATTAAGAAATAAGTGTTTGTTAAAAGAAAAGTACACTTGTGGGCAAAACTTTGTATATTTTTATAGGATAAGAATCAGTGAAGAAGATGCTTAGCAAACATGACTAGTTCTGAGCATTAAGCCAACAAAACCATTGGTTGTTAATTTTGTAGGGCTGTTGTAAGAAATAACCATGACCTGAGTGGTGTAAAACAGCAAAAATTTATCATTTACATGACTGGAGAAAAGAACTCTGAAATCAGGTGAGCAGAGCCCTGTTCTCTCTTAGCTTTTGGTGGTTGACAGCAGTCTTTGGTGTTTCCTGATTTGGGCCTGTGTTACTCCAATCTCTATCTACCTTCATGATCACATGGCCTTTTTGTGTGTCCATATCTTCTTCTGGCATTCTCCTATGTTTGTATGTCTTTCTCTGTGTCTCTGTCCTGTTTTTATGACACCTGTCTTACTGGATTAAGGGTACACCCTACTCCAGTGTAACCTCATCTTAATTACACCTGCAAAGATACTATTTCCAAATAAGGTTACATTCACAGTTACCAGGGGTTAGGACTTCTACATATATTTTGGTAAGATGAAATTCAGTGCATGAAAAGTGGGGTTGATTTTATAGCATTGACTTCAACTATGGAAAATTAGCTTTTGTGTTTAGAAATTTCTGTTGCTAGCTATTCTTCTTTATTCGAGCAAGCAATTTATACCATAATTATAATATTAAAATTTTATAGTATTCACACATAGCAGAATTATATATACATATCATTAATACAGAATTTTATCTTGATTTTACCTTTAATTGACCATAAAAATCATTTTTGGGGGTAACTTAGTAGCCTAACAAAAAGGAGACAGATGGGCACAGGCAAATTTTAGTACTGATTTCCAAAAGCTTTGGTGATTGAATGAGAAAATAAACTGGAAAATATAAATATGTGGTATAGTTTAAACTATTTGAAGTCAAAGATAAAATTTCCACTGTCTGTTCTTTAGATATTTTACTTGTTATCTCTTATAATGACCCAGATACTCAAATTACACTCTCAGGAAAGCCTATGAGACAGAAACGGACCCAAAAACCTATACTTACCGATATTTTCTTCCTATGTAGTTTGCCTCTACAAATTGAATGATTTAATTTTTGAGTGTCTTAAAATTACCTTCTGTTTGAATATTTAAATTACTAGATTGTGGTTTTCCTTCTTTCTCTTCTTGAATTTTAAAGATTTTATTGATATGTTTATTTACTTGTAACAATTTATAAAATATATTTAAATATATGTTGTATGTGTATATGTATATGTGATCCATATATATGTATATATGTATGTGTATACATATTTATGAGTTCAGGAGTAAATGAAGTTCTTTTTATGAATCCTGTGTTCTGTTGCTAATGGAGATATAACAGCAAGAATAAACAATTCTAAATTCCTGCCTTCAAGAAGCTCACCAATATATTTAGAAATTTAGCATGGCAGGATCTGGTAGATGGAAGGGGGGATTATATACATAATATATATAATTTTAAATCCAGTATAGTTAGCATTCTGTGTTATATTACTTTCAGTTATATGATACAGTGATTCAACAATTCTCTACATTACTCAGTACTCATAAGTATACCGTTAATCCCCTTCACTTATTTCACCCATCCTCCCCCCCCCACTGCCCTTCTGGCAATCATCAGTTTCTTCTCTACAATTAAGAGTCTGTTTTTTGGTTTGTAATTTTTTTCTTTATTTCTTAAATTCCACATAAGAATGAAATCATATGGTATTTATCTTTCTCTGACTTATTTCACTTAGCATTATACACTCTAGATCCTTTCATAGTGTTGCAAATGGCAAGATTTCATTCTTTTTTATGGGTGAGAAATATTCCATTTGAGTATACTTATATGTGTATATACATATATACATACACACACACACACATATACACCCCACATCTTCTTTATCCATTCATCTCTCAGTGAACACTTGGTCTGCTTCCATAATTTGGTTATTGTAAATAATGCTGCAGATAAACATAGGGGTGCATGTATCTTCTTAAATTAGTATTTTTGCATTTTGCGAGTGAATACCCAGTAGTGAAATTACTGGATCATATAGTAGTTATATTTTTAATTTTCCATGCTCTTCCAGTGGTGCACCAGTTTGCACTGAATATATATTTTTCAATAAATGACTATGTTACTTGAAAAGCTTGTACAGGGAAAGCAGTGTAGCATAGTGTTTCAGACACAATGGCTCACAGTTTAGCCTCTTATTAGCTGCTCACCAGCCAATTTTACTGTAAGCACGTCACTCACTTTTCTCTCAGACTCTGTTTTCTTATCTGTAAATTGAGGATATTAGTAGATAGTGTTTCATTGTCATTTACAGGATTTAATGCATGTTAAGTACATAGAACATTGCACTAAGCCAGTGCCTTAAGACTAATACATAATTCTTAATGGATGGTATATACCAAGTACTTAAAAATAACTGGTACAATACTGTTGTATTTGTCATTTGTTGTTTTCAGTACATCGAACAGCAGCCACTTTTATGTATTACATACTTAGGAAAATTAGGTGTCATTGAAATCTCTGCTGTCTAATGAGATCTAAAAGCAGTTTCCTAGGAAGTAGGATATTTGTCCAAAAAAGGACAGAAACACTTAGTCTGCCTGTTTTTTGTTTCTTTGCTTGTTTTTTATTTTCTTTCTTTTTCTTTTTCCTTATCCGTAGCTCAGACTCTTAAAATCAAAGGTGAAGGAAATTGAACAATGCATTTCCCAGATTACAGTCTTGGAGAAAGTAGAGCTTTGTTCTCACATGGCCCCGCTCAACACTTACCACTGTGACATGTAACTTAATGTTTATGAATCTCAGTTTTCTTATTTTCAGAAAAAGAAAGAAAATGTCTTCCCTTGCTAAGCAACTGTGAAAAATAAATTACATGCCATAAAAAGTGCCTGACACAGAGCAGGCAGTCGTTAAATGCTAGTTTCCTTCTTCATTTTTTCCACTTTCTCCAATCAGTTCACTTTTTCTGCTCTGGCATTCGCTACTAACTGCCTTGTCTCACACTTTTCATGTTCCTTAATAAAGTTCAATTTGTTTTGCTTATAATTATTGGAAATCATTTATTGAACATAAAAATGATATTCAGATTTTGTTTCCTTCAGGATTCTTTAAAAAAAAATGTATCAGCAGAATTCCTGTTAAGAAATTTTACTGTGAAAATTTTAAGTGTGAGGAAGACCGAAATAGCCATAACTGTACAGTGAGCAGTTCTTCCCCTGGGGGTGGAACTTTATAGAAGTTAAAACATTGTCAACATGATGGCTTGACAGACATGGGCTAAGGAAAAGGGTAGTTTATTTGAATATACGTCAGTAATAGATCATAGTGGATGTCTGATACAATTGTCTCTACATTAAATAGGGCCTTGCCATTGAAAGCCTAATATTTGATATCTGTTTATGCCTCTCCCCCAAATTCTGTAGTTTAGCTACTTTTTTTGTAACTTGTCTCATAAACAGAAGTCAGAAAACTTTTTTTTTTTTTGGTAATTCTGTAAAAGGACAGACAGGAAGTATTTTAGGCTCTGTGGATACTATAGTTTCTGTTGTAAAACTACTCAGGTCTGTTTTTGAAGAGTTAGAAAAAGTCATACATATGGCATATATAAACAAATGAGTGTGATGTGTTCTAATAACATCCTATTCACAGAGCAGTTGGTGGGTTAGATTTGGCTTTCAGGCTATGGTTTGTCAACCTCTGTTACAGAATATATTTTGAAAAACAGAATGAGTTTTAAGTAAGGGATTCTCTTTATAGCATATTGGAAAGATCATGTGTTATGAACCTGGTGGTCTTATGTTCCATTAACCATCATTTAGTGGCTGGTTTTCCTCAGAGTAACTATTTAATATTAAATCTGTTTGGTGTGCTATTGTATTGTATGTTGAAAAACTAGCTCCATATAGGTAACAGTTCTTATGCATATAGATAACAGTGAACATCTACAACAACAACAACAACAACAACAACAACAACAACAACAACAAAAGATGATGTTGGCTGCCTGAATGTCTTCAGGTCTTCATGCTTCACAGGGCACTGAAAGAGGGTCAGAGTGAAGGGAGTTATGTGACTTGGATCCAGCCAATCAGAATATTTCATCTCCTACTTTCGGTGAGCAATGCAGAAATGGTAATATCATCTATGCTCGGTCAGGTCATCCCTAGGATGTTCTTGAAGTTGTTATTAAATTTAAGAAGTGCAGTGGAGTTATATTTTCTGAGAAATGAAAGGATACAGTCCCTTGATACCCTCCCATCTGTGCTAGAAGCCATTAGATGGGGAAGAAAAACCAGGGAAATAGGTAGAGCCCTGATATTAACATTTATATCCTGGATCCAGTTATATTCTAAGGTAGTTTTTCCTTTTATTTATTTATTTTTGTCTTCTTGAAAATGAATTTGAGTTATGTTTCTGTGTTTGAAATAAAGATATTTAGCAATAAGCCTTTATATTATTATTTTCACTAAGATTTTATCTTCTCTAAAAGCATAGATAGGCCTGGGAAATAGGACATATTATTATATCATTGGTGGGGTCATAATGTCTGTCCATAAAGCTTGGGCTCACATCACAGGTCAACCACTCCCAAATGCGTAACCTTGTACAATTTATTTAACCTCCCTTTTTAAAATCTTGATCTTGTCCTTCGTATGACACGTGTTATAGGGATAAATTAAGTAAGTAGGTATAAAGACCTTACAACAGTAGCTGACACAGAGCAGGTATCCAAAAAATGTTACCTGTAATCATTACTAATTTATACTTTACAGAGAAAGTTTTCCTCAAATCCCTTATGCTAAAAAGATTGTTATAAGGATGCCAAGAATAGAACGGGAGGTATTAGACCTAAGTGTGAGCCTGGGGAAGTGGGCAAGTGAAGATTAAATCACAGAGGGGCACCTGGGAGGCTCAGTTGACTTTTGTGTCATACTTTGGCTTATGTCATGATCTCGTGGTCCAAGGGTTCAAGCCCTGCATCAGGCTCTGTGCTGACAGCTCAGAGCCTAGAGACTGCTTTGGATTCTGTGTCTGTCTGTCTGTCTGTCTGTCTCTCTCTCTCTCTGTCCCTCCCCCACTCATGGCCTGTCTCTCTGTGTCTCTCACAAATGAATACACGTTAAAAATAAAAAAAATAATAAAAAAAAAAGATTAGATCACAGAGAACACAGGCACATTGAATGCAAGGAAGGCCACTTTTTCTTAGTTACGATGTTGCCTGTGGTTTGTAAAGTGGAAAGCACACTGTGTTTGCATGAACCTGTTCTAGCTCTGTTGCATGTATGTGTTCATACATAAAAGTGAACATTTGAAATATACATGAAGATGTACTTAAAAGAACAAAGTCCACATAAGAGCATACCAAATAAAAGCTGTACAGAATCCAGTACAAATGTGTTGAATTAAATTACTTTTTTTGAACAATTGCTTTAAATTTTAATTTTAAAATTGATTTAAATTAAAATCATGTGACTGAATTCAAACTCCATGTTTCAAATAAGTACATTTTTACAGTCAAGGCCCTAAGGAAAGGCTTGAGCCTGTATAGAGCACTGCTACTCAAAATTTCCTCCATGGGCAATTACTGAACTGCAAACTGATATTTAAAGATTCATATGTTTTTATAGCAATATGACACAATTATGTATGATGAATCTAATAATAAAAAAACATAGATTTGTATTTTCTCTAGTTTTACCTTTTGTCTTTTATTTTAAGAGTAATTTAATTTTGCCTTGTTCTGTAAAAATTATTTAAACATGACCAATTGACATTTGCGGGGAGGAGGTCTTTTATCACCAGTAGTTTAAGAATCATTACTCTAGAGCATAAGGAGGTACTGAGGCGAGTATAGGAATGTTCAGGATAGAACTGAAGTCTATTGTCATAGGTTGCACTGATTCCCAAGAGGCAACCATTAAGCCCATCCAGCATTCAGAAGTCATGAGTAGCCCTTCATTCACTGCATGTTACAAGCCAGTGGAGTAGAAATGCTGATTAGAATCCAGCTCCAGGGAAGGAGATTGCCAGCAGACAGATTCAGGAAGCTGAGGTCTTCAGAAGGCAGAAGAGCCATCTCCACAAACCTATCAGGATTAAGAAGGGAAATCAGGAAGATTTTATGGGATATCAGGATTATATTAAAATATGAAATATACCTAAGCCTGTAGGTTGGGCATTCTTCTCTGATGACTTTGAAAATTCCTGTGGATAGAATTTCCATAGCTTCTGCTCAAATATACATGACCCAAATTTCAAGAATGACTACCATGAACAGAGTATGTTAGTGACTTCAGTGATAAAGATCCCAGGAAACATAGGCAGATTGACAGGAAACAAGAGTCTACTTATTATCCAGTCAATTTTATGCATGCAGGTCACCATCCAACCACAGTTTCTTCACATGATTAGCTTAAAGGAGCTGGAAAGGATACAGGCTAGGGGTGCAGAGAGAGCCTCTTATCTCTGATGTTCTGTGGGGAAGTTTTATTCACATCTAAGGACAAATAAGTGCAGATCACATTAACTTTCAAGCAAAATTATTAGGTTACAAGGAAGGTTTTGCAATTAAGCCAAACTGTGATTTCTCTAACTTTACCAGTGGACAGAATTTTAAAGTTCCAACATACAAAAAAAAAAAAAAAAATTCAGTTTATACAGAACGTCCAACATCCCATGAAATTATGTTTTAAGAACTTTTTGTAAAGTTACTGAAACAGGAAAATGGCTTTGGATGATAAATAATTTCAAAGTTCAAAGACAATAGGCAAAGCTTTACCACCATAGTATGTAAAAGGTTGGAAGTGACTAAAACCCTGTTGTCTGAGTCAGTAAGAAGTCCTGTCTGCCTCCCCCAGCACTCCTGGACTGGTGTTGCCTTTCTACATACCTTCTCTATTTTTCTCTGTATCTATAACTTCATACAGTTTCCTTCCTTTCTCTACACTTTTTATTCCTGATACAACTTGACTCCACCCACATTTCATCTTTCTCCTTTTAATGGCCATATTATAAAACTTAAAATTCTGTCTCCCTCTCTTTTGCTCTATCAGATAGTTAATCCCAATTGATTCTTCTTTTTAATTCTTAATACATTTTTCTATTTTTAAAAAACTTGATGGCAATACTTAAGATTCCCTGCCCCCCCCCATGTGTTCCTGGTTGTTGGATGAAGCCAATTTTTTCCTATGACTTTCAACTTTCCTTTCACTTCATTTCCCTTCAGTAATCCAAGTTGCACACAGGATTGAATAATGTCATTTGGTGAATTGAGCCACCAAAGTAATTAGCACAAAGGTAGTCTTTAAGGAAGAGCAAGAGAAATTTTATGAACATCAATAAAACAAGTCATATTAAATAAAAGAATTATTTGCTAACTCTCCAAGGACTTATTTGAACAAATTCCCATCTTTAAACGTACACATCTTTGTCATTCTGCTGTCTTGCTGCTATTTGAAACATTTTTAAAGTTATAAATAGGAAAAAAAATGATCTGCCATAGAGCTCTATGGTATTGATCTTCCTCTGTGTAATTGACACATTTTCTTACAAAACACTTCTTGGATTGTGTTACTGTGTTTAGGTTTGTGCAGATTCTGTAGACTTGTACAATTCTATGCGATATCAGAATGAATGCAATATTCATAAAAAACTTACATATTTTAAAGCAATTTTAAAAAGTCATTTTGCTTCTTCTGCTCTTTTACATGGCTTACTGAAATGAGCTATATTTCTAAACGTTGGGCTCTTTTCTCAGTATTTTAGGTACTGTTCATTTTAAGAAAATATCAAAAGGTTGTATATATAAAACTAGTGGTTATAAGTGATTTTTATGGTTTATATTCAGACTAATGTGGTCAGTTTACTTCTGGATAACTCATACAATATCTGACATTCTGAATAATACCTAATGAGGTATTTCTGATCATTAAAATTCATTTTCCAACATGCTGAAGTGCAAGTCATAGGCTTAGTGCAGACATATGATTCCATTTTCAAGGTAGCCCATGCCAGCCTCCATTTCCTAACTGGTTTAGTATCTGGGCTAAGGTTTTAATTAAAAGCAACACATCTCATTTTATTTTTACAAAAATGTGAAAAAATACCATATTACCGATATGTAATGTTTGGTTTAGTGCCATAAGCTCTTTATTTAATAAAAGTTGATGTGTATGTATTTTTAATTATGTTCCCTGCACAAAGAAGTATTGTGATGATTTATTTATTTTGTTATAAACATGTCTCTTTGTATGCAAAAAACACAGTTCTTGTATGTGGACCATTGGCTTTGAGATAATCCTGACCAATAACTAGTTAAAAGTCAAATTCTTCAAGCTACCTATGAGTAGTATTTGCCGTATTCTTACCCCTCACTAAACATTAATAATACATATGGTATTATACACATTCACCAACCTAAGTTTTTTTTAAGTTTATTTATTTTAAGAGACAGAGTGAGAGAGTGTGAGCAAGAGAGGGACAGAGAGAGGAGAGAGTGAGAATTCAAAGCAAGCTCCGCACTGTCAGCATGGAGCTGGGAGCTGAATGTGGGGCTCTAACTCACAAACCATAAGATCATGACCTGAGCCCAAATCAAGAGTACAACAGTTAACCAACTGAGCTATCCAAGTGTCCCATCAACCTCAAGTTTTATTAGACTTGCTCCTTAAGTTTCCTAAGTTAGAGAATTTGACCAGAAAAAGCAATGTATTTATTTTTCTTGTGTTGCTGGTTTTGATTCAAACAGCTTAGTAATATCTTGACCATATTTACAATGAAGAACTGTCCATAGGAAGCATACACGTCCAATTACAGTGAAACTAGGAATGCAGAAAAAGCATATTGCCCTTTTCAGTACACTGTGAATGTCAGAGCCCTTGTGTTAGATTGTACTGATTCTGGTTTGACTATGTGACTTGTGTGGACTACTGGAATGTGAAAGAAGGATTGTTGCTTTAGCCTAGACCCAGAATGAAACACACAAGGATTAGACATAATTTGATGAATATCCTGGAGAAGAGCCACCACATGAAACCTGCAGACTCTTACATAATTTATTACTGAATTTTTGAGATTGCATTTTGTTGCAACACCATTATGGTAGGCGTTGACTAACACAGCTCATCTGTGAGCATTCTTTACTTCCACACCACCCCCTAGTTGTACCTTCTGTGTTCTGGGAACAGAGCTTTCAACCACAGCATATTGGAAAGTTTTTATACAAAGAACTATGTGATAATAAACATAATTGGACCTATGTATTACTAATCCTTTGCACACCTCTTCACTCTTTCTTAATATAATGCTTGAACCCAGCCTGACGCTGGTAATAAAGGGACAGGAGTTAACATATTGACTATGCCACCAATATGAATACTCTGAGAAAATAGTTTTGCCCAATATAATTTTGTTCTTATTTTCTTTGTTGGATATGAATTGTGTTCTTTAATTGTTTCAGCTACTATATTAGGGATCTGAAAAAATAAAGAACAATGCTGTGCCTTGTTTCTTAGGAGCTCATAGATTGGTTGTGGAGAAAGGTATGCAAGAACAGTTATAACTGAGAAGTGAGTATTGTATATAAAAGAAAAATGGGACTTTTATGGGAATCCATGAAGCAAAAGGCCCCCTTTTGCTAAAGGGGATAGCTAAAGAATAGGGAACTATATAACATATGTAGTGACATTTCTAGTGAAGTCAAATGGTGACATAGAAGGTGTGAGAAAAACCTTGGTCACATGAATAACTGTGACATTTTGAAGACTTTTATGCTATTGGCTGTTTCTAAAATTGGTGTCTGATATGAGAAGGAACTTGAAAGGGGCAAAAGATGAGATTTCAAGGAAGACTGGGATCAATTGTGAAAGGTTTTCTTTCTCTGATAAATGAGAAAATAGGCAAAGGAGATTTTTAAAAGAAAATATTATTGATTAAAACTTTGAAGTGAGGGGAAGGATTGAAAAGAGTTCCATTTTCCATGGATTATTATTGGTGACATTTTGAAAAATGACCTGGAGTTGAGGGATAGTTGCATTGGGAATATCTTCTGGGAGGTAGTTAGGATGAGGTATGTCTGGGCACCTCAAGTATAACATGACATGGGGAATAGAGACAGGCAGAGTCCAAAGGCTTTGTGTGGTGGAGTAAGGAGTACTTTGTGACAGATGAAGTGGATGGAGAAAGAACTAAATCATTAGAGAGAACCTTTTGGTTTCTTTCTAAGTTAGCACATGGACAATGTTTTAGTTTTTAAGGACTGCCATAAGACCATACAAAAATATGGGTCGCTTCAGCAACAGTAACTTCCCTTGGCTTGCAGATGGCTGTTTTCTTGCTGCCTCTTCACATGATATTCCCTCTGTGCCGGAATGCCCTTGGAATCTTGGTTTGTCTTAATCCCTTTTTTTAAAATTTTCTTTATTTTTGAGAAACAGAGCACAAGCAGGGGAGGGGGAGAAAGAGAGAGAGAGAGAGAGAGGGAGAGAGAGAGAGAGAGAGAGAAAGAGAGAGAGAATCCGAAGCAGGCTCCAGGCTCTGAGCTGTCATCACAGAGCCCAATGCAGGGCTCGAACCCATGAACCATGACATCATGACCTCAGCCTAACTTGGATGCTTAACCGACTGAACCACCTAGGTGCCCCATTAATCACCTCTTCTTATCAGGGCATCAGTCAGATCGAATTAGGGAACATCCTA